>NC_089494.1:152447874-153047874 GCF_036850765.1 Saccopteryx bilineata
AAAGCAAGAATGGGCAGTGGGAGAATTTGAACCACAGTAGAGTGCTGACAGATCTGCACTGACCCCACAGAGAGCTCTGGAGCTAAGATGGTCCTTCAAAGTTTTCCTGAATTGAGGCAAGGGGGCTGGCTCTTTGTACCTTGACACTGACCAGGTCCCTCCAGGAAAAGGAAAGCCTCCAGGAAGGAAAGGAGGAGTATCCTTGAGCCAGGAAACTCCCCTCAATTGAAGATCATTCATGTGAGCCTTCAGCTTGGCTCCTGGGTGCTAAGCACCTCAGACCTGAAAGCAGAAAGCAGACCAGTGACCCTGGCTTACACTGGAGAGCTGAATGCCAACTTCATCATTGTGTAGGGATCTGATGAGGACTGGCTGAGACAAGCACAGTCCCTGGCACGTAGTGGGAGCTCTACTGATTTTAATCCCCTTTCATAGCCCTAACCTGCCGGTGCACAAAGCCCTTCTTTAAGAGCAAGAACCTCAAGTCGTGAGGCATCCTGGCCTCCCACACACCTCTACTTAATGTGTTTCTGCTCAAATAGGAACAGAGTCGGTGAAAGCTGGTTTTCAGGTACTTTCCAGTGTTAATATTTAACTTCCCTCCCCTCTGACCTTTCTTCTGTAATTGGAGAGCTCGACCCAACAATGTGCAGACCCTTTGAACTCTCTATGAACGGGGCTTTTTATGGAGCTGCAAGCTGCTCACGTACAACACTCAGTAATTTCCAGGGTGTTTTTTTCTGATTATTTTTAATAATACCCTATATTTAAAGTTTCCCATCTGCAGAGCGACAGAGAAGAGCATGTGGGACAGAATGTGCAGTGAGCACAGGAGGAAAACAAAAGAGGAGTGGGTGGGTTCAGACAAAGAGGTGGCCTTGTATCTCTGAAAGGCTTTTGTGGTGCTTGTTGATCAGTTCAAATGAAAGTCCATTTGGGAGAATCACGTGCCTCTCCAAACTGTCAAATAATACTTGATGGCGGAGAGTCCTTGGCTGGAGAAACAGTTAGGCTTACAGAGAAGCTAAATGGCAGCCCATTGTTATAGAAAATGTAACCTAGCAATGAATGGATGAGGAGAAAGAATTTTAAATAAAGAAGGGCAATGTGTGGAAGGGAAACAAATACATTGTATCCTTCTGGTGTGTAGCCTCTGGGGATGGAGAGGAGCAGAAAGTAACTGGGGCTTTGCTCCCTGTATTCTTTCAAGGACAAGACCTCCTGTGGCTTGTCCTTCAGTATCACCTGAACGTGGATTTTATTTCCAGCTGTAAACTCACACTGACTAAGTAAGGAAGCATAGAGAAGCAAAATGTTTCAGGCCATGAAAGAAAACTGTTCTGATCTCAGTTTAGTCTTCTGAGTGTTTTGGGGGTGGTGTAACAGTCACATGTTGTATAATGGACAGACAGGGAAAAGGCTGTCTCACATTAAGTAAATATAGGATCAGAGACAGATCCCAAGGGAGCACTTGGCTTATTGGGTTTCCATGTCCCTTGTGACATTGTTCATTAATTCTTCATTTAATTAGTCAGCTTGGCTGCCATAACAAAATACCGCAGAGTAGGGGGCTTGAAAACAGACATTTAGTTTTCCCAGTCCCAGCGGCTGGAAATCCAAGATCAAGGTCCCATCAGATTCTATTCCTCATCAAGTGCTCTCTTCCCAGCTTTCACATAGCCACCTATTCACTATGTCCTTACAAAAAGTTCAAAGGGGGGGGGGCAGTAGCTCTATAGTGTCTTTTCTTATAAAACCACTAGTCCCATCAAGAGGATCCCACCTCATGACCTTATCTAAACTTCATTACCTCTGAAAGGCACTACCTCCTACTTCTATCGTATTTAGGGGTGGAGCTTCAACACATAAAAATGATGAGGGACATTGTAATATGGATGGCCGAGGCCAAGCAGGTTCACGTTGGATTCAAGTAGAGGGTAGAGAAACTGTGGACCCAGAAAGTGTTGGGCCATTCCTGTTTATTAGAGTCTCACATGGGCGGGTGAGCAAACAGGGGAAAACCACTTCTCAGCAACAAGGAAAATCACTCCTCATGGCAGCAGGCAAGTGAACAGGAAAACGGCCCCTCACAGTGGCAGGCAAGTGATCCACCATCCATGATCTGCCCTGAGGGAAAGCACCTACTGTAGCCTTATGTAGGCTACATACACATGGCTCTGCCTAACACAGATGTTTGCCCAACACTCCACCCCTTTAGGGTTGCTTGTTTCACAATCTACATGACAGGTATCTTCTGCAATGGTCCCTGTGTGCGGAGTGAGGTACATTACATCACAGGAACAGAACAGACTACAGCAACTGAATTACAAAGACACAAGCTATACCAAAAATGACAATAATTAAAAAGGTGTCCTTCACAATGTCTCCCTGAGCATGCTGCCCAGGGAGCTAACTGGAGGCCCACCTTTAAACCCCTAATCCACGATGCCAACAGGGACACCCATCATATGTTGGGGGCCTCTACAGCCCAGTGCTGTGGCTGTTGAAGAAAGTGCTCTTGGTGTGTCTGCAACTGGATGGAAGCAGCTGCGCGGTGCAGGAGGCCTCCACAGGTGCCACCTCCCCCTGTCAGGGCCTCTTATTACTGTCCACAAACAGTGTTTCTATCCGGCAAGAAATTCAGCACCACCCTCTTGTCAATATCCCTGCTCCAAGAGTCCGTTATATTCAATATCATTCAATGATCAGTCCATGATAGCCCAGTTGTCTGTGCAAATCACCCAAGGTGATCAAATCACCTAAGGTGAAGGTTTATTACAGGCAACTAACCATATAGCTCTTTACTAACGGACCTCAGTGCCTTTCCATAAGCACTCTTTCCATTGCCACAAGCCCCATCCATACCCTGCAGCTCACAGGGCCTGGCGGGATCAAACACATTCAAGGTCTGTGCCACCAGGAGAGTTCTCTTAGCTGCTGCAAAAGCACCTATGATCTTCTTAGGCCAACACCTGCTGCACATTTGAAGGGGACTAGTGGATTGGGGCCTCCACCCCTGCCCATTCCTGTTAGATGGATCCCTTGGCCTTCCCCCTAACAATAGGATTTGGGGATCCTCCTCTTCCTCAACTGCCTCCAATGTGTAATCTTGCCACCATGCTGTGTAAATGCCAGCCATTTTCTTGGTGGTTGCCAGGGCCACCCACTTCCCTGACTTTTTCAGCAGCTGGAACCTCAGTTCTGGCTTAAGCTGCCACCAAAACTCTAACAGGACTCTATTAGACCTACCATCAATTTCTCTTCATCGGCCCCAGATTCAATCCACTACCCACATCTGTGTTCAGGTAACCTTTATAGGTCTGTTTCTCTTGTTAGTCGAGGGGCAGCATGGGCAGTAGCCCACCATACTGCTTCTACCTCCACCAAATCTGCCATCATTCATGTAACAGCATTGATGGGCTACCGCACATAGGGGCACAAGATAGTCACTAGTGACCCAAAAAGGGCTGACAAGGTGCCACAGAGAATAAGGTCCCTCATCTCTGCCATAAATACTTCCTCATCTGGCCCACAGGACCTCAGGTTGAAAGCAGCATTCCTCATACCTAGTACCCGGAAGGCCTGCTGCAGCTCAGTATATGACTGCCACCTACTCACTGCTCCTGCAAGTCTCTGCCATTCTGCCAGACTCTACAAATGGCAGCCATCACCCATTCTAACAGAGTATGGTTTCCTTGGTCATTGTGGCAGTTCTGAAGGTGCTGCCTTAAGGAAGAGTGCATGGTAATGGTGGCTAATTTCTCCATCTCTGTTCTAGAGAGCACAATACCATCCACCCCCTCTGTCCCACAACCACAGCAACCAAGTGGCCAGGGAATCAGTGGGTTTCTGCCTGAATTTCACCCCTAACTCCATCAGCTCTGAGTGTTAGGCTGGACCACAGACAGCTCAACTACTTGTAGAGAGGGTTGTTCTTACCTCTGAGTGCACTTTTGGCTGGTGGATTTTTACCTTCTGGGTGATCACTGGCCGGGCTCTGAGTCTGTGGATGGCAGTTTCAGTGCGAACCTCCATAGAGGAGACAGAAACGACTGCAACTGCTGACTCAGAGTCCCTTCACCAGCACAAACGCAGCTCCTTCTTCAGTGATTGCTTTGGCTCTTGTGGGTGCTGGGTCTCAGCCTGAAAATGAAATTGGAGCTCTTGAATCCAGAGCTATTTCTCTAACAACTGCCACTGCCAGCATTCAGCTTCTAGTGCAGACTGGAGCTCTCGAGCTCATAATTCCTTCTCCATCAACTGTTTCAGCTCCTTCCGCTATCAGCGCTCAGTCTCAAGCTCACACTGGAGTTTTCAAACCCAGGCAGCCTCTTGCACAGAGCTTTCAGTTTCTGCTCGCTGGGCTATAAAAACCACCCAGCCCATGGGCCCCAACAGGGTAACCACAGGAAACCACATGCTCAAGAACAGCCACTCCTCTATCCCACTCTTCAAGGGTGTTGGTGGCTCCATACTGATCTTATCCAAATCCTGCCCACTACACCAGATGTAATTCTGGCAGCCAAGGCCAGCAGAGGCAGGTTAAGGTCATTTGAGTCCCCAGGCACAGAAAATATTGGGCCCCTTAAAAAAAGAGAAAGAGATGGGGAAAATAAAAATACATGTTAACCATGTTTTAAAATAAATAAAAAATATTATTTACTATTAATGTTAAAATTGCACATATGAAACCAATCTTAGTGTCATTAGAAAAAAAGTGTAAAGTTAGGGTTTTGTGGGGCCCTTCAGAAGTCGGGGCCCAGGATACGTGCCCAGTGTGCCCGCCATTAAATCTGCCTTTAAAGTCCAGGCAGGTTCACATTGGACTCAGGGATACAGTAGAGGAACTGCTGAGCTGGAAAGCATTGGGTCATTTCCATTTATTAGATTCTCTCAACAGCAGAAGAGCAAATAGGCAGGGGAAATCACTTCTCATAGCGGCAGGTGAGCAAAAAGGAAACTCACTCCTTGTGGCGGCAGGCAAGTGAACAGGAAAATGGCCTCACAGTGGTGGACAAGCAATCCACCATTCATGATCCACCCTGAGGGGAAGTGCCCATAGCCTTATGTAGGCTACACACATGTGGCTCTGCCATGTGCTCATGCACTAATCATGCAAAGTGCAAGCAAGCAAGCCTAACACAGCTGTTTTCCCAACAGATATGATTCAGTCTACGACACCTTCTATGCCATGAAGAGGAGGAAGTGAGGATACCATCTCTGCTTTGAAAGATCAGGATGAAAGAGAGAGATAATTTAGTTATGGAAGTCAAAGAAAACTTCTCCAAAGAAATGACTGAGCCCTGATCAGAGAGATGAGCAGAGAAAAAGCATTTGAGGCAATAGGACAGTGTGAGCAGAGGCCCTATAGCAGGAAGGAAACAAGACAAATGCAAAGCCTGAAGAAGGGCAATGTATCTGGAGCGGAAAGAGCCCAGGAAAGTGTAATAGGCAAGTGGTGGTGGAGAGGTCAGTGGGGTCCAGACCAGGCAGGGACTTGCCAGGCCAAAGTGATTCCTCTGAAGGAATTTAAACAAGGTGGCATTGTGATCTTACTTACAGTTTGAAAAGATTGTCCTGCCAGCAGTGTGTAAAATAAACTAAAAAAGTGGCCTGAACTGGAATGGAAACTGGTTTACGGGTGGAAGTAATTGCAGTAATCCAAGCAGGAGATGGCATGGACTAGAGCGATAATGGTAGGAAAGATGTGTGAACTGATCCAGCAGTTACTGAAAAGGAAAAGGCAACAGGATTTGGCAATAGATTAGATACAGGGGACAAAAAAGAGGGAATTAATGGATCCCATTATCCTTGACACCTGACAGAAGAATTTGGCCCAGATGTCAGCACTCAGTACATTTCAAATCTTATAGCACTCCGTCTTCACATGGAGCCTCAGGGTATACCTCCCATAATTAGAAAGCACACATTTCCCACAGCCTCAGCGGGTCCGTAGCCAGTTTGCTCTCAGACCTCCTCTGGCCCTTCTCCTGCTCTACTGTAGATAGAGAAATTGGCTCTGCAGTCTTTGTTTTCCAGGCCCAGTTCTGGCTGGTTTTGGCCACTGGCAGGCACTACAGAGTAGAGAGCAGGAAGAAGAGGGAAGGGGGTATACAGAAAAAGGCTGCAGTTAGGTTTGCTCTCTTGTTTTCTGGCTGCAACCACTCTGCCTAATTAGTGATGTAAGCACATTGCAGAAAGCCACTGTAATGTGCCTAGCCTATATAAGGTCACAGGTACTTTCCCCACGGGGTGACTTTTCCCTTTTCCCTCGCCTGCCCACCTCTGCGAGAATCCAATGCATGGAAATGGCCCAGTGCCTTTCAGCTCCATGGTTCTTCTGTGGTCTGCCTGAATCCAATGTGAACTTCCCTGGCCTTGACCTTGCATTACAGGGGGCACATCTCTGTCTCAGGAATTATCCTCTGGGGTTCCAGCTCCTGCAAAATAGGTTTGCCTTGATAGCCTGACCCTCTGCACTGAGGAAACTACTCATCCTTACTGTGTCCCCAGTCATAGTGTGTGTCTGTGTGTGTGTGTGTGTGTGTGTGTGTGTGTGTGTGTGTGTGACAGACAGACAGAGAGGAAGGGAGAGATAAGAAGCATCAATTCTTTGTTGCAGCTCCTTAATTGTTCATTGACTGCTTTATCATATGTACCTTGACCAGAGGGCTACCGGAGAGCTAGTGACCCTTTGCTCAAGCCAGCAACCTTGGGCTCAAGCCAGTGACCATGAGGTCATGTCTATGATCCCACACTCAAGCCAGCTACCCTGCGCTCAAGCTGGTGAGTCTGTGCTCAAGCCAGATGAGCCCACGGTCAAGCCAGCGACCTCAGGGTTTTGAACCTGGGTCCTCCACATCCCAGTGCAAAGTTGCACCACTGCCTGGTCAGGCGAGTCATAGAGGTTTTCTATAGTTACCAGTCTCTGGGTGATCTCACTCTCCTCTGTTTGGCTTTATAGATCTTGAATTGCTGTATAACTATTTCCATGAATTAAGTTCTATCTGTTTGCCTGGTTTAACCTTCTTTCGTGTAGTTTTCACAATCACTATGTCTGAAAATACATCTCTTCCAACCACTTATCAATGCTTAAAACTCATTTGTTTCCTTCCACCATCAAAAAGAAGGCCTAACAGGCAACTAATCCGAGGAGATTTTACAAATTGAATTATACATGGGACATGGTATCCCCCCTCCCACAGATTAGTATGTGTTTGGTATAAGAAAACAGCAGGATGCAGTGAGGTGGGGTAGAGGAGCACTACCAGGAATCACAGGGAGAAAGTCGGGGACTGAAGAAGTCAGGGGAAAAAAGTGAAACGTGCTCAAGATTGACTTGATTCAAAATTTGCTGGGCCCAGCCACAGGGTGACACCAACGCTGAACATATATAGGAAAGAATGCTGCCCAAGCATTGTGTGAATTATAGCAAAGGATTAGTAACAATTAGACAACTACACATAGGATCACAAGAGGAATAACTATAAAGCTCCATTAGTAAACAGAAGCATGGGAGACCAAAAGTCTACTCTGATTTTTACTCTCTCTATGGTCAAGTTAAAATAATTTCTACCTGAAGACTATACCAAGCTATCAAGCTATGATAGCTGTTCAGTTACCATTCTATATTGAATGCCACTTATCCAAAAAAGAAAAAAAGTGTTTGTGTAATCTACATATTATTGATAAATACATGCCCAACATACTGGGGCAAAAAAAAGCATGAATTAGGGGTTTGTTTAGAGCTATAACCTTTTTACACTCATGAGGATAATTCCAGTGTAATACAAAATTGGATTTACTCAGTTGTAAGCATAACCTGTATATCAACATTTTGTGCTGTGAATGACCCAGACCGTGGCTTTTATAAACAGTTCACTGTAATGCTGGTGGCGGCCTAAGCCTGGAAGGTCTACATTAGATTCGGGCAGATGGTAGAAAAACTGCGGAGCCAAAAAGCATTGGGCCATTACTGTTTAATAGATTCTCTCAAAGGTAGATGAGCAAACAGGCAAAGGAAAATCTCTTCTCAGGCCTCTCACAGTGATGGGCAGGCAATCCACAATCTGCCATCTGCAATCTGCCCTGAGCGCAAGCACCCATATCCTTACATAGACTACAGACACATAGGTGCCACCACATGCTCATGCACCAATCAGGCAAAGTGCTTTTAGCCAGTAAACCAGTGAGCAAGCCTAACACAGCTGTTCTCCCCACACTCACGTTGTTTGGTATGTAGTGTACCCTGTAAAATTAATATATAAAACAAATTGAATTCTGTAATCATGCTACCTTCCTTTGGGGGTACACACACACACACACACATGCACGTGTGCACATGCTCTTATACCCAGTTGCAAACACTGTTAACGAAAGATTTTAAAGTGAAGTTCAGTAAACTACAACAACAAGTGCCTTACACACACAAATGAGAGCATTACCTGGCTCTCCAGTCACCCTGACTCTGGCTGTTCCATTTCAAAGTTACCAGAACTTAACGTGGTTGTGTACAATTCTTCTCTCTCAATAGAGAGATGAAAGATAGAAGAGAGATGAGACAGAGATATGTGTATATGTACTTTATTACATGTATGTATAGTAGTTTACTGAAATCAGTGGTAGGACTTAAATGTGCCGAATAAAAGCCCTTGATAAATAATTGTTAGACCATACATTTTTTAATGGACCACATCACTAATAATTAATAATAAAATAAGGTTTACATATCTTCATTCCTGTATCAGTTTTTATTTTCATTTACTCACTCCTTCTTCATAAAGTATTTATATGCCAAATGTGGATTGTGCACAGTGCTAGGCTCCATATTCACAGCACCTGCAGCGTGTATCTGTGCTGTCTGGGGCGGTAGTCGCTGGTCACGTGCAGCTACAGAGCACTTCTACTGTAGCTGCGTGGCATTGAGATTGCTGTCGTGTAAACAAACGCTGGAGTTCTTTAAGACTTAGTCCAAAAACAATATAAAATAGTTCATGAATAATATTTACACTGATTGCATATTGAAGCAATAATAGATAATTTACATATACTTCAAAAATTAATTTCAATTGTTTCTTTTTACTTTTCTTAGGTGGTTACTAGTAAACTAAAAAAAATACACATGTTGCTTAGGGCAGTTAAAATAAATAATCACCATCTAATGACAAATTGTAAGAAGCACCATGAGATTCAAATCCCCTTCTACCACCAGCATTAAGCATGTCTGACCTTCTTATTGTTGATTAGGAAAATGTAGCATTTCCTCCTGGTGGTATGAAATGTAAACAGAGAAATGTAGCTTTGAATCTACTACTCACTAGCTGTGTGGCCCTTTAAAAGTTACTAAACCTTCTGAGTTTTAATTTTCTCATCAGTTTAACACCCCAGGGAATGATAGAAATATCTAGGACAATGAGTATAAAGTTCCTAGCTCAGTGCTTGACATGAATTAGTTGCTCAAAAATACCAATTATTTTGCTTATATTTTTAATCAAATATGCAGAGGTACAGGTGGGAAATACACCTAATTTCACAATAGTGTCACTATACAATTCAAGCAGCATTAATGGTCCTATCATAAAGTGCAATATTGAGGGAAGGGTGCCACCAGAAAAGTACTATTTGGTAAGGGCTCATTTGACCCTTTGTTGCTTCAAACTATATAAATCTCCAACCCATTTAAATGAACTACCTGGGAATTCCAAAGTAACATTTATGCCAAGGGCATAATAAGAGTCAGGAGCAAGATACAAATCCCTCTTGGACTGTCTCTACTGCCTCCCACATTCTCTCCATGTGACTAATGCTTTCATACCCTCAGCCATGATATTTGGTGAGCCACTCTAGGAGTATAAAAATGTGCACTGAAATCATTGAAAGCAAATTTACCACTTGATGAAGATTTAGAAATCTGAGATAGTTCTCTATAGTTCTAAAAAATATACTACAAGGACATTAGCACAGTGCTTTAGGTTGCCTTACCAACCAATCAACCAAGTAAGAAAGGAAATCTAGAATGAAGGCTCAGTGTCATAAAATCATCAATCTGAGTTATATCAATTGTTACTCTGGGTAGGTTTCCCAAACTTCAGGTCAGCTTTCCAAGAATAGCTGTTACTTAATAGTTATCTACAGCCTCTTCAAAAGGGAGTTTGATTCTGGATCCATTCTTTCTAAGCTACGTGGTTCTCCTCTTCTTTTTTCTTTCCCCAAAGAGAGAAAATATGTATGCTATGTTGTTTGAAACAGAATTTATATTTCCACGTTGCCACAATATGTTGTGTGGCTCTGGAACTATTGCTGAAAGAGAACCTAACCATTTACTCTTTCCATGGGAAAATGAGTCCACAGCCCAACAGTCCAGCATATACTCCTTTGTACATGGTTGGAATCAGGAATATAGTTCTTTCACCTGTGACACCCTTTTTTGATTTTCTCACTCGTTTTTTCCCCTTGTAAAGAAAATTTTAGCCTCTTCTCTCTCCTATACTCTCACATCTAATTGCTCTTTCCTCCTCCTAGTTACCCTGGTACTCAATCCCAGTAGAAGACTTCTCTCATCAGTGAGCTTTCTAGAACATTTGTCATTTTGGGGGTTTATCAGTTACACGGGTTACGATGTTTAAAGAGGTACCCAGACATGCTCCATGTTTTTTTCTGACTTTGTTTATTCAACAAATATACATTTAGTACCTTCTTTATCTGAGTTACTGTTATAGTTGCTGAGATAAATAAATGAATAAAACAGACCAAATTCCCTTTCTTAAAAGAATTTACATTTTAGTCTTGAGTGATCCTCAAACAACAAGATAAGTAATGTAAAAATTGAGTGTATCACATAATAGTAGTGCTACGGGGAGAGGTAATGCAGAGAAATGAAAGAGTTGTAGGAGTTGCATTTTAAGTCAGGACACATGAGGACAAAGTCATGAAGAGGTGGCATTATGACCTAGGACTTAGATACAGATGCAGCCATCTTGCTTTCACTTTGTCTTTGACTTCATTCCTTCATGTGGCTAGCTAGAGTGGTACAATCTTAAGAGTAAATTCTGCAGAGAAAATCTAAACTGTGTGTTCCAGTTCCACATTACCAGAGGGCTCCAAATCTACCAATGTGACCCATCAATTCTGCTGGTCATTGCCTAGAATTTCTGTGGGGATTTCCCCAATGTAAAGGGTATTAGCAGGGCAGCTTTTTAGAGTTGCTGGAGTTCCAGCTGTAATTGCCCTAAAATAGCACTAAGACAACACTCTCATACTCTGGGACCCTTCTCTCTCCATCTCCCCTCAGCCCTTATGGAGTAGAAGGGAGAGCCGAATCCCAATTTAAAACTGTGAAAGATGACTTCTCCCACCAGGCCTGGGTTTCTGGTTCAGTGAAGAATAAAAAGGAGCAGTTCTGTGCAATTTCAGATTAATAATCATATTGATATTTTATTGATAACTGATGTTTTATTAAAAATCCTATGTTTTACCACTTTTCTAAAAATTTACATATATGTTATTTCATCTTCATGATAATTTTGTGGTGTGCATATAAGTTCGCACTTGAGGATGCTGAAGCATAAAGAAACTAAGAAACGTATAGCTGGTAATGGCCGAGCTGAGGCCACACCTAGGTCATCCGACTCCAGAGCATTCCTGTAGAGACCATGCGGAATCTGCCCTGAAATACCACAGTGCAGAGACTTGAAAAGAAGGCTCTCATGCAGTGGTGGGACTCAAATAAGTTAACAACCGGTTCTCTGTCCTAATGACTGTTTTCAGTAAAAAAAAAAAAAGATATACCAAAAGGTAGTTTATTATTCCATGCATTTAATACTTACATCAGGAAAATAAAAGAAGTACACAAAACTAGATTATGTTATAAGGAAGACTTTTAAAATATTAATGAAAAAAATATTAAATGATACATGACAAAAAAACAATAAAACTGTTATTTAAGATATTTTCATATTGCTTCTTGATCAGTGTCCTCATTTGCAATTGTTTTGACCTGTGGACGGAATGAACACTGCGAGCACTTAGAATACTCTGTTGTACAGATAAACGTTAGAAGAGAGTAAGGAATGGAAATTTGTGATTTCCACATTGGGCAGCTGCCCAGGCACCCACCTTAGAAAGAACCCCGATTACAAGTGCCATTTTAACAACCAGTTCGTGGAGCTCAACAAAAAATTAGGTATCGATTCTGCTGCACAGGTGTGAACCAGCTGAATCCCATCGCTTCTCTCACTGTTGAAGTTACCTACAAGAGCTCTGATCCCTCAAGGTTCCTAAAAGTTTGTTGTTCCATTCCCTCCCTTCTCTTCTCTTCCTTTTTCTCCCCTCTCCATTTATTTCCTTTCTTTCATTTCTGGACCTGATATTGACTTTATATCTTGGCCCTCCACTGCTCTTTCCAACCAAAGACACTTCCTTCTCAGACTGCCCATAAACAATGACAGCTCCTTCTCTGGGCAGCACTAACCTTTGGGAACTCTTTCTAATGCTTTTTCTGAACACCAGTTACAAAGATAAAGAACCAGAATGCAGAGATTTTTACAGAATCCTTCCTCCTTATCAGCTTCTCTCTTAAATCCTCTTGAGAATGACAAAGTTACAATTGTAGAGGAGGGAGGAAATATTTTCTTTTCCTTCCACCACCCTAGGCTCTCCTGTGGAGGCCTCTAAATTGGACTGACAAAAGACGGATGAACTAGAGGAAAACAAGTTTAACACTTGCATCATATATTTGAATAGCAATATCCGTAGTGAGTAGTCAAAGGGAGGGCAGATACCTAACTTAGTGGACAAAGGGAGGAGAGAAAGGCCCTTATGGAAAAGCTAATAACTTTTTGGAAAGATAAGTGGGCCTTTCGGAAAATAAATGGGAAACCTGATCATTTGTGACAATGTCTGGATGAGGTGCTAGAAGTTGGAGTGCCTGGAGAGGGCATTTATGACAACTGAGTTCTTTGAGGGAAGTTCTGCTTTTAGGAAAACAGCGGATTTCAGGAACTAAGATGCCTCAAAATCATTCTTATGCCAAGTGGCATAAATTTGGGGTCTTAAGCCCCTTCACCATGTAAATAAATGTTCAGGAAGTAGCTTCTATCCAAAAACCCAGGTATGAGTCACACAGTGTCTCTGGATGGGGTCACACAAAGGTGACAAAGCTCAAGGATCTCACAATCCAGATAAACGTAATATTTAATTTCCTTAAAAATATTTGACATTCTCTCTTGTTGGGGTTGGTTAGATGTGAGTTAAAAATGTTGACCTCAATAGAAGTACATCACAATTACACTCCGTTCAACAGATAAGAAAAAGTGTTGCTCAAGGCTTAGGGCTTAATGCTAAGCATTTTTGGTCATTTTTCATTAAAAAGTGCAAGTAGAAGTATAACATATTAGGCTAGTTTATTTACATTAAAAAATCTTTCTTCCATTCTTTGCCCCCACACCTTTTGCCTCCAATATCTCTGTATGAATATGAACCACTTCCAAACAAGTTAAACTTGAAGACCTACTTAGTTTCTCAGGCTCATTACCAAGGATTTAAAACCTCTCTATTCATTCAGCAACAATGGTTTCCATGACAATTACTGCAACACATGACATCCCCTGAAGCTCTGCTTAAAAATACACCAGCAGAAATGGCTACACATCAACACACATTCATCAGGAAAAGCTAGGTTAAGCAGGTCTCCTCACTGGCACTAGGTGGAAGAAATTAATTTTTTTAAGACAAGTTAATCACTTTGATTTTTTGTGCAATATTGACTTTTTGTGCAATATTGATTTTCTGCTCTTTATTTCAACCTATCACACCTGTGAAAATATGATTGTACCAAATCACCTGAATTACATTTACATGAAAGTGGCCAAGAGTGAAGAAAAGTGCTTACCATAAATTCCATCACCCTTTACCCTCTTCATCTGTGACTGACTCTTTTGTCATTACCCCTAGCCCTTTCCCCTTCTGAGAGAGACGTAAATTCTGAACGAGTAAGTGCCAAAGTAGAAACACAGATCTAGTCACACTCTACTCCATACTTCCTGTCTTCCACCAAGAAACACACAAAAAAGCTGCACTCAAAATGATCTATGAGAAATAACTAGTCGAATGAATACACAAATCAAGAACATCCGTTTTACTGAGCACCTGTAATGTGCAGATGCCATGATAAAAGCTCTACATGAATCACTTCATTATAATCTGTGAGGTCTGTATTTTGACCATTGTACAAATTAAGAAATGCATGTTCAGAGATGTGCAGAAAGTTGCTTAAGATCATGCAAGCAAATAAATCAGAACCAAGATTTTTAAAACCCAGTTGGCCCAGCACATGAGTCCATGCTCTTGAATTATTTCACAAAGAGACTTATTTTCTCACTCAGGTTTGAGAAAAGATAAAGGGGGTAGAGAAGTGCAATCAAGATGTCCAGGCTATTATCAGAGCCTTAGGAGTCCCTAGACACCCTATCGGACCATGCTAAACAAGTCTCTGCAGCCTTGCTGCTTCATGTTATAGGAAATGTTAATAGCAATGTTGACCTGCTTCCTTGGGTTATGTAACAAGAGACTGTGAAATAAAGAATAGCTGAGAGTTTTGAAATGCTAAGCAGTAATGATGGTGATCCAAAACTTACAGAGATAGACATATGCAAAGGAAAGATAGAGAGGAAATGGATACAAAAAGAATGCTTTCAAATGAACAGGGACAGAGGCTTGCCCAAAGAGAATGAATGGTGTAATCTCATTACCCTGATTCTGTCAAGCCCTAAGCAGATGTATTGGATGAGAAATACTGCTTCTGGTTCTCATTTCTGCAATACCTGGCTCTAGAGGTGTAAAGGGGCCCCATGAGGAGACTATCTAGGTCACTTCTGACTGTTTCTGGTCCAAGAATATATAAGACCCCAGAAGACTGTATGTGTATGCATTGATTTCTCCACAAGGAAGAATTTTGGACTTTAAGGTTTCCATTTAACAAGCATGGTGATAATGTAAATACCAGTTATCTTCAGCTTTGGAGCCTATGCATGTAATCATTAAATAAGGAGTTATATTAGCTTCATATTAAGGTAATAGCTATGCTTATCTAATTTTGCATTTGCTTTACTTAGGCTCAGTCCTTCATGATGTATGATACCTTTAATTAAGGGTCAGCAATTAATGAGGTAGTCAAAGCTACCATACTTGACTTTCTGTATTAGTTAGCAGAAATTAAATATGGTGGTAACTTTGCATCATTTTCTCCTTTTTCTTCACTGTAGAAGCTATCTAAAAGACTTCTCTAGAAAGAGTACAGAACTGTGTCCCAACACATATTCACCCATATATTTATGTGAAAATCCTGAGGACACAAAACAGAACCCTGTACCATTCCTACCCTCACGGAACTCAGAGTCTAGATGTAACCATATATGACTTTAACAGATATCATTTAAAAAGAAGGCCCCAGGGAAATGTAAACTATAATCTCTACAGACGCCATCAGGCTGGGGCCCAAGGACCTACTGATTTCACTTAAAAAGAAAATATATAGGAAAAATATGTCTCAATTGCCAACGATTGTGCCAAGCCTTTCTAAGGAACTTCCATGATAGTATAAAATGAGGCACTTGGGAATTTTAACTTTTAGATAAAGATTAAGCAATCACATTTTACAAATTTTAAGGTGGATCATTTCTTCCATAATTTATATAAATGGATTATAACTGAATTCTGTGTTGAATCCAAAAGGCTTTAAATTTTTGCTATTTTAGGATTTTTTAAAAAACACTTTAGGAAACTTATTTAGCTTCTTGGATATAACTCTTCTATAATGTGTTTCTTATACATATGCCTACTTAAATGTTTAGGTTTCTATAAATTATATAAGCTATAGCCAAAATAATAAATGGCATTTTGGCTTTCAAAGACATTCATGTTTAAATGTAAATATGAATAAATATACATATTTAAACATCAATCATATCTGCTGCAAAGTGATAAGGGTCATCATAAAGAGGACAGTGGTCATTTAGAGAAGATAATCTTGATATATAAAAGAGTAAAATTTCTAGGTAGATGTATTCCAAACTAAGTGATGGATAAAATAAATTTGATGGGCCAGATAAATATTCCCTCTATTGCTCAAGTCAATTTTAATGTTAAAAAGGGCTGGAAGAAAATAGGTAAAAGTTTATTCTAAAGATATTTTTTATTTTATTTATTCCTTTTTGAAGAGAAAGGAGATTGAGAGAGACAGAGAGAGACAGAAAGAGAGAAGGGAGAGGAGCAGAAAGCATCAACTTCAATACATATCTTGACTGGGCAAGCCCGGGATTTTGAACTGGTGACCTCAGCATTCCAGGTCAATGCTTTATCCACTGCACCACCACAGGTCAGGCAAGAGAAAGTTTATTTTAAAATTAAAGAATTATGTAAGACTTCTAACAAACAAATAAGAGAAAGTGCATTGGTACCTGATCGGGTGGTGTTGCATTGGATAGAGTGTCAGACTGAGACACAGAGACCCCAGATTCAAAACCTCAAAGTTGCCGGCTTAAGCACAGCTCATCCGGCTTGATTGTGGGCTCATCAGCTTGAATGTGGGGTTGCAGGCTTTAGTGTGGGATCATAGACATGACCCCATGGTCGCTGGCTTGAGCCCAAAAATTGCTGGCTTGCAGCCCAAGGTTTCTGGCTTGAGCAAGGTGTCACTCACTCTGCTGTAGCCTCCCTGGTCAAGGCACATATGAAAAAGCAATCAATGAACAACTAAGGTGCTGTAATGAAGAACCAATGCTTCTCATCTCTCTTTCTTCTTGCCTATCTGTCCCTATCTGTCCTTGTCGGGGAAAAAAGGGGCATTTCCTACAGTTCAGGAGAAATTGAGTTGAATCCCAAGTTTCCATTTACTATGATTTCCTCATATCCTCAGGGATAAGTTCCAAGAACCCCAATGGATTCCTGAAACCATAGATAGTACTGAACACTATATATACTATGTTATATATATACAGATACATATACATATAAGGAAGTATAATTTATAACTTAAGCACAATAAGAGATTAACAACAATGACTAATAATAAAATAGAAAAATTATAACAATAAAATAAGGGTTACTTGAACACAAGCACTGTGATATTACTGTGATACTGCAACAGTCCATCTGATAACTCAGAGAACTACTAGAAGTCTCCTGACCCCTGGTTAAAAGGAAGCAAGATAGAATGGGATCCAATGCAGACCTGACAAAGCTCTCCTTGAATAGAGCAGATGCCCTTTGGGGATATAATAGGAAGAAAGTGAAAGAAGGTCCACACATAGGCAGACAAGTTTGTAAATTTGGTGATGAGGAAAAGCCATTTTGGTGGCTTTTAATTTCTCAGTGACAAATAAGAAGGAAGGAGTTAGAAATATTTGAAAAGAAGAGAGAGGTTTAGAAGATTTTGGTTTGGAGAATATAAAAGGTTCATTTATTACAGAAGTGCAGTAGAATCATAAGAGGTGGTATTTAGTATACAACTGGATCTGGTAGCCATAATTTAATGTAAATCCAATTTTAAAAAGTGCCACTAGTTACAATATTATAATAAATTTATGCTTTCTCACTCTCTCTTCTCCACCTATAGCAATGAGAAATAAAATATAAAAAGAGTAAGACAGGTCAAAGGTACAAACTTCTAGTTATAAAATAAATAAGTCCTTGGGATGTAATGTACAACCTGGTGACTATTGTTAATAATACTGTAGTACATATTTGAAAGTTGCTAAGAGAGTAGATCTTGAAAATTCTCATCACACACACACACACAAAATTTTAACTATGTATAATAGTTTTAAACATAAGAGAATAAAAAAAAGACTTGTTGACCTTAAAAGAGAAGCATCTCCATATTTCTGAAACATGACAGAAAAATAGGGCAGTAAATGCAGTGAAAGCAATAGGCTACTGGCAGTCATTGATGGTTGAAAACTTGGGTTCCTCCAGGGTAAGTGATAAAATATGTTTCATTTAAGACTCATTCTTGAAGCTGGAGTTAGGGTGTATCAGTCAGGTTCAGGAGAAGAAACAAAAAGCACTCTAGAAATTTGAAACCTGGAGGAATTTAATACATTATATCAGGTGCTTACAAAACCATTGGAAGGGTTGAAAAAGTAGGTTTCAGGTTGGATGGGTGTATGGCCAGCAGTTGCCACTGTCACATTCATTAACATGCAGGTTCTCTTTGATTCAGGCAGATGGTAAAGAAACAGTGGAGCCAAAAAATGGTGGGCCATTCCGTTATTAAAGTCTCACACTGGCCAACAAACAAACACACAGGGAAAACAGGTTTCTCTTCATTCAGAGCTCACAAAGCCCTGACACATTATCTGGTTCCACAACCAGGAGAATGTTCTCTGGTTTCTCCTAGGATCAAAGCCCCGCCAGTCTCAGTGGAGCTCGCAAAGCCCCTCACCTCTGGTTCCCCATCTGCACACCTTGTCCCTTCTCTGCCAACATGGCTTTTTTCTCCAGCACCCTGTAGTCTCTCTGCTTTCACTCTGCAAACATGGCTTCTCTCTCTCCCTCTTCTTCTTCTCTCTTCTTTCAAAACATCCTGGTGCGAAAATCTCTCCTCCAGCAAATACTAACAAAATAATGGCCCCTCCCAAGCAGGAATGCAATCCACAATTTACAATCAACCGCCCTGCTCTGAGGGCAACACACATGCAGCTGCCCAGCACCATTTTTAACAATAAAAGTGAGCAAACTCAAAAAACACAAATTTTACAAACTCATTTGCCTTACAATGAGTATCTTGGAATGACTTCCAGACCACCATGGGTGTGCAATAGGGGCTACAATTTCAGCAACTTTTGGAACTTTCTTAGGCCAGTTGCTGAACCATACCCTGGATACCAGGAGAATGTTCACCAGAAACTGCCTCAGAAAAATAAATAAACAAACAAACTGTACTCTTGCTACTCTCAGGGACATAGGCTTCAAGAAGAGTGAAGCCTCTATCTCACTCGTACTTTCCAAATCTAGCATGGATATACTTAGTTGGCTGAATGTAAATCTAAATCACAACCTCTTCAGATAAAATGAAAAAGAATTGGCAGGTAAAAAACCAGTCTGGTATCCTCCAAGATGAGGTATCAGAATGTGAAAGGGTGCGCACCTGAGAGCTATGGATCTGTTGCGGTGTCAAGGGGAAGAGAAAGGCCCCAGGGACAGAAACTGAATGAAGTAACCTCCTGGATCAGTAAATGGTCTGGTGAGCCCTAAATCACCATTGTAAGACTTGTTTCTAAATTTTGCATCCAAGAAGCAAAGTGGAGGCCACTACTAGGTTGAACTAGTGATGAGAAAGTAAAAAACGGGGAAAAAAGCAACTTCAATTCAAAATGAACTTAACAATCTAAATTTTTTTTCATTTTTAAAAAAATTTAATTTATTCATTTTAGAGGGGGGAAGAGAAAAGGGGGGTAGGGAGAAACAGGAAGCATCAACTCCCATATGTGCCTTGACCAGGCAAGCTCGGGGTTTTGCACTAGTGACCTCAGCATTCCAGATCAATGCCTTATCCACAGGTCAGGCAAATTTTTCTAAGAATGTTAGCAACAAAATCAGCAATTAGAACACAGATTCCCTCTTGGTGAAATTAATGTTATGGGTTTAAATAATTCCAAGAGAGAAATGAAAGAATTTCAGTTTTAGAAGTGTAATAATTTGTAAAAGAAAAATGACTAAAAATAGGTGAAACAGAAAGGGATCCACTTAAAATATATGAATTAAAAATATAATTGATGAATTTCTTTTAAAAAATCAATAGATTCCATAAGTACAAAATTAGCATAGGTAAGTAGAGATTAGTAAATTGGAAATAGTTTGAGAAATATTCACCTGGAACACTGATAGAGATTTTTAAAACATAAAAAAGAAGCTAGGCATTGTGGAAGATAGCTTGAGAAGCTTTGACACATATGCAAAGGGAGTTTCAGAAGTAGAGAATGCAAGAAAAAATGACAAAACAACATTTGGAACTTCATAAATTTTTGCAAAAGGTAAAGAGATGTTCATAGACAAAATGTGTACTGTGAATATGAGGAAGTTCCAACGAAATAAACTCACACTGAGATAAGTTGTATTTAAATAAAAACACATTAAGGTTAAAATCTTAAGAGCTTCTAGACAGAAAATAAAGATGACAAAAAAAGAAAAAAGAAAAAAAGAAAGAAACCAGACAGGTCTACTACCATCAGAATTCTCATCAACAGTAATATAATGTTTTCAAAAGTAAATCTCATGCTTGCTGATGGGGACTGAAAAAACGTAAATGGCAAAAGAATTATATTCCTAAATTGACTAGAATATTCTTAATGACGGCAAAACAAAATATTCAGACACTCAAAGACAGAGTGCTGACCACCCACAGACCTTTACTGAAACTATTACTAAAGAATATCCTACAGCAAGAGTAAAAAGTGAACGTGTTCAGCCGGCATAGGATAAAAAGAAAAAGTGCACATAAGACATTGATTCAAATGTTAATAAATATTA
The DNA here is from genome assembly GCF_036850765.1 of Saccopteryx bilineata. NCBI lineage: Eukaryota > Metazoa > Chordata > Mammalia > Chiroptera > Emballonuridae > Saccopteryx > Saccopteryx bilineata. The sequence goes on from NC_089494.1 coordinate 152,468,401, forward strand.
TTCAGTGTTGACAGTAAAAAAAATAATAATAATTCAGTCACCCAAATAATATATTTTTTTCTCTAAAATCTAGGCATTTTAAACAGCTCAGGTGTTGGCATAAAGAATGTAAATAGTTGAGCTTTTACCACATAAATTCAAGAGCAGGAGAGAGAGGTGAAATGGTATATACCAAGGAATAAAAATAATGGTGGACCATGGTTTGTAAATGGGGTTATGAAGAAAGTGAAGGCATCTCAGAGACAGAAAATAATGCAAAAACGGTGGGAGGTCAAGGAAATGTGGCAGTCAGATTGCTGGTAGAATAAGATGTAAGGCTGGGTCAAAGAATGGATCCTTACAATAGATTTCAGAAGTATTGTTCTGATGGAGTGACAATAGATATGAGTCATAAGGTGAGGCAGAGGGGAAAAAAATAGAAATAAGATATAGAAAGCGATAGAATTTTATCATTCCATCCCTGGCCTGTGGCTCACGAGTAGAGCATCGGCCCATTGTATGGACATCCTGGGTTCAGTTTCTGGTCAAGGCACAGAGGAGAAGTGACCAGCTGCTTCTCTTCCCTCCCTCTCACCCTTCTCTTCTTCTTCCTCTCCTGCAGCTAGAGGCTCAATTTGTTCAAGTGCAGCCCTGGATGCTGAGGGTAGCTTGGTTGTTCCCAGCGTATCAGCCTCAGATGCTAAAAATAGCTCAGTCCTCTAGCATTGGCCCCAGTTGGGGTTACCGTGTGGATCCCTCACCTCCTCTCACTTGGAAAAAAAAGAAAAAAATTTAAAAATAATATTATCATTCCTCAGAATGAAGTGGAGTAGGAATGGAGGAAAGCAGAGGGTCAAGTCTCCAATAAGTGAGGAGAGTGACAATGTGATCTATAAATGACAGCAATAAGAAAAAGAAGTAGGTGGAATAGCCTGAGGGTGTTGAAAGAACTCAGTTGTGGCCATGAGAAGTAGTTCTTGAAAGGGTAATGTTTCAGTTTGCTCTGTAGAATTAGTCTTTTAAGAGTCCCTACTTGCAAGGCTTAAATTAGATATAGAGGGAATCTGAAAATTCATTTTTTATTGTTAAGGTCAGTTTAATGACAACTGAGTTCCCTTGCTCTTTCTAGAGGTCACTGAATTAATCTTATGACTTAATTTCAGAATACTTTGAAGGGAAATTTTGCCTTATTTGTGTTGTCTTACAATTTCATGAGTGCCCAAGGGTATGGAATTACATATTTTTCTTTGAGAAGGTAATCTATACCAAAGAGATTTAGAATTCTCTTTGTCAAGAAATTTATAGTCTAATAAAATAATAGCAGAAAACATAATTATGAGTAATGCATTTGCATGTTTTTGCTTTATTGACTATATGTTGATTATTAATAAAATATGCAGATATTGCATATGTAAAATCTATGATATAAATTTAAGTCTGTAAATAATGCTAAGATTAAACAAGGTATAAAATATTTTGATTAATCCAGTATTTTGGAATCCATGTGATTAAAAATAGTCAAGCAAAAATATTGAGCTCCTTGCATATTTAAGGTGATGTTTTCAGTGACATAGGTGATACAGGCAAGTATAAAATAATGTCTCCGCTTCTAGAATTTTAGTTTATATATTTTAAATATATATAATATTATATAAAAAACATATTATATCAATATGGTCAAATCTGGTCAAGAATATCTCACAGAGAGTTTGTATTTTAAAGAGAAAACACAAAGTTAATATGCATTGAATACAAATTTGGAAACCATGTAGAAAACATCTTTTTTTTATTTTTTGTGGGGCGGGGGGTGGGGCGCGCAGACAGACTCCTGCATGTGCTGGACTGGGATCCACCCAGCATGTCCACCAGGGGGTGATGCTCGACCTATCTGTGGTGTTATTCCACTGCAACCAGAGCCATTCTAGCACCTGAAATGGAGGCCATTGAGCCGTCCTCAGCTCTTGGGCCAACTTTGCTCCCATGGAGCCTTGGCTGCAGGAGGGGGAGAGAGAGATAGAAAGGAGAGGGGAAAGAGTGGAGAAGCAGATGGGTGCTTCTCCTGTGTGCCCTGGCTAGGAATCGAACTTGGGACTTTCACATGCCAGGTCGACGCTCTACCACTGAGCCAACCAGCCAGGGCCAAGACATATTTCTTAACCCAACATTCTTACATAAAGGGTTTTTGTGAGGACCTAATGAGAAATAAAGATTACATGGGAGAGGGTTTAATATGTCAAGGACATTAATTTATAGACATCTGGGGCTAATGATGGGTTTTGGGGCAGTTAGATGACCTTGGAGGCAGTAGTGTAAGACCAGTTCCTGATGACAAAACACAACAAGGACTGTATTCCAGAGGCATGAAGCTCTGTTAGAGGTGTAGTGCAGTATTCAGCAGAAAGACATTCAGGCTCACTCAAGAGGTAAGGAAAGAAGTGAATAATTGATTGAACATGAGAGGCATTATGATCAACCAAAAGACTTAGTTACTAATTATTAGCAGTGAGGTGACAACAAAGAATAAATCAAGGACTCAAAAAGGTTCAATGAGAGCTCAGTTTAATCAAAAAGTTATGGTATTTCTCATGAATATAGTGGAATATAGGAAAGAATGCTATTTTAGTTCAAACTAAGTATTCATGTATTTGTGGAGAATAATATCTACAAGCAACCAAAAAATGAATAGCTAGCAGTGTGTATGTCTATGTTTTATCTCAAGCAAATAGCTTTTTACTTTGTTATTATTAGAAATGCCAAATACATCGAATAACTTAGAAACAGCTTTAACAGTGGAAGAATAAATGGCAGCACGATTGATCAACATGCCAGGCACCGTGTTTTACTGAGCCAGTGCTTCTAATACTTGCAACAAAAACATGAATAAACAAACACAAAAGCAGCCATTCCTCATTAGCTAGTTCTTGAGGAACACTAGACACTAAGGAAATGATCAAATATATATAAAAAGCCTGATGTTAAATAAGGTCCAAGTCTTGGAAGAAATCTTAGCAAATCCATGCTGTGTGTTTAGGTTATCATTTTCTTCTTATTTTGCCAAAAGTTGTTGGCCTTGGGTAATTGGTATTTTATATAAATTAAATTACTGACCAAAGTTGCTTCATGTTGGAGATTCATTCTTGTAAAGAAATTTTTGTTTGCAAAATATCTGATACAGACAGGTTTTCTTTTGTTGAATGAGTTTTATACACCATATCAGAATTTTTTGCCCAGTGCAGGATCCATTGTACCACCATGAATATTCTCTCCCTCTGTGACTTCTCTGACCAAACATCAAGTAGCTACAGCATATTCTGAGAATTGAAAGCCTAGTTTTCCATGTGTTTAATTTTTTAGGTCACCACATCCAATTAAAACAGGTTCAGAATAGACCAAAAAAAAAAAGGTGGAAGGTTTTCAAAAGACAACATATTCACTTGTCTAAAGTTATATAAATAAGGGGGAAATGAGAATTTATTACTAGTTTCTGCTGTGAGTGTCGAGCACTATAACTAAAATTCAATGACTCAAAATAATTTTATTCAAGATAGCATTAAAGAAATTCTGTGGTCTCTGGCAAGGTCAAGTATCATGAACAGGCATTATCTCTAGATTTGTAGGAGTAAATCATATCAAAGTGATTTTAAATCAAATCAAAATGGACATTTTATCAGTCTCATGGACTAATGTAAAAGGTTCTGCATTTTGAATCCTCACAAAGCCTGTCAAGCACATTGACAGTCGCCTAGCACCCTCCTGCCTCTTTTTCTGGCTGGGCCTTTAGCCCAGCATGTTCCTGTTTCTCCCGTGCCCAGAACCCCAAGAGCCCCGCTCCGTCCTTACAGGGAGACAGAGATCACATCAGGGGCTTCAAGCTGTAAGAGAAGTTAAACAACGTTTCAGAAGGGTCACATAACTGGGCATAGCTACCTGAATATTTTACCCATTTCCTCTTTCTCTGAAGTTTGTAGTTAACACACTGTAAGAAACTGCCAAGATTAATTTTTTTTTAGTTTTTTTTAAACAAAATTCTTGATGAGTACAAGGATGTTTTTCCTCAGACCAAGTTTTGATATTTTATATACCCATGAAAGAAGAAAACAACCCCAGAAAGGGCTTTTGATGCTCTCAGTTAGCTAGTTGGTGTATTATTAACTATGAATTCTCAGTGGATAGGTAGGAGAAGTGATGTGTCTTCACAATAAGTACATGGACTCCCTTGAGTCATATGGCTTTATGTCTTGGTCCTGGTACTTAGAAATGTGTGAACTTGAGCAAACTGTTTAAACACCATAGGCCTTGGTTCCTCATCTGTAAAAATAGTGTCTGCTGCAAAGAGTTGTGAAAATGAAATGAGCTAATGCATATTATACATTTAGCTCAGTGGTTCTTTCCACATGCTCAATAAATGTCAGCTGTTATTATGTGGATACTCTGTGAGCCTATCTTAGCTCACAATGAAAAGTTGATAGTGCCGCAATAATACTCTACTTTGTGCAATTATCTTAATTTCCCTGGGATGACTCGTGTATTCCCACCATTGTCCCTTAACTCATATCTCCCTAATTTGGATTGTCCATTAACCATTTCTCCATTAAACTATTTAACACTTGGTATAAGATTCATCTCTTTTAGGATGCTTCTCACACCCAATTCTATCCTGTCTGATACTTTCTCTCATGCCTCATCTACTTAACAGCTATTTATGCAAGGTATGTTACATTATCCTGTATAACTTACATAAAGTAAACTAACACTGAGGTTACTCTTGCCATTAGCATATTTAATTGTGTTGTAAAGGAAATATAGTGTTGCTTATGCATATTTGAGTGAGAGATCAGTTTTCATTTAAGAAACCAAACAGGAAGAGGCTATTCTCTCCCCAAAGGGTTCTATAAATCTATTTCCATTACCACAACAAAAAGAAAAACTAATCACACAAGGAGAAGACAGCTATCAAAGCAGAGGTCTCAGATCACAGCAAAGCTGAACTTAGAGGCAGAATACTGTACTTTAAGCAAGTTCAAAGGCAAAGACTAAACAGGGGCCTCAAAAAGATGCAAACTACCTTGGGCCATTAGTAAATGATGCGACTATCTTAGGACCTGACCAACTTGCTGGCCTCCATGCTGTGTGTTACCTTTTCCTTAGTGGAAAGGCATTTGACACACAGAAATCACTTAGTCAACTCTTCAGGTGTTTTCATTAGAAATAGAAGTCTATGTTGTTCTAATTGTTAAATTTGGCTTCAGTTCTCAACAAATCAATATTATTTTTCATGAGGATTTCAATTTTCATACATCAGAGAAATAATCTAATTATGCAAATATTTAGGGTTTGCCCTACAGCAGTGGTCCCCAACCTTTTTTGGGCCACGGACTGGTTTAATGTCAGAAAATATTTTCACGGACCGGCCTTTAGGGCGAGACGGATAAAGGTATTACGTGACCGAGAAAAGCGTCAAGAGTGAGTCTTAGATGGATGTAACAGAGGGAATTTGGTCATTTTTTAAAAAATAAAACATCATTCAGACTTAAATATAAATAAAATGGAAATAATGTAAGTTATTTATTCTTTCTCTGCGGACCGGTACCAAATGGCCCACGGACTGGTATCGGTCCACGACCCCAGGGGTTGGGGACCACTGCCCTACAGGACTATTTCAAGTGGAAGATTAATTTACAAAGTGGACAAGGTACCATATGAGCATACTCAAACCACAAAGTATAATTGTCTGAACGAGATATGCTTCTCTCTGAATTCTTTTATTGCAATTATACTTTTCACTAGGATGTAAGTTGTTCATGTTTCATATATATTTATTTCTTTCATGGGTCCAGACACTATTTAAGCATTTAAATCTTTATATTAATTCTTCCTGTAAAAACTAAGACTAATTTTATTTCACACTGATCATGTCAGTACTCAGTATTTTATATGTTATTAAGATTAAGAAGTTTTACAACCATTAGCTATTTATCTTGTACCTATCTTGGCTCTTCAATGACATTGTGATCTCTAGGTCTAGGACATAAAAATTCTATTTCCTGATATTTAAAAATTCAAAATGGCTGGAAGTACTCTACACATAGTAGAACATACATTTTAGTGTAATAAATAATCAGAGAAACAAATGTATAAAAAAAAGAATAAGTGTGGTAAAAAAGATAAGTTTCTGATTTCTTGGTATTTCAAACTGGGCATCTAGAAAAATTCACATCCCATCAAGATCCTTCAGGAAAGTGTTTGTTATGAATTTAAGGTTGTGGTTGAATAAGGCTGAAAATGTGACTTAAATTCATTAGGAAACATACACATAAGAGAAGTTTTAATTCATTATCTTTCAACGTTTTTCATGTCACTGCCTTCCTCCACAGACAGAGGGAAGCCTTATTTTGCCATGGTCTGAGTAAATCTCAAGGATCAGTCTAGATTGCTAGGTGGTTGTTTAAGATAAATTTTCATTGTGTTGCATTTGGTATTGGCTTTAGAACTTCCATTCTAAGCTTTGGACATTGAACCTCTGTCCTAAGCTTTGGACTTTGAACTTAGACTATTCATAGTTTTATGATTACTATAAAAATAAAACATATAACCTATAATAAACACTTCCCCACCTTGAAGAGGTGACATCATTGAGAGAGACTAAACATTGGCATTCTCTTAACACAGCAACGCTGCTCCAGAATAATTAGAATATTTAACTTTTGGTGCCACACTGTTCTCTTCAGAATACATTCAAAGACTGTTTGATCACTTCTGGGCAACATTAGCTGTCTGATACTACAGAACACTTAAAAGTTACAAATACTTGGAAAATAAAATTGTTTTTGAGTGGGAGCTGCAAAACAAAAAAGGTATGGCCTGAACACATTGAAGTGTTGATGGAATGGCTTATAAACAGAATACAGATGGGGAAAAAAATATCTGAATTATAGGACAATATAAAAAAAATGTGTGGTGTGGACTAACTTATGGGGATTCAAACACACTTCGAAAAAGGTTTCCATAATTTATGTTCTCCTGCTACACAGCAATCATAGTTGCCACACACAAAAAAAGTACATTTAAATAAAGCTTTTTCCTTAAAATACAGAGTAACAAAATGTGTTTCCATGTAGACTTTAAAATGAGAGAACAAGTTGGCAAGGTCAAGCCATTTGAGAGGCTTCACTCTTGGAATCGTTAATGTGGTGACAACCTTATGCAGGGGAAAGGAGAGAAGGAGGAAGGACCTGTTCTTTTCCCAGAGTCATTTGTCTAATCTTCAAGAGTTAGTTTATTTAATGTTGCTGTTAATTTCTGAACCATGCTGGTTCTAGAACTCTGACTTTAGTTAATTAGTTAATTAGTACATAGCACAGATCATAACACATGCAAGAAAGTAGACTCTAGATCATTATATTTCCCAGTTTCAAGTTTTTTTCCTGGCAATTCTATCTCCTGAGAGTCAGAGACAAGGCAATAAAAATGGCTAACCACACTGTATTCCATTGGATTGGAAAATATTTACAGTATGATTGAGTCAACAGTGAATTGATCTCATAATGACTGCCTAAACCCTATAGAAGTCAATAGAATTGACTGAAAACATAATGTGAGTACTAAAGAATAATTTCCATTTATAAATTTCTCTTCCTTGGGATAATTTCATGGGAAGATTTTAATTTTAGAGAAATGGATTTTTTTTTCAGGTCACAATAGCATTTCCATAGTTATAGCTCTCTGTTGTTTTTTGCAGTTTAGTGTGGTCATTACTGCCTGTATGTCAGAGATAATATGTTTTTACTTTTTAAATGTTGGTGAACTATGCATATTTTGAATCTCCTGACAAGGATAAAATGTCAGTATGTGCACATAATGGCTGTTGTGAGAGGTATGTAGTATTTACAAGTTAACAAATGGATAGCATTCACAAACTGAACAAAAGAAGTAGCTCTATTTATTCAACTAGGTCAGTGGTTCTCAACCTTTCTAATGCCGTGACCCTGCAGTACAGTTCCTCATGTTGCGGTGACCCCAAACCAAAAAATAATTTTGGTGGCTACGTCATAACTGTAATTTTGCTACAGTTATGATTCGGAATGTAAATACCTGATATGCATTATGTATTTTCCGATGGCTTTAGGCGACCCCACCGGGGTCGTGACCCACAGGTTGAGAACCGCTGAACTAGGTAATAGTTGCTCTGCAGATATTAGTTTAAATATAATCATTGCTATAATTTGTGTGTTTAAAACAATTATAGAACTAGACAATTATCTGAGTCAAGGAACAGTCTATGAAAGCTAAGTTGAAAATAGTGCCAATTTTGATCCATTTACTGTCAAGAGGCTACCTTTATGGGGAAATCTGAAATGCTGGATGGAACTTGGATTGGCCATTGCAAATAGGAGATGACAGTAGAGATGAGAGATGATGAGAAGACTTTGGCAGGGGTGGAAATTGCATCAGTAGCACTCAGAAAAGCTGACACACTGACACAAGTAACAGAAAAAGACTTCCTTGTCTCCCTCCAATGTTCATGCAAACAGACATTTTAGTCACATGACACTTCAACAGGAAAGACTGAATTGGAGACAGAAAGCAGGCAACAGCTGCCATGATCTTCTTAGAGACTACTTTTACAAAACCATATTTAGATTTTTTTGAAAAATCATTAAAATATCTAGTCTAAAGATTTGGTAATTATAAAGATGCCTTCCCATATGTAAGGACAAAAGAGTCACATATTGTAAGCAGCAGGAGCAAGATGAACTCATTCCTGAAACCATTTCTCTGATTCTATCTATAACCCCACAAAGGTTCTTTTGCAATCAAATTTAATTTCCATTTGTCCCAATTTTACAGCATACTACCCTATATTTGTGAATCCCAACTCGATTACTAAAGATATCTTAACTAGTTGATGTAATGGTTCTGCAGCAAATCCCTTACAAGACTTTAAAGGTTGTATCAAATTGAAATGTATTGATGAAACCAATTGTGAGATACCTTTGGTTATGGGTCCTTGGTGAGACTTTTAATCATTTTGATCTAACCAGAATATTAGAAAGTTTTCTGGTATTTTTGCTAATGCCTCACATAGGTTCTTAGAATTCAGATTTTTTTTTAATAGAAATACATAATTGAGGATAGGCAGGAATCTTATTGATTATGGGGTTCAGGCTTCTTACTTTAGAAATGAACATTATCTACATTATCTAGATTTTTTCTTCCTAACCAGATTTCCTAATCCTTTCCAAATCCAGTGAACAACCATATTACAATATTACATTTATTTTATAATTTCTTCAGTTGCGCACATTCTATCTTAGACTTTTGAGCAATCGATAAGCATTTTGTTGAGTAATCATATTGTTTGAGCTATGCTAACTGATCTAAGGGATATACTTGAACTATTTTTATCATGGTATTTTTCTAAAATTATTTAACTCTGAGAAAACAGGGTAAAATTAATGAAAAAACAGGGGCCACTGGGTCACAAGCTTCTCCTATATTATGCCTACCTTCAACAAAAGTGGTGGTAACATCTCAGATTTGTGATAATAAAAGTTTAAGACTTAGAAAGAATAAAGTAATGGTATTATTTTATTCAAGGATGATCAAACCACATCTGGAATAAAATGTTCAGTCTTGAACTCTTCAATTTAAGAGGAGTTAGACAAGCCAGTATGTGTTCAGAGGATATTAAACAACTCCCAGATCATGTAGCATAAAAAAAGACTGAACAATAATATCGACTTTAACCTAAAAAAGAAGAGGATATAGGAGGATAATGAAAGCTGTCTTCAAATATTGTGCAGTGCAATTGTATGAAAGAAGATTAAGCTCCTATGGATATGTGTAACCTGAGTGTCTCTGAAAGCACCAACCTGGGAGCATAAATGAGTTCCCATCAATAAATTCCTGGACCTGAAGTGTATTTATCTACCCCACCTCCCTGTATAACTGCAGGGTTTTGCCCCACACTTTAGATTTTTTTTTAATATCTGAAGTTTCTTTTCCTTTTTTATTTTTAATTTATTGTGCTAACATGGATTCAAGTGTCCCACTCAATATAACTACCTCTGCACACCATATCATGCCTCCATGCCCCATGCAGTGTCTTTACACTTCCATTTCACCACTCCCCCCACCTTTACTCCCCCTTTCCCTCTGGGATTTACTGCCTTGCTACCAGTATCTATGTGTTACATGTTTATGGGATTTAGCTAATCACTTCACCTTCTTAGATCCCGTCCCCTCATTGGCCTTCCCTCTGACAGCTGTCCATCTGTTTCTTGTGACCCTGCCTCTGATTCTATTTTGTTCCTCAGATTATTGTGTTCATTAAATTCCACATATACATGAGATCATATGTTATTTGTCTTTCTCTGCCTGGCTTATTTTCCTTAGCACAATAATCTCCAGGTCCATTCATGCCATCACAAAAGGTAAGATTTTCTTCTTTTCAAAGCTGCATAGTATTCCATTGTGTATATGTACCACAGTTCTTTGATCAGCTTGTCCACTGATGGACACTTGGACTGTTTTCAGATTTTAGCTATTGTAAACAATGCTGCAATAAACATGGGGTTCATATCTTCTTTTCAATTAGGATTTGAATTTAGGATTCTTAGGATATATTCTTAAAAGTGGAATAACTGGCTCATAAGGCAGTTCCATTTTTAATTTTTGAGGAAATGCCATACAGTTCTCCACAGTGGCTGCACTAGTCTGCATTCCCACCAGCAGTGCAGGAGGGTTCCATTTTCTACACACCCTCACCAGCACTTGTTGTTTGTTGATTTGTTAACGAGCACCATTCTGACAGGTGTGAGGTGGTATCTCAACGTGGTTTTAATTTGCATTTCTCTGATGATTAGTGGCATTGAAAATTTTTTCATATAATATTGGCCATCTGTATGTCCTCTTTGCTGAAGTTTCTATTTAGGTCCTTTGCCAATTTTTAAATTGGATTGTTTACCTTCCTGGTATTGGGTTTTAGACGTTCTTTATAAATTTTTGTTTTTAATTCCTTATCAGATGTATTAGTGAATATCTTCTGCCATACTGTAGGTTGTCTTTTCATTTTGTTAATGGTTTTTTTTTTCTGTGCAAGAGCTTTTTAGTTTGATATAGGCCCATTTGTTTATTTTGTCCGTTATTAACTTGCCCATGGAAATACATCAGCAAAAATTTTGCTATGAGAGATATTAAAGAGTCTACTGCCTATGTTTTCTTTCAAGACTTTTATGGTTTCACAACTTACATTTAAGTATTTCATTCATTTTGAATTTATTTCTGTGTATTATATAAGTTGGTAGTCTAGTTTAATTATTTTTTTTTTTTGCATGTACCTGTACAGTGTTCCCAACACCATTTGTTAAAGGGACTGTCTTTACTCTACTGTATACTCTTGCCTCCTTTGTCAATATAAATTGACCATAAAGGCATGGGTTTATTTCTGGGTCCTCTGTTCTGTTCCATTGATCTATATGCCTGTTCTTATGCCAGTACCAGGCTGTTTTGCATAGAATGGCCTTGTAGTATAGCTTGATATCAGGAAGTGTGATACCTCCCACTTTGTTCTTTATTTTTAAGATTGCTGAGAATATTCAGGTTCTTTTTTGGTTTCATATAAATTTTTGAAATATTCTAGATCTCTGAGGTATGCCATTGGTATTTTAATAGAAATTGCAATGAATCTATAGATTGCTTTGGGTAGTATGGACATTTTAATGATGTTTATTCTTCTTATCCATGAACACAGTATATGCTTCTATTTGTTTATATCGTCCTCGATTTCTTTTTTTAATGTCTTATAATTTTTTGAGTATAAATCTTTTACCTCCTCAGTTAAATTTATTTCTAGGTACTTAATTTTTTTGTTGTTATTGTTGCACTAGTGAGGAGGATTTAATTTCTCTTTCTGATAGTTTATTATTGGTGTATAAAAATGCCACAAATTTCTCTATATTAATTTTCTATCCTGCCATCTTGCTGAATTCATTTATCAGGTTTAGAAGGTTTTTTTGGCTAAGACATTAGGATTTTCTATGTACCATATCATGTCATCAGCAAATAAAGGCAGTTTTACTTTTGTTTTTCTACTTTAGATGCCTTTTATTTCCTCTTCTTATCTAAGTGCTGTGGCTATGTAAAACTTCAGCAAAGAGGACATACAGATGGTCAGAACTATGTTGAATAATCCACATCTTAAATTTATCCCTGTTTATGCCTGTGTGTCCTCAGGGTATTTTCTGATTTGTCATTATTTGTCTTCTCATGTCCTCTGCTGCTCTTCCCTCCATTGCCTGACGATGAAAGTACTTCCCATCTACCAATGCTGTTAGTGGCATCACTATTTCTCTTACAAGGATGTGGTCTCTTGATGTCCCAGGGTTTTAAAAACATTCAAGTGCAAAAATTGATGAACAACAAAATTTTTTTCTATGTTGCTTTATATGAGGAAACAATCATCTCTCCCACTAAAGCACAAGACCTAGTTGCTGAGACAAAACTGGAGACTAGATTCTCTCCCATCACACCCAGGCAACTCATAAAAAATCTCTTTTCCAAAAACCTTCTATAAAATATACTCATAGATTATGACACCTGGATAAGAGGACTGTGGCCAGAATGAGCTTTACACACTCAAAGACAAGATTTAGCTCTGACCAGAGAAAGCTAGAACTGATGGGAGGAAGCTACTGGGAGATGCTTCAGTAAGGAAAGACTAGTCATTAATTGAGGATTTTATCATATCCAATGTGCTAACTTGAGAGAATTTTCCCTATCACTGTTTCTGTTCAAATATATACTCCATGAGCACTGTTGTGGGTTGTCTGGAAAGGACTCAACCAGCAAATGAGTTTTTGGACTAGATGACTTTGCAGATTCTTTCTGACTCCAAGACTGTAGAAATCTAAAACTGTCTACTCACGTTGGACACTGAGTTAGGATGATGGTGATGGAGATTGATCAGTGGGCAGTAATAACACAGTCATCACCATAGGCCTAACAACAAATACAACACAAGATGTCAAAGTATCTTTATGTCCACTTCTACATATTAAGTGTAATGTGTAGACCCTGTATCAGAATCACCTGGAATCTTATTAAAATTTTAGATTCTTGAGATGAAAGCTTAAAACCACTCTGTAAAGTAGCCCTATCCAATAGAACTTTCTGCAGTGATGAACATGTTTCATATCTTCAATTCCGTAACCACAAACCACCAGAGCCTGTTGTGCATTTTAGATGTGGTTGGTGGGACTAAGGAACTGAATTTTTACATTTAGTTCATTTTAATCAACTCAAATTTAAATAGCTAAATGTGGCTAGCAGCTGCCATGTTGAACAAGGCAGTTCCCAAGTCTTAGAAGAAGGAAGCTTAGAGATAAGTAAGTTTGTGGTGCATAAAAATAAAGGTGGGCAATTGAAGCAAAAACTTGAAATTGGATAAAGGATGCAGTAGAAATCAAACAAATAACAGAAAAGGACCTTAGAGATCGTTTTGTACAATAGCTCATACCCCCTCCTTTTTTTTTTCTTTCTTTTTTTTTTTTTTTGCAATCTGGAACCCTTTGAGAATTATTGAAATCAATGGGTATTCACAATCAGTGAATTTGCTCATTCTAATTCATATAATAAATTATATGAGGTTTTAGAGGAAGAGACTTAGCAAAGCTCTAAAGCTCATCCATTGTCTTCTTTCCAAACCACAAATCCCTAACTGAGAATTCCTGATATGATAAAACACCCTTCTGTCCATAGACAGAAAACTTAAAACACAGACTCTCAGGATTGGCTCAAAGTCATTCATTTATCGTCAAACTTGGCTTCCTTTGTCTCCCCCTTCAGTCCTCTGTACATCTTTCTTTATTCTGGATCATGTAAACTTCACGTTTTTGTATAAATAGTAGAACTGGCTAAGATTTCTACACAAAAATTGGGAGTTCCTCCGGGTGTGTTGGAATGAGCATGCTTGGATTTAACTGGAAGTACAGTGGGTGTTTTTGTTTTGGTTTTGGTTTTGTTTTTTGGGGTTTGTTTGTTTGTTTGTTTGTTGGCAAAACTTAACCATGCTCTCCTGTTTTTGAAAATGAAGTTACTAAAAGCTCAATAGTCTAACTGCAGGGAGAACAGCAAAGTGCTTTTGATTATCTTTCCTTTCTCTTATAAGAATAAAATGTGGTGGTTAAAATGAATCAATAAAGAGAAGCCTTGCTCCTCAGTGTTTGATTAGGGGACCCTTTATGCAATTGATTTTCCAACCTCTTACTCATATTGCAGAACGATCTCCAAACATTTCAGTAGTATTAACTGTTAAAAATAGTTTTCAGTTGCTGGAAAAATACCAAAGTGCAGCAATAGGAAAGAAAAATTCAGTGTGCCTATTTACATACATTGTAGAGAGAATATTAACACCTTGAGTTCTCTGTTTGGTAGCATATGTGAAGAGAGAAAAGCCAATGCTTAATACAACTCTTGGAACTCACATTTGCTATTATATGTTCATAAATATTAATCTAGGCAGATAATTAGCTTTATAAATTTTACAATTAGCCTTTCAGAAAAGAAGTGGATGCTGATAAAAATAAGGCATGCTTTTAAGCTTCTCCACTGCAAATGTTCTTACTCTAACAACTCAAGAGACAGGGACATCTTTATTTAATTTTTTCCTGAAATAGGCATTCTTTATACTTATTTCATCTCCCCTTGAGATATAACCTTGCAACAGGGAAAATAGATTTTCTATTCTTAAAATCTAGTTACCATCAATTTTTTAAATCTTTTTTCTTTTTTCTCCAAAATATTCAGAGATAAATAAACGACCATGGTTCACCCCATAGGACTGTGATGGCGAACATTTTTATAAAAGCCACCCACTTTTGCAGTGCTGGTCAACCTGGTTTCTCCCGCCCAGCTTTCATGGTGGGCCAATCATGGCGCCGTTTGGTTGCTCAGCTACCACCATGAACATGGACCAGCCACTAGTGGGCGGGAGGGACCAGGTTGACCAGCACTGCAAAAGTGGGCAGTTTTTATAAAAAGGTTCGCCATCATGGCCGTAGGAGATGGCTCAAATTCAGGCCATCGGAAATATACAAAAGTTTGTTGATCGGGTGAAATCAATTATGTTTGTGTTTGTGTGCTCTTCTGCATGTAGTGATTTTTAAATAGTAGTCTAGTTTTTGAATCTGATTGTTAAATTCTGAAATTTAATGTCAGTCATAAACTCGGAAGATGTTGGTTGGTCCAAAAGACTTTATCAATGCCCCCTTTTAGGAACTAAACAGTATAGTGGGAAAACTATTCAACTGGGTGTCAGCAGTGATGAATTCTAGTTTAACTGATATTGACTAGCTGTGTAAATTTGGACAGATTGCATAATTTTTTCTTCAAAATTAAGAGTGTCAGTTTGGTTAGTGGATTCCTAATCTGCCTATACATTTGAATCTATTAAATACAGATCCCTGGATCCCTCTCTAGCACTAATAAGTTAGAATTTCCAAGGCATGGGCTCATGAGGATTTTTTTTAGTAAAAAAGTTTCTCTAATAGTTCTCAGATACCCAAAGGAACCAAGTAGATTGTATGTAGCAGCTAGGGATCTCAATGTTTTTTACTGTTACTTCCTGTTATAAATGTCTGTGATTGAAATGTGCCCAGAAATTGGTGCAGTGTTCAGGACTGTGTAAAAAAGAAGTTTCTAACCTGGATCATGCAAATTAAAAAAACAAAATGCAAGCAGGATCAGAGGTGGGTTATGGCCTTTCCTATTCACTCAAGGTTATTTCTTTTTTTTTTAATTAATTTTAATGGGGTAACATTAATCAATCAGGATACATAGGTTCAGAGAAAACATCTCCAGGTTATTTTGACATTTGATTATTTTGCATACCCATCACCCAAAGTCATATAGTCTTCTGTCAACTGCTATCTGGTTTTCTTTGTGCCTCTCCTCTCCCCCAACACCTCCTTTCCCCTTCCCACCCCGGGTAACCACCACACTCTTGTCCATGTCCATGAGTCTCATTTTTATGCCCCACCTATGTATAGAATCATATAGTTCTTAGTTTTTTCTGATTTACTTATTTCACTCAGCATAATGTTATCAAGGTCCATCCATGTTGTTGTAAATGATCTGATGTCATCATTTCTTATGACTGAGTAGTATTCCATAGTATAAATGTACCATGTCTTATTTATCCAATCATCTATTGAAGGGCTTTTTGGTTGTTTCATTTTCTTGGCCACTGTGAACAATGCTGTAATAAACATGGGGCTGCATGTGTCTTTACCACCTCACACCTGTTAGATTAGCTATTATCAACAAGACAAGTAATAACAAGTGTTGGAGAGGCTGTGGAGAAAAAGGAACCCTCATTCACTGTTGGTGGGAATGTAAAGTAGTACAACCATTATGGAGGAAAGTATGGTGGTTCTTCAAAAAATTAAAAACAGAACTACCATATGACCCAGAAATCCCTCTCCTAGAAATATACCCCCATAACTCAAAACACTAGTACATAAAGACTCAAGGCTATTTCTTATAAGATATTATTATAAGAATTTTGTAAAGTTGGTCAAACTTTTCCTTTGAGGGAGCCTACAAAATTGCCAGATTGGGGAGTAGTTTCTTTGTCTCATGTCAACTCTAACTGATTGATGGTGAAGCCTAGAACCACATGTTAAGAAGAGCAATAAAACTAAGTCTAGGGCCAGCTGAGGAAGACCACCACGAAGCATGCTTAATGCAGGTGTGGTTACATAAGCATCATCTGCTCTCATTTCAGACCCTGCAAGAGGTCTGAAACCCACAGGCTTCTGAGTTAGGCCTAGATTCAAATCTAAGCTTTATGATTCATGGCATGTCCTTGTGGAGGTCTGCTCCCCTGTCTCCACATTCATTAAGACATAAGAATAAAAAAAATAAAACTTATAAAGTAGTCTGAGGGCTAAATCAATCATTTTTGAAAAGTTCATTGTGTACCTAGCACTTGAAATGTAAAAAAATAATAGTTCTTCATTCTGCACTTCCCTCAAGCAAAGAATTCATGTATGACCCATCCACATAGCTCCCTATTAAGCCAATATGATACCTGGAAGTTGAGAGGTGCTTTAATAATACCAATGGATAATGAGTAGATAATGAGAGAAGACAAATATATAATGCTTTACGTGTACCTGGCACTGGTCTAAGCACTTGATAAACTTTTTTATCTTTGATATTAGCCTTTCTATAGATGAATGAAACAGAAGCACAAAGAGGTAAGTTAACTAGCCCAGACATACACAGTTAATAATTGGTGTTCTAACATCCATGCGCCTTACCACTTGTCATGCTACTGTTTAGAGGAAGGGAGGGAAAGAAAGGGAAAGGGATTTCACATCACTGAGTAGAATAAGAAGGCAACAGGCTCCACCAAGGGCAAAATGTACATCTTGTGTGGCTTACATGAGATTTATTAAAAATTTGATGTGACAACTGTAAGTAGGATAGATAGATAGATAGATAGATAGATAGATAGATAGATAGATATACCAATTGCTCTAGTCTTACCACTCTATTGTCTTATAATCAACTGTCTCACTCATTTTATTTATATATGCCCTTCTGGACCCAGAAGTGTTTGAGTTTGAGATCACTCTTACAGCAACTATGTAGGGCCTGTGAAACCCTTATCAAGTAAGTGTCTGTAGATAGTACAGGTGTGTCCTTGTTACTCAACTAAAAGTTTGAAAACCTTCCAAAATAGAAAAAAATTGAGAAAAATCAAATTTTTAATTTTACATTTTTTTTTTCTGAAGTTGGAAACAGGGAGGCAGTCAGACAGACTCCTGCATGTGCTGGACCAGGATGCACCATCACTCTGCCGCAATCAGAGCCATTCCAGCACCTGAGGCAGAGGCCACAAGGCCATTCTCAGTGCCCGGACAAACTCCGTTCCAAAGGAGCCCTGGCTGCGGGAGGGGAAGAGAGAGACAGAGAGGAAGGAGAGGGGGAGGGGTGGAGAAGCAGATGGGCGCCTCTCCTGTGTGCCCTGGCCAGGAATCGAACCCGGGACTCCTGCATGCCAGGCCGATGCTCTACCACTGAGCCAACTGGCCAGGGCCTCAAATTTTTTATTTAAAAATAAAATAGAAATAAACAAAAAAGTGATTGATTCTGGGGATTTATTTCCTTGTCTCTTTTCAAAGTAAGTTTTTAGGGATACAAAATTACAGAACTATCTAATTTATTCTCAATGTTACATTCTGAGATTTTCAGCTTTTTTTTTTTCTTGTTCTTTTGTTGTTGGTGGTGATAGTGTTCCCCTTCATAGTTTTCCTACTGAAATGCCTGAATTAGCAAAATTCAAGAGAAGAAATTAGGATTTGGCTGATATGAAAAACTAGCTATGGCTTTCTGGGCATCCTGGAGAAAATCCTATGTCATATTATAAATAGACTTTGCAAGCCTGACCAAGTTTCCAAGGCATCCCAGGCTAAGCACATGTTAACTGGCCCCCACTCACCCTGAGAAGGAACTGGGAGAATTCAGCTTCAATTCTTTGCTTTTTACCTAACACAGAATATTAACTTTTGAGGATAAAGATGTGACCCCCATCCCCTTCTAAAAGATTACATGTTAAAAAAGCATAAAAATATGTCCATTAACTGAGCCAGCAAACCAAAAATTGTGCGTGTTTTGCAAGTAGCAGTTTCTTCATGGGCTGGTGACCCTGTGAGCCATTCATGCCTCTCAGTGTTGGGAGGCTTCAAATCCCCTGGGGTCTCCCAAGTATTGCTATTGGAACTTTGAGCCACAGAGGGAAATTGCTTCCACGTTGAATGGATGGACCTTGAGAACATTATACTGAGTGAAATAAGCAAATCAGAAAAAGCTAAGAACTGTATGATTTCACTCATAGGTGGGATATAAAACTGAGACTCATGGACATAAATAAAACTGAAGTGGTTACCAGGGGGAGAGGGATGTGGGGAAAGGGGGATGGAGGTAGGTAGAGGTGGGGGTAAGGGTATAAAGAAGGACAAATAGAAGGTGACGGAAAATGATTTGACTTTGGGTGAGGGGTATACAATATAATCAACAGTTCACGTGTTATAGAAACATTTACCTGAAACTTATGTATTCTTATTGATCAATATCATCCTGTTAAATTCAATTTTCTAAATAAAATTTTTTAAAAAATAAAATTTTTAATTATAAGGAAAGAAAAGGTCAGTGAGATGAATGACCCTGGCTCCTACCTTGTCCCTGACTGCCTTAGCAGGCATAAAAACCTTATGCCTATCATTTACTTCTTCAAACCTCAGCTCAGCCTCACAGCTTCGGCAGTCCATGACTGTGACCTTGGTTCGACCACCACTGTGAATCCTGGGATGTGCAGAAACATCTGAGAGAACTGGGGCTATTGTCTTAGGATTTACCCCAGAGCAGCTATGCTCAAAAGGTAGCCCATTGAGGATTTAGGTTTGGTCATGATAATTAACATACCTTAACACTTCAAAGAGCATTAACCCTTTGAGTAGTAAGGTTTTTTCATACTCACTGACCTCCGGGAGTGATTTTTTTTTTCAATAAATGAAATTAGTTTCAGTTACAGTTTTATTAGTTTAAAATCATGTTTGTTTGATAACCAATTCATGGAAACAAGAACATACATTTGCCTTTATTTAATGTTGCCTTACACATTTTTAAAATAAAAAATGTTTGTTATCTGGATGGTCAGGAGGCACGAGGACGTACACAAATGTTTGTACTGCTCGAGAGGTTAAAGAAGTACATTAGACATATTTTTTATCAACAGTGGTCATGGGTTACAAAGGCAGAGAAACAGTACATCAAAGCTATTCCTGGAACTGTGAACCATCTGGCTGTCCTCAGGATATTCCAGGCTTTGATCACCTGACTCTGAAACATACCCCCATTCTGGTGTGAATGCTGATATTAGCAGGGCAGTACCCCCTACTACCAATATGCCAATTCAAACTCCCCTGCTGCTTTCAACTTCATGAACTCAAACTGCTCCTGTTGCCTTCACGAACATTAATTTACTGGATTCCTACACCTTTCCACCTCTAGTGTTAAGCAGTAACATCTAATACTGTAAACCCCATTTGATAGAACATGAAACCAATGCTTGTGGATGTTCCATGGTCACTTTGGGACTTGAGCTAGCTCCTGGCCCAGCCAGCTTGGCAATCCATCCCTCTTACCACACTAGAAGACAGAAACCACTGTCACTGTCTTCATTGTTCAGGGAGAAAAAATAAGACCCAGACAAATCAACTGAATTCTCAAAAGTCATTTAGCCTGTCAGTGGCTGAAAGAGGAATAACAATCCAGGTTTTTTAAAGAGTTTTATATTGTTTTCTCAACATCTGCTGCTTCTATGACACTGACTACAGTACTAGAACTCCTTCGGACAGGAGAAGCAGTGTCCTTAGGACGTGTGAGGCCACTAAGCTGGATGTTTGTTCATCTCCAGGCCATAAAACCTCTCTCTGACCTAAAGTGTGAAACATGGGGGCACAGGCAAACACACACAGACCCTTCTGTAACCTCTTTCTATTTGGAGTGGAGGAATGGGGAGAAAAAACATTTTAAAGTAAGTTTTACAGAGGTTAAGGAAAGATTGGTTATTTGAAATCCCGAGATAATCCTTAACCCTTTATTTTAGTCATTAGTTTTTAACATTTCACAGAATTACTTATGAGCAAACTCAATAGAACAAAAAGAACCAGGAATGATGACATCAGATCATTTACAACAACATGGATGGATCTTGATAACATTATACTGAGCGAAATAAGTAAATCAGAAAAAACTAAGAACTATATGATTCCATACAAAGATGGGACGTAAAAATGAGACTAAGAGACATGGACAAGAATGTGATGGTAAGGGGGGAGGGGGAGAGGAGAAGGAGAAGGTGGGGGGAGAGGAGGGGCACAAAAATAACCAGATAGAAGGTGACGAAAGACAATTTGACTTTGGGTGAGGGGTATGCAACATAATCAAATGTCAAAATAATCTGGAGATGTTTTCTCTGAACATATGTACCCTGATTTATCAATGTTACCCCATTAAAATTAAAAAAAAAAGAACCAGGAACCAGAACAATTCACAAGCTGAGTAATTAGCCACAACTGGATAGTAAATTATATGATAAAAGACAGAGTTATCGGCCCCAAATTGAGAGTAAGTGGCATGAGAAAGACAGAACTTCACAAGGCTGTTCTCATCTCTGCTTCGTTTTTGGTCAACTTCTTGCACTGTTACTTCCACCAGCCCTAAAAGAGCCGGGAGCTTCCTTGTGCCACCTTCAGCCTCATTCAGTATCCCATGCAGCAGCCCAAACTGGCCTGTTCTTCCGATCAAAGCCCCACCCCACCCCCATTCCACATAAGAATTACCTGCAAAATTTTGGGGAAATACCAAGGTTTGACCCTTCCATAATCAATTCAATCTAAAATCTTCATAAATTCCTCAATATCAGAAATGATCTATGGTTTTTTCATTATCTAAGAGTTAAAGGAATCATATCAAAGCTACATTAAACCCACTTATACAATTACTTAATTAGTTAATTAATTTAAAAAATAAAACATTGAATAATAATAATAATGGGATGGTTAAAGATAACATAGTTGACCCACACTCTGGAATAATATCTAATCATTAAGTGTTATCTATAATAAGGTAGATAAAATGGGGATATTAATATTAGAGAAAAAAGATATGAAGTTGTAAATATGAACATTTAGATGTCTATGTAAATAGACATACCTATAAGTTTAAAGAAAATATAGGTATATAAAATTTTTAGTGATTATTTCTGGGTGGTGAGATTATAGCTGATTTAATTATTTCTCTTCCTTAATGTCTTCATTTTCTAAATGCTCTGACAGAAAAATTACTATTATAACCAGAAATGCATAAACATGCATTTTTTATTATAAATTGCTGTAGAATTGGCAATTTGAAGATATTTGCACTTTTTCAGGAACCTGCCCCTCATTAGGACAGAGGGTTTCCATGAGCTGAAGTGTGTGGCAGTTCAGAGAGGACTCAGCAGAGAAGGCATTTCCCAACCTCTCTACCACCACTGCCAGGAGAGATTCTTCACAGTGGTTTGAACACAAACTCTCTCCTGTGTTCACTGTCAGACATGGAATTCTGGCTAAGTGTGTGACACTCTCACACATGCACACAAATCCTCTTATACTTAAACATATATTTGTTTCATTAAACTCTCTGACTCAGCAGTTCTGCTCTAAACAGTCCCTGGAGCCAAAAAGGAAAAAAAAATCAGCAATCAACATACTTCTTTCAAGTACAGAGTACCAACCTATTTATAAAAGGAAATTAAGTAAAACCGGTAATTATAACTAGCGTACAACCTTTCAACATAGTCAATGAGAAATTCAATTTGCTTAAAAATAATGAGATACTCTGGCAGGAACAATCTGTTCATGTGCTGTTCCCAAGAGCCTCAGGAGGGAAACAAACCCTGCCTGACATCTGATACTGTCTGTCAGTTTATCAACTCAGTCTCAGGGTGAGTTTTGCTGTGATGCTAGACCGTTTGGAATGAAGAAAGAAAGAAAAAAATAAATCTCTTTTTTCTCTTCTACCCAGTTATAGGAAAGTGGTTAGAAAATGGATTTAAATATCTATTTTGAACATATGAAGAAGTAAAATAATTTCCCTCTGATCTAAAGGGTGGGTTTAATTTGACTACCTTCCACTCTTCTTCGCCATCATCCAGACCAACGGGTGTCATGTCTGAGATGTGTGCTGCACTCACAATCCTCTTTGCCTGAAGTTCATTTGGCGTTTGCCTGCTGAGTTCATATTGTATTGAGGTAACAATACTATTGAATTAAATAGTGTCAACACAAACCAATATCTACTGATTTGGTGGCCTTTCCCTAGCTAGCTACAGATTACCTTCTGATTGCCTTCATTCCTTCTTTCATTCATCCAGTCAGTCAACAACTGTGATTGGCTACTATTAAGTGTCAGCCACTCTGCTAGGTGTTGTCAGAAAAAAAGAGTGAACACAGTCTAGACTCTGTTCGCAGAAGCCCCGTTATCTGCCAGGGGACTAGACCCATACAGGACACTTGGAAGCCTGTTTTTGGAAGCACAGTGAGAGGAGCTTTTGAGAATGATTAGAAGAGTTGCCTGCCTAACCCAGCCCCATAAGAAGGGTCAGGAGGAAGTTTCAAGGAGAAAATAAAAAGATAAAATCTAAACTACAGATGTAAGGCATAGTGATTCAATAGTTGTATATATTGCAAATAATCACCAAAATAAGTCTAGTTAACATCCATCACCACATAGTTTAAAATATATTTTTCTTGTGATGAGAAATTTTAGTTCTACTCTCTTAAAAACTTCCAAATATACAATAGAATGTCAATTATAGTCACTATCTTGTAAATTATATACCCAAGACTTTTTAATATAATTAAGATTAACTCTATATATGTAATCAATTGACACTAAACACCATTTAAAGTACTCATTAAATTAAAAAATAATATTTCAGTTGGAAAATAAAGCTTAGTGGATCACTCAGACTAAAATTTGTAAAGACCACATTCTCTTACGGTAAAATAAAACTGAAAATGTTTTTCTTAAAAATATTTTTCTTAAAAAAGGTCTTAAAAATGCTTTTATTTTTATTTTTTAATTTTATTTATTGGGGTGACATTGGTTAAAAATTATATAGATTTCAGGTGTACAATTCTCCTACACATCTTCTGTACACCGTATTGTGTGTTCACCACCCAAGTCAAGTCTCCATTCATCCCCCACAGTCCCTCTGCCACCTCTCCCTTCTCAGGCAGTCACCACTTCCCCAGCACTTGTTTTATAACAAAGTTTTTACCTTTCGGGCACCCTTCACCTATTTTGCCGTCCCTCTACACCCTACTTCAGGGAACCAACAATCTGTTTATTTAATAAAGCTCAGTTTATTATGGTTTTTATTTATTAGGTACCCAATATAAATGAGATCTTATAGTATTTATCTTTCTCTGTCTGACTTATTTCACTTAGTATAATACCCTTGCAGTCTATCCATGTTAGCAAGATTTCATAATTACACACACACACACACACACACACACACACACATACACATGTATTACTTTTTTTATTTATTCATCCATCAACAGATTCAGGTTGTTTCTATAATTTGGTTGTTGTAAATAATGCTGCAATAAACACAGTTGTGCATATATCTTTTTTAGTTAGTGTTTTCATCTTCTTGGAATAATTACACAGAAGCAGAATTTATGGATGTATGGTAGTTTGATTTTTAATCTTTTGGAGGAAACTCCATACTGTTTTTTATAATAGCTACACCAATTTGCACTTCTACCAGCAGTGCACAAGGGATTTTTTTCTTCACCTTCTTGCCAACAGTTGTTATTTCTTGTTTTGTTTTGTTTTTTGTTTTGTTTTATAATAGCCATTCTAGCAGGTATAAAGCAATATCTCATGGTATTTTTGCATTTCCCTGATGATTAGGGATGTTGAGTATCTTTTTATGTTCCTGTTGCCCATCTGTATGTCATTTTTGTTGTTGTTTGTTTGTTTTGTTTTGGAAAAATATGTCTATTAAGCTCCTCTGCCCATTTTTTAATTGTATTGTATTTTACTGTTAAGTTGAATGAGTTCTTTATATATTGTGGATATTAGCCCTTATCTGATACATAATTTGCAAATATTTTCTCCTGTTCAGTTGGTTGCCTTTTCATTTTGTTGATGGTTTAATTTGCTGTGTAGAAGCATTTTATTTCATCTAGTCCCACTTGTTTCTTTTTACCTTTATTGTCTTGGGTTTTGGTAGCAAATCTGAAAAATTATCACCAAGACCAATGTCAAGGAGCTTACCACCTATGAAGTT
Source organism: Saccopteryx bilineata (assembly GCF_036850765.1). Lineage (NCBI taxonomy): Eukaryota > Metazoa > Chordata > Mammalia > Chiroptera > Emballonuridae > Saccopteryx > Saccopteryx bilineata. The sequence goes on from NC_089494.1 coordinate 152,493,296, forward strand.
TTATGGCTTCAGATCTTACATTCAAGTCTTTAATCCATTTTATGTTAGTTTTTGTGTATGGAGTAAGACAGTGCTCCAGTTTCATTCTTTTAAAACATTATTTATTGAAAGGCTGCTTTTGCCCACTTTATATTCTTGTTGTAATTAAATTGATTACATATGCATGTGTTTTTTATCTGATCTCTCCTTCTGTTCCATTGAGCTGTATGTATGTCTATTTTCATGTCAATACCATACTGTTTTGATTGCTATAACTTTGTGTAATATATTTTTAAATCAGGGAACATGATACCTTCAGCCTTGTTCTTCTTACTCAATATTGCTTTAGCTATTCAGGGTCTTGAATTTTCATACAAATTTTAGAATTGTTCCATCTCTGTGAAAAAAAATGTCATTGATATTTTGATAGGGATTTCTTTGAATCTGTAGATTGCTTGGTTAGTATGAACCTGTTAACACTGTTCATACTTCCATTTATGCGTATGTGATATCTTTGTGTCTTCTTCAATTCTTTCAACAGTCTTATTGTGTTCAGTGTACAGGTCTTTCACTTCCTTGGTTAAATTATTTCAAGGCATTTCATTCTTTCTGATGCAATTGTAAATGGGATATTTTTAAATTTATTTTTCTGATAGTTCATCATTAGAATATAAAAATGCAGCAGATTTTTGTATATTCATTTTGTATCCTTCAACTTTACTGAGTTTGTTTATTAATTTAAACAGAGGTGTTTTTTTGTTTTTGTTTTTTTTGTGTGTGTGTGTTTTTGTGGAGTCTTTAGGTTTTTCTACATGTTAATATCATATCATCTTCAATTAGCAAGTTTTTTTTTTCCTTTCTAATTTTATGCCTTTTTTTCTTTTCCTTGACTAATTGTGCTGACAAGATTTTCAATACTATGTTGATTTAAAGTAGAGAAAGTGGCCCTGGCCAATTGGCTTAGTGGTAAAACATTGGCCCAGCGTACAGAAGTTCCAGGTTTGATTTCTGCTTTGGGCACACAGGAGAAGCAGCCATCTGCTTCTCTACCCCATCCCCTCCCATTTCTCTCTCTCTCTCTCTCTCTCTCTCTCTTTCTCTTTCTTCCTTTCCTGGAGCCATGGCTCAATGGAGCAAAGTTAGCCCCAGGCACTGAGGATGGCTCCATGGCCTCACTTCAGGTGCTAAAAATAACCCGGTTGCTGAACAATGGAACAGCAGCCCCAGATGGGTGGAGCATTGCTGGTAGGGGGCTTGCTGGGTGGATCCTGGTCAGGGTGCATGCAGAAGTCTGTCTCTCTGCCTCCCCATCTCTCACTTCATAAAAAAAAAGTGGAGAAAGTAGGCATTCTTGTCTTCTTAATCATAGAGGAAGTTTTTCAAGTTTTAACCAACTGAGTATGTTAACTATGGGCTTATCATATTTATATTTTATGTTTTATTTATTTTAAGGGGACAAATCAGGAAACTATGATCTCAGAAATATCACAGATTCTGTGATAAAAGATAATTAATTCTCTGAAGAGAGACTAGCCTGAATTTGTATCTTGTTGACACCACATTCTAAATATGTGACTTTGAGCAAGTTTCTTAACTTCTTCTAAAAGCCTCTGTTTTTCCATCTGTCAACTGGAGATAATAACAACAAATGCCTACCCCATAAGGTTATAATAAGGATTACATGAGATAAGGCATATAAAGCACTTCAGAATAGTCTAAAGCTTTTATAAGCATACGATAAGCATTATTGTTACATTATTATTGTTGTTGTTGTTGTTGATTTAAGGAACACTTAGTACCCAGATACACAAGTTCAGGTAAGAGACGATAAAAGTCTGAAGTTGGCAATAGTTGTTGAGGCAGAGAAGAGATTATGAGTTTGAGAAATATTTAGAAGTTAACATTGGAATAAGAAAGAAATTGATTATATGTAGAACCCTACGGAAAAAAAGACTCAAGAGAAATCTGCAAATTTTCTAGCCTATGTTATTGAGGAGACTGATTCAAAAGATATAGCTAATATAAGAGAAAAAGCTTATTTCTAAGAAAAATGATAAGTTTTATGTGAGGTGAGTTTGAGATGCCTGTCAAAGTTTAGGCTAATGGACACCCATTGGATAAAGACTGTGAGTTTAGTTTCAAGCCCACATGTACCCAGACGTGAGATTATATAATGTCACATGTGTGACATACACACACACACACACACCTCTACCTTTAAACTCGAATTATGCTTGTAGGTGAAGGGTCTTCCTTTTAGATGTGAATAGAACTTTATTTATCCATAAAATCCAAGTCCTAACAAGCAAATGTAGGTGGCTGGTATTCCTTGTCTTGCTTACCTTATTTAACTGACTACAGCTTCCACCAAAAATAAGACAGTGCTTACCTTGTCATCCCATCAGAAGTCTCTATTGAAAGAGGCTAAGCTAGGGAAATGCTCGTAAGCAAAGAAGATCAAAATGAGGGAAGAGAATCAGGAACCTGGGGAAAAGGGAGAAGATTTTGCATCCCCTAGGAGGGAACAGCAATTTAAGGCTGCTGCAAACAAGTACACTGCAGATTCCTAATCAACTGATGAGACTCAAAGGTCATGAAGCAGGAAGAAAAAAGAGCTGCAGCTTTGCCTAAGAACTGTAAAATTTTACTGGAAGAGTATTGGCCACCAAGTGAGTTCTTTTAGGAATTCTTTCAACCTTTAATTCTCAGAACTTTAGGACAACTAGACCTCCATCTCTTTCCCTGGAGGAGGCCATAAAGTCTTCTAGGCAGAAGAGATTTCAGAGGGTAGACTTGTTGCCCTCCTTTGATTTCTCCTAGACAATGTAATGGAAGTAGCTAGTACTTCTGTCCTTAACCATAGGTAGACAGACAGTTTTCAGACATGTTAATGGACAGGACAAAGGATCTGGAAATATTGACCCACTAAGTCATTAGTTCTTAAACTGATGAAAACCATGAACCATTTCTCCATGAAAAATTCACATTTACACTCAATTATCCATACAATCTCAGGATTTCACAAGACTTTTAAAGACAATCCATGAAAAATCTGAAGATCAGAGCATCAGAAGCTAACAACCTGACATAGAAAGGGGGTTGGAGGGAGCACATGAATCACCAGGTAACTGAGTCCTCATTTAGAAGAGTGGTGCAGGAAACGGGTCAGGCAGGGCAAAGGTATACAAGAAATGCACAATTTCACTATGATGTTAGCTGGAATGACTGAGAGATGTGATAATGGCATGCTGAAAGTCGTGAATGAAAACCAGCATCACCACTCCACTGAGTGTTGTGCGTATTGAGGCTAATAGAATTGAGCTTGGTGAAAAAGCAAGGAATTTTGGAATTTAAGAAAGGATTCCAACTTCTTCTACCTGTACATAAATTAGTAATACCAAACTCAAGTCGTCATTGTAATATTTTCTTTGGAAGAGGCAGTTAAACTTAATTTTCACTTTTGGGGAAAGTTTAGACTATCATTCCAGGGCAGTTCACCCACTCCATATATTTGTTTCAGATTTGCACATGTGGCTCAATGTTCTTCCAGGGAACATTACATGCATTAGGTTTGTTTGAGTCTGCTTTGCTGTGGTGGGTGGGGAGCAATATGTGCAGGAGGAGACCCAGTTGCTACTGCAAAAAAGCATAGGTGTCCCAATAGCATCAGAGAGTTCTGTGTTACCAAGCAAATAGGAGCCTAGAAGATAGAGTTTAAGTCCCTTCAAGCTACTTCATGACTTCCAGTTTTAAATTAAGAGTTTAAAGTTCTCAGTTCTGGGTTCCTGCTCAGAATCCCCATGTGTGTACATTTGTCAGCTTAGTCTTCACCAGTTCTCAGAAGGGAGGTCAGCCGTGATCTCAGTCGTCCTTTCTTCATCCTGTTGAGCATTTCCCATTTTTTCCCCTGTCAGGTTGAACTATAGCATTGAAAGGTGGGAAGGCAGCATAGGATTCAGGCATAAGGGCTTCAGCCTCACTGTGAGTGTAGATCTCCTCTTCCCTGTGCTACCTCTCTAACTCTTCTCAGATTCTCCCCCTGGGACTTCTGCCTCCTCAGTCCACTGAAATACAGTGATTCCTCAGAGTTCATGCAAGAGACCAACGCTTCTCAGACATTCACTGCTGCCGAAACACCAAAGCTATGTCTAAAGCCTACCCATGTTTCAGTCAGCTGTTTGATTACTCCAGAACATCTTTTCTCCAGATCAGAATATAAAACTTGATTCTTCTCCTACACTCAAATTAAATCTTAGTTTCCTAAGTGTGTTGATCAAGGATAGTAAGAGTATACTTAAAGTAACTTATATTTTAGAAGAAAATAGATGAATCAATATAAAAGAATGAGAGGTCCAACAAGTTAGAAAATTTGCATGTAGAAATTCAGTGAGTTATAGCTGTCCACCTTGAGCTCTGAATGATGGTACATTTGGAAATGCCATTCTGAACAATGGGAATATTTTAAAATAAGCCTTGAGAGTATAATTTCTTTTTGTCTTATGCTAAAATCTCCTAGAAGGTATACTGAAGTAGCACACTTGAGCCTGCTGTGGAAAGAGGACTCAGAGCCTTAGGCTTACTGAGTAATGTGGACTGACCAAGCTTCTAAGTCCTTTCCAGGCAGGCACATACATGATATAGATAAGTCAACTTTAATGAACAAGAGGCTATTTTGTATAATAACCTTTTGATATTACACAGTAACCATAATTAATTTTAAAGGACTAATGTGATACACAGTCCTCTCAAAAATTCTTGTAGTTGATTCCAAGTTAATGGTAAGATGGGACAAATGAATGCAATTAAGTGTGGCAACATTAACAAAAATCACATTTCAAGCAGCCTTGATCCCTAGGCCTCTTCTACCACAAAGCTCAATGTTTTCCAATCTTTCTCAAGTGCTTGTTGTAATAACCCGACACACTGACTATAGACAGAGCAGAGCACTGTCCAAGTAAATATTTTCTCCTAAATATTCCCTTGTGTGCTCAAAAAGAAAATGGTGTCTGGGATTACCACATAAATATTGCTCCTTAATGAAATCCTGGCAAAAACCCTTTATTTTAATGAATCCAGTTTGAGGAGACACCTTTTTATGCAAAGAGGATATCATTTATCAACACAGTGCTCTCTGTTAAAGGGAACCCCTTGGTGCCTAGACTAGAAAGCATTTCAAATAATACTGTGTCTTAATCTGGTAGAAACCTTGTGTCCTGAGAGGATTGGTATCTTAATGAATAGAGCACTTTCTGAGCATTTTATTTCAAATCTTACATTCCACCTGAATATTTAGTGTGAGTCACTGATATGTTCAACGATGGTAAACTGGAGCTTCAGATAGGCATGAATAAAATATGAACATGCTTATTACAGGTGGTCTCAGTTCCTTCTCAGGAAAGATTCTTTATAGATTTATTTCACTCATTATCTTTTCAGACAAGCTTTATAAAGTTTTACCACAGTACTTTCGGGATTTAGCAATGGGTTATGTAAAATGGCTGTGACTCATGTTGGACAGCTGCAATAATCGATACCAAACACGAAATCCAGACACTGCAGCAAATGTCTTGCCTCGTGCAGTAGGTGTGGGTGGGGGGAAGCAGCTGGCGGCTCTGACCTGACAGCACAGTGCTCAGGGCCACAAGTTCCAGTTCCAGTCACAACACATATGTATATGGTCGGGCGGAGATTCATATCTCTATAAACTGTTGTGGATGTATACGGATATTCAGAGCACACTATGTAGATTAACTCAATGAAAGCTAAAAAATTTAGGCATGTTAAACCATCTGTGGGATTTTGTCAACTTTTGGGTTGAATTTCTAAATTGTACATAATTTAGCATTTTGCTTCTCTTCCTTTCCCATGGCTTCTTTTGGGACTGATTTTTAAGCTGACTGGTGTATTGATGAAAATCATTAACTAATTTAAATTTGAGTAACAGTTATACGGTCTGAATATTTGTATCTCCCAAATTTCACTTGTTGAAATTTTTAACTCCAAGATGATGGTACTTAGGTATGAGGCCCTTGAGGTATAATAAAGTCATAAGTGTAGATCCCTCTTGAATAAGATTAGTGACCTTAATGCAAGAAGTCCAGAGAGCTCCCTAGCCTCTTCAAGGCTATAGTGAGAAGTTGGCAGTCTGCAACCAGAAGACTCTCACCAGAGTCCAAGCAGACCAGCATCCTGGGGTCTTGGATATCCAGACCCTAGAACTGTGAGCAATAAATTCTGCTGTTTAAAAGACACCCAGTCTGTGCCATTTTTGTTATAAACAGCCCAAATAGACTAAGACAACAACACAGAGAAGTCATTAAAGACAATGACTCTGGATAAGATTTGAATTCAAATTTTTGCTCTATCCCTTTATGAACTGTGACCTGAGCCTGTTACAGTCTCTAACCTCTCTGAGATTCAAGTTCCTTACCTGTAAAATGGAGGCAGAAATAGTATAGCCCTCTCGAGTTACTGAGTTGATTCAATTAGGTGATGCACAGAAGCACTTAGCATAGTGCTTGGATCAGAATTATGTATTTAATACATATTAGCAATCTTGCTGCTTACTGGAAATAGACAAAGTCATATTATAAAGGAATTATTCTGTTTCTGAATTCCAGCCAACATCATTAAGAGTGCCATCAAAACTATAAACTATGGGAAGTTGACAGTAAGAGAAACATTAGCTTTGAAGCTGGTAGGCATGCAAAGGAGAAAATAGAATCGCATGCCTTAAAAGGATGAAAAGATGATCATAATGCTCTTTGCTGCCAACCACCTGTGATATGTTTTTTAAATTTTTTTCTGTTGTCTATATTGTTTAGTCTCTGCCCCTTTTCTTTGTCTTGATGCTGATTTCCTGCACATGCATAATATTAAATTCTTAACAGCTATTACCAGCTGATGGGATGGGGTTAAATGAACACTGAACTCTGTCATAAGGAAAATGCAGAGTAATTCATGCATCTCAGGAGGGGGATACAGGGAAAGAGGAAGATGGTTTATGAATTTGAAGATATAGGATTCTGCATAGTAAGCTTTCATTTAAAGGTAATTTTCTCAATTGTAATTCATAGGTAGTCAATACCAAAATCTATTTTTAAAACTTCTTAATAGGAATCTGGTCTGTCTTTGAAGTCATTTTGAAGACAACAGCATTGTTTGTAATGGGTCCAGTTGCTATTCTCCTTAATAGTCTTTATTTTTTATTTATTGAAAAAAAAATTTTGTTTGAAAAGCAGGAAGAGAGAGTGAGAGAGAGAGAGAGAGACAGGAACATCAAGCTGCTCCTGTATGAGCCCTGACTGGGGAATCGAACTGGCAACCTCCACACTTCTGGACAATGCTCCAACCAACTGAACTATCCAGCCAGGACTTAATTTTGATTTATTTTTAGAGGGACAGAGAGGGAAAGGGAGAGAGAAAAGGAAGGGAAGCATTTTTTTCTTACTCAATCATGAAATTTTTGGTTGTATCCCTGACGGGGGATCAAACTCACAACCTTTGTTATTTCGGAATGACACTCTTAACTGACTGAGCTAACCAACCAGGACTGCTTAGTATTCTTTTTTTCTTTTTTTAAGTATGAAGAGGGGAAAGAGACAGACTCCCGCCTTCAACCCAACCAAGATCCATTCAGCTACCCCTGTCTAGATAGGGCTGATGCTTGAATCAACCCAGCTATCCTCAGCACCAGGCTGAACCAGTTGAGCCACTGGCTGCAGGAGGGGAAGAGAAAAGAAAAGAGAAAGGAAGGGGAAAAGAAGCAGATGGTTCTTTCTCATGTCTGACTGAGATCGAACCTGAGATGTCCATATGTGAGGCCAGTGCTCTATCCATTGAGCAAACTGACCAGAGCCTTAGTATTCTTTTAATTGAAAGAATAAAAGGGAATTTTTGCTTGTAGTAGTTTTAAAGAAAATATTTGGATAAAAACAGAGACATGGAAGTTGACTGCATGGTGATGATATTTGTAGCCATGGAAACAGAATCCCAAAGTAGAAGAGGAAGCATAAAATCTGGATGCAGATCTTTGGGAAAAGCCTTTGTTCAGATGATGGATGGAAGAAAAATAGACAACCCTAATAGTCTAAGAAGGAGAAAAATCAATATATTTAATTGACACATAAAGCAGGAGAGAGAACAAAACTTGAACAGAAATTTTCAAACTTTTTTTTAGACACAAATCCTTCTTCTGAAAGGATTTTACATGTAGTTTGATAGATAAATGGTAGGACTTATGTGGCATTTTGAAGCATTCTATATAAAGTCACTTGTTTAAATTTTGTGCAAGCCTATAAAACAGATACTATTATTGCTTTGTTCAATTTGCTTATTTTAGAGATAAGCAAACTGAAGCCCAGACAGGCGAAGTAACCTGTCCAAAATCACACAATCTTTAAGGAGTGGATCTAGAATTTGTATCCAGAGGAATGACTCATGGATGCGGAAGGTCTGGGAAGACATCATGGAGAAGGAGAAATGGGCTTAAAGAGTCCAGAGCAGCAGTCAGACTAGGAGAAATGAGGGAGAATAGAGAACAGGAATCTCTTAGCTCCAAGAACTTCAGCCAATATCTTAGCTATTAGAACTCCTTTTTTTCTTAGTTGTTCACAACCAAATAAGGTTTTAATTTCCCTGCTGATTCCTGGGAAAGATAGCCCCAGCCTCTCCATAGTGGTTCGATCCAAATTTCAAAAAGAAAAAAAGTTTCAAGGGCAATGGAAGGAGGTAGAGAGAAAATCACTTAAAGTCATTGCTACCTTGGCAAACAGTAGAGATGGAGAGTAACAGTAGAGGAACTGAAATGAAAGGAAGATTTTAATGGTGCCGTAAGAATTGTAGTTCATCTCTAGCCACAGTGATAGGATTTAATCAAGAACGACAAAGACCTTTTGATAGCCCAAACCTATACTGCACTGCACAGCACAAAAAAATAAAAATTAAAAAAAATACACATGTAGGTGGAAAACAGACCCTACTCATTAAAATTTGGCCCAAGAAAACCCATAGCGAACAAGGCACATTTAATCTGCACTTGGTTTCTCTTCAAAATATTCTGTCTCTAACCTTTTAAATGTCAAATTTACTGCATTATAAATCTAAGGAATGGCCCATCTGTGCTCTATTCCCTCTTACAAACAAAAAACAAACTTAGCTTCTATATTTTCTTTGTCTTAATAGCAGTTTGGCTTAAACATCAGGTTTCTTGGTTCCTGGGAGTGGGGGCTGCACCCACTGTGACAGGCTGTGTGCATGGGTTTCCCCTGAATTTCTCATGGCTTTTCTGACCGGGCACAGTTTTACAAGTCACTGAACCCTGCTTCAAGTCTAGGCTCCTTAAATACCAACACTCACTCTTCCTCATGCCTGTTCACACCCCTTCCCTCCAAAAAAACCATCACATGTTTAGCACAAAGTAGATGTAATCACTTTAAAAAATGGAATAGAACTAAATTGCTTAGAGTAATATTAGGACCTAGATAAAAAAAAAGCAGCAGGTACTATGACTTGAAAATCCTTTATATTTATGTAAATTCATTCCCATTTCACAAATATTTACTGAATGTCTTTTGTATGCCAAATTTTAGATTTGGTGATAAGATTTCAAAAATTAATAAAAATGGCCTGACCAGGCAGTGGCGCAGTGGATAGGGCGTCGGACTGGGATGCAGAGGACCCAGGTTCGAGACCCCCGAAGTCACCAGCTTGAGTGCGGGCTCATCTGGTTTGAGCAAAGCTCACCAGCTTGGACCCAAGGTTACTGGGTCGAGCAAAGGGTTGCTCGGTCTGCTGTAGCTCCACAGTCAAGGTACATATGAGAAAGCAATCAATGAACAACTAAGGTGTCACAACGAAAAACTGATGATTGGTGCTTCTCATCTTTCTCTGTTCCTGTCTGTCTGTCCCTATCTGTCCCTCTCTTTGACTCTCTCTCAGTCTCTGTAAAAAGAAAAATAAAAATGTTATAATTTGGACAATGATTTTGTCTCCCCAAAGCTGGAGGAAGAGAATTTTATTCCCTAAAATGATTTTCAACTGCTTTTTGACTGATTGACATTGGTGAGCACACATCCATTTATAAAACATAGGCAGGCATCACAAAAGTATCTGTGATGGTAGTAGAGAGCTGGTGTTTTGTTTTCATCAACTTGTCACAAATGAGCCACAAAATGGATAAACTATAGGTGGATAATTTACAGATAATTTCCTGTCTTCTCCTGACTGATATTGTTTGAGAGATTGAGAATTACCTCTAAAACATGAGAGTATGTATTTTAAGAGTTGCACAAAGAGGGAATATGCATTTGCATGAAAAAATATTTTGTATCTTAATTGCATCTTTGCCAAGTAGTCATAAAGCTGCTCTTACACAAGTATTTGTATCAAATCATGCCATAGCCATAAATCTTTAATTTCATTTTCTGTTCATTCTAACTCAAAGGAGAGTCAGATAAAAGTGTGCATATTGAAACGCCTAATAATCTCTACTAGTGCCCTGCTCTGTTGAATGGAGAATTGGAATTCAGTCTTGCAGGAGACCTAAGTCTGCTTTAAAGCAATGTTATGTATGCACTGAGAAGTCCCAAAATAGTTCCACATAGCTTCCAAATGAGAAAGGTAGCCAGGAGGACAATGAACTGGAAAGAGAATTATTTTCCATATATTTTGCAAACCTAGCCCATGCATTCTCCATTCAAGCCACAAAATGAATGGAAAGCTAAGGAAACAAGCTAAAGATGAGGGCTCCAATTGCTTTTACCTTGGGGCCACTATCTTCTGCCTTTTGGCATGCATTTTAATATAAATTCTCTGCTTATTTGGGAAGAATGGGGAGGAAAGGAAGCTAATTGTCATAAAAATATATTTGATTGCTAATTTTGTCACTGGAATTGAACCTCAAACCTAAAAAAAAATATTGGAATAGTTTATTGTAAAAGAATCCATTATCTGAATAAAATAAGTATAAATGTCTTTTTACAAGTAGTCTGCTAATAAACCTCTAAGTCTTTAGAATTATTGTAGAAAGTAGTCAAACCTCTTGCTGCCTAAAGACACACAGAGTAAGGAAGCAATATCTGGGATATTCTCACCAAAAATAAAAATTAAAAAAAATATCTCATCCTTTAAAAGAAAACTTTTAACTTATAAAATTAATATATTTCATGCTATGAATGATAAAGGTTGGAATGCTTCAGAGAGAAATAAAATTAAACTGTTGTTTAAAATATTTACAAAGATAAGTTAACTCTCATAAATTAAACAAATCAGATTAAATATCCATATATTTAACATTTTTATTGTGGTTCACTAAGAATTAATGAATCAAATATTGGGCAAAAAGAAGTTTGATGGCTACCAAGTCTTGGCCGAAAGGATAAAGGTTGTTGAAATGATTAGATCCTGTGGGCTTATTTTCTGTAGACTGAGTGAAATGTCCGCTAAGATCCTTTATAGCAGTAGCAGTAATAGTAATAATTCACTGGATTATTGTCTAAATTATGGTGAGTAAGCCAGGGAACAAACGTAAGTGCTTAGGAAAATTTACTTCATTGTTCTTTCTACAAAGAGCCACTCCAACAGATTTGGCTAGGATTATCTACCTACTCTAGCCAGCATCCAGTTAGCAGCACACAAGTCTTGATCAGATAGTAAAAAAACACTCAAATAAGCCTATCTAACTTTCTTGTTGTTAATACAGTACATACTTTATTCAAATTAATCATTACTGATGAAGATGCCTTTACCCTTGCATAAAAAATGGAAATACTTTATATCTATCCTTTACATATGTATATTTTGTATCACTATTTCATTACTATTTTTCTAAGAGCAATGTTAGAAAAGGGAACCCTCTTGCACTGTTGGAGTTACCACAAAAAAATTAAAAATGGAGCTGCCTTATGACCCTGCAATTCCACTTCTGGAAATATATTCAAAGAAACCTGAAATACTAATTTGAAAGAATATGTACACCCCTATGTTCATTGCAATGATCTGGAATCATAGCCAAGATCTAGAAGCAGCTCAAGTGCCCATGAGTAGAGAGTGGATTAAAAAAGCTGTGGTGCATTTACACAATGGACTACTACTCAGCAGTAAAAAAAAAAAAAAAAAAAAAAGAAGAAGAAGAAGGAAATCGTACCTTTTACCTTTTGCCTCAGCATGAATGGACTGGAGAGCTTTATACTAAGTGAAATAAGCCAATCAGAGAAAGAGAACTACCATGTGATTTCACTTATATGTGAACTTTAATGAACAAAATAAACTAACAAACAAAATAGAAACAGATTCATAGATATTGTGAACACAGATTGACAGTTGTCAGAAAGATGGGGGTTTGGAGATAGGGTGAAAAAGGTAAAGAAATTAAGCAAAACAAAACAAAAAACTCAACCTGACCATGCAGTGACACAGTGGATACAGCATTGAACTGGGACACAGAGGACCCAGGTTTGAAACCCCAAGGTTGCCGGCTTGACTACGCGCTCATCCGGTTTGAGCATGGGATCACTGACTTGAGCGTGGGATCATAGACATGACCCTGTGGTCACTGCCTTAAGCTCAAAGGTCACTGGCCTGAAGCCCAAGGTCACTGGCTTGAGCCCAAGGTCACTGGCTTGAGCCCAAGGTCGCTGGCTTGAGCAAGGGGTCACTTGCTCTGCTATAGCCCCCCCCCCCCCGTCAAGGCACATGTGAGAAAGCAATTAATGAACAACTAAGGTGCCACAATGAAAAATTGATGTTTCTCGTCTCTCTCCATTCCTGTCTGTCTGTCCCTGTCTGTCTGTCTGTCTGTCTGTCTGTCTGTCTCTCTCTCTCTCTCTCTCTCTCTCTTTCTCTGTCAACAGTATGGGAATTATAAAGTGGAAAGGGTGTGGGGGAGATAGAAGACTGTATAAGTGGGATAAAGGGTGATGGAAGGAGACCTGGCTTGCGGTAGCAAACTTACCATGCAACGTACAGATGATGTGTTATAGAATCGTACACCTGAAACCAATGTTACCCCAATAAATTTAATTTTAAAAATCATAAGTCCAACTACAGAATGAAGCTTTTGATTTTCCAAATGATCAAGAAAACCTCTGCTTTTTCAGCTGAATCACCTTAATATGATTACTCTTTTGGCTGACTTATTGGTCAAATCAGAGGGCATGGTTGATTTTGTGGTTTACCACAGAGTCAAACATGAAGTCAGCTTAGAGCATTGACTGAACCGCACCCTGGCCAATTTGAACACATTGTATAAGCATGCTTACTCTGAAAAGAGTCCAGAAAATGGAGATCATGTGGGTTTGCAAAATGTTCTGTAAAACTCTATGTAAGAACATAAGGTCATATCAGCCATGTGAGAAATAGAAAAGTCATATAGCAAGTGGAATGCTTGCTTTTGGAAGGTTTGCTTTAATCAGTCCAAGGGACTTAATACAGAAAGAGAATACAATGAATTATTTGGAACGGCACTAGAGCCTCATCAGTTACTAGCCTGTAAACGTGAGCCAAAAAGCCTTTGCATCATGTGCCTGAAATGCATGATCTATGCTGAATGTTCTGCCAACATTTCCAGGCTATAAGTCATTTTACAACCTGCCATGTGACTCAGAAAGTTGGAAAGCACTGACATTCTGTTGTGCTCAATGCTTCTCCTCATTCCCCTCCCATTTCTTTCTGTCCCAACCTTTCTTTCCCCTCTAAACTATGTAGACATGGTCTTGGTTTGCAGAGGTTTACAGAGGGACTGCTAGGATTCACCAGCAGTGTTGGGTTCTGCAAGTTAAGATGCATTTAATGGATATCTGCAGCACCAAGATATCTGTATTTTAGTCAAAAATAAAAAACTGTGATTGAGAAATTTGGCTGGTTTCAACTCCCCGAGGAGGGCTTGGGAGGTTGTAGACTGTGATGGAAAATCCACTGGACAGAAAGTAAAAAAAACCTAAATTTTTGTCCCAGTCCTGAAACTAATGGCAATTACATAATTTTTTGAGTACCAATGACCTTTATAAATCAACATTGTGCTACTGACTCATAGTTAGTTGAAAATGAGTTTTCAATGGACGTGATTTACTAATGATAAATTGAGTAGAAGCAGGCACCATGGCCACTCCATGGCTAATGGCACATATTTTCACAAGTTACAGGTGTCTGTAACAGTCATGAAACTGAAAATTAGCATTGTATGGGGTTCAGATCAACAAACTGGGTTCCTTGTAACATATTCTAACCAACTGAGATTTTGTGAAATAAGTTCTGTTGGTCCCTTTCTGCAGTATACCTTTACCCACTCTAGAGAAGCTAGAGTAAAATTAGAATACTGAAATAATAATTTATTTGATAAAATTAGGATGGGCTAACTCTGATAAGGACAAGAAAAGTCTGGTTTCCTCATTAGCTAGAGCTGCAAGGCTTTGTGGAAGAATGTCAAAACTGAAAGATAACAGATTAGGCTTTTTGACAGAGTCTGTTAAGAATCAACTGTGTAAACTAGGGAAAGGTTTTATACACACTTTATTCTAAAGTTCTTTCTAGATCTGAAATTCATGATTATTTTAATCAAAGGAGATATCGAGAAAAATAATATTACTGAGATTGTCTTTAAACAGCTATGGGATTACATACCCCCATAGATATTTAAAAGCTAGTTAATACTGCTATTTAATACCTTCCTCAGTTTATAACCTTAATAATACTCTTAACACTGGAATATTCAGTGAAGATCGCATGTCAACCAATCTCTTGAAATGAGTAATGTAAGTGCTCTTCGGTGCACCTCATCATGTGTTTGTGTTCAGGTGTTTCATTTTTCACAGTGTTACATTTTATTTATGTAAAGAGAATGTTAAAAATAGGAAACAGCAGCAAAATGAGCTACCTGACAGCCTAACAAAATGCGTGCCACAGGAATTGTGACTTCCATTTGTAACTTGTGGCTTAAACTACAGTACTGAAATTACAGGTTTTTTCTTTGGTAGATCTCATAGCCAACCATGGGTAGAATCCCGTTCCAAAAAGCAGCAGGTATTTCCCCCTCATCCTGATTGGTAGCCCCCAAAATAAAAACATATAAAAAAAACATTGTAAAGAAGGCAGGGGAAGCCTTAAATACTGTTTCTGTTTATTTTCAAGGAAGGCCACAAGGTGAATTTTCTTCCTTAGATGCAAGACATCAGTGGAGAAGTAAAACTTTAGAACTAGTGTTGACTCACTTCCGTTGGTGACTCATTGTTTAGCTCCCTCCTCAAGATCACCAAAGATGAGAGTCCAGCATTTTAAAGCAACATAAGATTCTGTTTTCTTAGATACCAACAAATGAAAGGTCTAAATAGTTGAATAAGGAAAAGCATTTGTTATAACTTTGGTTACACCCTGGAAATCCATAGAATTACACAAAAGAGATTTGGTTTGGGGATTTCCAGCTTAAAGTAACTATTTGATTTAGATGAGAGAGAATTTTTGAACACCAGATGTGTTTACATTCAGACAACTAGATTAATACTGGCCTGGGGACCCAAAATCATTCATCCTTAGTGACTGTCCATTACTTCAGGCAAAATAACATCCTGGACTTAGTGTATCCCACAGGATACTTAATTAGTTCCAAAGACAAAATTAGACACTACTGATGCCTCTGCAATTTCATCTTAGAGTTGGAGGGGTTGAATGGATCTGGGAGCCAGACTATTTCATCATCTTTAATGGGTCTTCTTTAAGGGAAGATTAAAACTCTATCCAGGTTGAATTGGAGGCAAGGGAAAAAGATCTGGATGAAATCAAAGCCAATGAGGCCTGACTTCATATACTGCACTCAACTTGTGTCCTACAAGCAGTACTTTTCCAGCTCTTCAAACTCTCCACAGCCCAACCACTTGCCTAATGTGTGGGCCCAGACTCATGCCGAGATCACATATACTGCTCACAAAAATTAGGAAATATTTCAAAATGAATATGAAGGTATAAATTATCCCCTAATTTTTGTGAGCAGTGTAGATGGCATGAGTTAAGGAGTCTCAGGAAAGCTTTGACTCTGCCAAATATCTTCCCTAGTTTCCAGAATTCCTTGGTATACAGCAATAATTCTTAACCAGAGCTACCTATCTAGAAGTACCTACCAAAAACACCTTGCGGGCTTTTAAAAATATATGTATAGATACCCAGGGGACCCCTTGAATCAGCAGACTTATATTAGAAATTTTAAATTCTCTGGGGATGGACATGATATGAGTTATGGTTAGAGCTGAGAACATTGACCTAAATGGGCTGGGACTGAAAAATAGTCTTCTTGCAAATGTGATCTCCACTAAGAGAGCCATCAATCTTTCCTATCTTAATTGAACAATTTCAATCACATTCTCCTATAATTTTAGAGTCAGTGCAGTATAAGTTTTCATCTAATCTACTTTGTCTTGCCTATATTCCAGGTAAGAGAAATAAGTTCAGAGAGAAAAAAACACATATTCACCAAGGTCACCCAGGTTTAGTAGCAACAGCCAAAGCCAGACCCAGTTATTTTGTTTCTGGGTCAATAAACACTTTACTGTGCCACCACTGTCATCAGCATCATCAATTTGTTTATGTAACATCCATCACTCATGTCAGGAAACATGGTCCCCTCCAGTAAGCTGTAGGGAAGCTGGAATGTGAAAATGGTGTGAAGCACCCAGAGCTGCATCTAGAACAGGGAAAGTAGTTAGTAAACATTTCCTTTATCAAGGATTCTTTTACCACCTGCATATCTGCACCCCTCTCTCGGTGTTACAGTGAGGGCTTTGAATAACTGATGGGAATATTGTGGTTGGACACAGGGAGACAAGGGAGAGGGCTACGTGCATGGCAGGAGAGGAAGTGCAGGAGTGGGGAAATCTAGGCAAACTTTGCTGGAGCCAGTTCTATCCATACTAACAGAATCAACAGACTCTTCTAACAAAAGAACAAATAATTGGCTCTCAAAATCTTTTAAAGAACAGATGGGAGGTAGGAGTTGAGAACTTTATTCTGGGATTGCAGTAATCATTGTAGATGCTCTGGTTTTGCCAAATCACCCAACTGGCTTGTGACTCAATTCTCTCCATCTGCTAATGTGCTAAAATACTGAGCTGCACCATCTTCTGCACCTACTTGCCTCACAAATATGCTTTGAGGAACAACATTTCAAAGCTGCTCAGAGATTTTGGATTAATTTAAAACTAATCAAGATACAAGAAACCCAACCAATCACTATTGTGAAGAGAAAATTAGTTTTAACTTTTGGAGTCAATGAGTTTCTGTGGTTCTTTCTAAATGTGAATATGATTTTCAAAACGGCAATTGACCTTTTACCTATTTGTATGGATCAACATATTTTGCTGTGCATCATATTAATTAAGATAGCTAGTACTGGCTGAAATACCCTTTAATATTTTCATCAAAACTAAAATACAGCAACAATATGAATCTCACTTTGCTTCAGTCAGTTAAGTAAGAACTATCAGAATGAATATGCTATGAGCTTGACTGAATGTGCCACAACACCCAACATCACTAATTAGAGCTATATCTTTAAGATATTCATGGTTTAAAAAAAAATGAAAATATTCTTGTTGTACAACTTAAAGTACATCTTCATGTTTCTTCTCCTTCAATACTGCCTTAAAATGATGCCAAACAAAATTTTTCATTCTATATTTTAAAACATGTGAATATGATTTTATTCTGTGAGTGGCTGGTAATATTTTTTTTTGAGTTGACATTATTTGACAGTTCATTTAGAATGATTATTGCTCCCAGTTGTTTTTGCTAATGTAAGATAACTTAAAAATCTTAAATTTGTCTTTAGACAAACTTACACATTTTTTGAGATAGAAATGAGAAGTTTGAAGAAAGGATTTTTTTTTCTTTGATGGAACTCCTCTTACCTTAAAGGAAACTATTCTCTTGTGCCTATAAAGATTTATGTCTGTATGATGCCAAAAAAGTGAACAGTGAATTCAGAAAGGTCAAGAAAAAATACTTTAATATAAAGAAAACCAGGTTATTGGATTGGTGTCTCACATTTAGACCATTTATAGTGGTTGGGAAAGAGAAAATGGTAGAATTCTGGGTTAAGAAAAGAAAAAGAGATGAAGTTGATAACAGAGCCAACAGATAGTTTTGAAGTTCAATGCTGGTCCAAGTTAAGAAAGCTAGAGACAAAAGGACTACACTACCCTCTGTGTGGAGGTGAGGGCAATGAGAGAAAACTAGAGACAAAAGGACTACACTACTCTCTGTGTGGAGGTGAGGGCAATGAGAGAAAGCCAGAGACAAAAGGACTACACTACTCTCTGTGTGGAGGTGAGGGCAATGAGAGAAAGCTAGAGACAAAAGGACTACACTACTCTCTGTGTGGAGGTGAGGGCAATGAGAGAAAGCCAGAGACAAAAGGACTACACTACTCTCTGTGTGGAGGTGAGGGCAATGAGCTTGGAGAAGATATCCCAAATGCTCTACTGTGCTCCACTACAGTCCAACTGTGATGTGAGTTGAAAAGCAGAGGTAGGAAATACCCTACAGTGGGGTCAAGTTAGAGGTATTACTCTGTTCCCCCTGAGTTATGATGTGTGGGAGGAAGGCACTGCCACTGGCCTCATATAGCAATATCAGTGCCAAGAAAGCAACCAAAGGCCTATGTATGAAGTTCCTAGAAAACCTCTGTGGCTGGTGAGTCTGTGAGGAGGCACTCCAACGGTGAGACATAGAGACCCAGTAAGAGACAGCACACCAAGCATGCTGACTTGCTCTAACTTTCCTTCACACTGAGATACTTGAAGGGAACTTTGTGTGCCTCTACATTATCTCATGTGACTTTTCCTCTTTCAGAAATAAGGATGTTACCTCCAGTATTTTTACCTTGGCAAAACACTGGAAAAAGTAGTACCATGGTTACATTGGGTATGCCTTCTAGAACCCAAGAGTCACAAACAATTAAAATAAAGATAGTTGTGGCCCTGGCCGGTTGGCTCAGCGGTAGAGCGTCGGCCTGGCGTGCGGGGGACCCGAGTTCGATTCCCGGCCAGGGCACATAGGAGAAGCGCCATTTGCTTCTCCACCCCCACCCCCTCCTTCCTCTCTGTCTCTCTCTTCCCCTCCCGCAGCCAAGGCTCCATTGGAGCAAAGATGGCCCGGGCGCTGGGGATGGCTCCTTGGCCTCTGCCCCAGGTGCTAGAGTGGCTCTGATCGCGGCAGAGCGATGCCCCGGAGGGGCAGAGCATCGCCCCCTGGTGGGCAGAGCGTCGCCCCTGGTGGGCGTGCCGGGTGGATCCTGGTCGGGTGCATGCAGGAGTCTGTCTGACTGTCTCTCCCCGTTTCCAGCTTCAGAAAAATACAAAAAAAAAAAAAAGATAGTTGTAATAGGTCATATTTGTTAAACCATTACTGAGATCACTTCCAATTATTGTCCCTAAAATCTGAGGTAGAACCCTTCCCCTGAAAGAACACTGAAAATCAGTGTCATCTCTGTCCATGTCTAATTTGATTTCCTGGTTTGATTAGAGATTAATGACAATGACACCAGACACACATGAGGCCCTTTAATTATATACAAGCAATTAAGCATGCACATGCATGCGTATATACATATGTAATATTATACACTGTGTCCATAAAGTCATGGTGCACTTTTGACCAGTCACAGGAAAGGAACAAAAGATGATAGAAATGTGAAATCTGCACCAAATAAAAGGAAAACCCTCCCAGTTCCATACCTATTCAGTGCAGTTCAATGTGGGCTCATGCACAGATTTTTTAGGGCTCCTTAGGTAGCTATTCCGTAGAGCCTCTACAGACTCGTCACTGACTCATGGCCTACCCTAACGGGGTTTCCCCACCAAACTGCCGGTTTCTTTTAACTGCTTATCCCACTGAGTAATGTTATTCCTATGTGGTGGTGCTTCGTTATAAATGCGCCGATATTCACATTGCACTTTGGTCACAGATTCGAATTTAGTGAGCTACAAAACACACTGAACTTTCCTCTACCGTCCACATCTTGACTGGCATGGCCGTGGGCTGCTCCGCTATATACACGGTGTTACATCATCATCATCTGCACATGCACACATGCTGCCACCTCATCCTACAGAAACTGGGAGGGTTTTCCTCTTATTTGATGCAGATTTCACATTTCTATCGTCTTTTGTTGCTTTCCTGTGACCGGTCAAAAGTGCACCATGACTTTACAGACATGCTGTATATACATATATAATTTCTTTTTGTAATTCTATTTTATCAACAACCAACTATCTTAAAAAGACAAGCTACTTGTGAGAAAGCAGACCAGACAGAAATTTAGTGCAACCCATCATAACTGGGGGGAGGAAGACAGCATGAATTCTGTATTCATCTGCATATTATCTAAACATTAATCCTGATTCTGAGGAGAAGTATTATTTCAGTCTAATGTTAATTTGAAAGGGATGGGAAGCACACTGTCTACTTGTTATGGTATTGTGTAACAGAAACCATCAGTTGGAAAAATAAAAAATTCCCTTTCAGTCAAGTTACTGCAATAATAGGTAGACCAACCATAAAAATATGGCAGTCCTTCTATGGTCAGTGGTGTTTCCACAAAAGTAACAACTTTTAAAAAGGTCCCATTATGCCCTGGCCAGATAGCTTTGTTGGTTGGAGCATCAGCCTGAAGCACAGAGGTTACCGGTTTGATCCCCAGTCAGAGCACATACAGGAGCAAATTGATGTTCTTGTCTCTCTCTCTCTCTCTCTCTCTTCTCTTCTCTTTTCTCTGGCTAAAATCAATAAGTAAATTTAATAAAAATAAAAAAACAAAAAGGCCCCATTATATATACTGTATGATTACAACTATGTGACATTTTGGAAAAGGCAAAACTATGGAGACAGTAAAAAATAAATAAATAAATAAATAAAAATTAATGATTACCAGGAGATGGGAGGAGGAAGGGATGAATAGATGGAGCTCATAGGATTTTAGAGCAGTGGAACTATGCTGTAGGATACTATACTGGTGGATACAGGTCATTAGACATTTGTCCAAACCCATAGAGTGTACAACACCAAGAGTAAACCCAAAGGGAAACTATGGACTTTAGGTGATTATTATGCATCATTGTAGGCTCATCAGTTGTAACAAATGCATTGCTCTGGTGGGGTTCTATAGGTTCCTCTGTACTTCTGCTCAATTTTGCTGTGAACCTAAAACTGCTCTAAGTAGTAGTTTCTGGCCCTGGCCAGTTGGCTTAGTGGTAAAGCATCAGCCGGATGTGTGGATATCATGGGTTTGATCCTCAGTCAGGGCACACAGAAGAAGCAACCATCTGCTTCTCCACCCCTCCCTCTTCCCCTTCTCTGTCTCTCTGTCTCTTTCCCTCCCATAGCTGTGGTTTGAGTGCATCCTCAGTCCTGGGTGCTGAGGATGGCTCTATGGAGCCTCCATCACAGGTGCTAAAAATAGCTCGGTTGTGAGCATGGTCCCAAATGGGCAAAGCATTGGCTCCAGATGGGGGTTGCCAGGTGGATCCTGGTCAGAGCACATGCTGATGTCTGTCTCTGTATCTCCCCTCCTCTCACTTGGGAAAAAAAAAAAAGAAAAAAAAAAGTAAAGTTTCTTTTTTTTTTTTTATTTTAAAAAGGCTCAATGGAAGGGGGTGACAATTTGTTTTACGGGTTAATCTAATCCAGTTGTACATTTCATCTTTCTTGGTCACTTTCCCCAGAAAATGATAAAATGGAAAGCTTTTCTATAAAATATGTAAAGATGAGGAAGTACAAAGTAATAGGGAAAAAATATACATGTGAGTAAATGAGAATTCTAATCTCAGATCTGTTTCTAATTGGTTGTATGACCTTAAGCATCCTATTACCAAACAATTAAGAAGTCTATATGCTAAGAACTTTGCTAGATGCAGGGAAATACAAGCCAGAGAGAGAAAGTAAAATTAATCATTCTGATTAACAGAGACAAATTTCTGATAGAAGCAAGTGACTTATTCTTCCTGGACAGAGGGACACTATGTGTAAAGATATAAAAGTTCTGCAACAGAAGATACTCAGGATGATAGAAGATGGGTGAGCCATGATGAGCAAGCCTCTTGATTTCTCCAGACTTCAGTCTCAGCACTTTTACAGTAATTGTTTGTATTAGATGATATCCTATGTTACCCTTTGTTATTCCAATTTGGGGCCACCACTTCTAGTTAATTTACATAAACTTTCAGAGTCAGATTCTTGTATTGGGTTTTCTTGACTTAGCAAGAGTAACTGATCACTTTTTTTTCTGATAAAAAGTGTTGTTTTTACATATAGAAGGGTTTTTTTATATTTTTGTTGCAAGGGCAGAGTTTTAGCTGGACACTTCAATCAAGTCTTATGAGCTCAATTGTTTTAATTATCCAATTAACATGAAGTGACAGGTTTATGGGAAAATACAATTAATATGAGAAGTGAAGCAGTGTAATAAAGCTTGCATCAATGTCAAAATTCAAACTTAGCTTATAAACAAAGTCTTAACTTTTAAAAAGCAATTTTTTTTTGGTATTTTCTTTTCCACAACTCATGAAACAAATGTCAAGTGAAATTTAAAAGGGTGTTCTTTCTCTTGGTAGTGGAAATGAGGGTGGGCCATGGGAGAAAGGAATATTACTATTGCTTGACAACATTATGCTCAGAATATATCAAAAAGCAAAGAGAGTTTAAATGGATATTTACATATAATATCCATGCATATTTACATTTAATATCATGTTGGATTTAATTTTATTGCTTTCTGGAAAGCAGTTGGGAGAAAAATAAACAGTAGAATGTTATCTCATTGCCATGCAGAATTAATATAATCACATGGCTGATATAAACTCATAAGAAAATGCTTCTGACATTTCATTTGAGCTTCTTAATTTAGTATTTACAATGTCTGTGTGAAATGATATAGTATTTTATTGTTTAATTATGGAGATAGCAGAATGTAGCCAATTCCCGACTTTTCCCCCTTAGTTACTATTAGCTTGTTCTCAAACTGTTGAATTGGATATAAGTAGTTCTCCTGTTAGGGTTGCTATTACTCAGATTTCAAGTCATTTGCAATCCTCCCTGAAACTATTCTGTAAAAAAACTTATCCTCTCCAATATGTGGACTTTTATTATAAGTAATAATGCAACACAGGGGTATGATTATGGTAAGATAATCACAGTGCAAGATAAAAACGATGCTTTGGAGTGCCATAACCTGCCTGAAATAATTCTTCATCTTGCTGACGTCCCTTAGATTTATTGTTCCTTCCTGTTAGATGATCATGTCTCTGGAAAACAGAGGCTGAATTTTTTATTATACTCTATGTGTATGATTTTTAATGACATTATTTTCACTAGTAAATATATAATAGAAGGAAAGTCAGAATGAGGGGATAAACAAGTGCCTTGGCACTCTCCTCTCCCCAACTAATACAGAATTCATGAGCCTGGGCTGTAACCCAGAGTAATATCTGTGGAAAGGACACTGAGCTTGTGTTTCTGAGGTAATTTGGATTTGAGGAGCTGGGTTAACTGATCTTTAGAGTTGATGAGGTTGACCAGATATGTCCTTTTTCTTCCATTGCTTCTTGGGTAATTTTAACAGTTTTTATTATACCCTTTTGGCATCGATTAGATGTCTTTTAGTATTCTTACACTACTAGAGTAATAGAAAAATTACTTCCTCTACCCTACCCCCGTATTTCCCTCCAAATAAGCATTTTTTTCCATTTCTGGGACAAAGGCCCTCACTCAGAAGCCAATGTGAAATATAAGGCTCTGCCCCAGCAACCACTTCCATAAGTCAGTCTCCATAGATTTGTTTTTCTGATTTAAAGGGCAGACTTATCTATGGAAAATAGCTCCACTTAAACAAAAGAAAAGTTATAAAATTCCACTGTCTCCAAAACTGAGAGTGAGTAACATTCTCCACAACTTCACAGAAGTGGCCACATGGAACTCAGCAAGGGAGAATGGATTGAGTTGCGTATTCAAGAATAAAAATTAACAGGGTGCCAGGCCTGTTCACAGGGAGATAAGAGTCTGCCCTTATCTTCATGCCATTGCCCTTGCCGGTTGCTCTCACACTATTAAAATAAAGCACGTACCCAGGTTTATAAGCCATCAATTGGAAGTTGGGTAGTGAATTAAAGATTTTTCTCTCTTCAAGTTTGGTCTAGCCCAGAGGTGAGTGGGTATATGACAAATATATGCCATGGGAAACAGACAGAAGGAGAAAACCAAAGCATGTATGTAGCCAGTCAGAGCTTTTATCATATACAGTAGTGGGTAATGATCAACTGATGGGAACTGGTGAAGAGGGGAGCTCTGCTGTGTTTTATGGGATCTATAGGCTTAATTAAATAAGGGTTTAATTTAGTCAATCTGACTTCCATTACCCAGCCCCTAGGCACTATCTTCCCATCAATAACTGAGGTCTACTAAATTCTAATCCTTGTTATATATCCAATCTATTCTCTGTTGTAATTTATAAAACCATAAAGTAAAGATAAAAATAGTGCAATTATTGGGAAGATAAGCTGTGTATAGTCAATCCCCATTCTTCACTGATTCCATATTGTCCATTGGTCCTACTCACTAAAATTCTTTGTAACCCTCACATCAGTACTTGCAACACTTTTGCAGTCATTTATGGACATGTAGAGAGCTGCAAAAAAGCTTGAATTACTAGATGTATGTGTTCCCAGCTAAAGTGTATCAAACCTTCACTGTGCCTTCTTGTCTTAGCTCCCAAACTATAAACCAGTGTAATCTTACCAGTCTATTGTATGCCACATTTTCTGCATGTTTGTGCTTTTTGTTGGTGATTTTGCTGTTTAGAATGCCCCCCCAAGCATAATGCTGAAGGGCTGTTTTAGTTTCCTGAGTGCAAGAAGTCTTAAAGAGAAAACATGTGTGTTAGGGCAGATCAGCCTCATTCAGACAAGAGCTATAAAGCTGTTTGCCACGACTTCAATGTTAACAAATCAACAATATATAGTGAGTGAGATGTCTTTAAACAGAAACACAGATGTTTTTAAACTTTATACACATTAGATAAACTTATATATTAGTTGGTTCATGAAAATGTGACCAAAGTCTCATAGAAACTAACCAGCTTGACTTTGTCCAAGTCCCTCAGACCTTTATTTCCACCGCCATCTCATGCTTGAATTACTGCTACAACTTATCTGGTTCCTAGACTTGAATATTTCCAACCTATTATCTGAAATCAAGCTTGAAGGATCTTTTCAAAGTATAAATTTGATACTTAAAACCATTCAATGGCTCCCCGTTGTCCCTAGGAATAAACCCATTTCAAAATGCATGATGAACTTGGCCTTTCTTTCTACCCAGTCTCTTCTGCAACTTTCCTACTCTGGTTTAATGCTCCATGTTTTTCCTTAAAAGGTTGTATGCTTCTTTTAACCTTAGGACTTTTGTACATCCTGAACCTTTGGCTATCTGGCTCAATATAAAGCTTGCCTCATGGAATTCCATTTGTCTTTAGCATATCAGGTGAGTTATTGCATCAGCCAGGCATGGAAAGGTTTCTCACAATGCACTGTACAAGCTCCTTACCCCTCATTAGACTGCAAGTTTCCTGAGGACAGGAACTTCACCTTGAACTTCACATTATCCTCAAGGCCCAACACGGGGCTTGAAGAATAGTATAGAATTTCAATAAGTATTTGTTAAGGTATTCTGCCCCTTACCAGCTGTGGGAAAACCACTTGGGTTTTGAGTATGTTTCAAATGTGTAGAATTGATACCCACAAATCTTACAAAACATCTTGTACTGGTAGTCACTGAGCTAACTTTAGTCCACAGGTTTGTTTTGTACAGGCACACAGTGTTGCTTCTAAAGATTGATGTGTATTCCTCAGGCATATCACGGCTCTCCAGGTCACTTCCCGTTTCTCCACTCTCTGTAGTCTTACTTTCCTCGCCACTGCCTGCTCTTGAAGGCATTAGAGTTTTTGACCACTGATTTATAGGATGTTTGAAATGAAAGAAATTTAATGAGGAAGAGAACATGGTATTATCTAAACAGTTAGCTCCTGAATCCCTTTTAATGGGAAAATTATTTTTGCTGGGAAAAACATTTTTATAAGAGTTTGGAGTAAAAATTGAGATCCCAGAGGCTTAGGCACCATATAATGCCAAAGTTCTGTGGGAAAGAACATAATTTCACCATATAGGAAAAAAAAAAGAGAATTTAGGGTTATGGTGACAGGAATGGGGAACAGGACTGACAAAAGGACAAAAAGATAAGGGAGAAAAAACCCATAACACATCAAAAAGAATACTCTGGGGCAAGGTTGGCAATTTTTCACCACAGGCCAAAGTTGTTTTTGTTTATGTAATAAAGTTGTATTGAATACAGCCATACAGTTTCCATATTGTCTACAGCTGCTTTCCTACTGTAAAGGCAGAGACCGTATGATCCACAAAGCCTAAAATAGTTACTTTCTGGTCCTGTTCTGAAGTTTCCCGAGCCCTGATTTAGGGAAATAGCCAATGGGTTAACTCCCTACTTGTTAGAGTGGTATACAGAATGTTTCCAATCAAAAAGGCCTAATGTGTAGTTGAATGTGCAGTGTGAACATTCTCAGCCTCCTTAATTCTTTGGGAAGAACTAGTTTGTGCATGAAGTGTTTATTAACAGGACTTTGTATGGCAAGCTTGAAGAAAAGTTGAATTTTACATCCAGAGCAAAGTAGCATATTCTTATAAATGGAAACTGTTTATGCGACTGTGAGACCTGTGATTTATGCTCAGAATACAGAAATCCCTGAGATGCATTTTCTGGTCAGGAACTGAGTAGGCTATAGATTATCCGGGAGGAATCCTAAATCCTTCCTGAGGGAGGAAAGGACTACTGACATGAGTTACATATATAAATGCTCAGCACAGTACTAGGTTCATAGGGCATTCAAAACACAGTAGGAATTATTATTATCATTTAGCACATTTCATCCTTATATTATATAATAGTTGAGAAAACTGGAGGGCAGAAACAAGAAACAGCTCTGTGAAGAATCTGAAGACATTTGCAATGAAATGTATAGCTGTCCCTGAAAACTGCAAGGATTAGAAGCACTGAGCAGCCCTGCCCCACACAGTCAAAAATTCTTGTATAATAATTTTTTAATTTTATTTAGAAAATTAAATTTAACAGGGTGATATTGATCAATAAGAGTATATAGGTTTCAGGTAAACATTTCTATAGCATTTAAACTGTTGATTATGTTGTGTGCCCATCACCCAAAGTCAGATCATTTTCTGTCACCTTATATTTATCCCTCTTTACACCCTTCCCCCACCCTTCCCTACCTTTCAACTACCCCAGAATTTAATTGCGAATATCCTACTGTTGACCAGAAACAGAAACACTTGTATTACATTTAACACATATTTGCATATGTGTTATATACTGCATTCTCTCAATAAAATAAGATACAGAAAATGTCATTAAAAAAATCATAAGGAAGAAAAAATATATTTACAGTGTTTATTTTAAAAATTCATGTATAAGTGGATTCAGTCAATTCAAACTCATGTTGTTCAAGGTTCACCTATATAAGAAAATTATTTATGAGAGATATTAAAATTAAATCCAAAAATATACTTGCCATGAGAGTTAAAATAGCCTCCGAGATTGAGCCTTATATTTACTCTAAGCTTTCTTATACCAAGTATAATAAGAAAGACACTATAAGAGTCTCTCTATTTAGAAGAAAGAAAGCTGAGTCATTATTAGAAATAAAAAGTCTCTTCAGCCCTAAATTCTTTTTTTTATAAATTTTTAATAATTTTAATGGGGTGACATCAATAAATCAGGGTACATATGTTCAAAGAAAACATGTTCAGGTTATCTTGTCATTCAATTATGTTGCATACCCATCACCCAAAATCAGATTGTCCTTCCTCACCTTCTATATAGTTTTCTTTGTGCCCCTCCTCCCCTCCCCTCCCCCTTCTCTTCCTCCCTCTCCCCCCTCTAACCACAACACACTCTTGTCCATGTCTCTTAGTTTCGTTTTTATGTCCCACCTATGTATGGAATCATGCAGTTCTAAAGACACATGCAGCCCCATGTTCATTGCAGCATTGTTCACAGTGGCCAAGACATGGAAACAACCGAAAAGCCCTTCAATAGATGACTGGATAAAGAAGATGTGGCACATATACACTATGGAATACTACTCAGCCATAAGAAATTATGACATCAGA
Organism: Saccopteryx bilineata; assembly: GCF_036850765.1. Classification (NCBI taxonomy): domain Eukaryota; kingdom Metazoa; phylum Chordata; class Mammalia; order Chiroptera; family Emballonuridae; genus Saccopteryx; species Saccopteryx bilineata. The sequence goes on from NC_089494.1 coordinate 152,521,505, forward strand.
TCATTTACAATAAAATGCTTGGATCTTGATAACATTATACAGAGTGAAATAAGTAAATAAGTAATAAGTAAATCAGAAAAAACTAACAGTCCTAAATTCTAAAAGGCATTTCTCACGTTGGAATGTCAGAGCATTCAGAGTGGTAAAATGGAAAGCAGAGTGGTTCCCAGGCTGACTGACCAATGTGAATCACGTGCAGTTCTCTGAAAGTGCCCACCTCTCAACCTTATGACGACCTGTTGACCATTTTTAGGGCTGAGGCCCAGGCATCTCTGATAAAATCATCATGGGTGATTCTTAGGTACAGCCAGGACTAAGCATAACAAAGAAAGCACACTCTCTGACTTAGAAAATTATATACTGCTCACAAAAATTAGGGGATAAGGGAACATGCAGATACTCCAGTACTTTCAGCCTTTTGTACAGTGCATTTTCACCAATGAAATAAAGTTGGTTTTACATCTCATTTGCATAATTGAACAATTTTTTTGACTTGTCATTTGCTTTTCTGATGTTCTTATTTAATAAAAAATAAATAAAATGCTTCTTTTTGTCACTTCATCTTCATTTTGAAATATCCCCTAATTTCTGTGAGCAGTATAAAAGCAAATTTCAAATCAATATATTTTTGGTTTTGAGACTTACCAAATAGTTAAAAAGTAGGAAACATTTTAAACATTTTTTAATGTTTTAAAAACTTATTTTTTAATTGCAGTTGATATATTATTATATAACTTTTAAGTATACAACATAGTGATTAAACATTTATATAACTTGTGAATCAATCACCCTGGTAAGTCTAATATTCATCTGACACCATTCATAATTATTACAATATGGTTGACTATATTCCCTATGTACTTTACATCCCCATGACTATTTTTATAACTGACAATTTGTACTTCTTAATCTTTTCACTCTTTTCACCCATCTCCTAGCCCTGTTCCCATCTAGCAACCATCTGTTTGTTCTCTGTATCTACAAGTCTGTTTTTGTTTTGTTTGTTCATTTTTTTTAGACTCCACATATAAGTAAAGTCATACGCTATTTGTCTTTCTTTGTCTGACTTATCTTACTTAGTAAAATACCATCTAAGTTCATCTATGTTGTCATCAATGGCAAGATATCATTCTTTTCATGGCTGAGTAATATTCCATTGTATGTATGTACCACATCTTCTTTATTCATTTATGTATCCATGGATACTTAGGTTACTTCCATATCTTGGCTATTTTATTGTCAATAAGACTGCAATGAACATAGAGGTGAATATATCTTTTTCAAATAAGTGTTTTGAATGTCTTGAGATAAATACCCAGAAGTAGAATTGCTGGTTCATGTGGTAGTTCTATTTTAACCTTTTTGAGAAATGTCCCCACTCTTTTCCACAGTGACTATACCAGTATACAGTCCCATCAGCAGTGCATGAAGATTCCCTTTTCTTCACATTCCCATCAATGCTTCTTTGTTAGTTCATTGAGATAGCCATTCTGGCAGGTGCAAGATGACATCACATTGTGGTTTTAATTTGGATTTCTCTGATAATTAGTGATATGAAGCATCTTTTTATACGTCTGTTGGCCATCTGTATGTCCTCTTTGGAGAAATGTCTGTTTAGAGCCTCTGCCCATTTTTTAATTGGATTGTTTCTTGGTGTTATGTTGTATGAGTCCTTTAGATACTTTGGGTATTAACACCGTATCAGAAGTATTGTTGGTGAATTTCATCTCCCATTCAGTAGGTTGTCTTTTTGTTTTGTTGATGGTTTCCCTTGCTATGTAAAAAGTTTTTAGTTTGATATAGTTTCATTTGTTTATTTTTTCTCTTCTTTCACTGGCCTAAGGAGACATAGCCAAAAATAATGTTGCTAAGAGCCATCTCAGATAGTTTACCACCTCCATTTTCTTCTAGGAGTTTTATGATTTTGGATTAAGTATCTGAAAGGTGGAGTGATTCTTTAAAAATGTCATGGTTGCTGCCATGAACTGGGAAAAAAATTGAGCATTTTAAAATTGAGATATAGATTAGTAATGGGACTAAGGAGTGGACTCCAGTCAGGATATATGTTTGTGTACCTGGTTTCAAAATAGTGGCTGGAGCCCTCTTTATGACCATAAACAAACTTGCTTTAAACAATCTGTTGAAATGTTTTTACTCAACTGGGAGATGCAGGCTGTGGAATCAAGTCCTATAAATAATAGTGCGGGTGTCTCTAATTTGAAACTTACCTATAGAGAGAATCTAGAGCAGGCTCCTCTTATCTCCAGAGGGCAGCAAATGTGGGTAATCGGTGTCATCAACACACATCAGAAAAGAGCTCTGTATTTTATTTTACTGAAAGTAGAAGGACAGTTGGCAAGTTGATTGTAGAGCAATCATTTAATTTCCTCTGAGCTATCTCTGCTAATACTCTATTCTAATTCTGCAAAGATGCTAATCTTAGCAGTAGGAAATTATGTCATGCTGGCAGTATTTTAATAGCATCAAACCTCATTCCCTTGGGCAGAGTTGGCTATCACTGCACTTCTCCTGGCCTGGATGTAACACAAAACCACTGCATTGGGAGTTCCCTGGAGATAGCATGTCAACCCCTTGGCTTCTGGATCTTAGAGGAGGCCTTAGTATTAAGAAGAAGGAGGAGCCAAGACAAAGCAGAGATGATGAAGTGGGAGGCAGGCTGAAATAATGAGGATGATGAGAATAAAAGAAAGTTAATATTTATTGAGGATTTATAATGTGCCAGATACTGTACTAAGTGCTTTGCATAATTTTAGTTCACCAAATACTTAATATGATTTTATGAGATAGGTCTATTATAACCAATTTACTGATTAGAAAGTTGAGATGCAGAGAGGATAAGTGAACTGCCCATGGTCTGCCATTGGGTAAAATTGTCACACTTGGCCAAGAACCTAAGTAGTCTGATGTGCTTAACTCCACACCCAAGAAAGTGAAGTACTCATCAAATAAATCTGATAAAAATGGACACTGCTAGTCTTTCTGGATTGTGCTCTTGTCTTTGCATTTCTATCGACTATCCTGTGTTTTTTCATTACTTCTCTCTGACTTGGAATGAGAAAGAACAGGTTGTACCAGGCAGCACTAGTGTTGTATACACATGTTCCCCATGGCCAACAAACAGATTCCTTTTTCCATGGCCTTAGCTTCCTTTTTTGCATCTCCTCTACTTTAGTGACTATTGTTTTTATTTGTACCTAAGCTTGTGTACAATGTCTACAATCTATACCAGAAATCTGCTGTGTTAATTTCTAAACCAGAAAGTCCTTTAACCATCTTTAACCTTTCACCTTTGTGAGCTGCCCTGGAACAAAGCCACTACACATGTATAATCACTCTGTAATGCATTGTATGATTCTAGCCACTTAAAAAACTTGGTCTGCATTTACACAACCAAAACAATAGTTGTTTCAGTACAATCAATTAGGAAATCTAGCTACCTTAATTAATTCACATCATATTTAACTAATTTGGTCAATTGATGCATAATGGCTTATAAAAATACCCAGATTAATACTGTACCATGTTTTCAGCATGTAAATCTAGTTCTGATTCTGTTGTATATGTTAACTACAGAATAGCCTGGAAGATAGTCTGAAATCCCAAAAGATCTAAAAATCTGTGAAAAACATACTATACTTACATCTTTTCCTGGAATTTGAAAATTAAGACAATCATACTCAGCCCTGAGATTTTTGAGAGAATTCTGCACCACTGAAATAACTAGTGAATAATTATCTCCCTCCAGAGAATGAAGGGAGAAAGAGCAAATTCAGTATCGCAATGAGGCAGATGGCAGGATGAAAGGTCCTGGTTCTACCACTTCTGTTGATAGAAAAATAAGATGTCACACAGACACATATATTCACTCTGCTAATGGCCTTGACCCATAGCACCATTACTCAGTCTTAGTGAGTGAGAATATTTTTTCAAGGTTACCCAAAAAAATAAAGTACACAAGTAGAATAAACAAAGTAACTAAAAAATTCAGTCTTCAGACTGCCCTTTTGTGACTTCTTTTTCCCTTAAAGTTTTTCCCTGATGAGTTTTCAGTTTAATTTGATAGCAACTGAGTAAAAATATAGGTAAGGTGGGAAATTTTTCCTAATCCTGTAGGTACAGCATTGAGAAAAGAGACATTAAACACTTCCACCATTTGGCCATTAATCCAGTTGCTGTGTTATTATTTGCCTGCCTTCTAAGCGTAGTGACTGAGGGAAGCTCTTTCTATGAAAATATGGCCATAATAACCAGAAGAATAGTAGCTATAGTTCATTGGCTTTGTACTATGTGAAGCTGCCATTATAAATTAATTTATTTAATGTCCATGGCAAGCTTTTATAAGGTACTTTAGTGGATGCTAATATCAATCCCATTTTACACGTGAGATAACATTGTATAAGTTGGAAGCAAAATAATAATGTCTTACATTTTCGTAGAACAAAGAACATCAGACTTTGCTTGGTCAACTGGGAATATAGTAAAATTTCAAAATTTTAAATCTTGATGCTCTGAACAGCAAGATGTTCTCATAATGAAATAACCTAAAGGCCAAAGTAAAAACCTCCAACTTGATCATTTATAACTCAGGCTGAATTTAGAAAGTGTCCTTGTAGGGCCAGCTTCCTTGAACTTTCCTTTCTTCACTGAAGCTTCGCTTTGATTTGTCATGCAAGCCCTCTCTCCATTTGGACTTTTTGAAGATATGCAAAAGAAACAAGGTAGGTACACACAGCATCATCCTGAGCTGCAGAGGACCCATGTGTTTGGGTGTCTCTGAGCCAGCACCACTTGCTCCATCTTCTTCAGTTCATTTTATTTTGAATGCTCGATAGTTTTTCTTTCTCTAAAATACTGAATTGTCCACTAACAAGAGTTAAGCATAGACAGTGTGTTTACAACTAGTTTTACCTTCCACTGGAGTTCTACTTTCACCTCGGTATTTGATTTCACTTTGGCATTTGCTTTCAACTTGAACCAAAATAAAAAGCTAGTATAAGTCCTGCCCAGGTAGCTCAGTTGGTTGGAGCATTGTCCCGATACACCAAGGTTGTAGGTTTGATCCCCAGTCAGGACACATACAAGAATCAACCAATGAATGCATAAATAAGTGAAATAATGAATCAATGTTTCACTCTTTTTACTTTCCTTTCTCTAATATCAATCAATAATTTTTTAAAAAATAAAAGCTAATGTTGACTCCCCTTAAATTTATTTTTATTAAACTGGTATACTTGCATGCCTGTGCCCTGCTGTGAAGTGTGTTGGTTGCTTTATTAATGTACAGTATATTCCAGGTTTGGAGCTGCAGAATCAATCACACCTTCTCCAAACAGCTTAGGAATTGCATCAGTGTTGTCATTCATACAAAACGGAAGGGTGTTGTCAAGGCAAGACTCGTGCATTCATGTTAGAATGAATTTGTATTTGTAATAGATGTGGAGTAGATGAAATAAGACTGATCTAGGGTGGTAAATCTGCCAGACTTAAGTGAGTTTCATATGAAGTTAACAGCATGTAAGTTTTCTAAATGCGATTAACAGCTTCATGCCTGTGAGACCCATCAGACACTGACAAAGCTTTCATTAGGGAATGGGGAAAAAAGATTACAAATCAACAGATTTTCTTGAATTATACCTCTAGGGTTTTGTCGTTTTGCTATAGATTTTTATTCTCTCTACTTCTTTTCTTATTTTAGAACTTAATGTGTAATTCTTTTAAGGGTTCCTATATTATGGAGTGGAAACAATAATTTTTCAGCTGGCTAGCTCTGATAGCACACAGCGGCATATTTTCTATTTAGGGTAGGTACTTCATTGGCGGCTTATTAAAATGTGCTCTCTCTCATGTATATTAATTGTGTAGTCCTGAAATCCTGAAAAAATCAATCCTTAATCACCTGTTTGCAGTAGAATTTTAAGACACTGAGCATTTTTTTCTGTCAATACCACTGATATATTAATGTCATACCAAGTATTATAGGACTCAGGGGGCTTTTGGTTTATTTAATGAGTTTTGGAGTTTTTTCATTTGTTTGTTTGTCTTTGCTTTGTTTTTAGCATTCCTTAAACCCTAGCATGAGACTTTGTGAAATAAGCCCAAGTTGTTGGAGAGTCTCTCCAATTCCAAGCTCTAGGTTTCTGTCATTTAAGAAGCCACTGCTAAGTGGCTCTTGTAACTGAATTTATCAGAGGACTTCAAGTCACAGAATCACCCAATAAAAATATAAGTGGGACCTCCACAGTTCCCCAAAAGAGCCTCATTTTATGCTTGAAAGAAGGTGAACAAACTTGTTTTCAGAGCAATAAGACTTCACATCGCAGGTCCTTGCTCCTTCCAGTAAAACCTCTGAGGAACATATATGCCTTTGGAGGGAAGGGATATACTGAAGATTTGGGGGAGCTTTTAAGAGATGATAAGAATTAAGATAGTTATGTTTCTATGTCATCTCTTGTTGACTAACATTAACTAAGTGAGTGGTCTCAGCACTTCCTCCCGCGGTTCTCACTGTGCCCAGGAAGTTGATGATTGAGAGCAAGGAGAAATACAACTAGAGGTCAGAGCTGCCTAGGGTGTGGGCCAGCAGAGAGCTGAGGCAGAGTCCTAAATAACTCAAGTGCCTCATTCCTGTCTAACACCTTATATGTTACAAAATTCTTTCATACATGTTTCCATACATTTGTGCTTTGCCACCTTCCTCCAAGCAATTGATGATCTCAGTGGACAGTGACACTTGAGGTAGCGTGCTGAAAGGACCATGTTGCATGAGGGAGGAATATATGTGATGCATCTGACACCTCACCCTAAACCAAACAGACCCAGCGTTCTTCCTGACCTCCTGGGTCTTTGAAAGTCTCACAACACTTCTGATCTTCCCTTTGATGGGAACTTTCTACAAAACCTCTAAAAAATGAAATTCTCTTTCCATTGAATATAAACTTCAAAACAGGAGTACTATTGTACATAATTTCTTCATCACTGTATTCCTAGTGTAAACATATCTGGGATGTTGTGGGTGCTTAATCTTTATACAACCAAATATATATTTTATTATGTAGATTAAGCTGTTCCCATTACAGAAAGGGAAACAGGAAGGGAGGGAAAGAGGCTTACATACAGACCACTGACCACACACCAGCTGCTCTGCGAGATTCTTTCTGTATGTGTTCCACAATCCTTCCAAGAAGCAGATGAAGTGAGGACCATGGTCTCAATTTTGGAGATGAGTAAATAAAATTTCAGAGACATTCAGTAGCTTCTCCAAGTCACTGGTCTAAAAATAGAAGAAACTCATATTTACATGTTTGACTGTGAAATGTTTCTCTTTAGCAGTCTGCCTTCCCATAAAGTCATGTCTATAGAAGATCTCCAGAAAAGGATCATAACTATAAATAAGAGTATCACATTTTAATATCAAGACCCCAAAGCTTCTAAAGAGTAGAGAGGGTCCACATATTTAATCCAATGGCATTAATAGACTGTGATGGAAATTGAGATATTTCATTTTTCCTAGAAAGTTGGTTAATGTCAAATTTTCTAGTTCCTGGACTCTGGTGGGTAATTGCCCAAATATCTTTAGTACCTTGACTTTACGCCTCTGCCTCAAACATTCCTTGGTTTTGATCTTTCTTGTCCTCTTATCTTGATTCATTCTCCCATCCTCTGAAAGTAACATCAAATCGATGTTTTTCCCTTTTGGTTTTTGAAGGAAATTTTGAAAGGAATTTAGCTTTACTTTATTAAACTAATGTGTGCATTTAATTTTTTTTGATATTTTAAAAATGAGATTTAATGAGGTGACATTGATAAATCAGGGTACGTATGTTCAGAGAAAACATCTTACATTATTTTGACATTTGCTTATGCTGCATTCCCATCACCCAAAGTCCAATTGTCTTCTGTCACCTTCTAACTGGTTATCTTTGTGCCCCTCCCCTCCCCCAACACCCTCCCTCTCCTCCCCTCAACCCCGTAACCCCCACACTCTTGTCCATGTCTCTGAGTCTCCTTTTTATGTCCCACCTCTATATGGAATCATACAGTTCTTAGTTTTTTTCTGATTTACTTATATTACTCAGTATAATGTTATCAAGGTCCATCCATGTTATTGTAAATGATCCAATGTCATCATTTCTTATGGCTAAGTGAGTAGTATTCCATAGTATATATGTACCAAAGCTTTTTAATTCACTCGTCCACTGAAGGGCACTTGGGCTGTTTCCAGATCTTCGCGATTGTGAACAATGCTGCCATAAACATGGGGGTGCATTTCTTCTTTTCAAACAGTGCTACGGTGTCCTTGGGGTATATTCCTAATAGTGGGATGGCTGGGTCAAAAGGCAGTTCGATTTTTAATTTCTTGAGAAATCTTCATACTGTTTTTCACAGTGGATGCACCAGTCTGCATTCCCACCAGCAGTGCAGGAGGGTTCCCCTTTCTCCACAAACTCGCCAGCACTTATTCTGTGTTATGGTGTTTTGTTGATGAGCGCCATTCTGACTGGTGTGAGGTGATATCTCATTGTGTTTTTAATTTGCATTTCTCTAATGATTAGTGATGTTGAGCATTTTTTCATATGCCTATTGGCCATCTGTATGTCCTCTTTGGAGAAGTGTCTATTCATTTCTTTTGTCCATTTTTTGATTGGATTGTTTGTCTTCCTGGTATTGAGTTTTACAAGTTCTTTATAAATTTTCATTATTAACCCCTTATCAGATGCATTGTCAAATATATTCTCCCATTGTGTAGTTTGTCTTTTTATTCTGTTCTTATTCTCTTTAGCTGTGCAAAAGCTTTTTATTTTGATATAGTCCCATTTGTTTATCCTGTCTTTTATTTCACTTGCCCGAGGAGATAAATCGGCAAATATGATATATTGCTGCGAGAGATGTCCAAGAGCTTACTGCCTATGTTTTCTTCTAAGATGCTTATGGTTTCACGGCTTACATTTAATTCTTTTATCCATTTTGAGTTTATTTTTGTGAGTGGTGTAAGTTGCTGGTCTAGTTTAATTTTTTTGCAGGTAGCTGTCCAATTTTCCCAACACCATTTATTAAAGAGGCTGTCTTTACTCCATTGTATGCTCTTACCTCCTTTGTCAAATATCAGTTGTCCAAAGAGCTGTGGGTTTATTTCTGGGTTCTCTGTTCTGTTCCATTAATCTACATGCCTGTTCTTATGCCAGTACCAGGCTGTTTTGAGTACAATGGCCTTGTAATATAACTTGATATCCAGAAATGTGATACCTCCCACTTTATTCTTCCTTTTCAAGATTGCTGAGGCTATTCGTGTTCTCTTTTGGTTCCATATAAAGTTTTTGAATATGTGTTCTATATCTTTGAAGTAAGTCATTGGTATTTTAATCGGTATTGCATTGAATTTATAAATTGCTTTGGGTAATATAGACATTTTAATGATGTTTATTCTTCCTAACCATGAGTACAGTATATGCTTCCACTTGTTTGTATCCTTCCTGATTTCTTTTATCAATGTTTTATAATTTTCCAAGTACAAGTCTTTAATCTCCCTGGTTAAATTTATTTCTAGGTACTTTATTTTTTTGGTTGCAATAGAAAAGGGGATTGCTTCTTTAATTTCTCTTTCTGACAGCTCATTGTTAATATATAAAAATGCCTCTGATTTCTGAGTTAAATTTTATATCCTGCCACCTTGCTGAATTCATTTATCAAGTCCAGTAGTTTTTTGACTGAGACTTTAGGGTTTTCTATATACAGTATCATATCATCTGCAAATAATGATAGTTTTACTTCTTCTTTTCCAATTTGGATGCCTTTTATTTCTTTTTCTTCTCTGATTGCTATGGCTAGGAATTCCAGAACTATGTTGAATAAGAGTGGTGAAAGGGGGCACCCCTGCCTTGTTCCTGATCTTAAGGGTATTGCTTTTAATTTTTGCCCATTGAGTATGATGTTGGCTGTGGATTTGTCATAGATGGCCTTTATCATGTTGAGGTATGTTCTCTGTATTCCCATTTTCCTGAGAGTTTTTATCATGAATGGGTGCTGGATTTTATCAAATGCTTTTTCTGCATCTACTGAAATTATCCTGTGGTTTTTCTCTTTCCTTTTGTTTATGTGATGAATCACATTGATTGATTTGTGAATATTGTACCAGCCTTGCCTCCCAGAATAAATCCCACTTGATCAAGGTGTGTGATTTTTTTTCATATATTGCTGGATCTGGTTTGCTAATATTTTGTTGAGGATTTTAGCATCTAAATTCATCAGGGATATTGGCCTATAATTTTCTTTCTTTGTATTGTTGGAATCAGAATTATGCTCACCTCATAAAAGGAGCTTGGAATTCTTCCTTTCTCTTGAATTTTTTGAAATAGCTTGAGAAGGATAGGAGTGAGTTCTTCTTTGAATATTTGGTAGAATTCACTTGTAAAGCCATCTTCAAAAAGGCCCAGGACTTTTCTTTTTTGGAAGCTTTTTGATAACTGTTTCAATCTCATTTGTTGTAATTGGTCTATTTAGCTTTTCTAATTCTTCCAGATTAATTTTTGGAAGATTATATGCTTCAAGGAATTTGTCCATTTCATCTAGGTTGTCTAGTTTTTTGGCACACAGTTCTTCATAGTATTTTCTTACAATATTTTGTATTTCTGTTGTGTCAGTTGTTATTTCTCCACTCTCATTTCTAATTTTATTTATTTGAGTCCTCTCTCTTTTTTTCTTGGTGATTCTGGTTAAAGGTTCATCAATCTTATTTACCTTTTCAAAGAACCAGCTTCTGGTTTCATTGATCCTTTTTATTGTTTCTTTAGCCTCTATGTCATTTATTTATGCTATGACCTTTATTATTTCCTTCCTTCTACTAGCTCTGGGCTTTACTTGCTGTTTTTTTACTAGTTCTTTTAGATGTAGGGTCAAGTTATTTGAGCTTTTTCTAGCTTCTTGAGGTATGCCTGTAATGCTATGAACTTTCCTCTCAGGACTGCTTTTGCTGTGTCCCATAAATTTTGAGTTGATGTATACTTGTTATCATTTGTTTCTAGAAATTTTTTAATTTCTTTTTTGATCTCATTGTTAACCCATTCGTTATTTAATAACATGCTGTTTAGTTTCCAAGTGTTAGAGTATTTTTCAGTTTTTCTGTTGTGGTTGATTTCTAGTTTCATGCCATTGTGATCAGAGAAAGTGCTCGATATGATTTCAATTTTCTTAAATTTGTTGAGGCCTAACATGTGGTATATCCTAGAGAATGTACCATAAGCACTTGAATAGAATGTATATTCTGCTGCTTTAGGGTAAAAGGTTCTGAAGATATCTGTTAAATCTAGTTGATCTACAATAGTATGTCCTTTAAGTCTGCTGTTTTGTTGTTAATTTTATTTTTTGAGGATCTATCTAGTGATGTTAGTGGGGTATTGAAATCCCCTACTATTATAGTATTGCTGTTGATCTCACCCTTTAAATCCATCAAAGTCTGCTTTATATATTTAGGTGCTCCTATATTAGGTACGTAGATATTTATAACAGTTATATCTTCCTTTTGGATTGCTCCCTTTATCATTATGTAGTGACCTTCTTTATTTCTTACTATAGTCTTTGTTTTAAAGTCCATTTTGTCTGATAAAAGTATTGCTACCCCAGCTTTTTTTTTCACTTCAATCTGCGTGAAATTTTTTTTTCTATCCTTTTATCTTCAGTCTATGTGCATCTTTTGTTTTAAGGCGTGTCTCCTGTAGACAGCATATGTATGGGTCCTGTTTTCTTATCCACGCAGCTACCCTATGTCTTTTGATCAGATCATTTAATCCATTTACACTTAAAGTTATTATTGATATGTAATTGTTTATTGCCATTTTATTCTTTAAAACTGTATTCCTTTTTTGCTATATTCTTTTTCTCCATTAATCTGTTTACAACAGGCCCCTTAATATTTCTTGCAGCCTTGGTTTGGTTGTAGTGAATTAATTGAGGCTTTTTTTGTCTGGAAAGTTTTTTATTTCTCCTTCAATTTTAAATGATAGCCTTGCTGGATAAATAGTCTTGGTTGTAGAATCTTGTTCTGCATTACTTTGAATATTTCTTGCCATTCCCTTCTGGCTTCAAGTATTTCTGTTGAGTAGTCATAAGTCATCCTTATGGGGGTTCCTTTGTAGGTCATAGTCTTTATTTCTCTAGCAGCTTTTAATATTTTCTCTTTATCACTTAGCTTTGGTATTTTAATTATGATGTGCCTTGGTATAGATTTCTTTGGGTTTCTCTTTAATGAAGTTCTCTGTGCTTCTTGAACTTGTGAGATGTTTTCCTGCCTTAATTTAGGGAAGTTTTCAGCTATGATGTGTTTGAACAAAGTCTCTATCCCTTGTTCTTTCTCTTCTTTTTCAGGAACCCCTATGATGCAGATGTTATTTCTCTTCATGTTGTCACAGAGCTCTCTTAGAGTTTCCTCAGACTTTTTGAGTCTCTTTTCTTTTTTCTGCTCTGCTTCCGTGCCTTTATTTATCTTGTCCTCTAACTCTCTGATTCCATTCTTAGCTTCATCCATCCTGCTTTTAATTCCTTCCATTGTGTTCTTCATTTCTGATATTGTATTTGTCATTTCTGACTGATTCTTTTTTATTATTTCAATGTCTTTTTTTATATTTGCTATCTCTTTAGGTGTTCATAGTGACTGTATTGTTGTTCTAATATCTTCGAGCATCCTAACAATTGTTATTTTAAACTCTGCATCTTGGAATTTGGTTATATCTGATTCATTCAGGTCCTTTTCTGGAGATTTCTCTTGATTCATTTGTGTTGCATTTCTCTGCTTTCTCATTTTGTCTGTGTAAAAGAACGTTTTGGCCACTGGGTGTGTCCTCTGTGTTCCCTAGGTGTGGTCTGTCTGCAGGCCCACCACTCCCTCTGCTGTTGCTGCCTAGGGCACTCAGGTATGGGCATTGCTGGGGCCTGCCCACTGGGGCTGTTGCTATGGTTTCTGCCTCTCCTTCACGGGAGTGGCTGTGATCACATGTTCAGGTATACAAGCCTCGGTGGACTTGGCCTTCGCCCCACCCCCACGGGTGGCATTATGCTCAGCCTTGAGGGCAGGAGGAAGCACCTTTGCTTAGCTGTGGGTCTCCGCCTGATTCTGGGCTTTTGCCCCGCCCTTGAAGGAGGAGCTCAATCGTGGGACGGCTGCACTTGGCTCCACAGGCTGGGTGGGACTGCGTGCCCACATTTAGTAGCGGGACGCTGCCTGTTCTGGGCTTTTGGCTCCACCCCCACAGGAGGAGCCGGCTCCCAAGTCAGGTCAGAAGCCTCAGTTCCACGGGTGGGGCAGGGCTGCACTCCTGCACCCTTGCTCAAGAGTGAGTCTCCACCCCTTCCGGGGCTCCTGCCCTTCCCCCACAGGCTGGATTACAGACGCCCGCAGCTGGGCTTGACCACTTTTGCATGTCCCTTCCTTCCCAGCCAGGCTAGACTGAGTTCACACCTGGGCCTCAGTCATGGCCAGCCGGCTTCCGCCCTTGCCGATAGAACCGGCTTCCACGTCCCGCCTCCACCCGCCCTCCGGTGAGCCCTCAGCCATGTGTGTGGGGGTGCTGCAGCTCAGAACCTAACACTCACTACTGTAGTCCTGAAAGCTCCCTCCTTCTAAGCAACTCTGCTCTGAGTGCTGCGGGAGAGCTTGTTTGGCTGGTGTCCTGCTTCCCTTTGCTGGTATTGCTGTTTCAAGGGGAAATATTCACTTCAGATTTGGGAAGTGACTAAGCCCAGGGGTTAGGGTGGCTGTCTCTCAAAATGTTTCTCCCTCTGCCTCCTAGATCACACTCTCTTTCTGCTACTCCAGTCTTCTCCTCTCTCCTCGACCCCCAGTACCCCGGATGAGTGGTTGTGAGAGAGGTTTTCTGCATGGTCCCTTTAAGAAGAATCCTGGGTTTGAGAAATCAATCTCTTTCTCACAAACAGTATCCTGTCTTGTTTCCAGCTGTATACTGTCCATACGCCTCTTCTAGGCTCTGGGGCTGCAGGCTGGGGCTTTGTTACTGGGACTCAAGATCCTCCCCTCTCAGCTAAACTCAATTCCCGCCACACGAGTCTCTCCCGGCTGCTGTTTGCTTGGGGAGCTGGGCAGCCCTCTCCGTGTTTCCGCTTTTCCTACCAATCTCAGTGTGCCTTCTTCAGTGTTCCTTGGTTGAAGAGTCCTCTTAGTTTAGTCCAAAGTTGGTTTTTCCAGATGATAGTTCTTAAAATTAGTTTGTAATCCACTTTGGATCTGGGAGGTGGAAGTTGATACATTCGCTTAATCCATTGCCATCTTGTTCCCCCCCCCCCCTGTGCATTTGCTTTTAATGTTAGGGTCCTTATAGTCCCTAGAAAATCTCCAAACTGTTTCTAACCTTCATTTTTAAGTTTGATTTTTTAAAGTTTAATAATTGAGACTCTCTTGCCATCATCTTAAGATAATGTTTTAGCTATCATGCTTTCTACAACAGAAACTTCCCAATCATTACTGCTTGAGCTACATTCTTTTTGGATCAGATGAACCAACCTACTTTGGGAATAGCAATTGCTCCAGTAAAAGAACTGGTGTGCTTACATATAGCAGAGCTCTTTTAGGGAAATATTTTCTAGTGAGAACATTGGAATGCCCAGTGTACTCCATTTCAAAATACTAATTGAAGGCATTTATTTTAGAAATCTAGACACATTGCCCATGATGTCATATTATGCAGTTGCTCTTTGCATAAGTGAACCATTGCAAAACATAAATGAAGACAAAATATCAAGCTTTTATAAAGCTGTTAAACACTAGCTTATTAGTTGTCTTCACCCTGAAGGAGTTTTACCTGATGTTTTATTACTGACCTGTACCTACTATTATTCTATGTTCTCCCATTTTAGAAGTTAGATAATGAAAGAATGATGGAATAATACCTTGCCAAGCAAGACACTCCATCTGCTTTTGTTTGTTATTTTTTCCCAGCCCATTGCCCACTTTCCCCAAATGTTTCCTCTAACATAATAATTTTCTTTAACACAGACCTATGATTTTAATCACCCATCTGTGTGGCTCTGTTTAGGGGAAGGTATTGAGGAATAAGCATTTGTTCATTTTACATTTTGTATGTAAGGGCATTCAAAGTACACTGTTATCTTCAGTAACTCAGAGCTACAATTATATAGACCATCCAACATTCTGCAATCTTCACCCACTTTTTCTTTTGCTCTCTTGGGATTGTGCTAAATATTAACAAGGAGTTCTGTATCATCTGGGAAGAGGGATCATCCCTACATCACTGTCTGGATTGGAGACCACTCAGATCTTTATTCAACTGTGACTGGTCCCCCAGCTGTAGAAAGACAGAAGCCCAAATTATGAGTGAATGTGACAGGACTCTAGTGACTAGTTGAAACCAGATCCATTCAGTAGAGAATGTCACTAGGTGCTATAAAATATTTTGTAGCCATTAAACCAACAGCTCATAAAAGTGAGTGAGATTTGAACAAGTGTAAACATGGGACCTTGTTAATAGCTCCAGAAGATCTTATGGGTTGGAAGAGAAATTAATGAAAGTGGAGAAAATGGAATGGAAAAATAAATTGACATACCACTATAGCACTTAAAGCATATTAAATACATTAGAATTATTGAACTATAAGAACTACAGAAAATATAGCTGCTAATAAAACAACTGCATAGTTTAAACGTTATAGCTAAGATTTCAAAGAGATGATTCCCATTCCACCTTTATCTTACTCCCCCTACACATGAATGTGCTGTGCAGTGCACAAAACAGGACATTTTTATGCCTCATTAGATAAAATGTGATGTTACAGAGTGACAGTTGCCAGGGGAACTCTAATTTGGAATTGCCAGTGTTACACACCTTAGTATTTCTCAACTAGCATGCAGCATTAGAACTGTTCTCACTGAATTTCTTTAATAGAAAACACAGCTGTGAGCATTCAGTCAAATATGTACTTACCATGTTTTCTTCATATGAATAATCACTTCCAGATTCAGCCTGACATTTGGAACTTTATTACTAAATGGAAGACTTTCAAATTAACAAAGGTACCTTTTCTTGTTAGAAACAAAGCCAAACTCACTGTAAATTTGAAAGCTAACAATAAAGCTAGTTCAAAAGTGTGTACACTTACCATGGAAATTGTAATTTGGACCTGATATTCTTCAATGTGTGCACAGAAGCAACTTAAAGGGCTTGGCCCTAAACTGCTATCTCTGATGCAGAAAAATACTTCGCATCTGACTACAGGTTATGCCAATAAGAAGGTTAGCTTTAGAAAATTCTAGAAGCTCTCAAAAAGCAGCAGTAAAGAACAGGCATCCTAGCATTAACCATGCCATTGAGAAATGACTTAAAACTTGAAAATAAAAATACCTAAGGTACTTAAAAATAAGGTACATAAAATCTTACTTTATTTGAAGGAAAGATAAGGGAAGCTATAAATTCCTGGAAAATTAATGAGTTACAATTTTAGTAAGCCTTAGTCAGGTAATTCAGTTGGTTGGAGCATTGTTCCAACACACCAAGGTTTCAGGTTCAACCCCCAGTCAGGCCACATACAAGAGTCAACCAGTGAATGTATGGATGGATAGAACAACAAGTCAATCTCTCTCTCTCTCTCTCTCTCTTTCTCTTCCTTTCTCTCTCTCTAAAATCAATTTTAAAAAAAAGAAAACCAAACAAAATTTTTAAAAAAGATTTTAGTGAATCACTATATATAGATATAATATATAGATATTATATCTATATATCTATATATATTATATTTATATATCTATCTATCTATATATATTTTTTTTTTTTTTTGTAAGAGCACATTGGACTTTCAGCTCCTCTTCTGAGTTCTTAGCATCAAAACTGTCTTTGGTATAGGTGAAATTATATTAATGAAGGAAGAATGATCTAAAAAAACGTGAGATAAGAATATGGGAAAGTATTAAACAAAACTATTAACTAGTGGTCAAAGCTGTGATGTAGGGTAAATTGCAAGAAGTGGGTTTGAAACTTGGTTTGCCTCTTACAACTTCACAAAACGATATTAATGATACATGCCTCTTAGTGTTATTGTGAGGAATGAATAAAATATCTATGTGGAATACTTAGCACAATGCCCCACACAGCAGGTGTTCTATCAGTTCTTTTTTGCTCTTACATACCAACCCATTCTCATTCCAGATCTTCCCTTCTGCTTCATTTTCAAATGCCAAAATGTTTTAGGCTATAATCTAATAACTAAACACAAAGTAGGGAAGTTATTATTTCTAAATTAATTTCAAGACATAAATATAACTATACCTTTCATGCATTGGAGCAAGCAGATGGTGCATTATTTTTTCTTAAAAATATAGATACAAAGGGCATGGTGCATTGAGTGATGAAATGGGTTTAATATTTATTATTTAAACTTGTAAGTAATCACCTGGCTCAATCACCAGTGATTTCTTTGACATTCACACTAGTTCTAGAAGCCTCACATTGTATACTCTGCAAGAACAATTTTATTTCTAATTTTCCCTATAAATTAAAAAATATGTTAGATTCTAGTGTATGGAAGAGTAAATAATCTAGGAAAAGTGAGAGTAGAGTGGAAATGCCATTGTCTGGCAATTAGGTTGTTTTGAATAATCAACCCTGAAGTGCAATTTGTCTTTTACAGTTCTATTAAAATTGCTAATACTTATTGACCCTGATCTTTCCATAAAATCTCTAAACATTCTTTTTGTTACTGTTTGCCAGTCTTTCTTTTAAAAATTACTTTAATACATAATAAAAATGATGAAACTCACAAGATAGTAAGGAATCTTCTTTCTGCCTTTGAACCTAGTATTTCAATTCCTGTTACTAAAGCAACCTTTATTGCCTAGGCTCTATGATATTTTTTCAGGATAATATAATGCACACAAAAAGGTACAAGTGTATAAATCAATATTGGCATAAGATGCACACTGTTCTGACCTGAGTGTTGCATTTCTCACTTAACAATATACTTACTTTGTAGCTTGCTCCACATTAGTAATATAGAGATGCCTCATACTTTATCAATGCTGTATAGTATTCCACTGTATGGATGCACCAAGCTTGTCTTTAAACTAGTTCTCTCTTTATGATCATTATAGTTATATTACAATCATCATCATTCTCACTATAATTCATTATTACCTGAATGATTTGTGGGCTATATTGGGCCTTACTTGATTCACACTTGAGTGTATCTGTAAAACAGATTTATAAAAATTAAACTAATGGCTCAAAGACTATGGGGATTTTTTTTGAAAGGTGTATACTTAAATTATTCTCACAGAAGTTTTGTCAGTAACATCATCAAAAATGCAGGCAGGGGGAGAGAGAAGATGGCAGCGGAGTAGGCGGATGCACAGACACCCAGCTCTCAACACCAAACTGGAATACAAATCAATTTAGAAAAAATCAGCATGAAAAACCAACACTGAACTGCAAGAACAACTCTCAAAAACCAAGGAGCAAAGAGGAAGCCACAATAATCCTGGTAAGGAGTGCCTGAATCTCCTCTGCTTACAGGAAGGGAAGGAGGGGGGTGAGGCTGAGAGCCCAGAGAGGATTTCACAGAGGAAAAAGAGCAGAAACTACTGCTCACAGCCACTTACCTGGCGACCAGGGAGCAAGGTGGGTTGAAAAGACCAGCTTATCTCCCAAGTGGAAAAGACAGGGAGAGGGACAGACTGTGAGGGGCTAAGGTATGCAAGAAACAAAATAAAAAAGCTGACTCATTCGTGCTGGAGGCGGCCATAGCTGGGGGAGGGACTGAACCTTTCACAAAACAGAGCTGAAGTGCATCCGGATCAGAGATCTCCGGACATCTATCCAGCTCCAATCAGCACAACAAGACACAGCTGAAAACAAGAAGTGGGGAGGAGGGGCAGGAACTCAGGTCTCCATGGAGATCTGAGATACACCTCCCCCTACTGAAGCTGAGAGAAAAAACCCTGCCCCCAGTGAGATTAGTTGGAGGAAGAGACCTTCAGCGTCTCAGGTTACACCCACAGCATTCCTGGATACAGTTTCAAGGAAGCCCCCTGCTGAGATCAGTTAACAAGACTATCACCTGTTAAGAAAACAAACAAATCAAGACTTCAAAGCTGCCCAAATCCGAAAGTGGATTACAAATAATAGCTGATACCAACCCACGAAGACCTAAAAATAACACAACTGAAAACTGGAGGCAGACAACACCAAGCCTAGACTCAATCAACTCTACAAATAAAAAAAAAAAAAAGAAGAAGATGAGAAAACAAAGGAGTGCAATCCAAATGAAACCACAAGAGACACTTTCGAGAGATGAACTGAGTGATATGGAAATAATCAAACTTCCAGATGCGGAGTTCAAAATAATGATTGTAAGGATGCTTAGGGATCTTAGAACAACAATGGAGGGGGAGTTTGAAAACCTAAATAAAGAAATAGCAAGTATAAAAAAGAATCAGTTGGAGACGACAAATACAATATCAGAAATAAAGACCACAATGGAAGGAATTAAAAACAGGATAGATAGAGCAGAGGATCAAATCAGCGAGTTAGAAGACAAGTGGAATGAAGGCATGAAAGCAGAGAAGAAAAGAGAAAAAAGACTCAAAAAGTCAGAGGAAACTCTTAGAGAGCTCTGTGACAACATGAAGAGAAATAACATCCGCATCATAGGGGTTCCTGAAGAAGAAGAAAAAGAACAAGGGATAGAGACTTTGTTCAATCATATCATAGCTGAAAACTTCCCTAAATTAATGCAAGAGAAACTCTCACAAATCCAAGAAGCACAGAGGACTCCATTAAAGAGAAACCCAAAGAAACCTACACCAAGACACATCATAATTAAAATACCAAAGCTAAGCGATAAAGAGAAAATATTAAAAGCTGCAAGAGAAAAAAAAGTTATCACCTACAAAGGAGCCCCCATAAGGATGACATCTGACTTCTCAACAGAAACACTTGAGGCCAGAAGGGAATGGCAAGAAATATTCAAAGTAATGCAGAACAAGAACCTATGTAAGACCAGGAGCCGTCATCATGACCATTCACATGCAGGTTCCCATTGGATTCGGGCAGGCGATAAAGAAATGGCGGAGTCAGAGGATGGGGGGCCATCCTATTTATTGGTGTCTCACCAAGACAGGCAAACCACAAAAGAAGACAAGGGAAAAGCAGAAAACCAGCTCTTCCCATGAAGGGCAAGGGATCAGGGGAGCCCCTGCAATTGTGATAGCAGGAACTGTGTGTCTGAGCTCCTGGTCTGTCCCACTTTATAGTGTAGAAAACCAAAATCCCTTAATCCAATATACAAACAAGGAAGTCTCCAATACAAAGTCACTTATCCAAGGCATAATTGGATTTCTCATGAGAGTGCACCACCCAGATCATACAATCAGTCAAAGGTGTGGGAAAAAGCTTAGTCCAAAAACCAAACCTCAGGCTACAACAGCCTGGCCTGCTTATAGCCTGTCCCCCACACCCACTATAAGTCACAAGCGAGCAAACATATACATCATGTTTACAAACTTATTTGACCAACAACCTACAACCAAGACTACTTTATCCAGCAAGGCTATCGTTTAAAATTGAAGGAGAAATAAAAAGCTTCCCAGACAAAAAACAACTCAAGGAATTCATTACAACCAAACCAATGCTGCAGGAAATATTAAGGGGCCTGGTGTAAACAGATAAAGTGGGGAAAGAATACAGAAAAAAAAAAAAGAAAAGAAAAAGGAATACACCTTTAAAGAAGAAAATGGCAATAAACAACTACATATCAATAATAACCTTAAATGTAAATGGATTAAATGATCCAATCAAAAGACATAGGGTAGCTGCGTGGATAAGAAAACAGGACCCATACATATGTTGTCTACAAGAGACACACCTTAGAACAAAAGACACACACAGATTGAAGGTAAAAGGATGGAAAAAAATGTTTCATGCAAACGGAAATGAAAAAAAACCTGGGGTAGCAATACTTATATCAGACAAATTGGACTTTAAAACAAAGGATATAGTAAGAGATAAAGAAGGCCACTACATAATGATAAAGGGAGTAATCCAACAGGAAGATATAACTATTATAAATATCTATGCACCTAATATAGGAGCACCCAAATATATAAAACAGATTTTGATGGATTTAAAGGGCGAGATCAACAGCAATACTATAATAGTAGGGGATTTCAATACCCCACTAACATCACTAGATAGATCCTCAAGAAAGAAAATTAACAAAGAAACAGCAGACTTATTGGAAACACTAGATCAACTCGATTTAATAGATATCTTCAGAACCTTTCACCCTAAAGCAGCAGAATATACATTCTTTTCAAGTGCTCATGGTACATTCTCTAGGATAGACCACATGTTAGGGCACAAAAGTGCTCTCAACAAATTTAAGAAGACTGAAATCATATCAAGCACTTTCTCCGATCACAACGGCATGAAACTAGAAATGAATCACAGCAGAAAAGCTCAAAAATTCTCAAACACATGGAAACTAAATAGCAGGGTGTTAAATAATGAATGGATTAAGAATGAGATCAAAGAAGAAATAAAGAAATTCCTAGAAACGAATGACAATGAGCATACAACAACTCAAAATTTATGGGACACAGTGAAAGCAGTGCTGAGAGGGAAGTTCATAGCACTACAGGCACACTTTCAGAAGCTAGAAAAAGCTCAAATAAACAACTTAACCCTGCATCTAAAAGAATTAGAAAAAGAACAGCAAGTAAAGCCCAAATGTAGTAGAAGGAAGGAAATAATAAAGATCGGAGCAGAAATAAATGACATAGAGGCTAAAGAAACAATACAGAGGATCAATGAAACTAGGAGCTGGTTCTTTGAAAAGGTAAACAAGATTGATGCACCTTTAAGTAGACTCACCAAGAAAAAGAGAGAGAGGACTCAAATAAATAAAATTAGAAATGAGAGAGGAGAAATAACAACTGACACAACAGAAATACAAAATATTTTAAGAAAATGCTATGAAGAACTGTATGCCAAAAAACTAGACAACCTAGATGAAATGGACAAATTCCTTGAAACGTACAATCTTCCAAAAATCAATCTGGAAGAATCAGAAAACTTAAACAGACTAATTACACCAAAGGAGATCGAAACAGTTATCAAAAAACTCCCAACAAAGAAAAGTCCGGGGCCCGATGGCTTCACAACGGAATTCTACCAAATATTCAAAGAAGAACTAACTCCTATCCTTCTCAAACTATTTCAAAAAATTCAAGAGGAAGGAAGACTTCCAAACTCCTTTTATGAGGCAAGCATAATTCTGATTCCAAAACCAGGCAAAGACCACACAAAGAAAGAAAATTATAGGCCAATATCTCTGATGAATATAGATGCTAAAATCCTCAACAAAATATTAGCAAACCGGATCCAACAATATATGGAAAAAATCATACACCATGATCAAGTGGGATTTATTCTGGGGAGGCAAGGCTGGTACAATATTCGTAAATCAATCAATGTGATTCATCACATAAACAAAAAGAAGGAGAAAAACCATATGATAATTTCAATAGATGCAGAAAAAGCATTTGATAAAATCCAGCACCCATTCATGATCAAAACTCTCAGCATTGGCCTGACCTGTGGTGGCGCAGTGGATAAAGTGTCAACCTGGAAATGCTGAGGTCGCCGGTTCAAAACCCTGGGCTTGCTTGGTCAAGGCACATATGGGAGTTGATGCTTCCAGCTCCTCCCCCCTTCTCTCTCTCTCTCTCTCTCTCTCTGTCTCTCTCTCTCATCTCTAAAAAATGAATAAATAAAATTAAAAAAAAAAAAAAAAACTCTCAGCAAAGTGGGAATACAGGGAACATACCTCAACATGATAAAAGCCATCTATGAGAAACCCACAGCCAACATCATACTCAATGGGCAAAAATTAAAAGCAATACCCTTAAGATCAGGAACAAGGCAGGGGTGCCCCCTTTCACCACTCTTATTTAACATAGTCCTGGAAGTCCTAGCCACAGCAATCAGACAAGAAGAAGAAATAAAAGGCATTCAAGTTGGAAAAGAAGAAGTAAAACTATCATTATTTGCAGATGATATGATATTGTATATAGAAAACCGTAAAGTCTCAGTCAAAAAACTACTGGACCTGATAAATAAATTCAGCAAAGTGGCAGGATATAAAATCAATACTCAGAAATCAGAAGCATTTTTATACACCAACAATGAACAGTCAGAAAGAGAAATTAAGGAAACAATCCCCTTCACAATTACAACCAAAAAAATAAAGTACCTAGGAGTAAACTTAACCAAGGAGACTAAAGACTTGTACTCGGAAAATTACAAAACATTGATAAAAGAAATCAAGGAAGATACTAACAAGTGGAAGCATATACCGTGCTCATGGTTAGGAAGAATAAACATCATTAAAATGTCTATATTACCCAAAGCAATTTATAAATTCAATGCAATACCAATTAAAATACCAATGACATACTTCAAAGATATAGAACACATATTCCAAAAATTTATATGGAACCAAAAAAGAACACGAATAGCCTCAGCAATCTTAAAAAAGAAGAATAAAGTGGGAGGTATCACACTTCCTGATATCAAGTTATACTACAAGGCCATTGTACTCAAAACAGCCTGGTACTGACATAAGAACAGGCATATAGATCAATGGAATAGAACAGAGAACCCAGAAATAAACCCACAGTTCTATGGACAACTGATATTTGACAAAGGAGGTAAGGAAATACAATGGAGTAAAGACAGCCTCTTTAACAAATGGTGTTGGGAAAATTGGACAGCTACCTGCAAAAAAATGAAACTAGATCACCAGCTTACACCACTCACAAAAATAAACTCAAAATGGATAAAAGACTTGAATGTAGGCCATGAAACCATAAGCATCTTAGAAGAAAACATAGGCAGTAAGCTCTCCGACATCTCTCGGAGCAATATATTTGCTGATTTATCTCCACGGGGAAGTGAAATAAAAGACAGGATAAACAAATGGGACTATATCAAACTAAAAAGCTTTTGCACAGCTAAAGACAACAAGAACAGAATAAAAAGACAAACTACACAATGGGAGAACATATTTGACAATACGTCTGATAAGGGATTAATAACCAAAATTTATAAAGAACTTGTAAAACTCAACACCAGGAAGACAAACAACCCAATCCAAAAATGGGCAAAAGAGATGAATAGACACTTCTCCAAAGAGGACATACAGATGGCCAATAGGCATATGAAAAAATGCTCAACATCACTAATCATTAGAGAAATGCAAATTAAAAACACAATGAGATATCACCTCACACCAGTCAGAATGGCACTTATCAACAAAACAACACAGAATAAGTGCTGGCGAGGATGTGGAGAAAAGGGAACCCTCCTGCACTGCTGGTGGGAATGCAGACTGGTGCAGCCACTGTGGAAAACAGTATGGAGATTCCTCAAAAATCTGAAAATCGAACTGCCTTTTGACCCAGCTATCCCACTTTTAGGAATATACCCCAAGGACACCATAGAACGGCTCGAAAAGGAGAAATGCACCCGCATGTTTGTGGCAGCATTGTTCACAATAGCGAAGATCTGGAAACAGCCCAAGTGTCAGTCAGAGGACGAGTGGATCAAAAAACTTTGGTACATATATACTATGGAATACTACTCAGCCATAAGAAATGATGACATTGGATCATTTACAATAACATGGATGGACCTTGATAACATTATACGGAGTGAAATAAGTAAATCAGAAAAAAAACTGAGATGAATCCATACATAGAAGGGACATAAAAATGAGACTCAGAGACATGAACAAGAATGTGATGGCAACAGGGGTGGGGGGGGGTTGGGGGAGGGGGGAGGGGGTGAAGAAGGAGAGAGGGGTTAGGGGAGGGGAGGGGCACAAAGAAAACCAGATAGAAAGTGACAGAAGACAATTTAACTTTGCGGGAGGGGTATACAGCACAATCAAATGTCAAAATAATCTAGAGATATTTTCTCTCAACATATGTACCCTGATTTATCAATGTCACTGCATTAAATTTAATAAAAAAATATTAATATTAAAAAAAATGCAGGCAGGTTTCTGTTTCTTCATATTTTATCAACACTATTTATAGGTTGTTTTGATCTTTGCTAATCTGTGAAAATAATCTCTCAGGGCAGCATTTGCTTGCATTTCTCTGGTTTGGTATCTTTTTGTATGTTTCTATTCCCTAGTAAGTACTTTATTTTATATCCACTGCTCATGTTCCTATTGGGTTGTTGATGTTTATATTGATTTGTCTTTTTATATTAAAAATAATAACTCATGTGAATTGAAACTAATTTTTTTTGTTTGCCATTTATTGTTTGATACTTTTGGTCACCTAGAAAACGATTTTTTATGTAGTTAAATTTTTATTTTCATCTTTTATATCTTCTTGGCTTTGTGTGACATTGAAAATCTCTTTCCAACTCTTAGATTTTCTTTTTAGTATATTAATAATTTTAGATCTTTTAACCTTTAAAATTTAGACTTTTCTACTATGTATATTTGTGTAAGGAGTGAGAACTGTA
Source organism: Saccopteryx bilineata (assembly GCF_036850765.1). Lineage (NCBI taxonomy): Eukaryota > Metazoa > Chordata > Mammalia > Chiroptera > Emballonuridae > Saccopteryx > Saccopteryx bilineata. The sequence goes on from NC_089494.1 coordinate 152,547,073, forward strand.
ATATTTTCAGGATATCTAGCCAATTGTTATTTAATGACTGTTACATCTTTTTCTACTGATTTAAAATATCATTTTTATAATATATTAAGTCCCTGTATGTATTGGGCTTATTTCTAAATTTCTACTCTGTTCCAGTTATCTGTCTGCCTATTCAACTACTAGCATCACCAGTTTTTGATTATTGTATTATAGTTTTATAATATATTTTCGTAAGTACTAAGGGTAGTCTATTTCTTATTTCTCTGGACAATATTTCTGGAATTCTTGCTCTTAATTTAACTATATATACTCTGGAAAAAGTTTTTCTTGATATTTTAATTAGGTCATATGAAATTTACAAATTAACATAGAAAATTCTTAATTCTTTATAATGCCATATCTTGCATCCAAGAACATGATATGCTTTTATATTCATTCAAGTTTTATTTTGAGTTTTTTAGTAATATTTTAAATTTTTCTTTATGTATATTATGCACATTCTATTAATTCCTAGGTATGTTCTCAATTTGGATGGTGTACTGTAAATAGAGATATTACTTCTACCACACTTTTATGTTTATTGTAAATTGAATATATGAAGGCTATTCATTTTTTGGGTGTTTTTTTTTTGTATTTTTCGGAAGCTGGAAACGGGGAGAGACAGTCAGACAGACTCCCGCATGTGCCAGACCGGGATTCACCCAGCAAGCCCACCAGGGGTGACGCTCTGCCCACCAGGGGGCGATGCTCTGCCTCTCCAGGGCGTCGCTCTGCCGCAACTAGAGCCACTCTAGCGCCTGGGGCAGAGGCCAAGGACCATCCCCAGCACCCGGGCCATCTTTGCTCCAATGGAGCCTTGGCTGCGGGAGGGGAAGAGAGAGACAGAGAGGAAGGGGGGGTGGAGAAGCAAATGGGTGCTTCTCCTATGTGCCCTGGCCGGGAATCGAACCCGGGTCCCCCGCACGCCAGGCCGATGCTCTACCGCTGAGCCAACCGGCCAGGGCCAAGGCTATTCATTTTTTACATTAATTTTCATCATTTTACTGAATTATCATATTGTTTATAGGAGTTTGTCAGGTGATTTCCTGTAGTAAGTAAATAATACACTAACTGCAAATCTTTCTTCTTCACTTAGTTATTAGGTTCTACTGATCAGGAATGCTAGATATGGTGCAGTACTAAACATCTACAAACTCTTGGAGATTTAGCACAACAAAAGTTTATTTCTTGTCCAACTAAAATCTGCTGTGAGTCCAGGTGACTCTCCTTCTGCAGGACAGCAATGCTCTCTCTATGTATTGGCTTGACCCTCCAAGTGACATGACCCTGATAATGGCTTCATATTAGCTCATGCCTCTATGGAGACTATGCAGCAAAAGAGATGAACCTAGAGCCGGGTATCAGCAGTTAAACCTAATAGGCACCTGTGTCACTCTGAATACATTTTATTGCTCAAAGCAAATGACACAGCTACACTCATATCCAAGGGACAGGGAAGTTTAATCCTACCATACACCTGGAAGTAGAGGCAATTAGGATACAATGCAATATGCTTTCTCCCGTCATTTTGTTTTACAAGTTAGAAAATTGTCCAGTTACCACCAACAGAATTAGGTCCTTAATTTATTTGTCATCCTGTAAGTAAAAGATTTACATATGAATGTTTCAAAATTTTACTTCAAATCTTGCTAAAAGAATTCTTATTCAAGTCCAAATGTACCTGAGACATTATTCCAAGCCCATTTTCCTTGAAGGTCCCATATACCAGTTTATCCATGTTTCTACCAGAGAGCACCCCATATTCTAATCTTATCCCACTGTAGGGTTTATCTCTTTGACTTTTTCTTCCATATTTTATCCCTTTAATTCTAGATTAACTCTCTACCTCTGGGGGATGCAGGGAGGCAAGAGAGATAACTTCCTCCTTTAAGTACTATGTGTTATATAAGATCTTTGTAAAAGATATGAGTAGAAGAGGGATGGATGTATGTGTATATATACATATACCTTTGCCTATTACATATGCTCTCCTCAAAACTCAAAACATCAAAAAATAAACATATTTAAGTTATTGTTAAATAGTTAACAAGCTAAATAATGTTGTCATAAGAGAGGAATGATACTACATGCCTCTGGAAGGATTTTTAGGCATTATTTCCTTCAAATTCTATCTAAAAACAAGGTATTCACTTGACTGATAAACAGATATACCAGTATGACCTTCAGGAACTTTCTTCTTAGTGGTTGGGGTGGTGACTATGATAATATAATTTCTGCCAATTTATTTTTTAATGCTTCATATCTATTAGAAAAATCCCCTTTTTTTTCCACACTCATCTGTGTCTATCAAAATATATGTGACAAATATCCTGAAGAAAAGATTATTGGGCAGAAGTCTTATTTTACATAAAAAATATGTCAAAGAACCTAAAACATACAATTTTAACACTTCCAAAATACCATCTTAAAGGCCAACTAGTCAAAGTTTATATTTGAATTATTCCCTTCTGATCAATAATATAAGCACAAGAAAATATCTGTTTTAAAGAATTTCCTACATGACGGAAACAATATATAATTGCTACTTCACTTGACTTCTTTTGGAAGAGAACAAATATTTGGCTTTTCAATCTATAATAAATACTTTCTTCTCTATTCTCTTCTGATTGTGCCATAATTTACACCAGGGAAGGACAAGTTTAACGATATATGACAGATAATTTTTTAAAATACTTTCTGCTGCATATATTAACATTTTTCTTTCTACCTTTTAAAATAGCCTTGAGTTCAGCAATAAAATGAGATTCACATTTTCCTTAAATTAGTAGCCCCATGCTAGAGTAGAATATATCATTTCAAAGGAAGTCAGTGAGTTACATCACAATATTGTGTGTTTACTGGCTTAGGCAATTTAAGTAGAAAAGATGGTATGGAAATACAGCATTGACAATCTCACCTATGTAGTAACCAAGTACAGATGTAGAAGTTATATCCAAGTCAACTAAAAATAATCCTTTAGATTAGTCTTCAATACTGTTTCTTTCTAATTTCTGAGAAAATGAAAATTCCCATGGCTTGATAATCTCTATCCTAATATCATTGGGCTCAAGCATTAAATATGTCTATTGCCAAGAAAAACCTCCATGTAAGACATACTTTTTAAAAAAAAATTGGGGTCTAAAAACTGGGTGTGTCTTATACAGTGGTTGTAGATATTTTACTTGCACATCCCACTTTTTCATGCTTGTTTTTGTGCTCATTGTTGAAGACAGTGATTCATCATCAGGCACATTAGATGAAAACAAGCTAATGGATGGGACTTTCGATATTGATGAGGAATTATATGAATTTTTTTTAATCTTATTTTTATTAATTTTAATGCAGTGACATTGATAAATCAGGGTACATATGTTCCGAGGAAACATCTCCAGATTATTTTGACCTTTGATTATGCTGCATACCCCTCACTCAAAGTCAAATCGTCCTCCGTCACCTTCTATCTGGTTTTCTTTGTGTCCCTACCCTCCCCCCACTCCCTCCCTCTCTTTCCTCTCCCCTTCCCCACCCCTCCACCCCACTCCCTGTTACCATCACATTCTTGTACATGTCTCTGAGTCTCATTTTTATGTCCTATCTATGCATGGGTTCATATAGTTCTTAGTTTTTTTCTGATTTGCTTATTTCACTCCATATAATGTTATCAAGGTCCATCCATGTTATTGTAAATGATCCGATGTCATCATCTCTCGCAGCGATATATTTGCTGATTTATCTCCATGGGCAAGGGAAATAAAAGACAGGATAAACAAATGGGACTATATCAAACTAAAAAGCTTTTGCAGAGCCAAAGACAATAAGAACAGAATAAAAAGACAAACTACACAATGGGAGAACATATTTGACAGTATGTCTGATAAGGGGTTAATAACCAAAATTTATAAAGAACTTGTAAATCTCAACACCAGAAAGACAAACAATCCAATCAAAAAATGGGCAAAAGAAATGAATAGACACTTCTCCAAAGAGGATATACAGATGGCCAATAGGCATATGAAAAAATGCTCAACATCACTAATCATTAGAGAAATGCAAATTAAAACCACAATGAGATATCAAGTGCTGGCGAGGATGTGGAGAAAAGGGAACCCTCCTGCACTGCTGGTGGGAATGCAAATTGGTGCAGCCTCTGTGGAAAACAGTATGGAGATTCCTCAAAAAATTGAAAATCGAACTGCCTTTTGACCCAGCCATCCCACTATTAGGAATATACCCCAAGGACACCATAGAATGGTTCCAGAAGGAGAAATGCACCCCCATGTTTATGGCAGCACTGTTCACAATAGCGAAGATCTGGAAACAGCCCAAGTGTCCATCAGAGGACAAGTGGATTAAAAAGCTTTGGTACATATATACTATGGAATACTACTCAGCCATAAGGAGTTATATGAATTTTATGATGAATAAAACTTGAGTTCAATAACTTTAAATAAAACTTTTTTTCAAATTTCGGGCCCCAAAATTAAGATGTGTCTTATACATGAGAATATCTTATACATGAGGAAATATGGTAATCTATAAAAGTTTTAATGCATCCTAATGAAATTATTAGCATAAATAGAAACAAGTGCTATTTTCATGTTAGGATATAAATTTTTAAACATATCCCGTCCTAAGGAAAATATATAGGTGTAACATATTATCAAGTGTACAACTCAAAATATTTTTCAGGGTGATATCATAATGATTGTGTAAATGAGGGCACTGGGGCTCAGAGCGTTCCGATAGTCACACAGCTTGTGGACAGTTATGCTTCCATTACTGCTTACTGTCCTGACCTCCCTACACCCACTTTTTTTCCCATTCTACTGCATGAATGAATTAACCCCTGGTACATTACTAAGAGAAAATTATAAATGTTGGACTAAAGTCTATATCCTGTAGGGGTTTACTGTGCCCCTCAAAATATACTGTAGGTCCCAGAAACCTAGGCACAGAGATATGAAAATAATGTATTTTTCCAGCCCAAAGGCTGGAACTGTAACTCTGGGCTTCCCAGATCCTGGGCCAGTGCAGTTTTCCCAGCACTGGGTAATCATCCTTTCCACCACAGAAAGCTTATGCTTTTCTCAGAGCAGGGGAAACATTCCAGTCAGCACAAGCTCTGATAAAGGATGATCAGAGAAGAATCTTGTTGCCATCATTCAAAAGTTAGAGAACACAGTACTTCAAAATGGGAAACACCCAGCAAATATAACTGTGCAAAAATGGCTCTACTTCAGTGGGTTTGAATACATTCATCTGAAACAATCTGATTTCACCTCTTAATTGAGCACTGAGTTTCAAATGACTTGCAGTTGTCCTAAGACTTCTGCACTGCTCATATTAACCAGAATAGAAACCCACTGGCCCTTTTTGGTCCTTTGTATCAAAAGCTTCATGGTTGCAGCTGCTCTATATTTCAAATCCTGAATAGGGGTTAAGTAGATTTTCTGAGGTCATAAAATCTAGCATCATATTTATAAAACTCAATAATAATTAAAAATTATACTTCCTTTTAAAAACAGGGGAAAAAACCCATACGGTTATAATGTATGGTCTCCTTTTTAATTCAGATGATGAATAATAGTTCATCAAAAACAGAATCTTGAGAAATATTTTGTTTAAGGGCACTGACATGGATCTAACGAAGTATCTTTAAATAGTGTAAACAGTGTTGTCAGTGTCTTTCTGTTTCACAGAATGTAAAACCCACTGGGCTGTTTTTCTTCATTTATATGAATTAATGCAACCAAGTAAGCATCATTGACAGTTGATTACTGAAGGGCTTCAACTTATATAAATTCATGGATCCTTTTGGTTTCCATATCCTCTACTCTAAGCCTATAGCCAATTTTACCATCAAAGTCTTCATTCATCAATAAATTCCTCCATGAATACATTCATTCACTCATCCATTCATCCATTCAGACAGTTATGAATGAAAGAAATGGTTATATTGTCATATAATAAAAACTTGGAACTAAGAAATAATCTGTACAATATCTAATGAAAGGTCATGAATATCATGAGTAAGATCAGTTACAGATTCTCTGTTTGAGACCATAACAGAAAAAAAAACATAATGTTTGCTCCTCTGAGATTTGATTTTGTTCTTGGTTTTGCTAAAATCCAAAAGAGAGCTTTTAATATCAGACTTGGACTACTACTTTACGATAGTAAGAAAAACTAAACTATAGCCTCGAAAAATGTGTTGTTGTTCTGGATTGTATGATTCATATGAACATTATGAAATTCTTCTTAAATAATTGAATACCTTAAGTGTTTTGAGTATTTTCAATAGCTAATATTATTGTCAGCTTGTAGCATATGGTATTTTAATTATGACAAAGAAATATTTTCCAGTGTAGATTATACCAAAAATGCCATTATAGCTTTTGAGAGTTATCTCTTTGAATACTAAAATAGTTGTTGCAATTTATAGAATTTGTTTTTTGAAAAAGTTTCTATCTTTGAAAAAATTAAACGTAAAATGAAAAACATGGTTAGGAGGGTTATAAATGTTGAAGGACATATCTATTCTTACAAATTATTGATGCAAATTAATTCATTTTTTTATTTTTAGTACATCCACTTGGATGTTTAAACTATATTTGATAAAAGAGTTTAGAATAACTGGATTTTATTTGTCCTTTAAAAACATAATTTAAATAATAAAAAAGCTCTAGGCAGTCCCCAGTCAACACTTGGGAAATATATATATCTCGCTTCTTCTGGACTCTCCACATGCTATTTTCACCCTGATTTAACACTATTTTTGTTATACCTTTATTTCAATTTACTTATGCCATTATTTAGATATTCCTATCCAATGAGATTTTATATATGCTGAGAATAAAAATCTTATTCTAGATTTATGTTTTGTGCCCCTAGCAATGTTTTGACCATATTAGGTCTTTAGTAAATGCTTGGCTTCAATCATTTTTGCAATTATTTGAAGATATTCTCTTTCTTTATGCCTTTGTTCATAGTGTTGTTCCCTCTGCCTGAGATAATTTTATCCAAGCCCTACTTCTTTCTCTCAACTTTCTTACTCATGCATTAGGACCTCCCAAATTGTCATGTCCCTATAGTAAGTCTCCTCAGATGGTTATTTTTCCCTGCACCAATAGTCAGGAAAGATTTGAGTCTCTCCTCTGCACTTCCATAGATGTCTCTATCTTCCTCAGTCATGGCAGGGATGCCTAATTCTATAATGGCTTGTTTTAAAAGTAGTCTTGCTAAGTTGCCTGACCTGTGATAGCACAGTGGATAAAGCATCACCTGGAATGCTGAAGTCGCTGATTCAAAACCTGGAGCTTGCCCCGTCAAGGCACATAGGAAAAGCAACTACTATGGGTTGATGCTTCCACTCCTCTCTTCCCCTTTTCTCACTCTCTCTTCTCCCTAAAATCAGTAAATAAAATGTTTAAAATAAAATAATAAATAAAAGTGGTCTTACTTGGTAATCTTGTGAGTTCCTTGAGAACAGGAATCATTTCCTAGCATGTATGAATTTCTAAGGCCAGCAGAATAGGCAATCAATAAATTATAAAATGGATGGATGGATTTTAAAATAAAATTTTGTTGGTTAGTCATGCATCTTACTTTCATTCTTATATTATTTTCTTTAAAAAAAAGAGGAAATATTTGACTAAACATATTACATATTGCTTGACTTCATATTCCTTCTATTTCTGCTACTCATTACATAACTATACTGACCCAGTTATGGCAATGGGCGGCCGACCTCACAGACTTCCTTGTATTCTTTCATACTTTCCCTACCACTTAATTTCATCTACTTGGCTTTAGGAGCAAAGAGATTCTAACTGTCTAGAAGCCAATTATGTTAGTATGATATATCTTCTTTAAAAGAAAAAAAAAAGTTTTAAAATCTTTGACTAGAATATAAAGGACACTATTGAGACCCTGTACTACATCAATCTCAATCATGTCTTACTGGAAATTCTGGATCAATACAAAATTTCACCAACAACCCATACTCTGGACTCATCAACAACACTATTGATATTTTTTATTTAGATGGCAGCATGTGACTTTGCAAAAAATTATAGACTTTATATACAAGCAGACCAATTTTTAAATTATAGAATTTCAAATCCTAGCAGGACCTTAAGCAAATAACTTAGCCTCAATTTCCTCATCTGTAAAATGGAAATAACATAGTACTTTGTCATATTGTTCTTAGAAAGTAAACATATATGTCTGTCCTTGGCACAATGTCTAGAATATACTGAGTATTCTTTTCTTCCCACTATTAATACAGTGCTAAAAAGAGTCTTTAAAACCAATTTCTCATTTTCTCTGTTCTCTCACATCCCTCACCGCAAACCCCTATTACATTTTTAGATAAAAGTTGGTTAAAATAAATATCAATATTCAACTTAGTTACCCTCAGACCATATTATGTCTCCCTCCTTCTTCTCCTGACAGATTGTGTGTTGGTCAAATAAGTTTGTGAAATGTGATTTTTATGTTTGCTCCCTTATAGTTTGCATGGGGGCTGGGCAGCGCCAGGTATAAATTGTCTGTGAAATTGCAAATTACCTTCCTGCTTGGGAGGGGCCATTGTTTTTGGTAATGTTTGCTGGAGGCAAGGTTTTTGCACCAGAAAGTTTTGAAAAAGAGAGCAGAAGGAGAAGAGTCAAAGAGAAGCCATGTTAGCAGAGTGAGAGCAGAGAGAATGCAGGATGCTGAGGAAGAAGCCATGTTGCCAGAAAAGGGAAAGAGAAGGTGTGCAGATGGGGAACCAGAGGTGAGGGACTTTGTGAGCTTCACTAAGACTAGTGGGGCCTTTGATTCCAGGATAAACTGGAGAAGATTCTCCTGGTTGTGGAACTGGAGGATGTGTCAGTGGCTCCGTGAGCCCTGAATGGAAAGGGAAGTGTTTTCCCTGTGTGTTGCTCATCAGCCGGTGTAAGACTTTAATAACGGAATGGCCCACCATTTTTGGCTCCACTGTTTCTGTACCGTCTGCCCAAATTCAATGAGAACCTGTATGTGCGTGGCTGTGACAGCCACGACTACTGGCCATACATTGTGTGTTTTCTGCTCTTGTATCATTTTTCACATTGTTTATGTTATAAGCCTTCAAACCAGATCATACACCCCTGGAGAGGAAGGACACTGCCTTTATTTCTGATTCTGAGTGGCCTGCAAAGACCTGACAGTAAATGGTCAGTAATGATCGGTTCACTGATTCATTTATTCAATAGCCAATCAAGGCCATCTTAGAATAAATAAGAGAGTATGCCTTCTACACTGTTGGACAGATAAAATGTATTATGCTCACTTTGTTAAAGTTGCGCTGCCCACGTGGAAGCCGTTGCCCAGGTGATATTAATGTGTGTCTCTGTGGGCAGGCAGAATCCTTGTAGCCTGGGGCTTGGTTTTGGGATTGAGCCTTTCCCATCCATTTTGATGTGGGGTGGTACAATCCAATCGTGCCTCAGAGAAGTGACTTTGTATTAGAGACTTCCCTATATTGTATATTGGATTAAGGGTTTGGATTTCTACACTATAAAATGGGGACGGAGCGGGAGCTTGCTCTCTTGGTTCCTGGGATGATTAGCATGAGAGAGCAGAGGGAGCAGAGCAGAGAGCAGAAAGAGGCCATGTGGCCAGGAGAAGCAGCCAAGATGGCGGAGTGCTGAGTGAGATGCCAGTTTGTGCAGAGTTTGTATCTGGGATAAGGAAGGAGATGGGGAACTGAGGAGAATAAGGCTGGTGAGCTAGAAACCTTTGATTCTAGAAAACTCGGATAAGTCAGTGGCTTTGTGAGCACTGAATGTGAGTGGGTTTTGGAGCCCAGTGTGTGTTTTTACTTGCCCGCTGGGTGCAAGCTAGGATTAAAGAAAATGGCCTATCAGTTTTTGGCTCCATTGTTTCTTTACCGACTGTCGGAATCCAATGTGAACCTGCATGGGCTGGGAGGCTGCTGTGATGGTGGCCCTGGCCATGGCTACTGGCCTTACATACACATAGACAGAAAAACCAGAACAGGTGATTCCCTTTTCCTGGCAAAGATATTTATAAGAGTCTCAGAATTTTTGGCTTTGCTTTTTATGATCTGAGGCAAGTTTTTCTCCCTCTCACACCATTATTGCCCCATATCTTGTCACTGTGGTGGTGAAGCCAATGGGACGTGGGACAGACAGGTCACACCAACTATCCTGCTCTCAATCACTTCTCCAGCAAGGTTCCAAAGCCTAACTCAGATTACCTTGAACACCTGCATTGCCCAAAAGTCTGGGGTGTTGCATGGTTGCCAGCATTGAATAATGATGTCATGGCCAGACTGAGGGTGCTTTTCTAGCAAGGCGCAATAGGAAAAATAAAACAAGTAGAGGGAGAAAGTGTTTATTGAAGTGCAAATGAATTCTTTGTGCATTTGCTTTAGCGCTTCTGAAAAGGAAGACCTATAAGAAGGTAACAGCATTTGTGTTGCTTCCTCCTGTGCTTATCTCCACACTGTTATAGGGAACTAATAATACAAAAATATGTAAGAATTTTAGAGAGGGAATACTTAATTTTAAAATGCATACTTCCTCTAAAAATAGCAAAAGGTATAATAAGAGTTGCCAGAAGAATAAATTAATGTTGGTTCAAAATCATTCTTTTTCTCAACGGACAGCAGGGGTACTGGTAGAGCCCAGCCCCCTCCTTCGAAGCCATTGGTGTGATTGCCTGTTGACATCATCGCCAGGCCTGGAGGGCCATCTGACCTGGTTGCTGTCACTCCACATGGATTGCCTCTCAGCCAGCCTGGCGGCTGCTACCCCTTCTCAGAGAGCAAGGACACTCCTCATCTGCATCCTGGTAAACAGCAGTTGTTGTGAGAACTGGAGCTAGCACAGCCCTTTGAGTTCTGCAGATGAGAAAGCTCTCTTGAAATGCAAAATATTAAGAAATGTTTTAAGCATCACAAGGCGACATTCACTGTGAGTCCAAACAGGGCTAGCAGAGATGTATGTTTCATTATCTCGGTTGAGTGAGACCTTTGCAGGGTCATATTTCTGACAACTGGTATGTAATTCTTGTAAACATAAGTTTTTGAGAAGTTGTACACAGAATTTTAAATATTTTCTCATTTATTCATGACCTTGTAAAATGCTCACCGTTATTTATCATGGACCCTGTTGAACCAACATCTAAATATTGGTCCATAGAGTTCCTTCTACAAAAGGGTTTTCTATCAGTCTACCTAAACTTTTTCTAAACCTGGAATTGAATATTACTCTTTCATTTTGTCTTTATATTGCCCCTGAAAATTCTAAATTCATCAGCCTTCATTCTCAATTTCTTATTCTCCATTTACATTTTGAACACAGTTACAATGTAATGGTTTTTGAATAGTCAACCTCTATAGTTCCTGATCAGAAATAATTTCTTCCTCCCCATCTTCTGGGAGATAATTTCCTAGGTGTTGGCTTAGACCTGAAGTAAATATGCATGATTATGGACAGCCTCCATTCCTGACCCCCAAGCCCAAACTTTGCTTTGTTTTCAACCAGGTGACCAAAGAGGTTTACCTCTGGCTGATAAGATGATGCTGCAATTTAAGCTTTGTTCACAAAATCATGTCTCCTTTCTTCTTCCTTATGATAAATAAGAATGTACTGATTGACACTGGTGAACAAAGGGTGAACTGGATATTAGAAATATCTCATTTATCTTCTGCTTTATTTTTTGATAGGGGTCCTTGTCACTGTGGCTATTGTGTGACCAGCTCTGGAAAGGGCAGCTCATTAGTGTTTCTTATCAAGATAGCAAGGTCTTTTAAAACAGCAAAGCACTTGCATTTTAGATTCAATTAAGAAACTGCAGAGCATATATGTGTGTGTGTACATGGGTGTGCACTTCAGAGCGTCTGCTCTGAAACAGAGTAGTGTCTGCTTTATTCCAGATTTGGTGTCCACCACAGTTGGTATCAGTGGCCCATCACAGTGGACCACACACTAGAACTCACTGTCCACCTTCTGAATGGAGGGCTGGTCAGTGGCTCTCACAGTTTTGTAGGAGGCAGGGTCACTCTGAGAAAGGTATGGCATGTTGAGAAATGTTCATGAATTTCTTTAATGAGGTAGTTTTTTTGTTTTGTTTTTGCGGGAATCCTGGGTTCGATTCCCGGCCAGGGCACACAGGAGAAGCACCCATCTGCTTCTCCATCCCTCCCCCTCTCCTCTGTCTCTGTCTCTCTCTTTCCCTCCCACAGCCGAGGCTCCATTGGAGCAGAGTTGGCCAAGGCGCTGAGGATGGCTCTGTGGCCTCTGCCTCAGGCGCTAGAGTGGCTCTGGTCACAACAGAGCAATGCCCCAAGATGGGCAGAGCATGGCCCCCTGGTGGGCGTGCCAGGTGGATCCCGGTCCAGCACATGCGGGAGTCTGTCTGACTGCCTCCCCGTTTCCAACTTCAGAAAAATTAAAAAAATAAAAATTAAAAATTAAAAAAAATTTTAAAAATCACTCAAAAGCTCTTCTTCCAAAGCTTCCCCTTGGTTTCCTTGGCCCCCTCTCACACCCTGGGCTCTCTTGACAAGTGTGCTTTTTGGAACATCTCAGAGTTGCCACCTAAACAACTGGGAAAATGTCAACAAATCAGCAGTATTTCTAACATGTCAGATGGATTCAACCTTTTCACATCATTTCGCAAATCCTAGTGACAAGCAGATGAAGTGGGACAACGGAATATCAGGGCAGTCTTTCATAAATTTAGCCAACACACTAAGAGAGAGCTCCCCTCTACCAGCAGCTTCGAAAACAAACTCAAAATGGAAATATCCTGCCAGGGTTGTGAATGATCTCCCGGGGATGCTAGCCTCTTCTGAAAGCACAGTGATTTCTTTCCAAACAGTAGGATGCCATGTAGCTAGCTCACTTGTTGAGTGGATATGATATGTAATTAGCTTGTGAGGTAAAAACTCCCCTTGTGGAATGCTGTTGAATTTCCTCTTGTTGAATGGATGTTTCAAAAGAAGGTCTATTCACTTGCCTTGGAATAGATTCACCACTCATTGCTCACACGCCTCATAATTGTGATGCAGAAATGTTTTTCTTGATAGCAAATAAGTTTCCAGGGTGCTAAGCAAGTGTCTCATTTATTGTGTACCTCCTGTGTCTAGCAGAAGCCTGATGGAGAACAGGCACTCAAAATTTCTTTCTAAATGGATGAATGACTGAGGGAAAATATGTTCCTATCTAAACTTTCTCTCCCTTATTGAAAGTGTGAGATTCTATAAGGGTGCCGTGAAGTGTACTGAGTCCTGGTTCTGGCTTTGGGAACTGATAATCAGGACTCTAACTTCCTGAGGCCTCAGTTTATTCTCATATGAAAAGGGGTGTTACCTTTACCGATGTTCTAATCCTAGTCATTTGATTTAGAATCCTGGGGAATTTGACAATTTACTCCTATTTGAATTTGCAAATTTGCTAAAAAAAAGGGGGGGGGGCTAATACTTGAGGTTGTCAATAATTTAATACATTGTGTTAGTCCTATTTTTCCCTATCAGACAGGGCATCTGAGACTAAGAATTCTGAGTACGTACAGTAAAGGAGCACAAAGAGTGGGAGGTTTTGAGTCAGGATAGAAAAGAAGGTAGAAAATCACCCAAACCAAAATTCACCTACTTTATAATTTTCCCGATTGTCAATCAGTAAACACCCATAAATAAAGGCAGAGTCTATCCCTGGGAACCATGAACCCAACAAACTGCAAATGAAAGCCATGTGTAATTGATGCTAATGCCACAATGTTTCCATAAAACATGGGTCTGTCATGTCACCCCATAAAGAGTGCTTGGTTTCCTGTACATTGTCACTTGACCCCTTACCTTGCTCTCACATTATTTAACTAAGTCTCTTCCATTGCTACAACACTTGACAGTGTTTAATATTAGAGCAGTCACATCCATCTTCATGCATAATTAAGAAATGGATTAGATGCTTTGAAAATTAAAATCACTGCTATAACTTCCGAGGCTAGAAAAAAAAATCATCCAAATCCGGTATTACTTCCTGAGTTTTGTTTCATGGAATATTTATGACAAGCTGTGATAAAATATTGAGCCAGGATGTTCTGAATAGAAACAGGTGCCATCAAGGTGCTACATCATTATGTGGAACTTGCATAGCACTAGTTTGCAAGATGCCCTCTCTGATAGTCAGCTTTGCTTTGTACTTGCCTTACCAGCTCTGCTCTTTCATTGCTACCAGTGGAGAAAGGGACCCCAGAAGGTGAGTGGTTTGCACTGCATTAATGAATTATGCCTGTCCTTCAATGAGCTAGACACGCCCTGCCTATTTTATTTGCCTTCAAACCTTCTCAATGGTGTAGGTAGCGAGTATGAAGTGAAGAATATACATGATTCCTGCCATCTGATATCTCCGTTACCTTTTAAGTAGGGCCAGGAGGACATGACTGACTTCCCTGCATCTTGGATTCAATCCTGAAATCTGAGTTCGACAACTTACTTCCCCTTCCTTAACTCACAGCCCGTCCCTTGTGCTTTTGTCCCACTTGTCCTCCAAGCTAAACCCTCAGCTTCTTTCAGGGCTACTGTTAAAATTTTCTTGCTACCATGGTCTCTGAGGTTTCCTGTCCTTTGAGCCCATTCCTGTCCCTAATGCACTAAAATTGCTGCCTATACCTAAAAGCTGCTTTCCAAATTAATCTCTACTCTTCTATATGGTTTTTTTTTTTTGAAAGACAAATTTCTAACTTATTGAACTAGTCTGTATATGTACCTTTTAACTATCAACCTGGTCCAGGGCTTTTTCTTTTTTCTTTTTCTTTTTTTATTAATTTATTGTGTTTACATAGATTCTAGTGTCCCCAGAATACATCCTCCCCTCCTCCATGTTCCCCAGTACATCCCCACATCCCCTCCCCCCCACCGTCCCCTTCCCTGTAACGCCCTCCCCCCATCCCTCCAGGGTTTACTTTTCTGCTCTCATCCCATCCTATCACCCTATCACCCTATCATCCCCTTTCCCTCTGTCTGCTTTCCTTCTGGACCCTTTGATCCCGCCTCTATCTCTGTTCCGCTCCTCAGTTCATATTGTTTGTTGGATTCCTCATATGAGTGAGGTCATATGATATTTTTCTTTCTCTGCCTGGCTTATTTCAATTAGCATAATAGTTTCCAGGTCCATCCATGTTGTTGCAAAAAATAATATTTCCTTCTTTTTCATGGCCCCATAGTACTTATATGTACCACAGCTTTTTAATCTACTTGTCCACTGACGAATACTTGGGCTGTTTCCAGATCTTGGCTATTGTAAGCAATGCTGCCATATACATGGGGGCGCATTTCTCCTTTTGACTCGTTGATGTGGTATTCTTGGGATATATCCCCCAAAGTGGGATACTGGGTCAAATCTTCTGTATGTTTTTGACCAATTAAGACTGATGTGGGCCTGACCTGTGGTGGCGCAGTGGATAAAGCGTCGACCTGGAAATGCTGAGGTCGCCGGTTCGAAACCCTGGGCTTGCTTGGTCAAGGCACATATGGGAGTTGATGCTTCCAGCTCCTCCCCCCTTCTCTCCTCTCTCTCTCTCTCTCTCTCTCTCTCTCTCTCTCTCTCTCTCTCTCTCTCCCTCTCCTCTCTAAAATGAATAAATTAAAAAAATTAAAAAAAAAAAAGACTGATGTGTAAATGCAAATATAAATGTGGGAAGGATTTAGCCACCAAATTCCAAAGCCATTTTTTTTCTATGGTTAAAGTGTAGCTCTTGCTTGGTGAGGATTTAGGTGACTTATCCATAAATAATGATTACAAATCAAGACCATCATTTGAATAGACCCTACTGTAAGGTATTCTCTACCAAGGAAGAAAGAAGGGCATAAGCACCAAGTGTGGACTAGCAAAAGCTTCATTCAGAGTGTATCCCAGGTGAAGTTCTCTGGTCCAGGAGAAGGACCAGAGAAGTCACACAGCCTCACCCACAGGGGAGGGGGGGTGTAATTTATAGCATCGGTATGGTGGTGGCGGGTTGATATGACGTGGCGAAATTTCATTGGCTGACAGTCATTCTTTTTCAACATGTTCCTGGGCTGTTTCTTTTGGCGGGCCTGAATGTGAGTGGTTCCAGCCAAAAGTCCCTAGACCTTGTTTCTCACATGAACTTTCCCCATTGCCAACTGACCTCACACCTACTTTTTACCCAGTGCCTCTATAACCAGCACTTTGCAAGCTTTTCCTCCCCAACATAGTGGGGGATATACCAGGGTGTGGGGATACAGACCAAAGAGGCAGATAGCATAAAACATTACATCTCTTGCTTTGTGTTAAAACTTCATGTGAGCATTTTATCTTTCATGATAAGCCTTCTTGTTTTAAATCTTAATTTTTAAATTACTTACCATTAAGTAAAAATGCTAGTTTAAAAGAGATCTCATGGGCCTAAAACACCAGATTGAAAAACTAGGATAGCATTGAACATGACCCTCTTCACTGCTCTGTAAAAGAGGTAAGACATTTGTTATTAATTCGTTGTTATACGAGAGAAAGTGGATCCTCAGTCTGAGTCACTTCCCTGAGTCACAGATTAGTGACATGCCAATATTCAAACCCAAACATGCAAATTCCAAATCTTCTGCAAAACTGTCTTTGCACTTCGAGAAGCTTCAAGTGTCACTACCCTAATCATATATGAAAGTGTATCTTTCGCCCACCACTGGCTACTTACAGGCAGTGAAAGGAACAACACCCTGTCCTGGCACTACTGTCCATGTTCATGTTGGCTCACTCCACTGGAGACCTCGCAGACAGCTCTGGACCTGATCCCACCCACAGCCACATCCAGCATCTAAACTAGAACCCCAAGCAAGCTCAGCAGTCTCCTTGTATATTCACATCTCATAGCTCCCTGGAGCACTTCATTGTCCTGGTTATTATCATACATCTGTTATTTTTTACTAAGCTATAAAGTCTTGGGCATAGTAATCATCTCTTCTTCTTCTTAGTGCTGTTCCTCACTCAGCTCAGAGTCTGGCTTTCCCTAAGTGCTTTTCTGTACATATTTATCAAGTGAGTGTGCTTGCTTCCTAGTTTCCTAAGACTGGGCAGTGAGTTGGAGTGGGAAGAAGAAGAAGAAAGAGAAGTAGGAGGAGGAAAAGAAGGAGGAGGGAGAGGAGGAGGGAGAGGAGGAGGAGAAGGAGAAGAAAGTACCATTTCCTCAAAAGCCAAAGCCAAAGAATAACTACAACCTGAACACATGTAGCACTGTGTTGCTCCATGCCAGGCCCGGCTTTCCCTCTCTACTGGACATAATGACATATGGCGTTCAGAAGTAATGGTCTGTAGCTAAAACGGGCCAGGTATGAATTCTGATTTCCTCTTACTGCCAGGTGAAATATATTTTACAGTGTTGTAATTTTGTTTCTTAATATCCAAGATGATTGACCATACTACCCCACAGCCTTAAGAAAGACACCCTTAAATGTCATGATTATTTATCCCAAAATATCAGAACAATTGTATTTGAAATTTGATCTTCTCAAAAATACCCCTATAACTGTGTTCCATTTGATTCAATGACTGAAACAGGAGGGAGGGATGGGCTGTTGCCAGGCTGAGCTTTTTCCTATCACTCCATTTTTCTCCCCCGAGAGCCATGGAATTGAAATGCTGCATGTTCCTCATATTTTCATGTGATATATTGTAACTTCTCAAGGCTTGAGATTTCAATCCTAGATTTTCAGCTGATAAGCTAAAACTGATTTCCCATCTATTCCTCTTTGAAAGAGGTACTATGTCTAAAGAAACCATTATCCTCTGATATTTTCACTCCGGTGAAACCATGGATCCTTGCCAATAATCCTACATACACTTACACACTCTTAAGAGCCAAAAATCACCAGTGAGGCTTTCATTTTTCTAAATGCCTTAATCAATCAAAGGTAACTCTTTTCTGAAGTTACTCGCCTTCACAGTCTTAGAATAAAAAGCAGATATTTCTATGGGGAAGGTTGGAAATTGTTATACATACTTGAGGGATGCATCATTTATTTTACATTTTACTTTTATATTTGCTTATATATTACTCAGGTTACTGTAACCAACTATTTTGTTTGGGAAAAAAATGAGCTGGACCATCCTCACACTGGTTTTTATGTTTCACACTTAGATACATCCTATAGCCCCAGAGGCCACACAGCTTGTCTTAGATGACATTTTTAATACACAAGCATCGCCTCTATGTAATAATGGACTTGCGGGGTGGATCTAGAGGTGCAAGAATTCACAATTCTAGGAGGAGCAAGCAGATTCCCATACCCCAGATACCTCTGGAGTTCTGGAACTCTGAGTCCTGACTGCACACTCTCCAGCATTAAAAAGACCTAGCATGCAGTGTAGATAAGCTAGACATCTCTGGTCATGTCTACTTGCTTTGGGGATGCCCTGACTCCTGAGAGTGCATTCAAAGCCCCTGGATTGTGGCAGTGCTTCTGCTCACTTCAGCCACATCTGTATTGATGTCTGAAGGAAAATGATTTGAGTGGCCATTTAGATCGATTGCTGAGACAGCCCAACAAAGATATCCACCCTGCCATAATCTGCTCATTCTCTATGGATAGATGTGGGCTTAGCTCCAAGAGCTCCAATTGCATTGCAATCTGCCGAAAATTTTCAGACAATTTAATGAATGCTCTACAAATGTTATTTTGGATCCAAAGAATAATAAAGAACAAAGCAAAGTACAGCCTTGTCCCTTAGTAGTATTTTATTAAAGCTAAATTTGAGGCAATAAAAGGGAATTGAAAATAAAAATCAAACAAACAAACAAAGCACAACAAAAATCTCCCTGTTGAAAGTATTGTGAGCATTCAGTCAAAGCATTCACTTATACAAAAATAACTTGCAAAGAGGAAGACATCTTAGTAAAGGAATCAAATTATTTTCATTGAGCATATTCAAACTTCTGCTATTCTTTTTTTAGAAGTGTTAAGTCTATTCATTTTACTCAAATTCTTAGTTAAAAGTTACTATATTTTTTTAAAAGTTGAAGATATGCATATCCTGAATACATTCCTAAAGGTGAACAAAGAGGCCTGTGTAAAATATACATACAACATTATTTATAGGAGCAAAACAAGAAATAACCTAAGTATCCATTAACAGGAGAATGGATTTTGTTAAAAAAAATTGAAATACTATATACCATTTAAAGATGAAATAGCACCACAAGATACCACTTCACATTCTTTAGGATCACTACAATCAAACAAACAGGAAATAATAAATGTTGACAAGGATATGCAGAAAATGGAATTCTCATACATTATTGATAGGAATAGAAAATTGTGCAGCCATTTTAGAAAACAGTTTGGGAGTTCCTCAAAATGTGCAACATAGAATTACCATCTGACCCAGCAATTCCAATCCTAGGTACATAACCAAAGGAAATGAAAACATATGTCCATTCAAAGACTTATACAAGAATGCTAATAGAAGCATTATTCATAATAGTGAAAAAGTGAAAAACATCCAAATGTTCATCAACTGATGAATGGTTACATAATAGTAGTAATCCATGCAATGGAATATTATTTAGATGTAAAAAGGAATAAATTGTGGATGGATGCTACAACATAGATAAAACTTAGAAACATTATATTGAGTGAAAGAAAGTAGATTGAAAAGGCTAAATAATGTATAAGTCCACATATCTGAAGAGACAAATCAACACCTAACAAAAAGTTAGGTGTTTTATATAGCTTTGTAGGAGGAGGAGTGATTGCTAATGAGTACAGAATTTATTTTTAGGAGCGATGAAAAGATTCTAAAATTAAATGATGGCGACAGTTGCAAATCCCTGTGAATATACACAAAAAAAATTGAACTGTATACTTTAATTACATCTCAATAAAGCTAGTTTTTAAGTTACAAAGGAAAAAATGAAATAGGCAAAGTTATCAACATTATAAATTTCTGCAACATAATGTTGAGTAAATAAATGAAAAGAAGGCATGCATTATGATCTCATCTATATAAAATATAAAACTATACCAAACAATACTACATGTATGTAAAGTATAAATATGCATACATAATAACAGAAGGGCAAGAGGAGTGGGAAGGAAGAGCTGCTCTGGGAGAGTCACAAAATGTTTTTAAATTCTATTTGTTTTTATCCCCTTTCCCCGAAACTGGTTTAATTAGTTTTTAAGCAGAATAATCTAAGCATTATGTGATACACTCTAATTTAGGGTCAAAATATATAACATGATTTACTAACAATAAATTTAAAATGTTCCTATCAGAGGTTTTGTTTGTTCATTTTTTAAAAATACAGATGTAATAAAATGAAGTTCACTCTTGCTAGGGAGTCTTTTAACATTTCATAATTTTTCAAAATCACGTTGTTTTTTAGTTTTTTAAATTTTATTTAGAAAATTAAATTTAACAGGGAAACATTGATCAGTAAGAGTACATAAGCTTCAGGAAAACATCTTTGTAGCATTTAAACTGTTAATTGTGTTGTGTACTCATCGCCCAAAGTCAAACACTCTCTGTCACCACATACTTGTCCCTCTTAACTGCCCTGCCCTACTCCCCTTTCACAACCCCTCCCCCTGGTAACCACTTCACTTTTATCTGTGTTCTTGAGT
Organism: Saccopteryx bilineata; assembly: GCF_036850765.1. Classification (NCBI taxonomy): domain Eukaryota; kingdom Metazoa; phylum Chordata; class Mammalia; order Chiroptera; family Emballonuridae; genus Saccopteryx; species Saccopteryx bilineata. The sequence goes on from NC_089494.1 coordinate 152,567,723, forward strand.
CTCAGTTTTATGTCCCACCTATGTCTGAAATCATATAGTTCTTAGCTTTTTTGGATTTACTTATTTCACTCAGTATAATGTTCTCAAGGTCCATCCATGTTGTGGTAAATGGCAATATATCATCATTTCTAATGGCTGAGTAGTATTCCATTGTATATATGTACCACATCTTTATCCAATTCCCTATCAAAGGGTACTACCCAAAAAACTTGAAAATATTGATACATGAAGACACATGTAGCCCCATGTTTATTGCAGCACTATTCACAGTGGCCAAGACATGGAATCAACAAAATTGTCCTTCAATTCTCTTTGTAGTATTGTATTTCTTAAGTTTGGTTGAGGATATTAGATATTCATTATAATATCCTTTATACCATTTTAATTTTTGAGCAATATTATATCAGAAATAATAATAATTTCTAATAAGTACATTCATCCAGTAAGGGCAGCTGCATTTTATTGGCACCTCTTTTCCCTATTATTAGCTTTCAGTTCCCCTTAAGTTTACATTAAATTGTAAAATCAAAGAAAAGTTCAATTTTTGATAATGTTTTGGTTGCAACTTTAATATTCCACCATAAAACTTGAAGGATATGAGCAAATGTACCCCCACACTTGCTTTATAAAATGTCAAGACTTAAAGTTATTATTACTATTTCCCTTTTGAAAATGATTACTGAAAATTTTCTATCTAATTATGTCTTTTCTAAAATTCAAACCCCAAGCCTTTAAAATTGTGGACCACTAAGATCACTGTGACCTTCCCTCTGCCCACCCCATAATCTTTTTATTTTAATCTTCTATTTGGCCTCACAATGTATATGATCCACCTAATGGTGAAGTGGGTAGAACATTGATCTGGGACACTGAAGTCCCAGGTTCAAAAGCCTGAGGTCACTGGCTTCAGTGAGGGTTCATCTGGCTTGAGAGTAGGCTCACCAGCTTGAGCGAGGGGTTGCTGGCTTGAGCATGGGGCCACAGACATGACCCAATAGTCTCTTGCTTGAGCCCAAGGGTGGCTGACTAAAGCCCAGGGCTACTGGCTTGAGCAAGCACTCACTGGCTTAACTGGAGCCCCATCCCAGTCAAGGCACATATGAAAAGCCATCAATGAACAACTAAAAAGTGCTGCAACTATGAGTTGATGCTTCTCATCTCTCTCCATTCTTCTCTCTCTCTCTCTCTCTCTCTCTCTCACACACACACACACACACAAAGAAAAAAGTATATGATTCAATACAGATTGTGAAACAATTGCTTAATCATTTTTTTTTAGACCACATCTTTACTCTTTGAGATATTAAATTTCAAATCTGGAATCTGAAATAATATTGAAATTACTATAATAACTATCATCCATTAGCTACTTAATGTATATAATTTGTTTTATTAAGAAAAACCAGCGTGGCCATGGTCACTTAGCTCAGTGGATAGAGTGTCAGCCCAGCATGTGGATGTCTGAGTTCCATCCCCAGTCAGAGCACACAGGAGAAGCGACCATTTGCTTTTTTTCCTCTCCCTCTCCCTTTCCCCCTGCTCTCTCTCTCTCTTTCTCTCTTCCTCTCTCACAGCCAGTGGCTCAATTGGTTCAAGCATCAGCCTCAGACAGGGGTTGCCAAATAAATCATTGTCGTGCACATACAGAAAGAAGTCTGTCTCACTATCTCCCCTCCTCTCACTTAAAAAAAAATTAAAGAAAGAAAATCGGCCCATGCTGGTTGGTTCAGTGGTAGAGCATTGGCCCAGTGTGTGGATGTCCCCGGCTCGATTCCCTGCCAGGGCACACAGGAGAAGCACCCATCTGCTTCTCCACCCTTTCCCCTCTCCTTCCTTTCTATCTCTTTCTTCCCCTGCTGCAGCCAAGGCTCCATTGGAGCAAAGTTGGCCCCGGGGCTGAGGATGGCTCCACGGCCTCCAACTCAGGCACTAGAATGGCTCCAGTTGCAACAGAGCAACGCCTCAGATGGGCAGAGCAACACCCCCTGGTGGGCATGCCAGGTGGATCCCAGTCGAGCGCATGCGAGAGTCTATCTGCCTCTCCACTTCTCACTTCAGAAAAATTAAAAAAAGAATAAGAAAAAAGAAAGAAAATCAATGTATATCTGCACATGCTGGATTTAGGACCAGATAGGTCTCTTACTAACTGTTCAAGTGACTTTGTACATTTATCTAATAAGAAACCAAAATCTTGGTGTGGTTGCCAATTTTTATCAGTGTTTTTATCTTTAAGGTATTTTAAGTCCATTATGCATTTTTCTAAAATTTTGCTGTAGAGAAACACTTATATTCAGAAAGTTTAAACATAAAATATATTTTATATTTTACAGTTTCTGCATAGATTAGTCTATATAGATCTTTTAGGTTTTTTTTCCAAGTCAAGTATTTAACATACTCTTCCTAGAGTTTTAATGGTTAGAACTTGTCATGTTCTAGGACTTTGTCCATCTTGCCTAAACAATAGAGAAAATGTCAAAGTCTCTTGGAGAATTACAGAACCTTCAAGAGAGATGAAGGAGCATTTTCTGTAGTTTGAGGAGATTCTATAGCATGTTTAAGGTAATGAATGTTCACCAGAAGAATGCCTAAAAATCATGTTCTACTTCTGTTTACTAGGAAAAGCAAGTATAAGATTCTTAGCCCATTGTTGTAACAATGCTTTTCAGATTATTTTATTGAATAAAAAATGACTTTAAGAGCTTGATAATGAGGTATTTTGTCCTTTAATATCTCTTGACCTGTCTAATCACTCACGTCATAAAGATCAAAAAAGCCTATTAAGAAGATCATGCCCTGTATACAAATAATTTGTCACTGTTTTTATAATGTGAGAATCTTATTCCAATCAGGATAGTCATTGAATTTTTATTTTTAATAAAATATTTATTTTTAAGTCTAAAATGTCCTCAGTGTTGTAATATTTAAAGGAACTTCAAAGTGATTACAGTGGTCCCTCGTCTCTCATGGGGGTCAGGTTCCAGAACCCCCACGATAGGCAAAAATCCACAAAGTAGTGACCTTATATTTATTTTATTATTTATATATATATTTAAGGCTTTATTTCTATTTAATATTCTTTTAATATGTTTTCATTAATATTTTTATATTGGTTTTAATTTTTATGCTAAAAAATGCTTATTTTCCCACAAAATAATTAAAATAATAAATATATTAAAATACCTATATATCGCAAAACCCCTCAATATAGCAAAATATCTGTGATTCAAAATTAAATATATACAATTTAAAAATCTGATACAGTGAGACAGCAAAAAGTGAACCGCAATATGGCGAAGGATGGCTATACAGCCATGCACCCCATTAAAATGTTTTGATCAATGACAGATCACATATATGATGGTGGTCCCATAAGGATAAAATGAAGCTGAAAAATTCCTATCACCTAGTGACTCTGTAGCATAGCATATCATTCACGTTTGTGGTGATATTGGTATAAACAAACCTACTGTACTTCCAGTTATATAAAAGTTTGGCACTTACAATTATGTGTATTACTTGATAATGATAATTGCTATGTTACTAGTTTATGTGTTTACTATATACACTTTTATCATTACTTAGAGGATACTCTTTCTATGTATTAAAAATAAATCTCTGCTGTAAAACTGTAGGCTTTATTATGCCAGCAGGAGCTTCATACATCTTGTTTGCCATGTCTCTTGACTACACCATTTTCTCTTGTGCTTGATTAAATCCTGCACTGTTTGTTCATCATGGTATCTAAGCATACAAAACCCACTGCTAATGTTGCAAATAAGAGGCCACATCAAGTAATTGATCTGGAAATAAAATTAAAACTGATTAAAAGGCCCTGGCCGGTTGGCTCAGCGGTAGAGCGTCGGCCTGGCGTGCGGGGGACCCGGGTTCGATTCCCGGCCAGGGCACATAGGAGAAGCGCCCATTTGCTTCTCCACCCCCGCCCCCTCCTTCCTCTCTGTCTCTCTCTTCCCCTCCCGCAGCCAAGGCTCCATTGGAGCAAAGATGGCCCAGGCGCTGGGGATGGCTCCTTGGCCTCTGCCCCAGGCACTAGAGTGGCTCTGGTTGCGACAGAGCGATGCCCCGGAGGGGCAGAGCATCACCCCCTGGTGGGCAGAGCGTCACCCCTGGTGGGCTTGCTGGGTGGATCCCGGTCGGGCGCATGCGGGAGTCTGTCTGACTGTCTCTCCCCGTTTCCAGCTTCAGAAAAATACAAAAAATAAATTAAAAAAAAAGTGATTAAGGACTATGAAGCTGAAAAATCAGTGATGCTCATTGCTCACCTGTCAGGCATGTTCCCTCCTGCCAGAACCACAATCTTGGACAATAACTACAACGTGATGGAAGCTATTGAAGGATCTGCTTTATTGAAGGCAAAGAGACTAATGGAACTTCAAGAAGGGCCCATATAAGACATGGAGGAACTTCTAGTGATGTGGATTAAAGAACAGACATAGAAGCTCTCCCTTTCAGCACCAAAATGATTATAGCCAAAGCAAAAAAATTGTTTGCCATGTTAAAATAAAAGACTAGACCCAACTACGATGTTTAGTTTACTGCTAGCTCTGTGTGGTTTAAATGATTCAAGAGTCATTGTTCATTACATAAAATGAAAGTGAGTAAGTAAGCCAAGGGCTGATGTGTAGGCAGCTGAAGAATTTTTGAAAACTCTAAAGAAGCTAATTGTGGAGAATTACTTGCCAGAACAAATATTCAATATGGATGACAGCTTCCTTTTCTGGAAAAGATTCCTGAAAGGACTTTCTTCCATAAGGATGTCAAATCAACACCAGGTTTCAAGGCATTTAAGGACAGGATAACAGTCTTGCTTGGGAGCAGTATTGCAGACTACAGACTAAAACCCTCTATGATGTGGCCCAATGAGACCTCCAGGGCTTTCAAGTGCATCAATAAGCTCACACTGCTACTGTATGACCAATAAGTCATGGAAAAGTTATTTTCCTTCAGTGACTACCAATTCTGTCAAAACACTGAATAAAAGAAATCCATAGTCTTTCTCCCCTTCTTCTTCTCTTCTTCTTGTCTTCAAATCTCCTCCCTAGTTATGCTATTTATAGATATAATCTAACTTGGGCAAGATTAAGAAACAGGTGAACTTTCTAGTTCATACTTTACCTGGTCCATTGCAATAAATTAAAGGGTGGCTCTGGCAGATTGGCTCAGCGGTAGAGCATCTGCCTGGTGTTTAAAAGTTCAGGTTTGATTTCCTTAACTTGATTCTCAAGTTTGATTTACTTAACTTTAACAGTTAAGTAAACTGCAAATGTTTGTTAGAAGAGAATGAATGAATGATAGAACTTTTCATATTTTTTCAAATTGTTATCAAAAAGTATGGCCTGTTTTGTTTAAGCAATATGGAGAATCAATTCTCTCTTGCTCCCCTCTTCTTTCTCAAACCAAGATAAATCTAAAGTAAATGTGAACCTAATGAACACTCAACATCTATAGTGTAAATGCATAGGGATGCTAAAATATTGCAACGAATTTATATGCTTTTTGAAAATTGAAGTATAATTTATATACAGTGAAATTCTCAGATCTTTATTATATTTTCCCATCAGTTGTAATGAAGGCAAATCAGGGTAAAATATTTTTATCACCCTAGAAATTTCTACTTGCTCCTTTTCAGTCACATTTATGTCCTTCTCCAAAATAATCACTGATGCCATTTCTACCACTTTGGATTGGTTTTGTCTACTCTAGACGTTCATTTAAAGTGAACCATGTAGTGTGTACTTTCTATGTCTAACTTTCTCCACTCACCGTAGTATTTTTGACATTGACCCATGCTGGTACATTGATCAGTATTTCTTTATTGCTAAGTTGTATTCCATTTTAGAAACACACCAGTTTATGTTTCCATTCTTCGGTTGATAGATATCTGGGTTGTTTCGAGGTTTTGGCTTTTATGAATAAATCTGCTGTGATTGTGTACATACGGTTTTAACCCCTGGGAGTAAGTGATTTTTCAAAAAATGAAATTAGTTCCAGTTACAGTTTTATTAACTTAAAATCATGTTTGTTTGATAACCAATTCATGGAAATAAGAAGAACATACATTTGCCTTTTTTAAATTTTACCTTACACATTTTTAAAATAAAAATTTTTGTTATCTGGATGGTCAGGAGGCACGAGGACATATATGAATGTTCGTACTACTCAAATGGGTTAATTCTCCTGGAGAAATACCTAGGAGGCGAATTGCTGGTTTCCATTGTAAACATATACTGCATTTTACCAGGTGAACTATGTACATTTACATGTTAGAAATCTCCAAAGACTATATAAATGATTACAGTTGTTCTATGAATGATAGTGTGTTGCAATAGCAGACTTAGTTGCTGTGCGTCTTGGGGCCTGTTCCCTTGTAGCAGAGAAAAAGACAGTGATTCTGGTGGAGGTGATATACTGAGAGAATGCTTATGAGAGAAAACCATGAAGGAAGCAGGGTAGGGCAGGGAAGAAGCTAAGCAAAGAGGTGGTTTTAGTTGAAGCCCAACCTCATCTTTATCCCACAGGCAGCTCTGGAGCATCCTCTTGAGAAAGGAGAGCCGGGCATTTGTACCCACACTTTAGCTGGTTGTTTGTTGAAGACAGCCCCCCTCCAGGTTGGTGGAGTTTGCATGTGGGAAATAACTTCCGGCATCTCTTTGCTGTAGTGACCTCTGTGGAGATCAAGAACAATTCATCAAAGAAGATAAAAGTTGTAAGCCCTAACATCCAGCACTCACAACAACTGGGGGAAGGGAACACAAGCCTGACTAAGGGCATCTGCATGGAGCTCTAAGAGCAGCTACTCCACTAGGTCAGTCACTAGAACACATAAAATCTCTCCATGCCACAATTTACCTGCTCTTGTTAAAGATAAAACTGTCATCAAAAAATAGTCACTCAGACGCTAGATTGAAAGATGTTCATGGCCTAGATCTGATTATGACAGATAATCTGTCCAAACTTGGTATATGCCTGAAGACCTGTATGGCTTCTCAAGGAGCAAAAAGCCAATAGTGGCCGTCAGTCTTTGAACTTCTTCCTGGTAACCTTGTACATCAGAGATGGTGTGGCTGCTCTCTGAGATCTTTTAGCACTGACCTAGCTCCTACCGGTAGCCACTCACCCCTGTATCCTGGTGCTTTAGTCCTCACTTAATATTGTAGATTTGTAGGGCTAGCAGGCTTGGCATTTGTATGAGAAAGGACATGACTTATAACCTGAAGGACATTTATCTGCTTGAGAAGTTTCATTTTGCACTAAAACTGACCCCTTTATATACCTGCCTTTGGAGCAAATAGTGTCTTTCTGTGAGGTATATTTGAATCCTAAATTGACAGAAATGAGATTAAAAGTAAAAAAAAACTGACAAAATGGTAAAAAAAAAAAATTACTTTATCTCCTTTTCAGCTGAACCAGTAGTAGTGGAGGGATCGATAGGCAAAGGAGACTTAGAAGCCAACGGATGATCTTTGACATGGCAGCTTGGCTTTCTGATGTGTTCATTGGAGTGCACATTGACCACTGCCTAGAGAGAGGAACGTCACTACATCACAATGCATCCGTGGCAACTCAATGCCAAGATGTCTTTCCATGACCCTTGTGACACTTTGTATGATGACAGGCTCATTCTGGCTCCTCAGTGTCACTACTATTCTGGAAGGTCTTACTCTTAGCAATATAAGGAGCTATTGTTCCACTTCTTAGAAATGAGATGGTGGTAGGAACAAGAGCCATTATTGCAAACTCATCATAGTTTATTATTTCCATCAAAGGAAAGAAGGAAGTCCTCAGGCAGGCTTAGCTGAAACATTACAGGGGTCAGAGGTGAACTTGAAAAACCTTTCATTTTAAGCTTGCAGCTGCTGTGTACATTGAAAATACTATGGGGAAGAACTCATTTAAGAATGACAACTATAAAATTGAACAATGTTTATAAATCTTTGGTTATTTCTATGTAGTTATTCAAGAGCAAGCAGCCACAAGTTAATATTTAGGGCCACTCAAGTGGAATAGTCTCCTATGTTGTGACTTCTCTCCAGTTTATCCAAAAAAATAAAAACACAAGAAAAACCTAGGATATTCACACACTGATTAAGAGGAAGTGATCTTTCGGAAGCCATTCAGATTCTTTAATTTTTGCTCATTCTCAAAGTTCTGTGACATTGTCTTTGACTCCATGCTGTCTAGTCCATTTGACAACTGCGGCCCAGAGAGTGTGTCAGCAGCTGCGTCAAGGGGAGAGCAGGCAGGAGCTTGTGTCTGAGGTTCATTATTTCTCATGTAATGCCCAGTCATTAGAAAAGAGAGTAAGACCGTTTTTGTATACAGGAATTACATGGTAAGATGATAAGAAGATCCTCAGATGGCTAGCCCATTGAAAAACCTTTTAAGGCCAACTTAATATTTGAAGTGACTGATTACTGAGATCAGAGACTCATGTTTCTGGCCCTGAATATCTATCCTTTCCCTGAGAGATGAATCACATCATGTAGCAGAAATATTATTATATTTCTAACTCAACAGTAGCAACATGTTATGGAATTAGAGCACAAATAGATTCTTCAGTGTGTCATTTTCAGTTTACTACCAGTAGTTAACCTATTGGAACAAAAGTAATTTGTTTTGTTGTAAGTGACATTTTGAAAGAGATATTGACTTTGAAAAACTTACATTTATTTAGCCTTCTGGAGCTTATCTCAAAGAGCTTTGAACTCTCAAAACAAATTAGCTTAAGAATAAAAACCATTGAAGGTCTATGCACATTAACATACTTATAGTAAAAAAATTATGAATCCATTCAAAATCTGGATTAAGGATGGGTAGGCAAAAGTACAAAAACACAGTTTAGATGGCCCTAGCAAATTGCAAGCTGAAGATAAATTTTCAGCCACTAAAAATGCTTGCCATATTTAAATAATGATTTTAACAACAACAGTTTTGTCATTAAAATGAGACAAGACAGGAAGTGAAACCACTACTCAATTTCAGTATTCATTGTAATGAATGCTCTTTACTGCAACCAGTTTGAGGCACAGGCTTTAAAAAATGGATGTAGACTCTTGCTCAGTTGAGTGTCATCCTGATACACCAAGTCAGGTTGCAGGTTTGATCCCCTGCCAGAGCTCATACAAGAATCAACCAATGAATTCATAAATAAGTGGAACAATAAATCAATGTTTCTCCCTCACTCTCCTTCTTCTCTCTCTCTAAAATAAATAAATAAATTTGTTTAAAAAATGGATATAGAATATAAATACAGCCCTAGTCAGTTGGCTCAGTGGTAGAGTGTCAGCCCAATGTGTGGATGTCCCAGGTTTGGTTTCTGGTCAGGGCACACAGGAGAAACGCCCATTGGTTTTGTCACCCTTCCCCTCCCTGTTTTCTCTCTTTCTCTGTTTTCTCTCTTTCTCTCGCTCTTCTCTCCCTGCAGCCATGGCTTGGTTGGTTCGAGTACATTGGCCTCAGGCACTGAGGATAGCTCAGTTGGGAGTATGGCCCCAGATGGGGGTTACTAGGTTGATCCCGGTGAGGGCACATGTGGGAGTCTGTCTCTCTATCACCTCTCCTCTCACTTGGAAAAGAAAGGGGAAAAAAAGAAATATAAACACAAAGGGCCTGACTGGGCAGCGGCTCAGTGGATAGAGTGTAGGACTGGGATGCAGAGGACCCAGGTTCGAGACCCTGAGGTTGCCAGCTTGAGTGCGGGCTCATCTGGTTTGAGCAAAGCTCACCAGCTTGGACCCAAGGTCGCTGGTTCGAGCAAGGGGTCACTCTGTCTGCTGCAGCCTCATGGACAAGGCACATATGAGAAAGCAATCAATAACAACTAAGGTGTTGCAACAAAAAACTAAAGATTGATGCTTCTCATCTCTCTTCGTTCCTGTCTGTCTGTCCCTATCTATCCCTCTCTCTGACTCTCTCTGTCACTGTAAAAAAAAGACAAAACAAAACAAAATAAACACAAAGGACTATGAAACAAATTCTATAATGAAAGATTAATGATAATAGAGGTGTTTTAAACTGGAAAGTGAAGCTAAAACAAACTACCTTCACAACACTTGGGTATTTGAAGCAATAGTATAGAGAAAATACAAGATGAATTTTCTTTTTTTGCTAAAAAACAAGCCAAAGAGAAAGTATTACAGTAGAGTTTGGCTAGAAATTGCTGCACATATTTTTTTATTTTAACACTGGGATGGGCTATCAAGGGAAAGTTTGGGATCCTAGAGATCTTTTAAAATAGCTTGATAGAAAACAAAACAGGATGGAAGACCATCTGTGCTGTTCATCTTCAGTTCTGCAAAACATACAGTAAACCGAAGAGAATCTTTATATTCATCTTCACGGGAGTTGCCCCAGGTGTGCGGTTTAGGGGAATCTATCTTCATACCCAGTGGTCCCCAACCCCCGGGCCGCGGACTGGTACTGGTTTGTGGGCCATTTGGTACTGGTCCGCAGAGAAAGAATAAATAACTTACATTATTTCCGTTTTATTTTTATTTAAGTCTGAACGATGTTTTATTTTTTTTAAATGACCAGATTCCCTCTGTTATATCCGCCTAAGACTCACTTTTGACGCTTGTCCCGGTCAGTCACGTGATACATTTATCTATCCCACCCTAAAGGCCGGTCCGTGAAAATATTTTCTGACATTAAACCGGTCCGTGGCCCAAAAAAGGTTGGGGACCACTGTTCATACCCATATCTTGTACTTGTCTTCTTTTCCTCACAAAGTTAGATGTGAGTTGTATAAAAAGTTATTGAAACAGTTAAGACATTTTTTTTGCAATGGCAGGGAGAGATTCACATTAACTACACAAGCTAAAATCACCATTCCAACAAATCAAATATACCCAAGGAAAACAACAATGCCAACAAATGAAGCCAGTGTGAAGCCACTCAGCACTGTGTTACTGGATTAATCACATTGCTCTTTGAGAATTTAAATCTTTTAATCATGTAGTGCTCCAGTCTTTGGTTAAAATTCATAGGCATTTTATGGGTTTATTTGGGCCCCCAGGGACCCTGTATTGCTTCACAAAGTACAATCAAAACCAGTTAAGAATAGAGAATAAAATTTAATGTCAAACTGAATAAAGGAGCTGAAAAGGTCAAAACTTATTCCTGGGGTCAAAGAATGTGCCTGCCTGTGGAAAAGACCACAGTAATCAAAATTAAATAGAGAGCTTATGCCCATAAATTTGTGGAAGTAGCAAAATTGTCTGCAAATGGGCTTTCCAATAGCCCAGTGTTACAAACACATAATATGCATCCATATATTATAAATACATGCTAACATATGTAGTTTCAAGACAGAAATTTTAATTTTTCCTTGGAATCCAAGTATCTTGAAATAGCTCTTTAATTATCAATCCTAAAGAAGAGGGAGAACATGACCCTTAGAAGATGCATGTCTACTCTGAATGTAGAGACATACTCCCAGCAGGCATTAACATTTTGGTATCTAATGATCTAATAGGTATTTTGTAATTGAAAATAAACATAATACTGACATAGTGCAAAATGTATGATTCTATTTCTTTATTTAATCCCAATGTCATTCCATTGCAAATTATTTTTAAAAGAAGGCAAATTTTATAATTTTGCAGATTATTTATTATTTAACACTAGGATTTAAGATTTCTCAGGGAGGTAGGGGTAGATACATCAACATCTTGCAAATTATTTCTAAATGTTAAGGTCCAAAAATAAAAAGTTGATTTTAGAAAAAGTCTAAAGAAAAATAAAAATAAATGTTCTACAAAGACTATTAGTGCAAGTTTATTTCAAGCAATCACCAGCAGCTGAAGGCCCACAAATGAAGCCAAGTCCATGAAACCTAAACTATGGTGGTGTCCACCCTACCAGGCCAATGTGATTCTAATGGTCGGGGACCTTCTCAGAAGGCTTCATTCTTTTGTCTGCTTGCAAAGGACAAAATGATCCTTTCTTGGGTTCTGTCAAAACCCTAGCTAGGATCTTAGGCATCTTAACTTTCCTTTCTTTCATAGTAATTTCCTGGGTTTCCAAATCTGCTCTTCAAGCTGATAGTGCAAGTTCAGTTTTTCCATTGAGAAACCTCAGAGCTTTAGCTTTTCCCTGTTCCAAGTAAAAAGTCCCAGCCACATATGAGTGACTGTGTGTTTTCCATTTGAAGATTCCTAGTCAGTTCTAGATGAAAGGATCTCCCTTGTCTTGGTGTCCTCCCAGAAAAATGAGCCAGGGAAGGGTAGTTCATTGGTTGGTACCAAGCATAGCCCCAGGCAGCCAGATACCGGTATACTATTTTTTTTTAAGTGAGGAGAGGGGAGATAATGAGACAGACTCCTGCACGCACCCTGATCAGGATCCACTCGGCAACCCCCATCTGGGGGCATGCCTGAATCGACTGAGCTATTTTTAGCTTCTGGGACTGATGCACTAGGACCAAATGAGCTATTCTCAGTGCCCAGGGCTGATGCTCAAACCAACCGAGCCACTGGCTGCAGCAGGAGGAATTGGAGAAACAGGGGAGGGAAGGGGGAAAGAAGCAGATGGTCACCTCTCCTGTGTGCCCTGACCAGGAATCAAACCTGAGACATCCATACATCGGGCCAACGCACTATCCACTGAGACAACCAGCCAGAGCTGCCTCCAACCTTCTTAACCCCATCATGACCTCCAGCAATCCCCACCATGTCTGTCCTTGAGCAGAGTAGATGAAATTGGAATGGATCTCCAATGGCAATGGGAGTAGCAGATGATGAGTCAGGAAAGCCTGGAAATGTTTTGTCTCAGAAACGGCCAAGATTCCTACCTGAGGAGGATGGTTGTGTGCCATCAGAAAGGCAGCCAGCTCACCTTGTAGCCTGTTTTCGGAGTGCATTAGTTCGTTTTTGTTTGTTTGTTAGGCATGCATAAGCACACACATATGCATATACAGGCAGAGCATATACTCGTAAGCCAGGGTCCTTCTAAAATAAATCATATGAGAACATGATGGAGGGGGAAATAATAGAAAGGAAATGAATATGCAATCTGGTCAATTCAAATAAATCCATTTCGTTTGAAGATGTTTGTAAGATGGCAGATTGAAAGGGACCATTACTATTTGAATAAATGAATTGAACCACAGGCATTATGGCTGTCACACTTACGGTTACTATTTCTCTAATAGCTGATAGACTCAAGACAGATGTGTGGGAACAGGGTCTTATTTTAGTAACTGCCTATACTGGTGGATGTTGTGAAAAACAACTAAACATTTGTTTTAGAGCAAGTAACATGTTCAAAATGCATTCTTACATATAGCTCCTTCCAAGTGAATAAAAAAAGAGTCTGTTTCAGTAACTGTGGCCTAATGTTTCAGGTAGCAACGTATTGAAATAGGGTTGTTTTGAAACCCGAAAGGCCACAGGAATAGTTGTAAATCTAGTCACAACTATAAATTGTTGTTGAAATATTTCCTATAATTTAAAGAGCATGTAAGCTGGAGTTATTGAATATGTTCCCCAAATTTCAAGGAGCCTTTTTATTTTTATCTGCAGGAGCAATATTATACTTATTGATGGATCTTTAAGCACTCTGAAGTGTGTGGGCTTATGCAAATTACATTTTTCAAAGATGTCTCTGTGAGTGCGCATGCATTAGCCCTCAATCTGCTGGAACACCCAGGATAAGTGCACAGGTGGAATCAGATGAAGGTCAGATTGAAATAAAATTGAGCCTTTCCACTTGCTCAAGGCATAGCTTATACCATTTTCCAGTCAGGAGTGTTCTGGGCATCTCAGAATGGCAGTTCAGTTTAGCCTTTTACCCTTAAACCTCACCCTGTGATTCTCTGCACACCCTTGCCACTAGCGCATCCTTCTGACTATGTTAGCAGCTCAAATTATGTACCTCAAAGAGGCACAGATGCACAAAATCAGCCATGCTATTCCTTCAGTTTTCTTTACTGTTCAAAAGGATGTAATGGACTATTCAGGCAGAATAGCAGCTTAAAGGGACAAACGGAGATACCCAGATATTGGAAATGAATATTTCTGTAATTTTACAAACTGCTATCAACATTCACATTTTTAACAGTTTTATTGCAGGATAGTTAACTTCAATAAACTGTACATATTTAAAATGTACAATTTGCTGAGTTTTAGCATATTCATGAGACTGTCATCACAGTCAAGATAGTATTGCTCATTCTCAGGGGATTCCTTTCTAATCCTTCCCTCCCACTGCTCCCTGAATTCCTCAACCCATTCCACAATTTGTGACCTTGATCTGTTAAGGAGGCTGAATTAGGTGCCCTGCCCCCCTCTGGATTGGACTGGCGGCTTCTTCTTGGTGTCATTTAGTATATTCCTCTATCTCTCACATTTTCTGTTAAGTGGAAGGTATATTTAGAGACCTGATAAAATCATATTATGCATTTGGAGCTAAAAACAGTATATCTATTTCATTAAACACCACATCAAAAACACTTAATATCTGGCTGACACAACTATTTCTGTCTTACCTTCTCTGATACAAGTTTTTATTTGTTGTATTTTTACTCTTTGCTTTTAATGATTTTTTTTTCTTAAATGTTGCATACAAAAACATCTAGCCACGTGAATGTGAATGTGTTATAGTTAAGGGAGTTTTAAGGTTCCTATATTCCCAAAGATTTTTACATTCATGCTAGTCACTCCTCACTGTGAAGAGAAAAGCTTAATACGCAGTGGACATAAATCATGGCTCTCTCATTGAAAGCAATGTGACTCGCACAATTCACATTTTTTCCCTCTGAACTTCAGTTTCCTCTCCTACAAAATAGAGATTAAAATGTCAGCCCCAAATACATAAAAGGTAACACATGGGCTGATGTTTAGTAAAGAGTAAAGCTCTAATCAAATAATAATTTTATTATGCTGACATTCCTTTGAGATAAGAAGGAATTCTAAGTATTATATTGCACAGGTAGAGAAAGAAAAACACAGAAAGAGCAAGTGACTACAACCCAGGAAACAGAACATTATCTTTCTGGCTCCTACCACAGTTGGCGGTCCTGATTTGAAATTAGCAATGCCTCAGTAGGAGTCAGAACTCAAACTCATAGAAGGAAAACAGCTTACAACTCTATCTCCGCTGTCACTCCTAAAACACAATCTACAGCACTCCCAAACTGTATTATCTATTTTCTCAACACACCCCTACCTTAATTGCCATTACTAATGCCATCTCTTCCATGATAGCATTATCCTTACAAGATAGGATTTACTTTCCTGCTGAACCATAGACAACTTAAACTGAATTCTTAGAGGTTTTACATATTTTACATAGTGCCATCACTACTTCTTTATGGTTCATGCCTCTTGCAGAGAAGAACCAGGTTACATACATGCCTTAAACATAACATATATTCAACATAGATCTGTTGAATTAAATTAAACTGACATTCATTCCCAAACTGAGTTCCCAGTGAGAGTACTTACATACTTACTGATTGGCCAGCCCAGTTATATCCAATAAAAGTTTTAAAAAACCCATTCGATTCCCAGCCAGGGCACACAGGAGAAGCGCCCATCTGCTTCTCCACCCCTCCCCCTCTCTTTCCTCTCTGTCTCTCTCTTCCCCTCCCGCAGCCAAGGCTCCATTGGAGCAAAGCTGGCCCAGGCACTGAGGATGGCTCCAAGACCGCTGCCTCAGGCGCTAGATGAGATAAGAAGGAATTCTAAGTATTATATTGCACAGGTAGAGAGCAACAGAGCAACACCCCAGATGGGCAGAGCACTGCTCCCTGGTGGGCATGCTGGGTGGTCCCAGTCGGACGCATGCAGGAGTCTGTCTGACTGCCTCCTCATTTCCAACTTCAGAAAAGTACAAAAAAAAAAACCCACAAAAAAATAAATCACTTACCAAACAACAAATTATGATTAAAAATTGATAAAAAAATTTTTTTAAATAAAATAGGTTGTCTATAGTTTAGATCTTAGAGTTTTAATAATTATGAGTGCCAAATTTAAATTGGAGGAATTAAATTGATACTGTCTTTATTATTAATCATTATTCTAAGGGCTGGATGAGCTAAAAATTAACATTTCAGTGCTTCCATTTATTAACAACATAGTCTTTTAATATAGCCCCCCCCCCAAAAAAAAGAAATTGACCAATTTGGCCCAGCTGTCTGGTTTTATTGGACAGTTGTAAAGTAATGGCAGCTGCAGCATCGCATGGTCTGGGGAAAGAAGTCTGCCAAGATTATTCTCTAAGGACATAGGAGTATCCATTTACACGATGTTACTAAAGTACTTTGGAGGATCACATCAATATCTCCTCAAAATTATATAGAAACTAAGTAAGTACCATTTATACAATGACCAAGAGAGTCATAGCTTGTGGACAGGGCCATTGGGTGCAAATTTCTACTGGGCAATAGAATGTGTGTCTATTAAAAAGTCCTGGCATTAAGCATATGAATTATATGGGGACAATAGAAGCCAATAGCCCTCTTCAGAGGCCTAGAAGCAGTTCTGTTTGGGCTACAGGGCAAAGAGAAACTGAGTGTCTCTCCAAGGTTCTCTGAGACCATCAGTATCAGAATGACTTAGGTACTTACTGAAAAAGTATAATCTCGGGGCCCAACACTGCATATTAAATCAGTCTGTCTGGAGTAGGACTTAGGAGTCAGATTTCTATACAAGTCCTGTTAAATTATTGTCATGCACAATAAAATTTGAGAACTGACTTTTGTGTGTTCTAGTTCTGCCTGCAACAGTGTGTGGAGGTACCAAGTGGCAGTGTGCTCTCCACAATTATATTCTTTACTTGGAAGCAGATTTGTGTTTAGTGCTTTCAATGCCCCAAATGTGGCCACCTCAGGCTTTGGGGGATCAAAACTGGTATTTGTGAAACAATGAGACAAGTTGCCACAAGGTCAATTTGATTGAATTGGTCAGTTGGCCAGAATAAGCCAGTGAAAAATGAGTAGCCTAATTACTCAGGGCCATATGAACAATGGAATCAAGTTAAGCCAGGTAATGCAATTACCAGAAATTGACTTATGACAGTCAATCCAGATGACTTTTAAAGGGCAGTCACTTAAGGCCTGACCTGTGGTGGCGCAGTGGACTGCTAAGGTCGCCGGTTCGAAACCCTGGGCTTGCCCGGTCAAGGCACATATGGGAGTTGATGCTTTCTGCTCCTCCCCCACTTCTCTCTCTTTCTCCCTCTCTCTCTCTCCCCCCTCTAAAATGAATAAATAAATAAATAAATAAATAAATAAATAAATAAATAATTTTTTTTAAAAAGGCAGTCACTTTATAGAATGACCCAGTGAGTTTGTTTTCAGTACACACACACACACACACACACACATATATCCCTCTGAGCAGAGCACTGACGGAGGGACATCTGTAGCAAAATTCTGAGTCTGTGTCATATTTGACTATTCTACTCATCTGGTTACCTGCCATCTTAATTATCATTTTCCCTTTGTGACCTATAATTATTTTATAGGAGTTCCACTTCTAGCAAAAGTGTTTTCAATCTGGGTTGGTTTGTAGGTTATTTGTAAAGATCAATAAATTATATCTGATCTATAAGTTAAATGAATACTTAAAATTGTTTCCCCTTACTGTGACTATATTACAACATCTCTATTCTTGGGCAATGGCTACAGAAGTTCAATGATCTGGCTATTAGGAAGCATGAGCTTTGTGTAAGCTGCTCTTCCTACATGGAAGATGTAGGAAAGTGGTCTTTCCATGTGTATTTTTTAGACACAAAATGATGACAAAAAGTCTCAATACTGGGCCTAACTAGATCTCCATGGGTGCAGGGGAATGATTATTGATGGTTTCAAATCCTCCTTAGGGTCAATCAATGTAATATTGTTTACTAGGCACCCCTTAGTCCCAGAACTAAGAGAGGTGTTAGAAAGGAAAGAGATATCCCAGTTCCCACTTAGAATAAGTTATTGTCACTGCTCTGAGCATATGTGACTCTACTACATAGCACAGATTTTAAAGTCATTGGAACAAATCTATATAGACAGGGTTTATTTTGCTGCAACTAAATAAAAGAGAGAGAGAGAGAGACATCACACATGCTATTCCAAGGTACACATATAAATATAAAGCAATGGGGACAGAATTTCCAAGACTCCAGAAGATAGCAATGAAAACCAATATTTTATTGCACTACCTTGAGAATTGTGATTATAATCTTTGAACAAGTAAGTAATTTACTCCTTCAAGAAAAATAGGTAACAGTTCTTGAAGACAAAATGACAATCTTTTGAATGGCCAAATACATTGCTACAGTGTATGTTATGTGTGTGTGTGTTTATCTAAAGTAATGTGCTCTAGGTAGTGTTGTTTTCCTCTTTTGTAAATACTGAAATATTATAAAAACAAAAGTGTACATAAATGTATATATACTGCTTAAAAATAACTACATGTTGCCTGCCCAGGCAGTTGCGCAGTGGATAGAGCGTCGGACTGGGATGCAGAGGATCCAGGTTCAAAACCCCGAGGTCTCCAGTTTGAGCACGGGCTTATCTGGTTTGAGCAAGGCTCACCAGATTGAGCACAAGGTCACTGGCTTGAGCAAGGGGTCACTCGCTCTGTTGTAGTCCCCTGGTAAAGGCACATATGAGAAAGCAATCAATGAACAACTAAGGTGCCACAATGAAGAAGTGAAGCTTCTCATCTCCCTTTCTTTCTGTCTGTCCCTATCTGTCCCTCTCTGTCTCTCTCTGTTTCTGTCACAAAATAATAATAATAATAATAATAATAATAATAATAATTACATGGTAATATCTATTTAACCACCATTAGATAAAAAAATATAATATTGCTGTGATCCTAGAAGCCACATATTATACCCACCACCCAGACCTGGTAAACACTAGCATGATTTTTGTGATATAAATGTATGTATGTGTAAATACAAATAAAATAATGTATATATGCTGAATTTTTCAGGGGTTCCCCAAGACAACCCACACTTCTGACACAGGTTGCAAGTTAGGGGTTCCCTAAAACAAGCCTCAGTTTCCATAATTTCCCAGAAGATTTACAAAACTCATCAAAAGTATTTTGCTCACAGTTAAAATTTATTATAGAGAAAAGGCACAGATTAAAATCAGCCACGGGAAGATATCCATGGAGCAGGGTCCAGAAGGTTCCAAGTGCAAAGCTTATAGTGTTCCTCTCCCAGTGGAATTATGTGGCCAGTACTTAGTTCTCCCAGAAATGATAGTCAGCAGTTTATATGCAGTATTGCCAATCACAGAAGCTTACCCACGCCTTGGTGTCCAGAGTCTTACTCAAGGCTCAGTCACATAAACACTGTTTGCCATTTACAATACTGACCTGTCTCTAGCCCTGTACATGTCTTCAGAAGTCAATTTGATACTGCATACTCCAAGGCTCAATCTAGAAGCCATAAATCACATTGTTGGCATAGATTAGCTGGTACAACCCAAGATCCCCAGGTAAACAATGACATTCTTATCAGACAGGATATTATAACAGTTCAAAAATTTTCTCCCAATAGCCAAGAACAAAGGCCAGAGCTCTCTTTTGGCAAAGATAATTATTTATTGCACATATATAAATATATCTTTTTACTAAAAATATGGTTGGTTTTTGCCTGATTTTAATCATCATATAAATGCTTAAGTATTATATGCATTGTATGCATACTTCATATAAATATGTAAACCTTTTAGACTTCACAGAAATTATGTCATGTGTACTTGCATATTGTTTTGCTTCTTTTGAGAGTTGATTCTTATTCCGCACTGAATGAATGAATGTTCTTGACATTCTTATAAAATATTAAAGAGAATCTTAAAGTCTTAGTTTACAATAAAAAGGAAACTTGATGTAACTACAGTACAGTAATGAAGCCAGCCTAGAACCTACCTCACAAAGAGCCAAGTACTCCACGTATCCATTAGCAGGCCCCCTGTGGCCTGCAGGGAGCAAGCTAAATGACTCCAGAATGAAATACAGTAATTTTTGTTTTAATGGCCTGAAAAGCCATCACTCGCCTCTCTATATTGATCAGCCTCAATTATTAGGATCTCATCACATTAGCCGCCAAGACCCCCAAATGAGATGAAATCAATTACAACCTAAGCCAGGGTAATACTTTTTTTTTAAGGGACCAGGTGGTACATATTTTAAGATTTTCAGGCCATATTCTTTGTGTGCTAACTACTCACCTCTGCCGTTATGGGATGAAAGCAACTATAGACAACATATAAACAAATGTGTGTGTCAGTGTTCCAATAAAAGTTTCTGAACACTAACATTTGAATTTTTAATAATTTTCACATGCTATAAGATAGTATTCCTTTTTTGACTCTTTTCAACTGCTCAATAAGGTAAAAACCATTCTTTGCTCATGAATCTTAAAAACAGGTAGCAGACTGGATTTGGTTCCTAGACGATATAGTTTATCAACCTCTAGCTAGGCCAATGGACTCGCAGTTTCTGGAATTGGGTTCAAGATTTCCATTTATAATAGAATATTCCTCACTATTTCTAATTCATCAGTCTTACGCTCGAGACAACTAATGAATTGTAACTCATCTAAAACATTTTAAAACCCAGTTTGTATTGCTTGGCAAAAAGAATTTTACAATAAGTAATTTTATAGTAAAGCTTTGGACCAGAACAACTAGCTAATATTCTAGATTTTATCACCTAAATAAAACAAACTAAGCAGATTCTCATTATACTCTTCTGACATTAAGTCCCCAGATAAAATTTCTATCACAGAAAAAGGGCACTCATTTTCATCCTTTCCCCCAACTCAGCTGATATGGGTAAAACAAAAGGTAGACATTAGTAATCAAATTCCCCAAGATAACTTAGACAAATCCTAGTAAAATCTCCTTGGTGTGAATATGACAGAAATCAGAAATCAAATAATGCAGCACTATCATTTTATTCTGATGAGGACTGAACAAGTCCCCACTAGTAAATTTCACTCTTGCTCCCACTTTAGGTCAATGAACATAATAAGTAATTTGCAAGAGCAATAGAACAATATTCATCTCACTTGCTAAGTTGTTATATATTGCTTTCATTCAAACTTTTTAACAAAAAAATAAGAAATTTTAAAAAATTATATGTTAGCCTAGAACATCTTTCTCACATTAAAGGACTAAACTTAATTACTTCTCTTTTTTTCATCTCTAGCTCTACAGAACTATAATAGAAGTGATCCAGCCAATAAGGTAAGAGCTTGCTTCTTTTGCAAACTTAATGTCGATTACCTACTAGAGGGTAGTGGTGCTGGTTTGCTCATGTGGGTGGATTTCCTTTTATGATGCCGGTGTACAAGTATTTCTAATGTTTCCTTTGGCTTTTTCTCTCCCAGACTTTATTTACTATGGAGTCTGATTCATTGTCTCTTTGGAACACGTTTATATCAAAGTTTACCTATTGGTGGATATTGGCATTTCTGTGTGATCTTTTTATTTCATGTTCTTTAAAAAATCTCATAGGGATTTTGATGGGAATTGCATTAAATTTGTATATTGCTTTGGGTAATATGGCCATTTTGATTATATTTATTCTTCCTATCCAAGAACAAGGAATATTTTTCCATCTCATTGTATCTTTTTCGATTTCCCTTAACAATGCTTTGTAATTTTCATTATATAGGTCCTTTACGTTCTTTGTTATGTTTATTCCTAGGTATTTTATTTTTTTTGTCGCAATCGTGAAGGGGATTATTTTTTTGAGTTCGTTTTCTAATATTTCATTGTTGGCATATAGAAAGGCTATGGACTTTTGTATGTTAATTTTGTATCCTGCGACCTTACTGTATTGGTTTATTGTTTCTAATAATCTTTTTGTGGAGTCCTTCGGGTTTTCGATGTATAGGATCATATCATCAGCAAAAAGTGATAGCTTTACTTCTTCTTTTCCGATATGGATGCCTTTTATTTCTTTGTCTTGTCTGATTGCTCTGGCCAGAACTTCTAGCACCACGTTGAATAAGAGTGGAGAGAGTGGACAACCCTGTCTTGTTCCTGATTTAAGGTAGAAAGTCCTCAGTTTTATGCCGTTTAATAGGATGTTGGCTGATGGTTTATCATATATGGCCTTTATCATGTTGAGATATTTTCCTTCTATACCCATTTTGTTGAGAGTCTTAAACATAAAATTGTGTTGTATTTTATCAAAAGCCTTTTCTGCATCTATAGATAAGATCATGTGGTTTTTGTTCTTTGTTTTGTTGATATGGTGTATTACGTTAACCGTTTTGCGTATGTTGAACCATCCTTGAGATTCTGGGATGAATCCCACTTGATCATGATGTATTATTTTTTTAATATGTTGTTGTATTCGGTTTGCCAGTATTTTGTTTAGTATTTTAGCATCTGTATTCATTAGAGATATTGGTCTGTAGTTTTCTTTCTTTGTGCCATCCTTGCCAGGTTTTGGTATGAGGGTTATGTTGGCCTCATAAAATGTGTTTGGAAGTATTGCTTCTTCTTCAATTTTTTGGAAGACTTTGAGTAGAATAGGAACCAAGTCTTCTTTGAATGTTTGATAGAATTCACTAGTATAACCGTCTGGGCCTGGACTTTTATTTTTGGGGAGATTTTTAATCGTTTTTTCTATTTCCTCCCTGCTGATTGGTCTGTTTAGGCTTTCTGCTTCTTCATGACTCAGTCTAGGAAGGTTGTATTGTTCTAGGAATTTATCCATTTCTTCTAGATTGTTGTATTTGGTGGCATATAATTTTTCATAGTATTCTACAATAATTCTTTGTATATCTATGATGTCTGTGGTGATCTCTCCTCTTTCATTTTGGATTTTATTTATTTGAGTCCTGTGTCTTTTTTCCTTGGTGAGTCTTGCCAAGGGTTTGTCAATTGCAAGGCCGGCAGACCCCGCTGCTTTTGCTTTATTTTGTTTATGTAAAACATTGGCTTTTTAAAAATATATATGTTTGGCCCTGGCTGGCTGGTTCAGTGGATAAAGTGTCAGCCTAGCATGCAGATCACCCAGGTTTGTTTTCTGGACAGGGCACACAAGAAAGCAACCATTTGCTTCTTTCTTCTCCTCTTCCCTTTCCTCCTTCTCCCTCTCTTCCTCTCTGGCAGCCAGTGGCTCAATTGGTTCTAGTGTCACCTTGGACACTGAGGATAACTGGGTTGGTCAGAGCATCAGTCTCAGGTGCTAAAAATAGCTCAGTTGATTGGAGAATCAGCTAAAACAGGAATTGCTGGGTGAATCCCTGTTGGATGCATGCAGGAGTCTTGCTATCTCTCTTCCTTTCACTTAAATAAATGAATAAATAAATAAATAAATATGTTTTAAATAAGGTTATTAAAAGAATGTTTAAAAAATTATGTCTGTTGGCATAGTTCTGAGTTTAGAAGCAGTAGACTGTTTACCAACTTCATCACTCCTCAACTGACAAAATAGCACCAATGCCCAATGACTCTCAGTGTCATCTACTGCTGGTTCATATCACTCTGTAGGATCTGTGGAAAGAGATCATACTTCTCTTTTTTCTTTTCTTTTCTGAGATTTTTAATATCAAGGTAACAATACTCAAATTTAAAAGAATAGTTAGTTCTTCTTCTTAAATAATTTAATACAGGACACTGCCTGACCTGTGGTGGTGCAGTGGATAAAGCGTCGACCTGGAATGCTGAAGTCGCCAGTTCAAAACCCTGGGATTGCCTGGTCAAGGCACATATGGGAGTTGAAGTTTCCTGCTCCTCCCCCCATTCTCTCTCTCTCTCTCTCTCTCCTCTAAAATAAATAAATAAAAATAATTTTAAAAAATACAGGACACTTTCCCTGCTATAAAAGTGCTATATCCTTACCCAGTAAAGATTTATGCATTGCCCATTTTTCAAGACAGCCTGGAAGATACACAGAAATTAATCAACCATTTTCAAGTCATCCTCACAGATAGGCTATTCAGAATCTTTTATTTCTTTTCTTAGCTTTTTAAATGTCATTGCAATTGAATTTTAAGGACTACACACTCTGGAATTTTGTTGTTGATAAATGATTTCTATTAATAGCAATTTTATTCATTAGAGCTTTTTAATTTACTTTGGTTTTGTTGATTTTCATTTCTGTGTTTTTCATTTTTTCAATACATTCCATTTTTCTGTTTCTTTTCAATATTTTAATCCAATTACCAGCCTGTAAACAAGTACTTGCCACATCTACAGTAGGTGCACTGAACTGTGAGCAGAAGTGATTTCTGATTACAGACAGGCTAATTTTCAAGGGACAAGAGGAACAAAATGCAGTGAACTTCATAAAAGAATAATGGTAAATACCTTGTTAGGTGACATATGGCACAGATTTAGAGCCCAGATGGGAAAGAAAAAAGTTACTTAATCCTAAAATACATGCATTGCATGGATAGAAGATATTATCTGGCTCCTTTATAATCTGCTTGGTTATTAAAGGAAAAAATATTTTACACATTATATTGCTCAGGAGTGTTCTTTAATATCAGGATCAGCCTCTCTAATTGAGAGCGTGACAAAAGCAATTTAGATTCTTTGAAACCCTAGAGTTTTGTCCACCTGGCCAATGACAAAGGCTATTAGGCAAGAGTATCTCCAGGGTTTCTGTATTTTCAATTTCTTATCCTTGTGTTTCTTTCTTGGTCTCCTTTCTTCACCCCTTTCTAGAATTTTTACCTAACACACATATACACATGCACACATGCATGCAGATGTACATACACAAATCTCACTTCCTGAATTTTGATGTATGATTATTAATTTCTTAGTGAGTTACCTTTGTTACACTCTTCACACACCACCCGGCATTTATGCCTTAGAATAAAGGGAGGAAGCACTGATGCTAGAGGATTGTGATTGTTTTAATATGAGCCAACAGAGGAGCAGGTATTCTGGGGAATAATCGACTGTCACTAGTCCCCTAAAATCATGAGGTCTCACTTCATAGTGGGTTGCTCCTTCATCAATATGAAATCTGACCAAGATTATCTGCTGGAGGCAGAATCAAAATAAAGTGAGTATGGAAACTGGATACTGCTGTTATATGGACCCATTTTTACCTGGAATATGAGTGATGGGTTTAGGGATGGGGATCAAAGCCTTTTCCATTTAAGAGCACTCAGTCAAGCAAAACTTTAGAGAAACAAGAGTTTTGTTAAATTAGGCCACCTTCCATCACAAGAATAGAATGTCCGTTTTGAGGCTCTTAAATTAGAAAAACAAGGGTCATGGGCTATATTCTTCATGAAAACCAGTAAGTACTTAATAGTCACAGCTCTAGAAACTATTTCAACTATTTCATTGAGCCTTTAACCATTGTGAGTTAAAATTTCTACATAATGATCATTTCTTGTCAGCCACAGCAAAGCTAACAGAGACAGGAGATTGAACCACAAATGACCACCAGATACCAAAATATCAGGTTCTTAGAAGAAAAAAAAGAGCTTGAAAGAGTTGCCAGAGCAAGTTAAATGCAGATGGGAAAGCACATAAACTCTTAATGAGCTCTGTGCATGGTGTAGATTTGATGAGACTCTAGGAATGGGACATCTAGAGGAAGAGAGAGCCGCTCAAAATTTGACCCTGCCCTCATCATGTTCTCAGAGGCCAAAGGTAACTGGATCAGACATCTGCCTTCTGATGCTTTTCTACAGCATCATTTGACTCCACTTAGTAATGCAGCTTAACACACATTTTTAAATTCTTTAAGCAAACATTAAATTATGAAACCTCATACAGTATTTAAGAGACATTTAGCTGCCAAATGATGAATAAAATGGGTGATTTAGACATTGAATTCCAAAGCTTGATGTCACTTTTATCATCTCATTCCATTATATACTATAAAATACAGAGCTATAACTTATAATGACAATGGCAATCGCATACAATGTATTCTGTAGATTCATTTCTAGTACTAACAGAATGTATTTTAGACAGACTATATAGTGCATATGCAACTAGATCATGGAACTCTTGACTTTTGTTTCAAAGGTTTTACATGATGTCTCAGAAACCTAGACCTAAAAACTCAGGAGATGTTTATTAAAGTTCCGGCTTAATTTGAGGCTGACTTTATAGCCAACGGCCTCTATTGAAAAAGAAGACTGTTGAGGATATGGGTTTGAAGCAGTCTGTTTCCCAGTAGACCAAGGACACTTGTATGAATGAGGTAAAGATAAGAAACACAATTAAGACCTTGATAAATAGAAACAGACATTTAGAAAGTTGAATAATGTAGTTTAGTTTTCTACATTGATCAAGTGCACTGAATAATTGTTTAGCAGTACTCTTCCCTTACTTAAGGGCTGAGACAAAAATGCCAGTTCAAATGGCAATGGCAGGCAAGGGGTGAATTGTTCTCTGTGCTCTTTCTCTGTCACAACTGTCACAGCGATCTTTGTAAGCCATAGTTACATATTTAGACCCCTTCTGCAGAATATGACAGGGAGTGTGCTATTTATGACTCCTCTCTTAACATGGTGACAATACTGTTGGCACATAGTATTAGATTATTTCAATTTGTTGGTAAGATGGGGGGAGTGTTTCACATTGCATGGTGCTATGCTATTTGCAGACTAGCTGAAAAGAAGTTGAATTTATCACCATGGAAATCTAAATCAGGTAGCTTTAACAGGAAACTTAATTGCTGAAAAAAAAAAAACATTGAGAGAGAGAGAATGTTTCACATGTCTTGTTCACTCATCTCTTCTCCAGACAAAGCAGGGAAAACTTCCAATCACATATTCAGGGTTGGTCACCTCCAATGACTGGTTCTGTGAAGTGCCTTCCTCATCTGAATTTGGGACACTGCATTTGCCTTGATTTCACATTCTTGATTAAACCTCAAGTAAGAGTTCTCCTATCTAAATTCCTGACCTCTTGTAATTATGTACAAGATACTGAAACTCTCACTTCTCATCTGTTTAGGTTCTCTTTTCCTAGGTCTGACTTATGCCTGAGGACCACTGTTCCTTCCCTATCCTCAACCTGTAAAAACACCTGTGCTTAAATTCTGGGGCCCTTTTTACCATTTCAGTATTTTACAGAAGAATATCTGTAGAATTGCTGTACAGAATGGTGTTGTTACAAAACACTGATACTGTGGAACTGAACTGTTTTTTTAATGGGTGCCTGCTGTCTATTCCCAAAAGGACTGCCATGGAAATACTAGAGGTTAACTTTCCTCCACCTCATACCTCCTACTGAAATTAGAGGAGCTCATTTGGGAGATAAATTTGCTCTTTAAAAATTTATGTCCTCTGCATTCATTTTCTCTTTCTATGAATGGGAACCAGGGATCTCATAAAGCTGAATAAAAATTATCAAATACTATTGAATCAACTTAAAAAAATTTTAACCAAAAGTCATTGTAAATTAGGTGGGTACTATACTGAGAACACAAGTCTTTGTAAAGTAGATATTGTTCCTATGTAAACTCATGAATGGGAGCTTTCTTAAATAAATTACTTCTTAATAACATCAAAGAGTCATTGGCTGGGTAAATATCTCCCTGGAGTATTCACTGAGACTCTTGAATTTAAATGTTCGATAGAATTTCATATTTGTCACCTTTACTAACAAGTTTTTCTTTATAAAATCATTATTAGCATAAAAAAGTTAAATTTTGTGTCCAATTTTTGGAATTAATACCATTTAAAAGACCTCAAGGGGTTGAAATGTGTCCTCCTGGAATGCAACATTTATATAATTTCTGTAGCCTCAACACTTTCTCTCTGCAGTCCACTGTCAATTTGCCACGTGAGGCAGGATGGGAAATAAATGATCAGAACTATAAGAGTCTGAGAATTCCTTCTAAGGAAGCAATGAGCTCCTAGAGGACCAGATAACTAAATCATTCCTTCCATCCGAGCATGTGATTTAAGCATCTAAAACCTTTACTGTTGTTCTTTCTAACCACATATTCCCAGCAAGGGTTATGGTGGCTGCTATATCTATAACACTACTGAACAAGTTTATCAGTATGGTTCAATGATCCCTGAGTTGTAAGAATTGACTTGATTATGGTCACTCTGGAGTTTCATATTTTTGGATTAAGAATTTTACTTGAATTCCTTTTATGTCAACAAGGCAGAACATACACTAAGTGTTCTCTTATCAAGACAAGAACTGTAGGTCCTGCTCTTTCAGCTTGGAATGATCTAGATACCCATTCTGCAGAACTCCATAAGGTAGAAGATGAGATGCTTACTTATAAACAAACCTGAACTGCGGCTTCCACAGAGGGAGCAGCAAGGCAATGCCATGAGATTCCACAGATGCCACTCCGTGACCACTCAGAAAGAAAGATGAAAACAGATTATAATCACTTTTCTCCTGTGCTGCCCAGATCCTACCCAGGCTCTTGCTGTTTGGGGAAAACTATATTCCCAAATTTACAGGTGATTTTATATTATAACGGACTTACGCCAATAGGATATTGGTTACCTGTCTAGTACAGAGAAAGTCCTGGATGCCACACAGGACCTTCAGTGCACTGCTCCCTGACTACTAAGTGTTTATAGCACCTTTATAAGAATTACAGCATTTAACTTCCTTAAAAATTGAATCATCACCTTAAAACTAATCTATGATAATCCAGTTGTAAGAAAATGAATGGTACCCCTTCTAAGTATCATATTTTGTATCACCTTTGCAATATATCAGGTAAAAAAAATACATTCAACAAAATCATAACATGAGTAATTAAAACTAGTATTTAAACATCCTTCATGTTGCTAAACTTTTTTTTTATTCATTTTTAGGGAGGAGAGAGAGAGACAGAGAGGGAGAGAGAGGAGAGAGAGACAGAGAGAGAGAGAAGGGGGGAGGAGCTGGAAGCATCAACTGCCATATGTGCCTTGACCAGGCAAGCCCAGGGTTTCAAACCAGCGACCTCAGCATTTCCAGGTCGACACTTTATCCACTGTGCCACCACAGGTCAGGCCATGTTGCTAAACTTTTTACTACATAGGCTACTAATAACAGAAAATGCTCAAAGATGATTTTAATGCCAATTTGCTTCTAAGGAAACACCCAGGAGTGTATGAAATCACCATAGCAAACACAGATTTGCAAAGAACCCAGATTAACAAATAACTGAGTGTGTACCCATGCCTCTACAAAGAAAACCCTATATTCAGCCAAAGATTTTAAACAGAAGTGAAAGTTTTTTCCACATTATGCTACAGATTCATTGAAATACATATATTCTAACAAAATTCTATATATACACATAACATTTTTCTATTAAATTTTAAACCAACTCAAATCAAATATGACTGAAATCAAATATGAAATCCCATAGAAAATGTTTCCTGGCTTGATTCATGCAACAAGTTGAGAACCATCTAAACACCAGACAGATGTTAGTGGCAAGAGTCAGAGTAGGGGAGATTGAGAATGAGGTTGA
The DNA here is from genome assembly GCF_036850765.1 of Saccopteryx bilineata. Lineage (NCBI taxonomy): Eukaryota > Metazoa > Chordata > Mammalia > Chiroptera > Emballonuridae > Saccopteryx > Saccopteryx bilineata. Next base: position 152,597,128 of record NC_089494.1, read on the forward strand.
AACACTGACCAGACCTGCGGAGCAGGTGTGGCATGCAAACACGTTTGCTAGGTGCCTGGTCAGTGCTGTGGTTTGTCTTTGTATCATTTCTACAAATTCTGAACTCTCTCCTCTTCTTCATTATCCTCCAAGACTGTAGGGATTTCCTTCATGCCAGAGGATTCTTTCACCTTTTATTTGAAATTTCCAGACCTTTGTAACTTCTGCTTTTTTGACTGGTTCCTTGCGACGTCTGCATCGCAGGTGTCACCACTTAGGGTACGATATACTTCAGTCCAAAATCCCCTCATGCTTGAGACTTGAGTTATGTAAAACAAGTATGTTTCCTGTTTATAAATTCTATATAATTGAAATTGTCTACTTATCTTATTTAATGAGTTATCCATGTCTGTGATAAAGTAGTACTCTCCATATAATGTATTGATTATATATAAAAGTAGAAAACTAAATCAAGAAAATCTGCCCCCATCAAGCCTCCCTTCAGTATATGCCCTATAGCAGTTAGCAATAGTGCAGGCCTTACGGACAGAACACCCAGTTGCAAAATCCCAGATCAACCTCTGCAAAGCTGTGAGTCCTTGGGGAAATTTTCTTTTGTTGTCTATATTTCCTTTACAAAGTAATGGAGAATCACAGTGTTTCCTGTCCCGTAGTGTGGTTTTATGGATTAGGCACTAAAGTATATTTAAGATGCTTGGTATCATTACTGGAACATGTTGTTATTATGACAACCTGCCTTAGAACAAGGCAAAAGAAATAGCTATCAAGTTGGAGAAGCATCAGGTCAAGTTCTGAGGGAAGTTAAAGACAACACCTGGTTATAGAGCATAATAAATGATGAGATAGGAATACCAACAGCCTGGGAATCACCATCATGGTAGTGGTTCTGCAGGATGTTTCCAATGGGACAGAGGTGTGAAGAACTGGTGATCAATTACCAAAGCAGCTCTTGGATGACATCTGTTCACATCAAACAAAGAGGACCACAGAAAACCCAGCTCATTAAGCACCTCAAGACAGTGAATCACTTTAACTGGAAAATGGCTCCTGGAAACTCTCTTAAGCCAATGAAATTATTTATGGAGCTTGCACTGATAGAATGGTACTACAAATCAGGCTATATCTGTTATGATATCCTTAACTGAAATCTTCACTATAATATATCAGTAACAGTACCGTTAAACAACAAAGATAAAATATGGAATTGCTGAGCAAAGTTGTACATGCAAAATAAACGACACACATATGTAACATTGCTTTCTTTGTTTTTCTAATTCTATCTACTTAAAAAAGGAGAAACACTATGTTTTTGCGGAATTACATGTCCATTAGTTCTCAGGATAACCCATCCAAACCATGTAGCAGCCTTCTCAGTAAACCACAGGGCTGGAGCTCATGTCCAACAATGTGCTTGTGCAACAGACACATTTTGAGCTCAACTCCTCCTGACTAACTTCTGTTTTATTCTACCTCACTTTACAGAAGTGATAGCAAAGAAAGACTTCTCATAGCATTCAACTATTTATTATCAAAGAAAACAGCAAAAAACTTTGCAAAAATTAAACAGCCATTTTTACACAAACCAACACAGAAAAAAGGGTGATCTGAAGACAGTCTTTTCAACAACACCCACTCACATAGATCTATCATCATCTTAAGCATCACTCTTGATTATAAAATTCAGTCGTGGGCCCTGAATGGTGGCTCAGTGAATAGAGAGTCAGCCCAGGGTATGAAGGTCCCGGGTTTGATGCCCAATTAAGGCACACAGGAGAAGTGACCATCTGCTTCTGATCCCCTCTCACTCCTCTTTCTCTTCCTCTTTCCCTCCTGCAGCCAGTGGCTTAATTGGTTCCAGCATCAGTGCCAGGTGCTGAGGATAGCTTGATTGCTCTGAGTATATCACCCTCAGGTTCTAAAAATAGCTTGGTACTGGAGCATCAGCCCCAGACAGAGTTGTTGTGTGGATCCCAGTGAGGGCACGTGCAGGAGTCAGGCTCACTATTTCCCATCCTCTCACCTATAAATAAATAAATAAATAAATAAATAAATAAATAAATAAAATTCAGCAATGAATTAAGTCTTTGCAATTAACATACAGTATGGTTTTAGGTAAATATATATAATAGGCTGGTAAATTTATATATATAAAATATGTAATCTCTAATGTATATTTATCATATAAGTATAATATACTGGTAAAATAGTATCTATACAGTATATATACATACTATATATCTACTGTGTATCTTATATACTACATATATACTAGTATGTACTATATCTACTCTAAACTATAGCATATATCTACTATACTATATTATGTATCTACTGTACACTATAGTAGATATTTACTATTACTATAGGAGATATCTATTACATACTACAGAAAGAGATCTATATACATTTTAATTTCTTCACAATAAAATGCCTTACTTTCCTCAGAGACTTCTGATAAGCAAATATGATAGAAGCAAAAGATTCTTAGAAAAAGTAAATATTATCCCAATTATGTTACACATTTCTTTGTGTATGAATATGCACACATACATATCAAACTTACCAAAAAAATACTACATGTTTTGAAGACAGTTGTGTTTAAGTTACTTCTTTTCTGATCATTGAATTAACTATAATGATAATTATCAGTCAGGATAGGAGGGAATTTGTACAAAGTTTTTCAGGGCCTCAGTATAATTTGTCAGTCCTGTAAATAAACTTGTTAATATCACAACTACTTCTTCCTGCAGCCCCTGAACCAGGCCTATGCTAGGGAAAAGGATGTCAATGGAGAGTGATTCATATGCAGTCCTTGTCCTTGCTGAGATGGGTACTTAGACATTTAGTAAATAATGCACAAATAGACGTATAATTGCAAATTGTCTCAGCCCACTAATGGATGAGAATAGAGGGCATAACAAGGGGATGGAACCTAATCATCAAACCATTCCCTGAGGAAGTAACATTCAATCCAATATCTGAAGGGGGACTTGTAGTCATCTAGATAGAAAGGTGGAGTGGGGGATAGAGAGGAAGTGGGAGGGGAGGATGCCCTTCCAGGCAGAGGAAGCACGAGGCATCTTTTGTTGGAGGAGATGGTTGTTTGAGGCAGAGTGATTGCATGGTGGATGAACAGAAGGCCCACATTAGGGAAGCTCAGAAAGCAACAGGAAGACATATCGACAGAGAAGGCTGGAATCTGCTGAGATATTACTGACTTGACCATCATAAGGATTTTGGTTTTTATTCTAAGAGCCATGATAAACTGCTTCTGACTTTCCACTAGAGTGAAGAGATCCATGTTTTCTAAATAGCAGCTTTGGCAAGTGATTATGAAGAATAGAATGATGCCTTCAAAATATTTTCCATATTTTACATCTTTACTTTCATCTGAAGGGAGATTAGTCTTAAATATATACAAATGGAATCTAAGTTATTAAATGTTGACATTTCAATAATTACAGAAAAAAAACATTAACCTTCACCTTAAACTGAAATCCCCACTCCTGCTGGATACCAGAAATTCCAAACAAGGGGTCTTGTCCTTTGATTCAAAGGCTTTATTTCTATTAAAATGCTAACAATAAGAAGAGCTTTTAAAAGGTGGCACATAAACCCCATCTGTCAATTATACTTTAGTAAGGACCATCGAGTCCTTTCATGGGAAGAGGTTTTGCTTAAGAAGAGACAACATAAAAACCAGGTATAGGGAAAGGGATAGGATGGAGGAACAGCTGGAGAAAGGAAAAAAAGACAATAAGAACCAAAACCAAATTCACAGTCTGTCCTGGTTATTCTGATCACCAACCACCTTGTGTGAGGAAAGTTTGCGAGAAGCTTCCAAATTCCAAGAGCTGGCATCATTATTCCTTCTGTTGTAGCTCAACTCACAGGGCAGATCTGGGTGTCTCCCTTTTTCCTACTGTAATAAATAATAACTCTGAAACCACTGCTGATTTATCAGTGGCACTCAGGTATAGCAACTCATAAAAGCTCAAAGTAGTCTTTGCCTTTTTCCTGGAATAGAAAAGGGAGGAGGGCATTTGTGAGCCTTCTGCCGATGAGCAGACTAGGGCTGCTTCCCCACCTGCTCAGAAGGATTAGACAGACAAAACCCAAACACAGAGAAAGATGCAAATGTCCCCAGAAACCGGGACACGTATGAGCCTCAGCTCCAAATGTCAATTACTGGAAGTCTCCAGAGCCTGGTTAAAAATAGATATGCAGGTTTCTTTGTTCACATGTCAGAAAGGGGCATCCCATCAAATCAGATTCCCATCACTCTCTTTTCACCCAATAGCTGAGTGTCAACGGTTTGCAACTATAATTCTTAGTTACTGTGCTGTCACAGGGTCCAAATTAGTATGCGCCCTCTCAATTATATCCAGATACTAGCATCTCCAGGTTTTCACAGAATGTGCATGATATGGGGATGCAGAGAGTCATAATATGTGTAAGCAATGCTATAACCAGCCCCTCATCTACCCACCCAAATAGCCTTTATATATTTCTGCAAAGAGAGAGAGAGTAGGGGCAAGGAGCAGTCACAAACTGCTGTCAGCAAGTTAGATGAGAAGAGCCACATTCCATTTTCTATTTCTTCTGCCACCTCACTTAGGGACCTTAGAAAGTCCCTCATGCTACATTCTTCCTCTTCTCCGTGCTTAGGTGAATCCCTTGCTACTCACCTTTGCCCAGGAAATACTGTACAAATGAATTAGACTTAGACTGAATGACTCATGAACTCCTGCTAAAAGTGCTTAAATTTGCAGTCAGCTCCAAATTAGACTTGGTAATTTAAGGAGCTGCAGTACAGATATCCCCAAATAACAGACAATTTAAAAGTCATTTTGACTTGGTTCCAGTAGGCAAAGTTTGATTTTTGAGAGGAGTAGAGGATTTACTTCCCTAATTAGTTGTAGCTTTAGCCAGTTTTAAACATGTATGTGTTCTATTTTGTGAGCCTTGCCTGGCTTGAAACAAAAATATACGGAATAGGAAGAAGATGACCAAAATATAAATTTTGCCATTAAAAGAGGAAATATACAGCAAATGAACAAGTTACAAATCATCTATAAGCCTAGGTTTAACTTTAGGGAGAGGAATGGTTGTGTATGCTTCATTTGTGATTTTTGCTAGAAATTTCATTTTCACATTATGGATTTCTTTATGTGTCTCACCTGTAAGTCTTTCAAAGCAAACTTTGCTAGGAGGTCCTCACCACACTCCCACTGGCCCAAATGAATCACTCTGTTTGTGTCAATGTTTGGGACATCTTCACCAATCTTATTACATCTCTGCAGTAGTTTCTTCCACAGATAAGCATAATTTCCTCAATAAATCATCACAGATTCATTTTTGGTGATGAACAAAATTTTTTTTTTTTTAATTTGTGTGTGTGTGTGTGTTTCTGAAGTGAGAAGCGAGGGGGGGGCAGCAGACAGACTGACTCCCGCATGGGCCCGACCGGGATCCACCTGGCATGCCCACCAGGGGGTGATGCCCAGCCCAGAGCCATTCTAGTGCTTGAAGTGGAGGCCATGGAGCCATTCTCAGCACCCGGGCCAACTTTGCTCCAATGGAGCCTTGGCTGTGGGAGGAGAAGAGAGAGACAGAGAGGAAGGAGAGGGGGAAAGGTGGAGAAGCGGATGGGCACTTCTCCTCTGTGCCCTGGCCAGGAATCAGACCCGGGACTTCCATATGCCAGGCCGACGCTCTACTGCTGAGCCAACCAGCCAGGGCCATGAATAGAATTTATGAGAGCTTGGGTATACCACTTTTTAAATAAAAGCAATTTTATCCCCTGATCATTTTCTAACATAGATTTTCTTTCCCAAAATAGGTACAAAATAAAAGATCCACTAAAACTGACTCTATTCCAAACTGTTCATGGTGTCCACCCAGAAGGGCCATCCTGTTTTTTCTGACAGCTCTGCACAATTCTACTGTCTCCTGGGGGCCCAGCCAACCTTCTCAGAACCTACTGACATTATAAAGAGATACTTTTGGTATCTGTCCTGCCCTCCAGATCCCTTTGAATAACAACTAACAAGTTTACAGTTCTTGCTAAATGATCAGAACTGAGCCCTTCCTGTTAATCACAATTCCATAGGTATTTTTATTGTGGGAACTTCACAGATAAAGAAAACTAAGTAGCAGACGAGACACACATAAATATCAGTACAAAGCACAGCTAGTGAGGGGCACAGTGATAAGTCAAACCCAGCACGCTGATTCCAAGGCTCATGTCTCTTCTCTATACCTCTGACAGTGAAACTGTCCCCTACCCGGCCCTGGGATCTACATTTATCCCCTCTACTGTGGCTCAACTAAGGACCCAGACTACAATTCTGGAGATTCAGCTCAAAACACTGTGTTATATGGGTCCTTCCCACTATTAGTTGTCTCGCAATGGTTCTCAATCCTTGTTGGTCAGATAAAATGTATTATGCTCACTTTGTTAAAGATGGTGCTGCCCACGTGGAGGCCGTTGCCAAGATATTAATGTGTGTCTCTGTGGGCTGTGGGCAGGCAGGATCCTTGTAGCCTGGGGCTTGGTTTTAGGATTAAGCCTTTCCCACCCATTTTGATGTGGGGTGGTGCAATCTCATCATGCCCCAGAGAAGTGACTTTGTATTAGAAACTTCCCTATTTTGTATATTGGATTAAAGGTTATGAATCTACACTATAAAATGGGGGCAGAACAGGAGCTTGCTCTCTTGGTTCCTGAGATTAGCATTAAAGAGCAGAGAGCAGAGGAGAGAGAGGCCACGTGGAGGAGGCCAGGAGAAGCAGCTAAGATGGCAGAGTGTTGAGTGAGAAGCCAGTTAGTACAGAGTTTGTGCAGAGAAGGAAGGAGATGGGGAACAGAGGTAAATAAGTCTGGTGAGCTAGAAACCTTTGATTCTAGGAAACTCGGATAAGTCAGTAGCTTTGTGAGCACTGAATGTGAGTGGGTTTTGGAGCCCAGTGTGTGTTTTTGCTTGCCTGCCGGGTGCAAGCTAGGATTAAAGATGATGGCCCATCAGTTTTTGTCTCCATTGTTTCTTTACCGACTGTCCGAATCCAATGCGAACCTGCATGGGCCAGGCGGCTGTGATGGTGGCCCTGGCTGCTGGCTTTACAATCCTCAACTATGGCAGAATGTCTTTAGATGGGAAACAGTGTGTTTAAATAGCTACTGAGGTGGTTCGGTTACAGGAAAGCAGACCTGTCTCTTCAGGTCTGCCTAAAAGGCCAGCCCATGTGGGTTCTTGACTTCACGCAGGAAAGATTTCACAACATGAGTTCCAGGTGATTTTGAGAGTATGCAGTGAAACAAGGAAGGACCTAGAATAGAAACCACAGGAGAGAGCCTAGGCAGGACTGCTTTGGCTCTCTGGAAACCTTATGGGAAAAAAATGAGCCTACCAGTGTCAGAGAAAACGGGGCATTGGAGACAAGGCTCAGGATGATCGGAGGCTGCTTATTGCTGCTCCCCTAGTTGCAAGTCTCATGGGAACCCTTAGTTTAGGAGATGCATGCTTGGGAGAAAAAATGAGAATGGGGGAAAGGAAAGGCCTGACAGCACACTGGGTCCCTTGTTTTGAGTGTTTTTGAAGACTGGGAGTTTAGGGGAAGATCTCAATAGAATATTCATCAGCTTTCCAGGTGTGCCCTTTCAGGGTCAAGGTCTCTACTGATTGGTCAATGCCAGGAGGTCATTAGTCATTGCAGCTGGTCTTGCCTGGTTGTGCTGCTTTTCTGAGCCTGGAGCTAAAATACACCTGAGGCCGGAGATCTTATCTCCAGGGAGGTGACCTTCTGTATCTGGTTGTAAATTGCTCAGCCAGTTTATTCAGCTATCTATCTGTTTTCAAATTTTACTTGCCAAAGAATTTTCCTAGCTTTTTACTATCCTGCCTTCATTCAGTGTACAGCCAGGGTTGAGAAACATTCATCGAGATTAATAGAAGGGAGAGAAGGAAGGGATAGTAGAAATTGATCAGCAAAAGTAGTCTGGGAAGGCCCTGGTTGTGGGTAGCTCAGTTGGTTAAAAACTCTTTCTGAAACACCAAAGTTGCAGGTTCAATCCTACGTCAGGGCACATATGGGAAGGGACCTATGAATGCACAACTAAATGGAACAACAAATGAATGCTCTCTCTCTCTGCCCCTAAAATTAGTCAAAAAAATTCTAGGTGCATTACATTCTGAATCCTGGACCTTAGTCCCATTCCACACATATCAATGTGTAACCTTTTCTCAGATAAAGGAGAATTGCATATAATTAAATGGAAGAATTGCATATAATTAAATGGGACCTCTTTCTATCTTGACGGATAAAAAATCCTGCTCAATAAAGCAGTGTAGTAGACTAGGAGACTGTGTTAGAGAACATATTTGGGTCTCTTCTACTTTGAAAGACCTGTGCTTGCAGAGAAAAAATATTATGCTAATGCTAAAATGGCAACCAGAAGATGTATTAGACTATCTTTTTACCTCAGTTCCTCACTTTGCATTTACAGTAGAACTTCCTTGGTTCTCGCTTCAGTACTCTGTAAGCCAGATCATTATTTAGAACTTCCTGCAGTCCAAAAGCTATCTCTGGGCAAAGATTGAATACCTGAGGTCTATAGTGAGATTTCTGATTGCCCAGACTTCATTATCTTTATGAAACATGCTGATGTACAGGAAAGTTTTACCATAGACTGTTAAGTCTAACTACCATTGGCTAAACAAATGGATAGAGTGTATTGTATGATTTACTTTTTTTTATTTTCTGTTTGCCTACTCACTCATCTGAAAAATGTGGTAATTCACAATGGGACTCTCTGTCATTAGTCTGAATTAGTAAGTTCCTACTGTATTTTAGAAATCAAACCAAACTGAAGTCCTCAGGAGGTTGAAATGCTGGAAATTATCTAAGTGATTTTCATTACTGAACCTCAGATTTTATTAAACATGTTATTACTTTTCAAAAATAAGGAACAATAACATAATAATTAATCACCAAACATCAGGGGGTACTTGATTTCATACTACAAAATGGAAAGGCTGATTGATGTTCAGCGGTGTGGCCGTGGAGGACTGACTCAGGTCGCTGCAGGCTGCAGGCTGCCATGCTGCAGGGTCTGGGCTGAGCGGGCTCTTCGGCCAGCGCACTGCCTTCTCCCTCTGCCTGCTGTCTGTCTGCACTGATGTCCTGGTGCTCTGTGCATGTTGGGTCCCAGCACAGGCTCTTAACCATGAAGAAGAAGGCTAAACAATGTTCGTAGTATTTAGTGGTAAACTAATGCCTTTTAAATGCCCTCCAGACTGTACCAGAAGACATGAAGAAGTTTATATAAGAATTCATGTTTTTTTTTTCTTTCCCCTTCAATCCATCCAACCCGACTGCCCTTCCAGACTCTTCCATGAGTTAACAGAAAGTTACAGAATAAACTGGTGAAGCTCTAACTGTGTGGATGTGTGAGACCCATTTTCTTCTTTTTTCTCCTAGTCTTCAGCACCCCTGAAGTCACCATAGTATAGAAAAGTCTGCCTCTTTCTCTGTAGGAAACTTTTCCATAGGAATGGGATAACTCTTCAAAACATGTGCATTCATGTTATGAAAGGAAAGGCTATATTTGAATTTTAAGGTGGGAGGGGGGCATGGTAGTACAGGCTAAAGAAACATATACACAAAAATATAAGAACCTCAGACTTCTTGCTTACTCACTTAGCACTTTGGGCTCATATCACCCCCAGCGTGATATGAGCCCAAAGTCATATCACGTCTTGGATTTCCCCTTTCTCTCCCCTGCTGAAATTAGGATGAATTACTTTTAAAAAATTTTTTTAACTTGCCAATTATTCTAGGTGTTGGCTTTCCTCCCTCCATTCCTCCTCTCATGCCCCACCCTTGCTATTTCATCCTCATCAGTTTTCATAGTCTGACTCTTCCTCCAGGAAGCCAAGCTGGGCTGGATTCCCTTTTTAGTGCACATTTCCCAATGGTATTTAATGAGTCATGTTGCTTTGATGGCATCCTCCAAATGGAACACACACTCTGAGGGCAGGAACCGTATTTGCTTGTGCATCTTTATCCCTAGTACCTAGAATAGATGGATGACTGACACAGGGGAAGTTTGCATGATTCCCTCTCCCTGTCATACCACCACCTCTGCTGCAGACAGCCCTGCAGCCCTTCCCATCCTGCTGGAACCCTCCATTAATATACTTCATGTACAGTACCTTAATGCAGAGTGTTTTCTATAGGAATCTAGGCTTCCAGCCTTCAGAACATCCAGGGATAGGAAGGAAAAGCATGTGCAGAAATGGAAGGAATCTGTCCAATAGGAGACTATGGTAGAATTTCTGTGAAATTCTGGGAGCAAGACGCCAGCCAAATTCCAAAGAGCCAGCTGTCAGTATCAAATGATAAAAAATAATCTTAGTTGAGGGAGAGGAAAAAGCAAAGAAAGGGAACTAGCCCATATGTAATGCCAGTGGCCACCACCATGGCCATGCAGGTTCACAATGGATTTGGGCAAATGGTAAAGTAACAGTAGAGCCAGAAAATAGTGGGCCATTCTGTTTATTTAAGTCTTATAACAGTGGAAGAGCAAACAAGCAGGGAAAGACCTCTTCTCTTTCTCTCAGGGCTCCCAAGGCCCTCAGCGCTCTCTCTCTCTCTCTCTCTCTCTCTCTCTCTGTCTCTCAACTCCCCAGAAAAGTAGGCTGGAGGAAAATAAACCCTCTCCTGCAAACAATGTCCCCTCTCAAACTGGAAGGCAATCCACAATTTGCAATCTGCCGCCCTGGGGCAAGCACCTTCAACCTTCCACAGACCACACACACGGTGCTGCCCTGAGCCAATGCAAAATACAAGCAAGCAAACCTGAATACAATTGTTTTATACCTGAAACACATTGGTTTGCCCAATACCATGGAATTAGGGAATTAAGAAAGATTAGAGACATTGGCACTGATTATATATATTTTTAAAACTGAACAAATGAGAAACTATATATTAAACACTTGAAATATCTATGTGGCTATAACACAAATTGTATTCATTTCTATAAATTGCTTAAAAATTTTGTCTAAACATGATGCACTAAAAGAACAATTTTATTTATCACAATATACAAGTCAATATTTATCCTTGTGGTCAGCCTTTTTCTATTGAAATGGCAAGCCCAGCATATACTTTTTTTCTTCTTCAATTATCTGTGTATTTAGCTTGGCAACTCTATGCATGTTGAATTTTTGAAAGTCATTAAATTTTTTAAATAACAAAAAGTAGCTTTGTCTAAACAATTTATCCATTTAGGAATAAAGCAGTAGCAACTGACAAAACTTTTTTTTTTAAATCAGAACCTACCTTTAATTCATCTAAATTTGATACAACCAAAATTAAATGAATACTTCTCATGTAACCAATTATAGAAATGTCAGAGAGAACTCTGGTCAAGTCTCTTACCCCAAGTAGACCTTTTAGAAAAAGTAAGCCCAAAATTAGCTAAGGCCAATCACATAACCAAAGAATTGTCAACCGTCATTAACCTCAACCCATCAAATTTATACTAAACTCTCAGCATTTAGAACATCACTCCCCTTCTTATCTTTACAGTGATAAAAGTCATGGGCCTCAATTGGGTATGGAAAGAAGGTACCCAAATCATAAGTAATATTTAACAGGTTCTCAAACAAATGCAACCAAACCTTTAGTTAATTCCTGACAGTTTGAAGCAAGCGGGCACATGTACTAAGATTCTCAAGTAGTTCAAAAGCTTTCCTTAAGTATAGTACTGTTGAGCATAAATGGATCTTAACAATATCCAACTATGTCGTCTAAGAATAGGTATTAGGAAACTAAGAACCAAAGAACTCAAGTGAATTGTCAAAGGTCATGGGAGCAGTTAGCAGCAATCAAGAATGCTACTCAAGTCCCAAGATACCTAGTCCAGTGACCTTTCTCTGCCTAGACTTTACAACTTTAAACTTTATAGTTTCACCAAAACTATAGCCAGAGAGATCTGCCAACCATGTAAAGATTCCTTCTCTGTGGGTCTTCTACTAAAAGGAAAGATTAAGCAGATGAAAATCTCAAAGAAAGCTCAGAATTTTACAGGTAAGGGAGCAACTAGTTCACCAAGGCTGACTTAAAGTCAGACTTTGATCTTCCAAAAACATGCCAGTTTTACAATAAAACTTCAATCCTTCATGACTTCTGACTTTTGGGGTGATAATTCTCCTCTGATATATCTATTTGGGTTAAATATTTAATTTTACTTGAAATGCTGTCTGTTTTATTATCATTCTCTAGTTAAAATATAAATAATAACTTAGTTTTAGAGTGCAAGTTACAGAAGCCAGACTCTATAATCAGTGCACAATTTGATCTAGAAATCCTCCAGTGAAGTGTATACCCTCTGCTTAAATAGACACTTTATGAAATGCCAGAAAAACCTGAGACATTTGATACTAGTAGGGGCTTTTGATTACATCATGTAGGATGAAAATAAATTTCTTTCCTTTATTTAAGGTAGAAAAAAATTGATCAACCAAATGAGGTTAATATCAGATAATGTGAAAGGACAGTTGTCATTAAATACTTGAATGGCGACAATTTTAGATGAATTCCTTGTTCATGTAGAAGCAAAATTATTTTAAAAGATGGCTGAAATACTGGGAGACAAATTTGAGGGTCATGTGGAGAACACAAACCCTCCTTATTAGAACTGTTCAACAATATAAATGACCAGCCACAGGCATCTATAAGCAACTGCTCACTGCTAAAGCAGAAGCAACTGGATGACCCTCTGCCAAGGTGATAAAAATGGGATTTCCGCATTGAGTGGTGGAATCAAACAAGAAGGTGTTTTTTTTAAAATAATTTCCTTCTAATAGCAGGCATTATATAATTCAGATTTTATAAATTGATTTTAATAAGGTTTGGAGTACTAATTTAAATCAACTATTACTAAGTATGTAAATTTAGATCCTATACAGAGAGAACTTCAAGGACATGGACCTAATCCTAGCAATCTTAAATACAGGTGTACAAATAAGGAGATAAGTATGATTTCACGTGTTATACTTTTGGAGATGACCCAAGGGAGAGAAGTCATGAAAACCTTGAGTATTTGAATCAGGTAGCAAAATTGAAGTGCATACAAGAAGAAACATCAATACGTTAAGTAAACTTTTCATGTTGTACAACATTTTATAGCACTGGTGTGGTCCACAAGCCAAGAAACACAGGATCACATTTAGAAACTATAATGAACATATGTTTTAAATAAATATGTAGGTAAAATCTCAGAGCTAAAGCAGACTTTCGCATCCCATCATCTTTCTTTACAGATAAGGAAATTGAGACCTGTTGGGCATATAAATTTGTAAAATGTGATTTCTATGTTTGCTCATTTTTATTGTTAAAAATGGCCTCTGCCCAGGTATGTGATCTTTGAAACTGCTAATTACCTTCTTGCTTGGGATAGGCCACTGTTATGCTAATGTTGCTGGAGGAGGGGTTTTCACACCAAGGGAAGTTTGTGAGGAAGAGGAGAAGGAAGCCAAGATGACAGGTTTCTGAAGGAGAAGCCAGTTTGTGCAGAGTTTTGTGCAAAGATGAGAAGGGAGAAGTTGTGTAGATGGGGAACCAGAGGTGACTGAGCTGGTAGGGGCCTTTGATTCTAGGAAAACTTAGATGTGTCAGTAGCTTTGTGAACTCTGAATGAGTGGGTTTTGGAGCCCTGTGTGTTTTAACTCACCCACTAGTTGCAAGGCTAGAATAAAGGAATGGCTCACCAGTTTTTGGCTCCACTGTTTCTCTACCGTCTGTCCGAAGTCAATGTGAACCTGCATGTGCCTGGCTGTGAGGGCCGTGACTACTGGCCATACAAGACCCAAAAAAGTGAATGACTTCCTTACAGCTCATGGGATCATCATGGTGCTGAAGGATTGGGCACTGTTTCTAGCCAAACTAATTAATTCATGTAAGGGCTCATGTGTTGAGACACAAGACAATGGCATTAAATAGTTCCAAGAAAGAAAAAGCAAACAAATGACTTGGCACATATAATATACCTTCAAATTAAAACATAACAAAAATCATGTCAGTGTGCATAACTCATAAGAAAGAAGAAAATATTATAGAGCTTCATGATACAAAAAAATGTCATTGACTCAAGAAAGAATAAGAAATCATAGGAAAGAGGTTATAGAAGATTATTTTGGAGCTATTTCTCTTGTTTTTTTCTTCTTAATAACTCTTTGTGATATCTTCCCTTGTAGTCTGATATAAATGGTATTATTGAGCCAAGAATAAAGTCTATCACACATGATTGAAAAAAAATACTAAGAGTGGTGAAAATGATACGTAAGTTAAAAAATAATAATTATGTTAGCATATTAATTTCACTTTGAACCTTACACACTCACAGGGTACACTTTTATCTAAAAATGAAGTCATCATTACATAAACTCTACAGAGGCAAAGACTATTTCTGGCCTGAGGTCTTTAAGTGACTTGCCCTGCAAGATATTGTATATGTAATATATGCTTAATAAATACTCATATATTAAAAGGATGATGATGATAACAACCTTTGCCAAATGCCAATTATAGGACATCAAGTCAAAGCTTCATGGGTCAATACATCAGCAGAAAGGAAGCAGCAAATGGAATTAAAATAATGTATCTATTTGTTCATTGTTAATGGCTGCTATGCATTTGAATTAGGCCAGTAATTGCTTCCCTGATATGAGAGCAAAATGCCAAGGTAAAGACTGTAATTAACATTCAGAAAGAATGTGGGCCCTGAGTATGGGGACGCCTTTGAAAAGAAATCTCTAGTTTCCTCTGTTCCTCTTCCAAATCTCTTCGTAATTTCTTAGCATTCTTTTGCTCTCAAAATTCTGTTTTTGTTATTTTTGATGCCTCTCTTCTGCTTGCTTTTAACTATTATCTCCAATTCTGATGCCAACAAAATTCCTGTGTATAAAGAATGTTACTTCATTTCCAAGAAGAGTTTGGAAATAGAAAGTGTTAAAAGAAATCACCTCAGTAAATTTGAAGATCTAATTGCTTTATTCAATGATTCATAAATCAGATAGCATCCTATCTAGCAAATATAAAGGAGCTCCCAAGAGCTCTTGAAAAGGACAGGCTTCTTTAGAGCCTGTAAAGGGATAGGACAAGGAAGTTTTCTAGCAAAGGTGCAAAAGGTGGATTGTTTTAGGCTTAGATCACTTTCCTATGTGGGATGAAAGGGTCAGTCAGGCAGATACCTCGCTTCTGCTGACCAGGTCACTTCAAATTGACGGGCTAAAGATTACATTCCTGGGAGAGGCTAAAACTGCAATTAGGTTAAGTGTTAAGTCTTGGTTTGCTGATGTGAGGCTTAGTACCAGCGACTTCATTTTGGGCCTATTGCTTCTCTTTTAACTGCCCCACCAGCAATAATAGGAGTCCTGAGCCTGACCAGGTGGTGGCGCAGTGGATAGAGCATTGGACTGGGATGTGGAAGGACCCAGGTTCGAGACCCTGAGGTCCCCAGCTTGGGCGTGGGTTCATCTGGCCTAAGCAAAAAGCTCACCAGGCCTGACCTGTGGTGGCACAGTGGATAAAGCGTCAACCTGGAAACACTGAAGTTGCCAGTTCAAAACCCTGGGCTTGCCTGGTCAAGGCACATATGGGAGTTGAAGCTTCCTGCCTCTCTCTCTCTCTCTCTCTCTCTCTCTCAATCTTTCTCTCTCTCCTCTAAAAATGAATAAATAGATAAAAATAATTAAAAAAATAATAATAATAGGAGTCCTGATGAGGAGAGTGTGGAAAGGCCTCTGAGATACTCAGTTTAAAAAAAAAAAAAGATTTACTGTCCAATGGGAGACAAATTGTTTGTTCCTTTTCTTATCTCTGTTTCACAGAAAAATCAAGAATATGGCTGACCATCTTATGTTCAAAGGAAACCAATTGACACAGTTATGTCAGCAAGAAATAAATAATAGTAATTATAATAAAATTTTGAAATCAAGCCCTCAGGTTTTTCTGATTCCCATCATTTAGAATCAGTCTATGACCTCTTACTTCTTGTACTGGTTTGGAATGTGATTGTTTGATATATGTTAGAACATCCTCAATTTCCTCTCCAAATGACAGGATTCTGGATGTTGGAATCCATGGGAGTCTGAAAGACTAGAGTAACAGGCTTTATTGAAAGGAAGAAAGGAACCCTGCTGGGCACTTCTCTTGGGGAGAAGAGGGCTGGTTACAGACTAGGGGCGAGTTATATAGTGTTTGGGAGAGCCTGAGGGGATACTGAGGCAAAAGTCCTGGTATGTCCGGAATGCTCCTCCTTAGGGGCTTCAAGCATGTGGGTGTTGAATCAAAAGTCCTGGTGTGTCCGGAGCCCCTCCTTGGGGCAGCTTGTCAGCTTTTTGGAATTCCTCTGTCTCAGGGGCGATAGTCCAGTAAGGGTGAGGTCTGACAGATAAGTGGAACATCAAGAGGGCAGTTTGGAATTCACGTATCTATCATTTCTCAACTCTGTGGTTACATATAAAAGAAAGGCAGTTATTAATTTTATAATATATGGTGAGGGGTGATGAGGAGAAAGAGGAGAAAAAAATGGAAAATTATTGCTTCTTCTGGAGAGAACTCAAGAAAAGAACCTTGCCAAGCCAAGTTCCTCATCCAGTTAAGGAGGTCATCAGTTTCCGTGCTGTGAGGTCTGAACCAGGCGATGCCTCCAAAAACCTGAATGAGGAAGTAAAAAAAATTTTGCGAGGTAATAATTGTTAGTTGCTTGCTGAGAGTGCCAAGTGGACAGAGTGACATGGTGATACATGGTCTCCTGGTTGAGCCTCATGAGATGGGCTGATCTGGTTCCTCTCGAATGAGAGGACATGTGGAGATTTGTAGAGTCAGGGAACCTGTTGGTGTAAGTTTTTAGAAGGACTGAGTATGTGTGGTTTAAAAGGAAGGGGGTTTGGAGAACATTCAGGAGGGAACTTCTCAGGCTGAGGGGCGGCTTCTTCCTGCTGTCATCCTTACCTATTTGAAATTTCCCTCATGAAGTTCTCCTTGGGGTATTGGCGATAGGAGTGTAGGGTCATTTGATTGTAGGTAATCCTAGAGATTTCTCTCATCCAGGCCTGTAGGAACTTGATAAAGAAAGGGGCAAGTATTTGGAGATCAGGAATGCAGAGATAAGGAGGGTTGTGTAGCGGGGGTGAAAGTTTTTCCATGGTAAAGAGTTAGAGATATTTTTCCTGGTAGCCCTGGAGAGAGCAGTTAGTTTGAGCCAAAAGAGATGTTTTATGTTTGTTTGTAGGCTCTTCTTCAGCCAAGAAGACCCAGCGGTCTTGTCCTCTTACTATGTGAAGGGTAAAAAGACTGAGAAGCGTTAAGAGATGAATGCTATTCATTCTCCCAGTTCTTCAGGGATATGGGAGAGCTTTAGAGTTAGGGGACCTGTAAGGGTTGAAAGATAGGATTTAGGAGGTTTTCTGGTTTAGGGTTTCAGATTTTTCTGTTTCACGAGGGCAGGTTTTAGGGTTGGTGTGTAGGGTTAGGTAGATTTTTCCAATTTTCTGATTGGCAAAGGTCTGCATGCAGTTCTGTAAGAAACTAGTAAACAAACCTAAGAGGCAGGGTCTAAAAGTTAGAAAAATAAATAGGAGAGTGAGTGGACCAATGAAAGGTAATAGTCAAGATGCGCAGTTTGTGTGAAGCCACTGAGTCCATGTATACAAATTTGCTAGGCTTCGGAGAGAGAGAGAGTAGGAATAAGACAGGAAAGTGGCCGGTCCCCCTGCCCCTCTAGACCTACTTTTATAAAAATTTTTAAAGCAACAAGAAGAGAAATTACCTGTATAGCTTGTTTGGTCCTTAGATTGACAGGTAGTGAACTAGGAATTGAAAGAGGCTCATGGGATGGGATGATTAGGTTGATATTTGGGGTGGGATAGATTAGGGTACAGGTTTCTGTTCAATTAGTAGGGAGATACATATACTCGTGGTCCCACATGAGTAGAAAGCTCCTGATTTGGTGAGTGTAAAGCCAGTAGCCAGGGCTACCATCACAGCAGCTGCCTCGCCCATGCAGGTTCGCATTGGATTCGGACAGTCGGTAAAGAAACAAAGGAGCCAAAAGCTGGTGGGCCACCATCTTTAATTCTAGCTTGCACCCAGTGGGCAAGTAAAAACACACACTGGGCTCCAAAACCGACTCACATTCAGTGCTCACAAAGCTACTGACTTATCCGAGTTTCCTAGAATCAAAGGTTTCTAGCTCACCAGACTTATTCACCTCTGTTCCCCATCTCCTTCCTTCTCCCTGCACAAACTCTGCACAAACTGGCTTCTCACTCAGCACTCCACCATCTTGGCTGCTTCTTCTGGCCTCCTCCACGTGGCCTTTCTCTGCTCTCCTCTCTGCTCTCTCCTCTAATGATAATCTCAGGAACTAAGAGAGCAAGCTCCCGTTCTGCCCCCATTTCATAATGTAGAAATCAAAACCTTTAATCTAATATACAAAATAGAAAAGTCTCTAATACAAAGTCATTTCTCTGAGGCATGATTGGATTGTACCACCCCACATCAAAAAGGGTGGGAAAGGCTTAATCCCAAAACCAAGCCCCAGGCTACAACAATCCTGCCTGCCCACAGCCTGCCCCCAACACACATTAATATCACCTGGGCAACAGCCTCCACGTGGGCAGCACCATCTTTAACAAAGTGAGCATAATATATTTTATCTGCCCAACAGTGAGGCAGGCTGAGAGGTGAATAGAGAATTGATGGACAAGGGGTCGGTTTCATTTCTCTGTTTCTGAGCTCCAGATGGTCAGGGTGGAGGAAAAAGCCGTCCCAATAAGTGGGGAGAGTAGAGGATTGTTAGCTAGGGTGACTGATTAAACATTCTTTGAAAATCAGTTTTTTGACTTTACAAATTCTTTTTTCTCGGTACAAACCTGATACAACCTGCACAAACCTTCTACAACTTACTTAAACCTTCAACTTTCATGCACTTTCTTATCCAGAAATAACTGGCCTTCATAACAACTTGCTTTTCCTTTTTCTTTCAAAAGTATTTCCATACATTATACCTTCTATTATCAAAACCATACAATTCCTTTCTAGTCAGAACCCTTGATTTAAAATTCTTTAATCTTTAGTGACAATTAAGTTGACTTTCTTTTTATCCCAGTTTCCCTTTTCCCAAAGCCTGATTAAAAGAGTCCTTAGTTTTTTTATATATTTGCCATACATAGACCAACCAGCTTCAGGTTTGTGGTTGGAGTGAAGCATGCCGTTTTTCTACTTTAGCAGCAGTGGGAGTTGTCAGGATTACAGTGTGTGTGGACCTGTCCATGTGAAAGTCAGTCCTTGGGTGATGTAATGCTGGAAGCGCCTCTTGGACAGTCTTTGAACAGTTTGCTGAGTGACCTGTAAATCCTGCAAGTACTTAGGGAAAGGGTGGTTACATTTCTACACTTTGCAGTTAGAGTTTAAGTTCTAGTGACCACTGCTTCTAGCTGGAATTAGCAGCAGGTCCCAGCCTATAATAAGCATGGGGCATTGAGATAAGAGGAACAAAGGAGATACTATACATTAAATAAAGTAATAAAATTAGACTGTCAATACCCACAGTAGAGATCTTTGAGGGATAAATAAAACTTAAATATTCAAGCGAGGCATAGTAGATGGCCCTTGTGATTACAAGAAATGAGATTAGCTTATCTGCTACTTGGAAGAAATACCTTAGGCTCGTGGACAATGTCCTTGGGCCTTCAGTGGCAATTCCCAGCATGCTGGGCAAGGTCAGGTCACAGGTAGGAGTAGGGCTAGAAGAGACTGAATCCTCCCTCCATGGAGCAAGGGGGCAGCTTACCTTCTCATGTCCCTCTTTCCACAGCAGAGGTGTGTCCCTTGATGGGGCCGGGAAGCCTGGCAGGCTTCAGTTCAATGACCTTTCTTCCACTCTTGAAGTAGGGCCCTGATGGAATTCTATGAAGCCCTTTAGGGTGCTGGAGACAAAAGCTGGTGTTTACTGACTTCTTTTGGGCCTTATTTGCCTTTTCTGTTACTTCCTTTGGCCATTATAGACCTTAAAAGCCATGCTCAGAAGATCTCACTGAGTGTTTAAAGATGCCTATTAGACTGAGGAAAGAAAAGATTTGATCTGTGTTGGTATAGGTGGTTGGAGACTACAGAGGGTCTGAGTTTGATCTAGGGTGAGACTTCAGGTGGTAGGGGTTAAGGCAATGCCTAGATAGACTAGGGACTGAGAATAAAGTTGAGCCTTAACAAAGAAGACACGCTATCACTTCATAGCGAGGAAGTTAAGAAGGGTGGTAATGTGTCTCCTTGAGGCAGGCAGGGAGGGGCACAGAGGAGTAGATCATCTACATATTGTAAGAGAGTACTAGTTTTGAAATTGCATGCTGTTAAATCCTGAGCTAGTGCCTGCCAAAACAGGTGTGGGCTGTTTCTGATCCCCTGAGGTAAAATAGTCCATGTAAGTTGCTGGGCTGCATTAGTGTCCAGGTCAGTTTAAATAAAGGTTAACAGAAAGTAAGAGTCAGGATGTAGAGGAATGGTAAAGAAGGCATTCTTGAGGTCTAAGATTGTGAATGAGTGGTGTTTGATAAAATGTGTGACAGTAACTTGTAGAGATTAGGGACCACTGGATGGAGGGGAATTACTGCCTCATTGATTAGGTGTAAGGTTTGTACAAGGTGATAAGCTCCTGAAGGTTTTCGAACAGGAAGGGTGGGGGTATTGCAAGGAGATTTGTGGGGATGAGTACACCTGGTTTAAGAGGTGGGTAATTATTGGTTTAAGGCCTTAGAAACAGACACAGTTACACATTAAACAAAGACTTCACATTTATGAATTAAGAAATTTAAATGAGCGTGCTTTACTTGTTCCAATTCAAATTATACTAGAGATATTTTCTGACAAAGAGACAAGACAGATTACTTACTCACATAGCTTAATATAATTCTGCTTTTTAATTTTTTCGAGATAGCAGGGAGTTGCCAGCACAGAGGGGAGGAAGAGAGAAAGCAGACGGATGGACAGTGTGAGCAGCTGGATGGAAAGAAGGAAAGTCAGAATCTGCAGGAGGAGGAGAAGGAGGTTAAAGTATTGGTGTGGCGCCACATGGTCAGAAGAGTCAAAAAAGATTTAGAGCTCTGAGGAGAAGGGAGGGGGCGAGGAGGAAAGAGGCACAGTCACAGTTTGTAAGGAAGGAGAAGGGGTCGGAGAGGAGACAGACAGAACTGCAGTTTGTAAGGAGAGAAGAGAGGTCAGAGATGAGACAGGCACCGCAGCCAGAGCCACAGCTTCTAAGGAGGGAGGAGGGGACGAAGAACACAGTGGAGAAGGGAGAGGCCCCCGCCAGCCAGGGGAGGAGAAAGAGAGACTAGTGAAATGAGAAAACAGGATTTAGTGAAGGGAGGGGGCTTTCTGGAGAGAAGAGACTCCAGCAAAAAAGATCTGCTGAGGGAATAGAGAGGGGTCCTGACAGAGGGGTGCCCCGGGGGTCAGGCAGGAGAAGGAGAGAGTTGGGAGTCCGCGGAGAAGGAAAGATTAGGAGTAGAGGTTTTAGGTGAGGTTTCTTTGGCCAAAACGGTCTGCGTGTAGAACAGAAGGCACAGAAATTAAGGACAGGAGAGAAGGGAGAAGAAAGCCTGCATGTAAGAAATCTCTGATGCCCTCCCCGTCCGGTGGCAGAAATTGTCAAGATCTCTTATGATATTGTAATTGAATGTCCCGTTTTCAGGCCGATGGGAGTCATTGTCTAGTCTGTACTGAGGCCATACCGTGTTACAGAAGAAGATTAATTTCTTTGGTTGAAGTTTGAGAGAACGAGTTTGGTGAGGTTTTTTATGAGACATCCTAGAGGGGTCTGGTTGGAAGGCTTAGACTCTGAAGAGCCCATAGTGGACACAGGTGAGCAGGAGGGGGTGTCTCTGCCTTTTGTCACTGTCCCAAGAGGAGAGAATCTCCATGTGGGGAGTCGTCCCTGATAGAGGTCTCACCACCTGTCAGGGAGCTCCAAGGACGAGAAGTCTGAGAGAGTGGAGAGGTTTGGCTAGGTGCCTAGTCTTCCATGCAGTCCACTGAGACTGAAAGTCAAACCCCTCAAAATGTGAGGCATGTCAGAGAAAACCGTCCGACCAGGAAGGGGTGGTTTTAGAGAGAAATTTGGAGGACAACCAGGGAAGGGGAAGGGAGAAACTCCTTACCTTTCTGGTCCAGCAGGGGTTCAGGACAGGGTTAGACTGCTGGCCAATTGATCTATAATTACACGTCCAAACAGAATCAGGGATTAAGCCCAGGATGAGCTGCCAATGCCCATTGCTTCCCTGGTTGTAAGTTTGGATGGCAAAGAGGGATCGTCCAGGCAGTTAGTACCCTGTCCCGGGTTTTGGCACCAAATGTTGGAATCCATGGGAGTCTGAAAGACTAGAGTAACAGGCTTTATTGAAAGGAAGAAAGGAACCCTGCTGGGCACTTCTCTTGGGGAGAAGAGGGCTGGTTACAGACTAGGGGCGAGTTATATAGTGTTTGGGAGAGCCTGAGGGGATACTGAGGCAAAAGTCCTGGTATGTCCGGAATGCTCCTCCTTGGGGGCTTCAAGCATGTGGGTGTTGAATCAAAAGTCCTGGTGTGTCCGGAGCCCCTCCTTGGGGCAGCTTGTCAGCTTTTTGGAATTCCTCTGTCTCAGGGGCAATAGTCCAGTAAGGGTGAGGTCTGACAGATAAGTGGAACATCAAGAGGGCAGTTTGGAATACACATATCTATCACTGGAAAGAAGATCAGTTTCCCCAAGGGAAGCTGATGGCTTAAGGCATGAGTGGATAACAAGGGTAAGAGTATTTGCTTCCTTCATTTCTTTCTTTATGGCTCCTAGCTCTGTGCTGGATACTTCTACCCTGTAATAATGTTTTGACGGAGGGCACCACAATACAGTCATGAAAACTCACAAAGCCATACCTACCACATTGCAAGGATTCAAAATCCAGTAGCACTAAAAGAATGCTTCAAATAGCAAATGGAGATCCTTTTTCGGTTCATAAGTGTGATGATTGGGTGTTCACGCTCTTGTGTGACATGTGCCTCCCTCAAAACTTGTTACAACACCGGCACACTACCTGTCTGACATAAAAAATAAATAAATAAATAAATAAATAAATAAATAAATAGATAAATAGCAAATGGAGCCTAACCTGTAGTGGCACAGTAGATAAAAGGTCAACTTAGAATGCTGAGTTGCTGGTTTGAAACCATGGGCTTGCCTAGTCAAGGCACATACCAGAAGCAACTACTGTGAGTTAATGCTTTCTGTTTCTGCCCCCCCATCCTTTCTGTCTCTCTCTCTCTCTCCTCTCTAAATAAATAAATAAACAAACCATTAAATAGAAAATGGAATATAGTATCTCTCTAAGGTATGGAGCACAGGAACAGTATATTTGAAGCAGAATGGTAGGTGGGAAAATGCATTTCTCAAAGTAAAATCTTCAAGCAGGTTGAAGTTGTTACAATAATAAAGTGGGATGTAGGAACAGATGTGGGCCTGACCTGTGGTGGTGCAGTGGATAAAGCGTCGACCTGGAACACTGAAGTCGCCAATTCAAAACCCTGGGTTTGCCTGGTCAAGGCACATATGGGAGTTGATGCTTCCTGCTCCTCCCCCTTCTTTCTCTCTGTCTCTCTCCCTCTCTCTCTCTCTCTCTCTATCTCTCTCTCTGTCTCTCTCTTTCTGTCTCCCTCACTTCTCCCTAAAAATGAATAAAGTCTTAAAAAATATAGTGAGAGAAATAGACTATCCCTCATTATCTGGGAATAATTAGTGTCCCAGGTAAAAATTTTCTAAGACTAGGATTTCATATCTAAGTAGAAATAATTACAGGGAAACAGGTAGCACAATTTAATCAGTGAATTTTGCTTACTGAAGAAGCCTGTACTAAGGATATGCTGCATGTACAGCACTGTCTTAAAAGCATAACCGAGTCCAGTAGAAGTGTGTCTCTGATCTTATAATATGATTAAAGAGAGAATTATTTGGTTGCAAATCAATTTAACTGGATACTCACTACCTGGTGAGCTTCAAATCTAAATTTTCAGTTTTTGTTTTTTTTCTATCTTGGAATGACTTTTAAAATGTCAAATTTTGTCTCAGGAGCAGTAGGAGTTTATATGTAATACTAGTGGCACAAAAACTTCACAAGAAATGCTAAACTGCATTAATGGAATCAGTAGAAAGCTAAATTGTGGACTTCTAATGGAATACCTTTCTCATTTTCTTTTTTCAAAAGTGAAACCAATGGCATGAATCCAAGACATTGATATTGTATATGGGCCCAACTGTCATGAAAATTAACTAACAGGATTGTACTCTCAATCCATCTTAAAATTAAGCCTAATGCTGAGAATTAAGTATGGTTTTTACTTTTCTTTCTATCAGAGTTTTTCAACCTCAACATTAATTTGGGGTCTGATAATTCTTTGTTGTCAGGGGCTGTCCTGTGGGTTGGAGGATATTTAGCAGAATCCTGAGCCTCTACCCTGCAAATACCGCAGCAACCCTGCCAGTGACAACCAAAAATGCTGTCTCCAAACATTACCGAATGTCCTCTGAGAGGCATCCCCTCGTCCCCCCCCAAAAAACCTCTGCTCTCTATTGCCATCTAACTGTGCGAGTTCCTATTGGCCAAAAGAGATAATTTTGAAGTCAACACATCACGGTTGCTGTTAAGTTTTAACCAAGAAATCACATAGACAGGGAGCTATGACTTTATGAAATTTATCCTGCTATTGACTCACAGGTTTCTTTTCCTAAGAAAAAGATGAAAGGCATTGTGCGTACTGGTTCCAGGGTTGTCTTTTTGAGTCACAGTGTAGCATCTGCTGCCTGCATGCCGTGTCCACTCTTAAATTTCCCTGAGTGGAGACAGCCTGAAGCAGTCTTTCCAATTTGCATACCTCGGGGTTAGTATTAATGACTACATGAGAATAGAGGGGAAAGTACTATCAGTTTACCTGATGGGAGGATGCCAAACTGTTTAACTCTGAATTTGCAAGGAAGGGAACATAAGTACACTGAGTTTAAGCAATCCTCAACTTTTCAAGGCCTCCTTTTCCTGTTTATAGAACACTTTTGTGGCACTTGATTCTCTGACTTTTCTCATCTCAAGATATTTTAACATGTTTCTGTAGTTTTATGGAGTTTCTTGGAGGCTGGTAGGCTATAACTGCAAAGAGCAGGAATCGATCATGACAGGGAAAGTGAGATCGTTTTTGATGGCAAGTCGGCTAAAGCTTACATTACAGGTCACCCCCCAGATAATCCACTAGATGAGATTTGCATTTTCACAAGATACAAGAATTTTCAGAGTGGACAGTTCTTAGCATTTCAGCAGCTTTGTCATACATAGTTGAGTGAGTACCCTCTTCATCTCTAATCATTTTATTCTCTTGACTTGCATGAGCTATATTTGCCTGGTTTTTCTACTACACCACAGGTCCTTTTCTTCTCATCTCCTTGACTGAATCCTGCTTCCTACCAAGCCTGTGTTAAGGGTCTGCAGGACTCTGACTTCAGGCCCCTCATACCCACTCCACTTGTGTGATCTCAGCCAGATCCATGGTTTTAAATGCAACTCATATGTCAATAACTTATTCCCCCAGCCTAGAGCACTCACTGAGGTCTGTCCTCTTTTATCCAATTCCTACTTGGGGTCTTTATCTAACCACCTAGTGGGCATCCCCAACATAATTGGGCCAAGGTACAACTATCAGTTTTTTATACTCACTTCTGCCTTCTAGTTCAACAGGGCAAGTCCCATTCCTCTCCCTAAACTACAAGTCATCTTTCCTTTGCTTCACACTCAAATCCAGCTCTCCAAAATATTCCTAATCAAATTACTGCTCCTTTTCTCCACTTTTATACCCCAGTTCAAACCTCAGGCACCTTTCCTCTGGATCAGGGCCATAGTCTTCAAACTGTTGTTCTGTCCAAAACTTATTTCTAAAGTTGTAAATCTTTTGTTTCCCATTATATTTGGAATTAGATCTTACCCTTACTAATATCTAAGAAGCCTCCAAAACCTGGCCCTTACCTCTCCCATCCCTCCCCTCACTCAAACCACGATTGTCACACTGACCTTACTTCTGGCACACAACATATCTGGTTTTGATCACAAGGCCTTTTTGCCTGATGTTCCTCATGTTTGTGACACGCATTTGCCAAATACTTGTAACGTGTCCTCTTCTCATCATGAAGATCCCAATTCCAGTGGTCCCTCCTCAAAAAGTCGTTGTCACCTGTCAAAATTGCTCTCACCTCCTATCATCTGAGTGGAACATTCATCTTTTTTATCTTATTCATAGCATGTGTTCCTGTATTCCTGAAATTATCTTATTTATTCATTACATGTCTACTGTCCACTCTTATGGGTAGAATACATGTCCCTAGCTGGTAGTGACCTTGTTTTTTTCATTGCTGTATCTCGAACCTAAATCAGTGCCTGACACATAAAAAAGTTCAACACTTGTGGGCTGACTATCTAGATATAATCTTGGAAAAACTTATGAAAAGCCAAATGCTATCTAATAAGCCAAATGCTTTGCTCTATCATGTGTCTATCTATCTACCTACCAGCAGGGCATTGTTCCATCTTAAGATCTGCAGGTAATTCCAAATTGCCTACAGTCACTTTAAGGCTCATATATTAACTAATCAGGTGAACCCTTGTTTCCAGAGAGCTTGCTTCAAATGCTGGTATGTCATGAAATTCTGCTTTCATAATGTTGGCTACCTTTAAGACCCAGTGATACCCATATGCTTATTCAACTTGATCAAGCAAAGGATGAATTATTGTGAATAAATTGAACTACATAGCACCAAAAGAAAATATGGGTATAGCTACCTTAAAAGCAAAGAGGTCTACTTTCAGACAATATTTAGATGGTGATTAAAAATGTAAGTCCCAGCCCTGACCAGTTGGCTCAGTGGTAGAGCATTGGCCCAGCATGTGGATGTCTCAGGTTTGATTCCCAGTCAGGGCACACAGAAGTGACCATCTGCTTCTTCACCCCTTCCCCTCTCTTCTCTCTCTCTCTCTCTCTCTCTCTCTCTCTCTCTCTCTCTCTCTTCCCTTCCTACAGCCATGGCTCAATTGTAGCGAGTTGGCCCCAGCACTGAGGATGGCTCCAGTGGCTTTGCTTCAAGGGCTAAAAAATAGTTCAGTTGCTGAGCAATGGAGCAACACTCCAGATGGGCAGAGCATTGCCCCCCCGTAGTGGGCTTGCTGGGGGGTGGATCCCAGTCGGGTGCATGTGGGAATCTGTCTCTGCCTCCCCTCCTCTCACTGAGTAAAAAAAAAAAAAAATGTAAGTCCCCCTCCAGTATTAAACATCTTTGGACCAATAGGAATTATAAAATTTCCTTTAAGAACAGCCTTTAAATTGAGACAACCTACTGAAGCTCATTTTTTACATTTATACCACTACTATTATGTCAATAATTATTTTGTTGTTACCAATATTATCAACATTATTATTGGTAAAGAAATTGCAAACTGAACAAACAAAAAAGTATGTGGTACAATTGCCAATACTGACCTGAAATATATAAAACAAGACTATAGCTAAATTATAACTATTTAAGACTAGTCATCAGAATTAGGAAGCCCTGTTGGTCAGACATGTTCAAATTAAAAAAAAAAAAAAAGTGTGATCTCGGGTGGGGGAAATCACAGATACTACCTTGCATCTTTCCACAGTTAGGCAATTAAGTGAAATTCACACCAATTGA
Organism: Saccopteryx bilineata; assembly: GCF_036850765.1. Lineage (NCBI taxonomy): Eukaryota > Metazoa > Chordata > Mammalia > Chiroptera > Emballonuridae > Saccopteryx > Saccopteryx bilineata. The sequence continues at coordinate 152,624,930 of NC_089494.1, forward strand.
GATAAAAAATGCCTGTACACTGACACAATAAAAGACAGCTTTATATGCTTGATGACATGTTGACAGAATTACAATCATTTCGATACTAGAAAGACAGGAAATTTTTGACGAGTTTCTTCATAGGGAAAATAATTTCTCTAAAATACAAAAGTGGGCATGTTGAAATGCTTTCTTTTTTATCTACATGCTTGTATTTTAATTGGCAAATAATTATGTTGGCTTACATCTACAGCGTGTTTTTCCTCTTCTTATCCTCATACCATACAAACAAAACCATTTAAAAAGCCATAGATTCAAAAAAATCTAACTTATTGAAAATAGTTTATATTACTGTGGGGAGTAACAAATTCTCCTCTACCCTCAAAGTTCATCTGGCTGACCTAATAATCAAGTAGGCATGAGAGAGATTAGCAAGAGAAAATAACCAAACCTAATTACATATATATGTGCAGGAACCCCACACACATGAGAGTCAGAGACACCCTCTACTCCCATGCAGAACAGGTTCAGAGGTAGAAAGGAAAATCGAAGCATGTAAGACATTCTGAGCTAGGGATGAGGTCATGCACCTTGGAGGCTTCATAGGGTCATTGCAGACCATAAGAAGAGCAGATGTTTAGTAAATAAAATTTTACCCTGCCATACAGGTAGGTTGAAAAGGTTATTGTTGATAATCTCTTATGTGCAAAACCCCTAATTCAAATTCTTCTAGGCAGTTAAGGGTGAAGGGCTGAAAATTCTCCTGAGCCTGTGACTAAAGTTGGATTTAGCTCTCAAACCAATCTGCATACTGCAGAGGCACATATCAGGTGACTGATTCTGGACTCCCACACTACAAAAGGCTTTATTTCCACCATATAAAAGATTCACTTATGGCTGACTTTATAAAGAGCACTCCTATGTTTTTAAGTGTTCAGTTGGAGATTATGATTGAACCTAGATGACAGAAAGAAGGAAATTTAAAGTTCACATTCTAGAAGCCATAACCAATTGAAGAGCTATCAGAAATAAAAATAAAGCATCTATGAAATTATTAAATGTCTCAATAGGAAAGTAAGTTAACATTTTAAGAACTTCATGGATCATTTTAAAGAACAAAAATATGATATAAAAAAAGACATTGGTACTTTATCAAATACCAGGAAGGAGAGAAAATGGACCTTTGCTTTTTTAGGAACTAGAAATAAAATCTTTTCCACACTATCTCAATAGAATTTTCAACACTCTAGCCTTCAACACATAAGCCAGATAATCAAATTGCATATATGAAATAAGTTTTCATATATCAAAACTCTCTGGCTCAGTGTTCAGTAATCTCCTTTTACTTTTAAGTGGCTAAATTTTATTCTTGGCCAAAGATTACTTTTTATTGTTTTATGAAAGCATATTTTTTAATATTTACCACTAACTACCTTTATAATGAAAAGTCTTAAATATAATTTTATTTATTAATTTGTTACATAATATTGTGAATCAGATAGTGTGTATAAATCACTATAGAATTGTTCTATGAAACCAAACATACCAAACACATTTCCCAAAAATTCTGGTAGAAGAGCTAGTGACCAGGGTCCTATTACCTAACCATCATTTCCTCAGCAGTAAAATAACTTAACTATCAGCTTGCCTGATAGTGACTATAATGATTTGATGGGTTGAGCTCTCTGAAAACTCTCTGAGAAGCATAAATACCTATACACAAAGCTCATAGAAGTAGTGATATTTAACAATGGTATGGCATTTGCGTTTATAAGCAACAGATGATTAGAAAGTTCTTCTGTGGTGTCCATAGAAGATTAAACTTTCTGGCATGTCCTCATTTACAATGAAGGCTCTCTACTTCTGCCATGTGACCTGTTCCTTTAAAATCAGTTAGAGTTAATATAGTCCAGATTTGGTTTGCTCTGTATTTTAAATACAAAATTTATTACTCATCAACAGAACCCATATGGAAGAAAATAAGAATGTATTCAGCTGATTTTCCTAGCTAGCCCATGGATATGAGCATTCTATCACTACTCTCAACGATGTTCTTATATTAATATTCAAAAGATGCAGATCACTGTTTATGAAAGTTTTATATTATACACACCTTCTATTTTCAAAGATTACTAACACCAATTTTTTTTTTAATAAATTTTTATTAATGGTAATGGGATGACATTAATAAATCAGGGTACATATATTCAAAGAAAACATGTCTAGGTTATTTTGTCATTAAATTATGTTGCGTACCCCTCGCCCAAAGTCAGATTGTCCTCCGCCACCCTCTATCTAGTTCTCTGTGCCCCTCCCCCTCCCCCTAACTCTCTCCCTCCCTCCCTCCCTCCCATGTCCTCCCTCCCCCCACCCCTGGTAACCACCACACTCTTGTCCATGTCTCTTAGTCTCATTTTTATGTTCCACCAATGTATGGAATCATGTAGTTCTTGTTTTTTTCTGATTTACTTATTTCACTCCTTATAATGTTATCAAGATCCCACCATTTTGCTGTAAATGATCTGATGTCATCATTTCTTATGGCTGAGTAGTATTCCATAAACACCAATTATTAAAAAAACTATTGTTTCAGGGGATTTTATTTCTTTTTTTTTTAATTGAGTCAGAGCTACTTTTAGTTTATTTTCATGTTCTCTTCCCTGTTTTTATTTTAAGCCCAGGTGGTCAACATATCTGATTTTCACAGACCAAAATGCTCAGTTCCAACCAAAGCACTGCAAAGATGACCTGTTGTTGGAACAGTCTTAGTTCCTGCAGCATTTTTAGCTTTTTTTTTTTTTTTTTTTTTTGCTTTTATTGCCACACCCCCAAGTTTGTACCTAAATCTCACTTGACCCAGATGTTTTAATTAGGCCTACCATAACTAATCAATATCAGTGAGATGGTCCCATAATTTAATAAAGCAGATAAAGCCTGGATTTCTACAGATAAGGATAAATCATGGGGGTATTTGAATCACAGTTTTTATCAGAGACCCAGTGGGATCGTAATGTGTTCTTTCAGTCTGTACCAAAGGTAGTAGCAGGAAGCTATTTTATAGATTTCTTGGTAATCTGAGCTGATGCTATACCTGTTACAGGACTTTTCCATTAAAATAGAAACACAGCAGGATAAAATAGATACAAATGGTGATTTTGTAACAGTCAATAAAAACATGACTATAGTAATGGAAAATTTGTTCATGAATTGTGAAGTATCAGTGGCTCAGTTGGTGTGGTAATAAAATAATTTGTGTCCTGCCGCTGGAACTTTTTTTACCGTGCTAGCATGTACCTTTATTTATTGGATTTTTTTCTTCCCTTTGAGAAAGGAGTCACCAAAGGCAATAAACTTATTAAAAAAATAATGTATCTTAGTCAAACACAGACACCTAATCATAACAGCCTCTTAAATGGCTTTTTAAACTACTTTAAAAGCCATTACTTTTATTTATGAAAGAAAATTTCAGCCCATTATGTGAAAAATAAATTTATATTTAGTTCTTTCATGTCAATGGGAATGACTGTTTTATGTAGAAAACAGTTAACCTCATACCTCCCGAATTAAGAGCTATCATTACCTTCTGAGTCACATGTTGACCTATAGGAAGCAAAATGCAGAGAGAATGAATCACCATTTTAAGTAATGATTTAAATGAAAATTTTAAAAAGCTGAGAAAAAGGACTCAGGGACATTTGGAGAAAGAGGGCAGAAATAATATGATATTCTATTTGATCTATCAAAGTATGTTCTGTCCAAAAGATTTATCCTAATCCTCTCCAAAGGGAATGCTATTGTACAGGTTTCTGTTAGTGTCTTTGTGGATATTAATTTGCTAGAAAACTTGCTTTCCTCCCACCATACCCCATGGTTCCCAAATTATTACAAATAATTAAAATAATGGAAGAAACCTTTTATAGTGAGGCTATAAGGTCAAATTTATGAACTATGCTGATTCTCCCTCGGAGATCAGATGCATATATTTAAATTATGACTTTACATTTGATATTAAAAACAGGGGAAGAAGACAACTATTATCTCTAGAATATGGGAAATGAAATCTGGAAGGGAACAGAAGCCCCTTATAAATGCTTTCCTGCCTAATAAAGCGATCCAATTTTCTTTTAATTTCTAAGGTTTTAAATAAATGAATCTGAGAGCTATATTTGAAAAAAATGGGTGCTATCTTGTTTTTAACAGGAAGCAAAAGAACACAAGTCATTTTGAATCAAAGGCTCCTCTATTCTGTCTACTCATTTGCTCTGTTGATGACTTTCCTGCCCATGAGCCTAGAACTTTTACCAAATGTCTTCGTGTGATAGAAAAGCTTTAAGTGCCCAGTCACATAGGTCATGAAGATGCACCATCAAACTCCACTCTATCCTAGTCCTGTTCAGTTCCTCTGCTTAGTTTGTGTTCCTTCCCATTGGCACGTCTCCCTCCTTCTCTGGGCTGGTTGCAGAATGAGGTTCACATCTCAGACCTGCCATCCCAAAGGGACAGGAGCAATATTGAAACCCCTGCACTCCAGCTGGTAGTGTTTGCAGGGCCCCAGAGGTGGAGTAGGAGCAGTTCTGCCTGTGATTGCATGATTAACACAATGTTAACTGTGCAAACAGAGCTGGAGTGCAGACAACATGCTGCTGCAAACACAATCATGGCCACTCAAGAACTCAGTGGTGCCTTGCTCCAAGGAAATGGTAGGTTAGTTTTCCCACCTTCCATTTACTTAATTTTGAGAAAACAGCTGTGTGGACGGCTCACCATATGCCTGCTGAAGAGTTTGGCTGAAATCTAGGTGTCATTAGGAAGTCTCCTCCAGAAAGCCAACCAAAGTTAGGCCACCAGATGCTATGCCCTGTGCAGCTCTTGTTGTATCCTCCTCACATACAAGGAAAGGGCCACACCAGTGGGTTTCCCATAAATGGCATTGAATTTGTCACCCTGAGACAGTGATCCTGATTGTGTACCAATTCTCCAAATTTCTTTATACTAAAAATTTTAAGATTTTTTTAAATTTTAATTTTTTTTAATTATTTAAATTTGCCTGACTAGGTGGTGGCTTGGGACACTGAGGACCCATGTTTGAAACCCCAAACTCACCGGCTTGAGCACAGGCTCATCTGGCTTGAACATGGGCTCACCAGCTGGAGCTCAGGGTTGCTGGCTTGAGTCTGGGATCATAGACATGACTCCACGGTTGGTGGCTTGAAGACCAAGGTCACTGGCTTGAGGCAAAGGTCACTGGCTTGAGCAAGGGGTCACTGACTTGCTGGAGCTCACTCCTCCTACCCCATCAAGGCACATATGAGAAAGCAATCAGTGAACAACTAAGGTGCTGCTACAAGGAATTAATGCTTCTCATCTCTCTTCCTTCCAGTCTGTCTGTCCCCCTCTGTCTCTCTCTCTCTCTCTATTTCTGCCTCTCAAAAAAATTGTTTAAATTTAAGTAATTATTTAAATATTCCCATTGATTCTAAGAAAACCTGATTAACTTCTTTCCAGAATAATGGACTATTGGAGTCTGTATATTGTATTTGTATATTGTATGACAGTGGCCATGTGCTCCCTTCAATTCTCTGAACTGAATCAGGACTTTAGAGTCAAGTTGTCCAGAGCTCCTTTCCAGATAATTTATTTTTAGCTGTGCAACCTTAAAACATCTGAGTCTCGTGTAATCTGTAGAGGACTCTATGCAGTCCCTATTCTTATTAACAGGGTGGTTAAAAGGATTTTAAAGAAGTAAAATAATTAGTATAGCATACTGTAAGCCCTTATTAAATGTTAGCTATTGATTATGATTTTGGTGGTGCAGATTACAGCAATCCATAACGTAATTTGGAAAGGACAATTGTTTGCCGTCCAATGATAGCCATCCAGTTAGTCACAGTTGCAGGCTAATTATTGGCCCCACCATATGCCAGAATTTCATTATTTTGGGGGTCTTGGTCAATTTCAAGAGGATATAGTTTAGTCCAATTGAGTGGATGCAGTCAGGCTTTTTTTTTATTGAGTGAGATAGGAAACATGGTGGTGAGCACTGGGCCCTGGGTAGTCAGAGGCCCTGGGCCTCTAGCTTGGGCTTAACCACTAGGTAGAGCATATGGCAAGTAACTCACTTGTGAGTAAGAATAGCACTAATCCTACTTATCTCATAGGTTTAGTGTAATAAATTAGTAAAGCATGATTAAATCAACTCTAGAATACTAGGCAAAGATAAAGGACTGCTGCCATCTTCAATAGTGTGTTCCTCGTCCATTAATTTGTCTGTTTCTCTGAAATTGCCCTCAACACCCAATGCCTTGAGGTAGTCTTCATTGCCAACACCCCCCTCTTGGAAACCCTGCTAAATAATAAATGATTACATGGGATCACTTTTATAAAGCAACTAACAAACAATAGGATAGCTTCTTATGATACTAGGTCTCTTCCCTAACTCATTTGTCAACCTATACCTGTATCCCTACATTGAGAGAAATAATGGTACAGAATCTGGGGCACACAGATCTTGAGAAGACGTGGGCAATGCCAAAGATTAGATCATCATGGCATGTAGTGTTGACTGGGTATTCTTGGTTTAAAAAAACACAAAACAGATAGAGAGAAATTCAGAGATAATATGAGAAGCTGAAAAATACCTTGAAGTCTGCCTATCTAAATTAGGTTCCTGGGCCCAGTTCTAAGGTAGGGAGTGAGAGGGAAGTTTTCCCACACATCTACAAACAATCCCCAGATACCAGCACGGTAGCCAAGAATTCAACTCTATCCTGACACTACCTACCCTGAGATTGACTCAAATTCCACAGGTTAAGGGTTCAGTCCTACAAAGCCACCCCCTCTCCCCAACACACCCACACATGTACACAGTTCAGACTTCCATTGCAAGCCCAGGCTTCTGGCTATAGATTGGAGTTTCTTACAACCCCCTATTTATGTTCAATTAACTTGCCAGAATAGCTCACAGAACTCAGGAAAACTAATTTACTGACTAGATTGCCATTTATTAGAAAGGATATTAAAGGATTCAAATCAAGAGCCAGATGAAGAGATACATAGGTACATAGGTACATAGGACAAGGTGCTGAACAAAGGAGCTTCTGTCCTTGTAGAATTTGGGGCCTGGGACAATGTCACATGGAAGTGTTCTGGTTCCCCAGCCTGGAAACTCTTTGAACTCCCTTCTTTTGGGTTTTTTTGGAGGCTTCATTATATACACATGATTCACACTCATTGGCCATTGATGATTGACTCAACTTCCAGCCCCTCTCCTCTCCTTGAAGTTGGTGGTGAGGAGATGAGACTGAAAGGTCCAACCTTCTGATCACATGGCTGGTTCTCCTGGCAGCCAGCACTTGTCCTTATGTCAGTGGTTCTCAAACTTTTTCAGTCAGGGCTCATTTAAAATCCTACAAACAATTGTAGACACACTATATACAAATTTCTGAGAAATGTGTTATAATAATAAAGTCAAATATTAAAGAAAAAAAAATAAAGTCCAAGCATGCTTTTATGGTAATTAAATGAAATAAATACGACAAAATTAAATTTATTTTGACATTAAAAAACATTTTTATGTTACATTTTTTGAGTTATACTTTTTAGAATTCATAAAAAAGAGGGGTTAAAAAATAAAAAAATGACAAAATAGTTATCTTTTTATATATATAGATACATTCTTAAGATTTAGTAAATTCAGCAGGTCCTGGCACGAATGTGTTAAGTTTTTTGGCATTCTTATGTTTATAAGAAACATGAGCCTGATGTGTCCTAGCAATTTCTTGAATGTTTGGGTATATATTTGAAAGGCAAAGTCTCATTTTCTTGTCAATATATTGAAGAATTTCTCTCTTTTTACTTTTAATTGTGTTAAGTGCAGAAAACCCCTACCATACATATCATCTTAACTTTACACCAAACAAAGGATAGAAGAAACTTGCCTCCTGTCTTTCTGGGGAACATGGGAGGTAGTGTAAACAATCCAGCACCACAGCTTAACAGCCTTTTGCAACCTAATCAGGCAAGTGAGGTGGGGGGTTGGGCAGACTGTCAGCTTACAGCCAATTCCTCACACCTCTGTCCCCCAAAAATCTAAACTCCCAAAACTCTTTTGTTCTTTTGGTCCCCAACAGGCACATATTTCTCTGGAATACCATAGGATGCACCTGCAAATCTTCTAGGGCGCCCCAGTGTGCCCCGGCGCACACTTTGAGAACCACTGCCTTAGGTGCTTTCCAACATTCACCTCATTAACATAAAAAAACCTTGATTTCTTTCAACACTTAAAAAATTCCAAGCTGTGTGCCAGAAATTGTGGACAAATACAAAATATATATGAGAAATATATTGTAGTCATCTGAATGAATAAATAGCAATATTACACTATCTAAACCTCTTTATCCAAAGTAGTTTTTGTTAATCATGGGTCCAGTCATCATTTCATCATTTGATCTGGGCTCAAGTAATGTTTCTTTTTTTTTTTTTTTCTTTTTTTAACTAGTTATAATTTATTGAGAACCTATCATGAGCCAGGTATATAAGAATCTTTGTACATAGTCTTTCTCATCCTCACAGCCACACTTGGGGTTATATACTGTCTCCAGCCTATAGACAAGGAAACAAGGCTTGGGTTCAGAAGCTCACCCAGCAGGTGAGTGGCACAGCCTGTATTTAAATATTGGGCACAGAAACCCAAGCTCTTCCCCACAGAGCCTTTGCTGTGGAACAGCAGATATTGGGCCCAAGTTGCCTTGAGGAGTAACTGTTGCCAAAGCACAATAAAATAAGCAGAAAGAAAAGCTTAGGAAAATCAATTGGAAAAAAAAAAACCAAATACAAATCTTAAAACTATCATTTAAAACCCCACTAGATAAACAAAATGTTCCACCTGATAACAGATTTGTAAAATAATTAAGCCATGTTAAACAGATAATGCTTTTTATCAATTTAGTGTGGGTAAAGCATTCTCACACAGATTGCAATTTTTGCTCAGCAACTATAAACATTTGCATATTATGCGTTTTAAAAAGCACATCTTATTTTAAATTCAAAGCCTTAATATCACATATAAATGCATTTGATGCAAAGTTATTCCTGTGCCACTCAGAAAGAGAACCCAAATACTGGGTTTTGGCAGAGGTTTTAAAGTAGAGCGAGGTCAATCTGTAAAAGTAGCCAAATAGATCTAGTTTGAAATATTAATCATTTATTTACCCCTACTTAGTGCATTTAACTTCTATTAAACTACATTGAAATCTCACTTGGAATTTAACAGAAATCTATACCCAAGCATTAAATATTTAGTGTCTGTTTAGGAAAAGTAATTGGTAGAACTCAAAGCTGCTATTTGTTCTGTTTGATTAATGTTTACCAAGTGGAAGTTTTGTGCAAAATAATACATCAGTGTTCCACACTCACTGATGCTTCCTCTGCTGCTCAACACCTTATCTCCCGATCCTGCTTTATGCATCATCCTTTGAAAATGGAGCACAAGGAGTATTTTCTCAAATTAATTTTTAATTTCTGTAAAAAATTTGCATTTCCCCTGGATGACAGATGTATCACCTTTTCAAAATTCACTCTACATAAACTAATAATATATCCACTTCTCTCCACATATTTGCTTTCTCCTCGTAATCACTAACAGTCAGTTACAGCAGAAAGCAGTGTTCCTCCCTTCCTGGTTCCTTTCTCATTGCATGGCTTCAGGTGAAGGCTATACTCTCTGGGGGCAGCAAAGTGCCTAGCATGTGATATGGGTTCAGGGTTTGATGAGTGAATTAATGACATCCTCATTTGTATATTGATGATAATAGAGTCCAATCAACCTATTGAACAGGTGGTTTTAAATATTAAACAAGGCAAACATTTTTAAAATAGGAAATGATGTATAAACATAAAGTCTTATTAAAATTGCAGGCCTTTGAGTAGTACCTAGTAAGAAATATTTGAAAGAAATTGAGGAGTAGGAAATACCTGTAGGCTCATAGAAATTTGCATAGCTGAAATAACCTTGTTCCTTAAAAATAAATTAGTTAGTGCAGTTTTCTCAAAGACTACATTGAAAAATTGAAAACAAAGCAATGCCCTTTCTTTTTCTCCTCTCTGCTCTGATTCACAGCCAAGCTTTCATGACAAAATTATTTTGTTGAACAAAAATTCTTTTGACAAGCATGGAATTTTGTAGTTTAATGCTTAAAAGGCATCCATGTAAGAGGTTCAACAGGGAAAGTTTCTGCTGCGTGAGAAGCATAAAGTACATCTGGTCTGCCAGGACCAGCCATTCTATGATGACCAGAAAAATTAAGAATAACTTGTGTGAGCAAATTGAATGTCCTCACTGTATTTCCAGAAGCAAATGTTAGTTAGCACTTTTTTTTACACGACCATCTTGATTATCTTGACTTGGGCAAGGTGACAGCAATAGTGAGACTTAGGGAATAGACAAATTAAGTGATAATAAAGAAAGGCCAGTCCCATCCTGACAAGGAAATGATACTTCTGTTCCTCAATTTTAGATGTTAATGTTAATCTTATTTTGATTCTTCTAAAAGGAAATGCTGAAGTCTTCACTGTACAATGGATTCTTTCCTCTTGAATTTTATTTTTTATCTTTTGAAGTGAGAAGAGGGGAGATAGAGAGGCAGACTCCCACATATGCCCTGACTGGGATCCATTTGGCAACCCTCTTCTGGGACCAATGCCCTGCGCATCTGGGACCACACTCCCAACTGAGCTATTTTTCACACGTGAGGCTCGATGAAGTCATCCTCAGCTCCCAGGGCTGACACACTCAAATCAATTGAGCTATGGCTGTGGGAGGAAAAGAGAGAGAGAGAAGAGGTAGGGGAAAGCAGATGGTCACTTCTCCTGTGTACCCTGATCAGGAATCCAAACCTGGGACTTCCACACACCAGGTTGACACTCTACTGCTGAGCCAACTGGCCAGGTCCTTCCTCATGAAGCTTTAGGTACTATGAGATTCATGTATTTCATCTTTTCCCTGAATTTTAATTCAGTGGTATCTATGAGAAACAATACTTTTTGACCCAGTTGTAGTCAATTGGAAATACTAAATATTCCTAAATTGATCTTTTATTTTAATATGACTATGTGCCTGGGTTTGTGCTTTCTCAGGACAGCTGTTCTAATTGTTGTTGGGTTTCTTGGGTAGGTGGGGGAAAGAATTGCATAATAAGTATATAAAAGTGAGTATAGTTTTCTCAAAAATATGTCAAATATTTCTTGCCATTTGGTAAACCAAAACAAGAGTTGCTGGTCCACAAGATTTTCTAAGCTATGTCTCCAGCATCCTGGAAAGGAAATTACAAGTGTCTACTTAATAAGATCTGATAAAAGAGAGATTCTATATCAGAGACTAGTAAAGACTCCTCAGCATTTTGAAAATTATGTTTTCAGTTCCTAGTTAATTACCATTTGAATGATGTTTGAGTTGCTAGAAATTGTTGCAGAAATTCAATAACCGTTCAACAATTAGCATTTACCTTGAAATGTGAGTCGGTTTTTTGAAACATGTTTAAACCATCTAGATTGTCCTACATCTTATATAGTCCTTGTTTTTTAAAGCACAGAACCACACTACTTACATGGAAAAGAGAATTGGTGTTGTGAGGGAGGTTATAGGAACAAAGCATAGAGAGCTCCTGGAAAGTACTCGTGTGCCATTCTTGGAGGAGAGAAAGCAAATTCCAGAAGAGGTGACTGTTAAAAGCAGTAGTATATATTTCAAGAATAGCCAAGGCATTTGCAAACTATTAGTTATATTTATTAAAACCTCATCTCACTGGCAATATCCTTCACTTCTTTTTTTTTTTTTTTTTTGTGTGTGTGTGTGTGTGTGTGTGTGTGTGTGTGACAGAAACAGAGTTAGAGAGAGGGACAGAGACAGACAGGCAGCAGGAAGAGAGAGAGATGAGAAGCATCAATTCTTTTGTTTTTGTTTTTTTATTCATTTTAGAAAGGAGAGAGAGAGAGAGAGAGAAGGGGGGAGGAGCAGGAAGCATCAACTCCCATATGTGCCTTGACCAGGCAAGCCCAGGGTTTCAAACCAGCGACCTCAGCATTTCCAGGTTGACACTTTATCCACTGCGCCACCACAGGTCAGGCAATATCCTTCACTTCTTGGTCAGATAGTTGTTCTACATATCATTTTAAGGATGGTAAGAAGACAAGGGTTTTTTTTTTCTTTTAAAGCAAATATGATACTTAATCTCTAAAGAGCCAGTAACATTACAGATCAATGTGTTAAATCAAAACAATCTAGAATTAATAAACTAATATATTCAGAAACAAAAATTTGAGTTCCTCTCACTTATGTACCAAGCCCCACTGTATGGCTGACTTGGCTGAAGAGAAATCGAGGCCCCACCCTTGAACTTTACAACCATGGTAAATCACCTCATCTCTGTATTTTCAAAAAAAAAGTTCAATTCCTCTTATTTTGAATGAAAACAATAAAAAACAAAGATAAGGCCCTGGCCGGTTGGCTCAGTAGTAGAGCGTCTGCCTGGCGTGCGGGAGACCCGGGTTCGATTCCCAGCCAGGGCACACAGGAGAAGCACCCATTTGCTTCTCCACCCCTCCCCCTCTCCTTCCTCTCTGTTTCTCTCTTCCTATCCCACAGCAGAGGCTCCACTGGAGCAAAGTTGGCCCGGGCGCTGAGGATGGATCTGTGGCCTCTGCCTCAGGCACTAGAATGGCTCTGGTTGCAACAGAGCGCTGCCCCAGATGGGCAGAGCATCGCCTCCTGGTGGGCACGCCGGGTGGATCCCAGTCAGGCACATGCAGGAGTCTGTTTGACTGCCTCCCCGTTTCCAACATCAACTTCAGAAAAATACAAAAAAAAAAAAAAAAAGATAAAAACACCTGCGTAGTAATCATGATATGTCCTTACCCCAAGGTCATCTATGATGTACAAATTTGGGGGAATCATTTCACCTCTCTTAGCTTCAGTTTCTTCAGCTAAAACTTGAATTTATAGTTTAATCATGGATTGTTTGACTCTTCTTTGCTTTAAAAGGGTGAGATTATACTATAAACTAATTATATGGCTTTTTGTCAGACTTTTCAACATGGCATTCATATTGAAAAGGTACCAATTGTTCATAATATCTTTCCTTCTAGTCCTTTTCTCTGAGCTAAGGATTGAAATGTTTCTAGCCCAGTTTCTATATAAATGGTTCAAAATAGTCCTATGAAATTTACTTAGTGAGTGTGTCTTTTTGGATATTTATAAGTGACATTAATTTTTATATAAATTTAGAAAGCTCTGAAGGATGTATGATATTTAATTGAATCCTAAAATATACAGCTCTACTTAAAACAGTTCATCCTGATTAATAAAACTCTTTCAATCCTGTTCTTTGTTTGTTTGTTTGTTTGTTGTTTTCAGTGAGAGGAGGGAACATAGAGAGACAGACTCCACATGTGCCCCAACTGGAATCCACCCAGCAACCCCTATCTGAGTCCAATGCTCTGCCCATCTGGGGCCGATGCTTGCAACTGAGCTATTTTTAATGCCTGAGGAGGGGGCTCCATGGAGCCATCCTCAGCACCGAAGGCCAATGCACTCAAATCAATCGAGCCATGGCTGAAGGAGGGGAAGAGAGACAGAGAGAGAAAGGTAAAGGAGAGGAGAAGTAGATGATTACTTCTCCTGTGTACCCTGACTAGGAATCAAACCTGGGACTTCCACACGTTAGGTCAATGCTCTACCACTGAGCCAGGGCATCAATCCTGTTTTATGTTACATGTTTAGAAACATGTTCAATCTAAGAACTAACTTTTGTGAATTATTCTTGGATGTACTTTTGCTTTTACCAGAAGTCCAATCCTTAGCTCAATTATTGACTATAATTTCCCTAAGGGTGACTTTCTTTCTGTACTACTGAAAAATCATTTTTTTGTTTCTGGATATGAATTAAATAGTGACTCTAATTAGCTGCCACTAACAGGAATAATAATAGTAACTGCATTTGTAAGTGCTTTACATTTATATAGAATATTCTTTTATCAAAGGAAGATAGAGTCCATCTCTTATTTGACAGAGTGATAAACTGAATCGAAATGATGGAGTCAGTTTTCTAGGATGAAATGTAGTAGCTATTAAATAGTCCGCAGCAAGATTGAAGAGTTAAGAACAAGAAAAGATTTCTTTATTTATTGCCTATGGAACATATATCCACTGCTGGTGGTCTTTCTTCAACTGCCAGAGAAAATTCCAACTTGCTTGTAACAAAATTCACCTTTAGTAACTTGTATTTCTGTGGGGAAAGTAGCTATATTAGGCTTGCTTGCTTGTTGGTTTCCCGGCTGCAAGCACTTTGCACAACTAGTGTGTGAGCATGTGGCAGAAAGCCACGTGTGTGGTGTCTATATGAAAAGCTAAGGGTGCTTTCCCTTGGTGGCGATTCTCCTAGATTGCTCTCCCACCACTGCGAGGTGCAGTTCCCTGATTCCCTCAGCCGCCACCGCCACTGTGAGGGATGGGGTTCCTGATCCCTGCCCTCCACTGTGAAAAGTGGTTTTCCTTTGCTTATTTGTTCGCCCATCTCTGCGAACCTCCAATAAACAGGAATGTACCGACACTGTTCAGCTCTGTAGTTTGTGAGGCCTGAGTTCGGAGGCAAGAGACAGAGGCTGTGTGTGTGTGTGTGGGGGGGGGGGGGGGCTGCTGGAAAAAGATGCGTAGAGCTTTAGGCAGATAGGACATACCTTATTGGCAGCGGCAGCCAGATGCAGAATGGTGGCCGCAATAGCAGCAGCCTGACGAAGTGCACAGGCATTTTATTAGTAAAATAACACAAAAATGGAACCAAGCCATGATTACAAAATGTGGGGGTAACATTATCAGTTATATAAGGCAGGGATGCATGCATACCACCCCGGCCTCTTTCCCTTAGTCATGCAAAGCTGGATCTGATGTAATTGACTTGTCCATGCTGAGTGGATCTTGTGCAGGCTGTTTACCAATTCTCCGGAGACCAGCTTTCCCACACAGTTCCTGCCCGAATTCAGTGTGAACCTGCCTGGTCTCAACCACTGGCATTACAGTTTCCATCTTGGCTGCAGTGCTAAAACAGTGTGTTGAAATGAGACAAGCATGGGTTTAGAGCCTAATGGACTCATTCTCTAACTCCATTTCTGCCACTTGCCAACTCAGGCCAATAATACAATCTCTGTGAGCAGCACTGTCCTTGTGTGGTAAATGGAAGATGAGATGATGACTCTCTTGGTGGGATGTTTTAACTATTAAGTGATGTATAATATTTGGATTGCCTGGTATGTATTTTGACACTTCACATGTAATAATTTCTGAAAAGGAAAATACAAAATTAGTATCCAGGACTGAGAGTGTGGCAATGACTCTTCTCCATTGTGTCTGGCTGGTGACTTTTTACAAGTTTTTTGTCTTGGAAGTTGGCCCCCATCCTGGTCTTTTGGCTAGAGAGCAGACCTTTTTTCTGACATCTTTAAACAATATTTTCTGAAGTATTTATTTGCCTTGTTTCTACCTTTATAAGGGTCTTATCAAAAGGCAGGAATTAATCTTCTTAGAATTGATAACAATGCTACGTTGCCTATCATAACTGCGTAGTATAGCAGATGCAGAAGCTGAAGAAGAATTGTTTCCACTATGGAATCCAAAGAGTTACTTTCTGGCAAAAATAAGGTCCCAGTAGTTAAATCCATTTTGCTTCCACTTTTCTATGCCACTTCTGTTTTACATACAGCCACCTATCTTAACATTATCAGAGGATTTTGTTACTCCTTCCTGATACATCCCACGTCATTTCTAAATTGCTCCACTGTATACTGATATTGAACAAAACTCCTAGCTGGCTTTATAAATCCTCATCAGCAAAAACACAGAATACCTGCCCTTGATTGCTTTATAAAGAAAAACAGGGTTCTATCGTAAAGATCCCTTTGTGCTACACAATAATTTTGTCAAATAGGAAATATTTTCTATTTAATCCAATTCATTGTTATTGAGCACTGCAATAAGCCAGGCACTGAGCTTCTAGGGACACAAAGATGAATTAAATCCTCCCCCAAGTGGTTGGCAGGAGACTGAGGCGGTCACACACACTTAAGGACAGGTGAAGATGGCATGACTAAAGCTGACTTGGGTTGGGAGAAGGGGGTGGGCAGGGCTTTCATCTGGATCTAGAGATGTTTGTTTGTTTGTTTGTTTGTTTCAGAAAACAAAGAGCTAGAGAAAAAAATACTAGCATGAGCACAGGGACACACAAGCAGCACGAGAAGCCCAGGACTTGGCCCAGTGCCTGCCGCTCTGGGGGCTCCAGCAGGTATTTGTAGAGGTAGCAATTAAGGTCACGTGGTGAATAGGAGAGGGTAGGAGACAGTTAAGGGGCTTTGTGAAATATTTCTTATTTTATCATTCTCTGTTTTATTAAACATCTTTACTGTTTCCTTTCTTTTTACCTGCCTCTGGTATGTAGTGATAATATACGCACATTGCAAACAGCACAAAGTGAGAATTGGCTCTCTTAGGAAAGCAGACCATAAGTAAGTCTCTCTCTTTCCCTTCTGTTTTAAGCCATAAGAACATGAACTGGTTAAATTATTTTGCTGCCTCTAAATGTGAAATATAGTCGAGTTCTGGAGGGGAAAAGAATTGATTGCCATAACAAGGTCTACTGCTAAACTGAACATATGTTGCTCATAATGTCACTTTCTAAATCAATGAAATTATCATTATAGAATATGTCGACAAATTAGACATGTAAAGTGCCGGCTGTATGTGGGAGAGATGTAATTTGGCTCCATAAAAAGAAAATTAAACAATAAAATATCATTGACAGATGTAGTTAGCTAAAGGTTTTGAGGTTTAAATACCAATTTGTGGGGAAAAATTATGCAGAAAACTGAGGGTACCAGATAAAAATACCAGTCTTCATGGGAAAGGAAAATTCAGTCTTTTGACCAGATGTTCTAAGACCTTAATTGTGGCCTTTCTTTAACAGATGGGTATGCTGACAGTTCTTAAAATTTTCAAATTCAAATAAAGTAGGTTAGTGATAATAAAGGAAATAAAGCCAATTGAATATGATTTGAACAAGTATAGTAGATTAGGTTAGATTAGTGATGCTCAGGTTCTTCTCACCAGGGCTTCTTCAAGCAGAATTTGTCTTGTGTTTCTCTCCTTAGAAAACGTGACAAAAAGCCACATGTTCCAACATTTTTGTAGTTGTGGTTACCCATTCCTAACAATGATAGCATTGTGGTATTAGGTAAGAGTCTTAAAAATAAGTGTAAAAAAATAAGCAACACAATTATCAATGAAAAACTAATTGTTATTTTTATGGAAGCTGTGTTTTACTATTTGGAGAGTAAAATACATGAAAATTAATCTTTTATACTCCAATTACAATGGTTATTCCAAGTGGATTTCAGATTTATGACATTAATGACTGGAAAAGTAGACAGACCCACACTTTTCTCAACATTAAAGGCTGGGACAGAGTAACGGAATATTAGCAGTAGAAAACACTGGGTGATGACCTTTACAAAATATTCAGCATCACCTATAGATTAAGAGAGTAAAGGTAACATATACCGAGACTAGAGAAATATTAAAACATTTTAATATCAATAAGATTTACTAAGGGACTTTCCCAATCTCTTCTAGAGCCTTTACTTTTATTTTTCTCCACTAGGCCCACTAATCTTGGGAAGCAATCGTCGGTTCATCATTCTGTCCCCTAGCACTTAGCACAGTAACTTCCACGAACAATAATTAAATAAATACATGCTGAGATAACTTACAGATGGACAGATGCAGAAATGAAAGAAGAAAGTTTAAAATATTTCCCACATGAGAACAATCCTGTTTATAAAATTATTCTGCCTTGCATGTCCCAGGCACTTGAGAGGGGTGTAGTCCTGGCCCCAATTTGGTGATTGGAGCTGTGTGAGTCGTACTTCTACCAAACGGTTGTAATGAGTCGGGCCCTCTAGTTGCTGGTGGGAGACCCAGCAGAGTGTTATGTCCCTTTTTCAGTGCTTATGTCAGCTTCTCTGTCAACCTCAATTCCAGTTTAATTACAATGAGAACAGTCCCAATGTAACCTGTGGACATCATGTGTGATTGAGAAATAACTGTTTTTCCCCTGAGATTATGCTGGACAATACAGTAGGCAAAGATAGAGTGGCCACTAATATTTCCCAAGAAACATTGCTTCCTCTATGGAAATGCCATGTAATCTATATCTTTGCAAATGTATCCTACCTTCACTCCCAATTGCCATCACATTTCCAAAGGGTCAGATTTGATTGAACAGTGAATATTGCAGTAGTCCATACCTAAATATTTTTCTCCAGTGGGAAAAACTTCTCCAAAGTGGGCTATCAGCTAGGGAGACAAGGACAATTCTGCAGAAAATCCCACATATACACAGACACACACTTAAGTAACTTTATTAGCGCTCTTCTTAGCCAGAATAGAAAACCAGGACTGGCTAGAATAGCGGGATTATCACAGCTGTTCAGGTGCATATTATTTCCTTGAATTCCATGTCTAATGTTATTAAATTGATGGTTCCATTATACAGTGTGTCCATAAAGTCATGGTGCACTTTTGACCGGTCACAGGAAAGCAACAAGAGATGATAGAAATGTGAAATCTGCACCAAATAATAGGAAAACCCTCCCAGTTTCTGCAGGATGATGTCACAGCATGTGCGCATGCACAGATGATGACGTAACACCGTGTATACAGCGGAGCAGCCCACGGCCATGCCAGTCGAGATGTGGACAGTACAGAGGAAAGCTCAGTGTGTTCTGTGGCTCGCTAAATTCGAATCCGTGACCAGAGTGCAACGTGAATATCGGCGCATTTATAACGAAGCGCCACCACATAGGAATAACATTACTCGGTGGGATAAGCAGTTGAAGGAAACCGGCAGTTTGGTGGAGAAACCCCGTTCTGGTAGGCCATCAGTCAGTGACGAGTCTGTAGAGGCTATATGGGATAGCTACCTAAGGAGCCCTAAAAACTCTGTGCATGAGCCCACATAGAACTGCACTGAATAGGTATGAAACTGGGAGAGTTTTCTTTTTATTTGGTGCAGATTTCACATTTCTATCATTTTTTGTTGCTTTCCTGTGACCGGTCAAAAGTGCACCATGACTTTATGGACACATTGTATTTCATACAACAAGATTAATAGAAAGAAATGACAAAAATTTTTATAAAGTAGGAAGAAATGAGGATTTCACATAAATGACATTCCCATCTGAAAGTTGTGGATAAAAACTTTTCCAGCATCTGTTATGGAAATATGGAAACGTATTTTTAAATGCAGTGTGAAATGTAAAATAAGAGATAAAATGTGGTGAGTCCATATTTGAGGATCTTTGCTTGTCAAAATAACACTTCCAAAAAGAAAATCATTTCAAAAGGTTACCCCTCAGAATACTGCCACTAACGGTGCTATTTTCAATAAATGTTGTATTTAATATTTCCATATAATATTCTAGCACCACAAACCTATCACCCCAAGACAGCCCAGGGGGAACAGAAAAAAGAATGTACCAGTACAGATATGTGAGGGGAGCCATATTTCAGCAGGGAGATTGGAATTGGGGATCCCATGCCCAAACTCCCCATGAAAAGAACGAACTTACAATAGAGGTCATTTCACCAGCAATGGACATTAAGAAGGAAACATCAAGCAATAAGAAATGTGATGTAGCATAGAATACAGTTGAACTTTGAACAGCAAACAGGTTAAAATACCAACCGCCCATGTAGTCAAAAATGCATGTATCACTTTTGACTCCCCCAAAGCAGCCACTAATAGCCTACTGTTGACTGGAAACCTGGCCAATAACAAACAGTCATTTAACACATGTTTTGTGTTATGTGTATGACATGCTGTATTCTTACAATAAAATAAGCTACAAAAAAGAAAATGTTAAGAAAATTATAAGAGAAAATACATTTATAGTATTGTATATATTTATGGGGGGGGGATCTGCATAGAAATGTACCCACACAGTTCAAACCCATTGTCCAAGGATCAACTATAATTATCTCCTGGAAGTTTTTAAAATTTCAAATATACCATCAGAGTGCAACCCAATAACAATTAAGCAAACCGTGGAGATCACACTCCTCAGGGAGAAAGTGAGAGCTACTAAAGCATGTTGCCACAGTTCTGGCTACTTGCCCGCAGAAGGAGTGTGTGCCTGCTGGTATCTCTGACATGTGCTGCTCTTATTTGGATCTGCATGTAGCAATCCATAATCACATCTATACCTTAGGTTTTTTTCTTCAAACTTTTCCTCCATTTGTCAATAGAGATAAATGTTCCAACTTCAATCATCAAAGAAATCAACTTTAAGCAGGTAAAGAAATGGAAAATGTGCCCAGGCCCTGGCTGTGACTCAGTGGATAGAGCATCAGCCCAGTGTATGGATGTCCTGGGTTCAATTCCCACTCAGGGCACACAGAAGAAGTGACCATCTGCTTCTCCCCCCATCCCTCTCCCCCTTCTCTCCCTCTTCCCATCCCACAGCCAGTGGCTCTATTAGAGTATGGCCCTGGGCACTGAGGATAGCTCTGTTGGAGCACATCAGTCTTAGGTGCTAAAAATAGCTTGGTTGATTGGAACACTGGCCCCACATGGGATAGCTGGGTGGATCACAATCAGGGCACATGCTGGAGTCTGCCTCACTATCTCCCCTCCTCTCACCTAAAAAAAGAAAAAAAAATTAACTCTGCCCAGGGGAGGACACAGAAAGAGGACAGCATGTCACCTGAGACCTAGATCATCCAGGGAAAGAGAGGATGGTTCTAGGTTTTGTAGGACCTAAAATTTAAATTTGGTAGGCCCTCTTTAATAATAATACAAAATTACAAAAACAGAATAATTTTTTAAAAGTATTTATTTAGAAAAAAAATCATAGGAAGTTACAAATTTTGTAAAACATTAAAAATACAAAAAAAGAATATACATGTATTTATTAATAACTGTTACACGTACTTCAATTATACCATTTCTCCTGTATGATTTTTTTGGCTGCATAGATTTTGGTCACCTTTTGATATGGTAACAGTCTTGTGTTCTTTTTCATGAAGAAAATGCAAACGTATTCAGTCTTCCAGAATAACTGATCACTGTGAGTTCTTCCAACTTCACAACTTGTTATTGGTAACAACATGTATCTATTTAGAATTGTTGTTAAGTTTGGGAGAACTTCTTTAATTTCCTTTCTTAAGGAGCCATTAGATTTGGAAGAATTTTCTATTGCAAAGCCTCTGGAAATATAAATTTCACATCCTGGTTTTTCTTCACCTCTCACATACTCCCGGTGTAGGGTGCTATTAGGAAATATTTATGTCACCATTGGACCTGTGTTCCTGCATCAGCATGTTGCAGTACAAGGTGGATTGGCCACGTGTGCATAGGAGCAGTCTAGGAGCCTTTCCTAATCCGGGATTGTTAGCAATCTAACTGTCTGCAGAGGTAGCTACAAAACACATAAATATGGTATAGCCCTGTAATTGCAGCTCAGTCTCCCCTTTACTGGACCCACAAGTGTGTGTGAGCAACACAAGTGGAGGGAAGATAAAAGAGAAGGATATATGAGTGGGAAAAGGAAGCTCTCTCAACCATGGTCACCATAATATCTCATTTAAAATAATTTTTTATAAACATGTAACTCTTCATTATAGGGTGGCAAACCATCCCAGTTTGCCAACACAGTCCTAGTTTTGGCACTAAAAGTCCTGCTTCCCAATAAACCCTTTAGTCCCAGGTGAAGCAGAACAGTTGATCCCCCTATATTGCGAACACATCTCCAGGGCCTTGGGAGTGGGGGTGGGCTCTGTGAATGAGGAGTTGAGAAGCTCAGACTCTACTCGCCTCATGGTCAATCATCAGGGCTCCAAACCTTGTCCTGCCAATTGTTAGGGTGCAACATTGGGCAATGTACTTTATCTTCTCAACTGTCTTCTTTTAACAGGTATAAAATAGGATTTCTTTAGATAATTGCAAGAATTTATAAGTGTAACATATCTTGCACAAAGCAGGATTATTATTGGCAATTATTACAGCCTATTATTAACATCAGGGCCTAAATGACTTCCATGGGTTTATGGCTTAAATATTTTAATGTGAAATCAGTAGTTAAAAATCAAAAGATTAAATTCTGAATTTAACTTAACAGAAAACTTTTCAGAATCCCATCCACGTCATATTTCATGAACTATTTCTATATAGCAGTATGTTGTGGGGATAAATACCAGTATAAATACAGAAGTACAACAGCTAAATTATTTTTATAAAATTTAGCATCTTAGAGAAAGCAAGCATGATATGCTTTATACCAAAAACAACATTTGAACTAAAGAAATTTGTGGTTTGAAAAGGGAACTCATGAGAAACAAAATGAATAATTTGCAAGAAAACAAGATTTAATGACTGATGAATATTTATTTAATTTTATATTATCAACAAATTCCCTTGGTAATTTTAATGCTTAGTCACCATGGCATCCAATAAGTTGTTTCTTATTTTTAACGGAACTCTATTCTGCTGTAACATGAAACTATGTGTCTTCTTTGCATCTTCACAGTGACCATACACCGCCAACATCTTCCTCGGAATCTTTCACACCCTGTGGACAGTTACTGCCCCTTTGCCTTTCGGAGTCTGAGTGTAATGTTGTGTCTTTTTATCATTTATTAGAGAAGCAAGGTACAGCCTGAATATAAGCTGCATGAAGGCTTGCTTACCACTCTCTTTTCTGTGCCGTAAACTCAATAATGCTTGATACACACCCAATGTATAGCCAATAAACACCTGCTAAGTGAATAAGCCTGCCAATATCTCAGTGTATGAGTTTTGACAAGTCACCACACCAAAATAGACTTAATAATTCTCATCTTTAAAATAAGAAAATTAGACTATATTTTTTTAAGTGAAAAGAGGGGACATAGACAGAATCCCACAAACACCCTGACCAGGATCTACACGGCAACTCCCGTCAAGGCTCAATGCTCAGACCACCTGAGCCATCCTAAGCCCTCAGGACTGATGCTTGAAACAGCTGAGCCACTGGCTGTGAGAGGGGGAGAGAAAGAAGGGGGAGGGAAAGAGAAGCAGATGGTTGCTTCTCCTGTGTGTCCTGACCAGGGATCGAACCCAGACGTCCACACACCAGGCTAATGCTCTATCCAAGAGAGATGCAGCCCAATATACAGAGCTTTAGCCTTGCCTCTTGTGTTATTTTCTTATAAAATCTCATTAAAGCCTGAATGAGATTTAAATCTCATTCAAATAAAAGTGCTGGGAATACAGTCCACTCTTTAGCTCAGAATTTCTTGCTCTAAGATCATTTCTATATTTTTCTTTTGCCAATCTCCTGTTTTGCACACCTGGTGACAGAGATGTATTAATCAGGTCAAATTGGTAAAATCTAAATATATGTAAGTTAGCACCTGCTAAAATACTCCATAGTGACAAATAATAACAACTTAAAAGAAATATACTGAGTTTTTGTGTTTGTTTGCTTGTTTGCTTGTTTTTTGGCTCACAAACCCATACCTATATAGTGAGATGATTGAATTGGAGGAAAAGAAAAAAAAAGGAAAACTTTAAGCCCAGTCTTTTCAGTAGCCCAAATATGCTGATCATCAATTTTCTTGGATTCAGTTAATAAGATTCTTTAATCATTTAAGAAAAAAAAAAAGAGAGAGACCACTAGGATCAAGCAGTTAAGTAGTTTTATCTGAGTATTGATTAAAAGTTCTGATCATGATGATATAGTACCTGACATACAAGTTTCTAATACTCCAGGGAATGAAAGGGTCAATGTGGAGTGAGTTGAGAGCAAGCTGAACAGGTAAGACAGGAAGCTCCTGGTCCTGTGTTAGAGGTCAAGGATGCATTCCAAGTAATTTTGAAAAATATATTAAATTGATATTCAACCTAGCCATGGAAAATCTCACTGCAGCCTCACTAGCTCAGACCATAACTGGAACACTTAAAAATTCTTCCCATCAAAAGGTATCAGGAATGAAAATCTAAGATACATACTGACCGCTTCAAGTAAGTTCCTGTACCCACAACAGTTTAGCACATGAGCTAGTTTATTTGATCACCAGGCAATCATACTCAAGCTACCAACACAACAGAGGAAGATGTCTTTGTCAATGTTTTTCACATCATGTATTGTGAAATTGTGAGCCACAATTGTGAAAATGTGAGCCACAATGAACATTTTTAAGGCAAAATAAAATAACAGATATCAGAAAAAGGTCAATGTGCCTTTCAAAATGGCACAACTTAATCCCACAGAGAAAATTACTCAAATGGGATGAGCTGCCCCTATCTGTGTAATTATAAATTATAAATAAGTAATTAAACATTAATTCTAAATCTCAGTAGGTCTTCTGACAGATTGGCCATCTGGTTGTTACTGATATGTTTAAAGAACCTTGGTACTTACATGTCCCAATCAATGGCAAGACCTTTTAGAGAGAAAATATACAAAAAGTTTTTAGCATCTTCTTCTTTAATCTCTTTATTTGTCCCATCTAAATATTCCTTAAATATTCAAAGTTTTCTGATGGGTCTATTCAATGGCTCATTGAAAAGTCTAGTACTTTACATCAGCCCTCTGTCTCCCCAAGTGTGACAAACATCTTTGCATGAAGAATTACTAAATCCTACCAAAAGATAGATGTAGTATCTCACATCGAATTCTCTTCGAAACAGCAGGTTCTGATGCTTCCTTATATTTTCCTTATCCTGAGTAATGTACTTCTGCCAGGACTCAAAACGAGCAGAAAACTGTCAGCTGTCTGGATGTTGTTACATCTGTCTCCCCACTGCTGTTCATGTCAAGGGAAGACACTGTGTACAGCAGGCAAGGTTAAATTCATTAGCAGAGTCATTCAGACAGCCTTCAGCAGTGCAGACGGTCTTCCCATTCTTTGCCCCATCCCACTTCTTTACCCAACCCCCACCCTCAGAAAAAGATTATCTCGGTACTACCTCTTTTCCTACTAGTCTTACATTCTGCATTTTCCCATCTCTTGGCAAGCTAGAGTGGCATAAAAAAGAATGGCAGGTCAGCTCCATTTTGCCTTTTTATTTTGACCTTGAGCAAAAGTTTAAAGACAAACACCCAGCCATAACCTAATGGGACATTTTAAGAAATGAAGACATGACATTAAGAAGATTGGATCTCTCTCCTGCTAGCAAGCTTCCAATGGCCTCCCATTACACTGAGAGTAAAAGGAAAACTTTGCATACCCTGCACAATTGGCCCTCTGAGCACTCACCACTCCAACATAGTTTTACATCACCCACATCACACTCGATCACTCCCCCTATGCAACAGTGCTGTAGAGAAATGCTGTTCTCTCAGTGATAAATGCTTGCTGGTGAGGTGATCGTTGCCATCTATACTCTGGAGATCCATTTTATACTATGTATCAAAGGCCTTGCTGTTCATCTATGTTGACCTAACAATTCACTCCTTGCTTTTTTATCCTAAAGAAATAATCTTTAGGATTATTGAAGAGATACATGAAGAGATAAAAGTTCTAGGTTAGTATATATTGTAAGGTTTTGTAAAAATAATTAAAAACATAAAACCCTTTGATCTCTACAAAAAATATTTAAATAAACAGCAATACGTCATAATCCTGAGGCCATCAAAATTAAATCGTATCTTTAAGTGTGGTATGTGGGTGGAGACTTGCTTCCAAAATGTACCATATGATTACTCGGTCTGCTGTAGCCCCCTGATCAAGGCACATATGAGAAAGAAATCAATGAATAACTAAGGTGCCACAACAAAGAATTGATGCTTTTCATCTCTCTCCTTCCTGTCTGTCTGTCCCTATCTGTCCATCTCTCTGTCTCTCTCTGTCTCTGTCACAAAAAAAAGAATCAAGAGAGTTTAAAAAAAATGTACCATATGAAAAAATGGGGAAAAGAGTACTTTTTACAGTAAAGAAGGCTGATAAATTATAACACCTCAGCCAGGCAATCAATATCAATATCAACATGTTGATATGAACCATGTTGATGACATGTTTTCTTGATATGATGTTATAAGAATGGCACTTGCTGTAGTGTCTTCTTCCAAGATAAGATTACTATTCCAATCTTATCTTGAGAAAACATCAATTTCCAATGGAGGGACTTCCTCCAAAATACCTGACTAAGTACTTCTCAAAACTGTCAGGTTCACCAAAAATAACTAAAGTTTGAGAAATTGTTGCCATCTAGAGGAGCCTAAGAAGACATGACAACTAAATGTGATGTGGTGTTCTGGAGGGGATCTCTGAACAGGTACAGAATATTAGGTAAAAATACTTTTAAAAAAAATCTGAATAAGGTATGGTCTTTAGTAGGTAATGATGTATTAATATTGGTTCATTAATTGTGATAAATGTAGCATGCTAATATGAGATGTTAATAATAGGAGAAACAGGGTGAGAAGTATAAGGAAATTATTTGTATTATATTCTCATTTTTTCCCATAAATCTAAAACCCTTCTAGAAAAAGGTCTATTTTTGTAATTTTTAAAATTACAGTTGACATATAATATTATATTAGTTTCAGGTGTAGAATCTAGTGTTTAGACATCCATAAACCTTATAAAATCATCATCCTAATAAACCCAGTACCCATCTGACCCCATACAAAGCTGTAAGAGTGTTACTGACTATATTTCCCATGCTGTACTCTACATCCCTGTAACTATATTTATAACTGATAATTTGTACTTCTTAAGAAAAAGGTGTTTCTTCTCCCCAATTTATATATTTATATTGGTATGAATTTGTGCCATTCTGTGGGGTTTTATCCAACACTATTGCTCAAATTGTTCAGATGTTGCCATTAAGAACTCATTTGGGCTGACTCCTTTGTCCTGTTGACATGCTTCTGTCTGTTTTGGAGCAACTACTTACTTATGACACCATAAGATGTTCCAGGCTCCTCTTATTTTTTCTGATCCAACCCTAAAACCAACTACCTTTCCAAGGAGTCCTGTTTTCTTTTATGGAAAAATTATGTTTAGAAACCAAAATCCAGACCCAAGATATGCTCTTAATACTGGAAAATCATTCCTTCTAGGACCCCTTAACAAAATAAATATATATATATATGCAAACCAACCCACCTGTACACACAAACATCTATACTTCTATAGCCATCTAGTTGCATAGAGAGAGAAAAAGAGAGAGAGAAACCAATGTAAGACCACAGAATTATTTCACCGTTCTTGCTTAAAATTTTTCTACAATAGTGAAAAATCAATAAATTCTATCCAAAAGCAAAGTGAAGATATAGTTTTGCCTGACCTGGTGGTGGTGCAGTGGATACAGTGTTGAAATGGGATGAGGAGGACCCAGGTTCGAGACCCGGAGGTCGCCAGCTTGAGCGCGGGCTCATCTGTTTTGAGCAAAGCTCACCAGCTTGGACCCAAGGTTGATGGCTTGAGCAAGGGGTCACTCAGTCTGCTGTAGGTGCATGGTCAAGGCACATGAGAAAGCTATCAATGAACAACTAAGGTGTCACAATGAAAAACTGATAATTGAAGCTTTTCATCTCTCTCCGTTCATGTCTGTCTGTCCCTATCTATCCTTCTCTCTTTGATTCTCTGTCTCTGTAAAAATAAATATATATATTTGTATTTTTCTGAAGCTGGAAACGGGGAGAGACAGTCAGACAGACTCCCACATGCGCCTGACCGGATCCACCCGGCACGCCCACCAGGGGGTTACGCTCTGCCCACCAGGGGGCGATGCTCTACCCCTCTGGGGCGTCGCTCTATTGCGACCAGAGCCACTCTAGTGCCTGGGGCAGAGGCCAAGGAGCCATCCCCAGCGCCCGGGCCATCTTTGCTCCAATGGAGCCTCGCTGCGGGAGGAGAAGAGAGAGACAGAGAAGAAGGAGAGGGGGAGGGGTGGAGAAGCAGATGGGCGCTTCTCCTGTGTGCCCTGGCTGGGAATCGAACCCGGGACCTCCGCATGCCAGGCCGACGCTCTACCACTGAGCCAACCAGCCAGGGCAATAAATAATTTTTTAAAATATAAAAACAATATACTTTTGATAGTTATTGCCAAAGCCCCTCAATCATTTTTCATATCAGTTTACATTACTACACATAGTAATATATGACAACAGAAATTGTTATCATTACATTTATAATATTTGGTGATCTAATAGGTGAGAAATATCTAAGGCCATTTTTAAAATTTAATTTAAAATTTAAGATTAAATGCAATGTTTATTCACATGTTTAATAACCTTTTTATAGGCTTTTCATGAATTTTCTGTTTGAATCTTTCTCTCTTTCTCCACTGGGTTTTTGATCCTTTCTTCTAAATTTTTAAGTGTTCTTTTTTACAATTTAAGGATACTGCCATTTGTCTGTGGTATACGTTACAAAGATTGTCTCCCAGTTCATCAGTTGTCTTTTACCATAGTTTATGGAATATTTTTGCATGCAAAATATTTTAAT
Organism: Saccopteryx bilineata; assembly: GCF_036850765.1. NCBI lineage: Eukaryota > Metazoa > Chordata > Mammalia > Chiroptera > Emballonuridae > Saccopteryx > Saccopteryx bilineata. The sequence goes on from NC_089494.1 coordinate 152,653,443, forward strand.
TGTTATGTAGTGGAATGTATCAATCTTTTATTGCCTCTGGATTTTAAGGCATAGTTGAAAAGCCTTTTCCTACCCAAAGCCCCGACTTCTGAAGGGCCCCACAAAACCTCAACTTTACACTTTTTTCAAATGACTCCAAGTTTGGTTTCATATGTGCAATTTTAACATTAATAGTACACAATATTTTTTATTTATTTTAAAATATGGTTAACATGTATTTTTATTTTTCCTGCCTCTCTCTTTTTGTTTGTTAAAGGGTCCAATATTTTCTTCTGCACCCGGGGCCTCAACCAACCATAATCTGCCTCTGTCCCTGTCCCAAGGTTAAGAATGACTTTACCCATATTTTCTTCCAATGTTCATAAGGTTTGATTCTTATAGTTAGTTCCATAATTGCATATATACCCATGTACAGCCACACACTCCTTTCCTCACTACCTCTTTACAAGGACATTTTCACTCAGGTGAAATAAACTTGGACTAAATCAGGTTAGAGGAAAGGTGAAGCATTAGCTTAGTTATGAGAAAGAGAAGAACTCTAACTTGAAATTTGTTAGAGGCAAAGCCAGAGCTTTTTACCACACACTATGACTGGGTCCCTATTTGCCTTTCTAGCCCCCTTTCTCTACCGCCAGAATAGTTTCTCTCCCCTAGCCAAGGCCTTGTACCTCACAGGAAATGTATATTATGGCGAGATTTATGATCTCTATTATCAGAAAAAGAGAATGGCTGCTTCTTGTGAAGGAGAAAGTCAAATTTATGATCTTTGGCCTGAGGTTGGAATCTTAAATTTGTGGTGAAACATTTTCAAAGGCATGCAGTAGGCATTTCTGTCTTTGCTCCATGATATCTACAGCTACATTCATTTGTTCATTGACTTAAATACTTTTTGAGAATCTATTACGTATCCAAGACGGTTGCAGTTTCTGGCTAAATGGTGAAGAAAATAGTCTTAGCTCCATGGAATTACCTCTTAATTTAGAAGGCATTTCCAGAGTTCTTAGATTCTTCTGATCTCTTAGTATTCTTAGTCTTTACATCAAAAAAGTCCCTCCAAACTTAGAAAGCATCCAGGATTCCCACTGGGATTAGTGCGAATGCAGCTGACAGCCTCCCTTGAATGAAAGGTGATCTTCAGAGGCAAAGAAAGCTTCTTTGGAGTGAAAGAAATTGGGACATTTTAGATGAAAAACAAAAAACACATTACAGATCTATAGAATAATGCAGTTTTCCTGTAAAGTGTTTCATGTTATGCAGCCAGATAGTGGACTGCCCTTTGAAAAACTGAGAACAGCTCTAATCTCTAAATGGCTACATATAGTTGGCCCATTACCACTCCTTACAACATCTGCCCTAAGTGGCATTTGAGGTTCCCTCACTGACTGGCCACTTACAAGTACAATGAATTTTTTAATTGAAAAATACTACTGTTCTATTTTGTTTATTTCCTACTCATTTGTCTAATGTACAAGCAGCATTTTGTCTTCATGATGTTTCATTCCTGTTGTTTATTCCAGACCTGAAGTCTCTATCCTTCCTGTGGCATTTTAACCCCTAAGTGGTTGCTATATAAATGATAAGAATGTCACGCACAAAGGAATTATTATCTTTGATTGGCTACCATCCAGACTATATTAACTCTGAAAGACACTGTTTATAGCAAATATTCCAATGAGAAATTAGAGAAAAAATAGATTTCTTTTTTTTTTTTTTTTAATAAATTTTTATTAATGGTAATGGGATGACATTAATAAATCAGGGTACATATATTCAAAGAAAACATGTCTAGGTTATTTTCTCATCAAATTATGTTGCAAACCCCTCGCCCAAAGTCAGATTGTCCTCCGTCACCCTCTATCTAGTTCTCTGTGCCCCTCCCCCTCCCCCTAACTCTCTCCCTCCCTCCCTCCCATGTCCTCCCTCCCCCCCCACCCTTGGTAACCACCACACTCTTGTCCATGTCTCTTAGTCTCATTTTTATGTTCCACCAATGTATGGAATCATGTAGTTCTTGTTTTTTTCTGATTTGCTTATTTCACTCCTTATAATGTTATCAAGATCCCACCATTTTGCTGTAAATGATCTGATGTCATCATTTCTTATGGCTGAGTAGTATTCCATAGTGTATATGTGCCACATCTTCTTTATCCAGTCTTCTATTGAAGGGCTTTTTGGTTGTTTCCATGTCTTGGCCACTGTGAACAGTGCTGCAATGAACATGGGGCTACATGTGTCTTCACGTATCAATGTTTCTGAGGTTTTGGGGTATATACCCAGTAGAGGGATTGCTGGGTCATAAGGTAGTTCTATTTGCAGTTTTTTGAGGAACCACCATACTTTCCTCCATAATGGTTGTACTACTTTACAGTCCCACCAACAGTGAATGAGGGTTCCTTTTTCTCCACAGCCTCTCCAACATTTGCTATTACCCGTCTTGTTGATAATAGCTAATCTAACAGGAGTGAGGTGGTATCTCGTTGTAGTTTTGATTTGCATTTCTCTAATAACTAATGAAGCTGAGCATCTTTTCATATATCTGTTGGCCATTTGTATCTCTTCCTGGGAGAAGTGTCTGTTCATGTCCTCTTCCCATTTTTTTATTGGATTGTTTGTTTGTTTGTTGTTGAGTTTTATGAGTTCTTTGTAAATTTTGGATATTAGGCCCTTATCTGAGCTGTCGTTTGAAAATATCAGTTCCCATATAGTTGGCTGTCTGTTTATTTTGATATCAGTTTCTCTTGCTGAGCAAAAACTTTTAATTCTGATGTAGTCCCATTCATTTATCTTTGCCTTCACTTCTCTTGCCATTGGAGTCAAGTTCATAAAATGTTCTTTAAAACCCAGGTCCATGATTTTAGTACCTATGTCTTCTTCTATGTACTTTATTGTTTCAGGTCTTATATTTAGGTCTTTGATCCATTTTGAATTAATTTTAGTACACGGGGACAGGCTGTAGTCGAGTTTCATTCTTTTGCATGTGGCTTTCCAGTTTTCCCAACACCATTTGTTGAAGAGGCTTTCTTTTCTCCATTGTGTGTTGTTGGCCCCTTTATCAAAGATTATTTGACCATATATATGTGGTTTTATTTCTGGGCTTTCTATTCTGTTCCATTGGTCTGAGTGTCTATTTTTTTGCCAATACCATGCTGTTTTGATTATTGTGGCCCTATAATATAGTTTAAAGTCAGGTATTGTAATGCCCCCAGCTTCATTCTTTTTCCTTAGGATTGTTTTGGCTATTCGGGGTTTTTTATAGTTCCATATAAATCTGATGATTTTTTGTTCCATTTCTTTAAAAAATCTCATAGGGATTTTGATGGGAATTGCATTAAATTTGTATATTGCTTTGGGTAATATGGCCATTTTGATTATATTTATTCTTCCTATCCAGGAACAAGGAATATTTTTCCATCTCATTGTGTCTTTTTCGATTTCCCTTAACAATGCTTTGTAATTTTCATTATATAGGTCCTTTACGTTCTTTGTTATGTTTATTCCTAGGTATTTTATTTTTTTTGTCGCAATCGTGAAGGGGATTATTTTTTTGAGTTCGTTTTCTAATATTTCATTGTTGGCATATAGAAAGGCTATGGACTTTTGTATGTTAATTTTGTATCCTGCGACCTTACTGTATTGGTTTATTGTTTCTAATAATCTTTTTGTGGAGTCCTTCGGGTTTTCGATGTATAGGATCATATCATCAGCAAAAAGTGATAGCTTTACTTCTTCTTTTCCGATATGGATGCCTTTTATTTCTTTGTCTTGTCTGATTGCTCTGGCCAGAACTTCTAGCACCACGTTGAATAAGAGTGGAGAGAGTGGACAACCCTGTCTTGTTCCTGATTTAAGGTAGAAAGTCCTCAGTTTTATGCCGTTTAATAGGATGTTGGCTGATGGTTTATCATATATGGCCTTTATCATGTTGAGATATTTTCCTTCTATACCCATTTTGTTGAGAGTCTTAAACATAAAATTGTGTTGTATTTTATCAAAAGCCTGAAAAAATAGATTTCTAGAAGCATAGTATAGTATATTGCTATAAGAAAATTATCCAATCCAACATCATCAGTCATCTCTGATAATTCTACACTGTGCCATACCGAGGTGAAATTTTTCATAGAAAACTTCTTCACATTTATTGTAAACTACTCATTTTTTAAATTTATTTATAAGTTAATTTTTTCCTAAAAAATTCAGATCAGATAGTTTTACAAATATCTGAGAGGGTAAAAGTGACCCAAAATTGCTCAGAGATACTCTAAAATCTCAAGTCCGTATAAGTATATGCAAATATTATCAGCTCACTCCTCTACCTACATATTGAGAATAGTATTAGAAGCTATACTCTTTTAAACATATATAAGGTCTACCGGAAAGTTCTGTCTGTTTTTGGAATAAAACAAAATACAAATTTTTCTTACCGCCAATAAACTTTATTAAATAATATAATTGCCATTATTATTAATGATTTCTTGCCAGCATGAGGGCAATTTGTATATCCCATTTTTGAAAAATGTTTTATCTTTTGATGCGAGAAATTGAACCAGTGCTTGTTTGATATCTTCTTCATTTTTGAATTTTTTGCCCTTCAAAAAATTTTGTAAGGACAAAAACAAGTGATAGTCAGAGGGTGCTGGTCCGGGGAATATGGTGGATGAGACAGACATGCTTCTGTAGCATTTCTTCCTTGTTGAAATTCGTAAAAATTACAGTGGCATAAATGAACTTTATCAGTAGCCATGGGTACACTATCGCTTCACACATAAGACAAACGTGAATCAACCGTGTTTTAGTTAATTTGCTACATCAGTATGTATACATTAAGTGATAAAAATAGAGAGGCACACATGAGCCAAACAAACATGTGCTTACGTGTCAAAACCTGTTGTGATAGAAACGGACAGAACTTTCCGGTAGACCTTATATTTTTCCTCTCTCCGAGTTAAAAAGAAATCAGTATTATTTTACATCCTGAATCATTCAAATGCATATCATTTCAGTGCCGAGAAATTTTAGGTATGATTATTCACATTTGATAGAAACATGAAGAAAACTTGTGGTCCTAAATTAGCAATAATCGTACATACAATTTAGTACTTATTTATATTACTACATTTTTCAAAGTAGTTAAAGAGTACTTTTCAAAGTCATCCCCTATGATATTTACTTGTTCCCAATTAAGGAAAAGTTGGCACAGTAATTATATTTTTCCTAAGCCATACCCCCATCTCCAGCCATTGAGTAACGCTGTGGGTGGCACACATAGCACATCCCATCCATTCTAACATGTCTCATCTCTGCCTATTGTGCCAGTAAACATGTTTTCATTATTTTTTTCAGGAACTATTTATTAACAACCTAAAGTCTGACATTTAGTTGGCCAATACAACTGTTAACTTACCTCCTCATGTTCTGACTACAGAATCAAGATTTGTAAGTCAAAGACACTGTGAAAAGAAGGGAACTTTTCCTGCCTACATCCACTCTCTACCTAAATTGGAAGCCAATTAGTAAGCTTTCCTATTTCCAGTTTACCAACCTTTCCTGGAATATGGGTTCATATATGTATCTCAAAATACCCGCTTGTAGCCAGACATAACCAGAGTATCAGGGCTCCGGAAAGCCAGCTCAGAGGCATGAATAAGAGTTTATTCCTGTGGGAAAAGCCATAAAAGATATGCCGAATGTGCTTGCTGTCAAATCCGTCAAAACAATGCCGTGTAAAGCTATAGGGGGAGAAAAAGAAACTGATAAAAACTAAAGAGACATGTGCAAAGAGGCCTGTTTTGCAGACATAGCCTACTTGTGATTTCTTTTTTTTCCCCCATTGTCACTGAGCAAGCAAGTAGAAAAGTTACAGAACTGGGGTTCAAACTCATGCAAAAATAACACTGTTTTGGTCAAAGCTGGCACGTCATCACCTTGATTTCTTTTTAAAGTATTTTCTCTTCTTCACTCATATCCCTTTTTATAGTTTTCAAAGCAATTTTCTAGCTCATGTGAATTTGTACAATCACTGCTCCTAGATCCATATAAACATTTCACATTTTGTCCTAATTCTTTGTCCACACCCCTACTGAGCTCTCTTTGAAGTGGAGAACTTGGCAGACCCTTCCCACAAAGCTGTAGGCTTCCTCCTGGAGGGGTTGAGTTGTGGTGTGTGTGTGTGTGTGTGTGTGTGTGTGTGTGTACTCTTCCTAACTGGCCTGCTTGCCAATACTTAGTATGATTTTAACCAGTTGCATTTCCCTCCAGTGGGTATATCTATCCTCACAAGGAACACCTATCTTGGTTCTGTTTGACTATGGATTTTCTTTCTGATGGCCTCTGTTGCATGGAGGAAGACCCCTCTAAAAGGACTATGGAACTGCCTGATCAGCAATGTCCCCTATTTTTGATCTTGACATAGGTAATTTTGGGTAAGTCCCGTAATCCTTGGTAATTTCCCATACTTCTGTACTTGAACATGGATGATATTCTGGTCATCCCATCTATTTTGTGCTAAAGGAAAGCAACACAGTGTTTTTAATGTTGCCTGCATCGTGTCGATATTATTTCCAGTCAGTTATTTGCATTGGATGACAGAGATGGAAATGAACATTCTCAAAACAGTGTCCTTATTTTGAATATATGCCTGATCATTAATTGCCCAAACTGCTTAGCTTCCGCCTATGCCATTTGTCAGTTTAATTAGAGATTCTAGTCCAGGACATGAATCCTTGTGTCACCTATATTTCGAATATTCACCAAAGGCAACTCAGCTGCCTTGCCTTTCATTGCTTTCTCTTGTTCTCTTGCTTTTCAATCTTGGAGCAGGATTGGTCCTTATGTAAATGGAACAGTCTGTCTTGGAGGGCAACAATGAAATCTGCAGAAAACCAGGGTGATAAAGGATATGGCCCATATTGATGCAGACTTTGAAAAACATATATTTAATATTTAACTATGTATCTACTTGAAAAAATGTGCTGTAATCATTTTGATTGCAAACGGAAAAGGTAAGAATCTGACTAGTACTGGCAGCATCTTGGAAAGATGCTGTGTCGAAATGCTCAGCCAAAAGAGAGCTGTAGATTTGGGATTGATTTCCATTCCATATAGCTATCTAATTCAAAAATTTTAGAAGTTTAAGTGAATTATTATAACTTGAGCTTCTGAATGAGACCGAACCCCAAAAACAAGTTCCAATGCATATTATAAGGGGTTTTTTTTTATCTCCTGGTGTCTCTTTGCTTAGAACTGAACCAAAAACAAGAATCACTGTGAAGCAATATTTTAAAATTTTATTTAAACCTGTTATTAAATCTCTTAGACCTTAAAACTGGAGAATTGGATGATAATGATTTTAGAGTTATTATTCTTAATAAAAATAATAAAATAAAATAATTATATTATTATTAAAGTATTAGAATTATAATTTAAATATCTCACACACACCAAAAATAGGTAACTGTCATATCACCACTGAATCATGTTCCTTCACAGTGTTACAAAAGAGACTTTGCTGCGTGGTATCACCATGTATGGGACAGGGAAGTACGAGAGATGCAAATGATTGTGTTAATTTCTCAGTGAGAGCTGGATGGCATCAGAGTACAGCACCTTCATAAGCTATGGCTCTCTTCAAGTAAGTGTTTAGAAACTATTTGGATATATTAAATGATAATCAAGAATCTTTTCTGGGAGAGAATGCTTTTATGGAGCCTTGAAAAAAATAATGAAATGGTTCCCAGTGCTGCCCATTTAGAACAAGATCCATTTTTGGGGAGCAATAGATGGATGGACCTATAGAAGGTTTGTTCTAAGTTATCTTCCCAGCACCGTGGGGTGATGAGTCATGGCTCTTTCAACAAACGTTCTTAAAGGGTCTGCTATATACCATGTACTGTGATAGGCATTGAGTAAAACATTAGAAATAAAATAAATAGTATGGCCCTTGCAGTTTTCAGTCAAGTGAAGAAGACAAAAAAATAGGCAAGTAAGCCAATAAAGAAATATATTTACAAAGTATGTTAAGGCCATGATGGAAATGAAAAAGACACATTAGTAGTGCTGGGTGTTGTAGAAAGTGGCTTGTGCTTAGGCCTGAAATAAGAGCAGTATCAGCTTTGTGAAGGCTAACAGTGAAGGGGGTGATACAGAGAAGAAAATGGACAGCTTAGGTGAACACTCTGAGAAGGACTTTAAAGGGCCAGTGTACAAATCAGGCCGTGCCTTATAAGGCATGGTAAGGAGTTTGAGTTTGTGTTTTATTTAAAATGCTAAGTGCAAAGGTCACTGTTGTATTGTCTGCAAAAGAGGAAGGGCATGATCCTTGAAAGTGTTATATAAAAGGATTCTCTGGAAATGGCCAGTAGTTGAGGTAGAAAGGCCAGAAGGAAGGACTCACCAGTGATCTGATGGGGGCTTGAGTCAGGGGGTTGGCTGAGGTGATAAAGAGAAGGAGATGGATTGGAAAGGGTTCTCCACAGGAAATAACAAGACTTCCAAGTGAGGGAAGTAAGAGTGTCAGTGATGATTCCTAGCTTTCTGGCTTGAAAATTATGTAAATTGTGGCCCAATTTGCTAAGATGAGGATGAGAAAGAAAGATGAGTGAATTTTTGTTTATTTTATGGAAGATTCATGCTGCTATTAAGAGTTTAGTATGTGGTTGTGCGAAGTTTGAAATGCTGTAAGATAATCAAGTAAAATGTCAAATAGGCCCTCTCTGGATAACTGGATTGGTTAGAGCAGTGATAGTCAACCTTGTCCCTACCACCCACTAGTGGGTGTTCCAGCTTTCATGGGGGGCAGTAGCGGAGCAACCAAAGTATAAATAAAAAGATAGATTTAACTATAGTAAGTTGTTTTATAAAGATTTATTCTGCCAAACTTAGTGAAAATGTGACATAAAGTACTTGGTAAGTAATTATTATTGTATGCTTTAACTTGCTGGAACTCTACTTTATAAATTTTATAAAGTAAAGTTACTTCCCTACTTTATAAATCACTTTACTGTGGAACCAGTGGGCAGTTAGAAAATTTTACTAGTAACAGAGACACAAAAATGGGCAGTAGGTTTAAAAAGGTTGACTACCCCTGGATTAGAGCATCATTCTGAAGCACAGAGGTTGCCAGTTCGATCCCCAGTCAGGGCACATACAGGAGCAGCTCAATGTTCCTGTCTCTCTCTCTTGCTCGCTCTCTCTCCCTTCTTCTCTTGCTGAAATCAATAAATAAAATTTTTTGAAAAGTAAACACTTGGATATTCAGTTTACACATAGTTATTTAATGCTTACCATGTGTCACACACTATTCTATTATGATGAAGATAAGTGAATTTGCATCTAGGAGAAGTTTGGGCTTGGTAAAAAATCAATGTAGAGATGCTGAGTGCTGACTTCATTACAGAGTACACATTGCTTTCTGCTGCCCCTCTAATAAGCTATGACATGAGTCATGTCATAACCAGCTAAGAGTTAGTACTCTGAGAGAAAAAACTGAATTACAGCTTTATATACTACTCATCAAATTATAGATTAAATGGTACCTGAGTGACAGGAGTCTGTCAACTTTGTTTACTAATACTCAATGTGCAAAGAGTATTATCATTTATTTGTAATAGCAAAATATTGATACACTCTAAATGTTTAACCGGAGGGAAAAGTTAAATAAGATATATTCATATAAAAGAATGTTAATCAGTCATTGTAAAAGCCATTTGGAAAAATATTTTATGACATGAGATAAAATATTTGATGGCATAAAGTAATATTTTTAAATATAAATGAAAGGTAAGCTAGTAAGACATATTTAAAATGTGATTTCAGTTTTCTTTCAAGACAAATTAAAATATGCATAGAAAAAAGATGAAGGAAATGAGTAAAAATGTCACTTGTAATTATCAATAGATGGGGAAATTTAAAATGATTTTCATATTTTCTCCATGCTTATAAGTATTTTTAAATGTTTTATAATGAACCTATTCTACAGTTCAAAGTTTAAGTAGTAGTAATTATTTGAGAAAAAATAGGACCATGGTAGGAATTCTGGAGAAATAGGAGAAGTCAATAGGACCCCTACCTTAAGTTAAATATATAGAATAGATCTATGAAAAGTGAGTCTATTACTTCCCTTTAAGTCCCTGAAATGATCAATACTTCTGTTGTTTATAACAAAGATATACGGAGAGAACTTGTAGAGAAAGTGTGCAAAAATTGGAGAGGTATTCTCCACAGGGAGAGAAAATCAGATAGCATTTAATTGTTAATTAACACTTATTGTGCACTTACTATGTGTCAGGAAGGAACTCTTTTTAAGTATTTTACATTTAAGAGAGACAGTTGAAGAATGGTAAATGTACACTAAGTTAATTTGGAATGAACACCATTCCTTCCTCTTTAATTACTCTGATGAAATACAAAAATTTTTTAAAGTTTGATTATTAAACAAATACATACATGCAAATATATGTGTGTTCCATCTAAAGATAAAGTTAATTAAGACAATGTTAAAATTTAATTAAAATTTTTGTCACTAATTCTAGCTGCAGTGATAAGGTGAAAGAATATAATGGCTGCCCCTTGTCTGTCTGTTGATTTATCGTTAATTAAAGCCTAGCTGGTAAAGGTGTCCTTGAGATTGAAGTGGTGAAACGAAGCTCTGAGGCAGTTGCCATGGGTGCAAGTAGTGAGGTCCCTAGAGTCACTGAATTCATTCCATTCTTATTCCAACTCAAGATACTAGCTCTATAAAATCCAAATCCCTTCGTTAAAGCATATATACAGATCTACAAAAATAACAAACGTCACCTTTCAACATAATTGCTTCAAGATTTCAGACACATTTCAGAGATGTCTGGAAATCCCTGAATATTTTTTGTGCTCTTCATAGAAACTAGCAGGCTTATGAGCCAATTGTGCTAAAAATATCTCCTTCTCTAAGAAATATTGGTGTGTTGAGTTTGTGGGAAATTTTTCTATAATCTCATAATAACAGTTTGAGTGTTCATTTGTAAATCAGATTTTCTGATAGACTATCCCCCTGACCCTTTGTTTAAAAATAGGTATCACTGCTTTACAAACAATTGCACCAAATGGAGAGACTGTCTGCTGTGCTTTATGAGGACACTTGCTATAAAGCAGGTTCAGCTGATTATAGTCTCAAAGTGGAGGACAGAACATTCTGGAAAGTAAAAGGACTTGCATCTGAGAAGAACTCCTTAAAGGGTAAACTAGAACATCACAGAGCTGTTATGTGTCAGCCATTTTGTAACTCCATCCAGATGGTACCTTTTGCCTTTTTCTTCCATAATTCCTTAGTATAGAGCTTCATGCTGATGAGACAGAGATTTGCATTCAGTCTCAGTATTGATCAGTCAAATTACCTCCCTTTCAGGGCTGTAAATTTTATGATTAAGCTTTATTAATTGTTACTCCCTGCTCAGAGAGGAATAAGGTGAAAATAGAGATAGATCAGTACAAATTTTGCACTGAATTGAAAAAATGTACTTAATTTTATACTTTAATGAGTCCAATTGGTGTGTTGATAAAAATCTATATTTCCAATTTGTGAGAGGAAACTTTTTTAATTGAGTACGAATTAAATAGTCAAGTGTGGTTTCCAGTACTGATGCATTCTTCTGTTGACAAGCTCTTCAGATCTCATTTTCTTTGATTAAATGTGAAATACATTCCTAAATCAGAGGTCAATATGGTTGCTGAGAAAAGATGTGCTAGTAGCAATGAGTTATGACCTCCTTAGTGCATTGAATGGACAAAGGTGAGGTTTTACCTAAGCCACTGGTGCTCTAACTGAAAACACTCAAGTAGATGCAGGTGAGCATTGATTTCAGCATTTACAAGAGTAGGGCATGTAGCAAAGCCAAACTCTACTTCCATTTGACTTGTGCTCCTCCTGGAAGAGACTCTGGCCTGAAATCCAGTGCATGAATACTCCTGGATGTTATCTGTCACTATCAACCACTGCTAATTGATCCTTCACATTGCAGAATGTTCCTCATGCTCTAAGACACCACTAAAAACAAGGAGACAGCTGGAGCTTTTTAATAAAGCTGGCTCTAGAAATAGGACATGGCAGGAATGAGCTGCTTCAGTGTTTCTTTACATTTCAAGATATTTCTGTAGTCTAAAAGAATTCAGGCTAAATAATTTACTGATATTACCCAGGGCAGGGGTGGGGTATGCTCGTAGTAAAAATATTTCCACCGCAATAAGCATTAAAAATGAAATACTGAGTCTCAAAATTATCCTATTGGTAATCCCTAGTTCAGAAGACTTTTAGTTCACATATTAACAAACCAGTATTACATGTTTATATATATTATAGTTGTCCACAAATAATGTGCCTAAAGATAGTGTTTTTCAAGTGATGTGACAAATTAGCGAGCTATAAAATAAATACTGTGAGCAGCAAATTTTCCTTTTTTTATATTTAAATAGAAGGTTTATAGAATTAAAATTTATCAGAGTGTCTCTCAAATTAAAAAAGCAAGTATGGCTTAGTAAAATGTTTGTTTCAGTTTGTGTGTATCTGGTGGGTTTGTATATTATATCACAATGTGACATAAAATTTAAAGCCAATGTCATAGGAAGTTTATGTTTCTTTGATAATAGAGTCACACTCTTTAAAATTTCTCTCTAAAAATGAATTCTCATTTCCAAATGAATTCTCTTTGTTAGTGCTTGTGTGTGAAAGAAAGATTCTGCAACAATGAGTCACCAATATAGTAAATATGTCCCCTCAGAGTTTCAATAATCTCCATATCACTCCAATCCTGTCCACTTAGAAGTAGTAGAATAGTCTCTTCTCTTGCTCACTGGTGGCACTTTAGGAATTTGCTAATGAACAGTGTTTTTTGAAAAGTGAACCCACTCCCCAGAAAGAAATATTTCCAAAGATTGGGAAACACAACACCATTTTTTTTCTCTTTTTTTTTTTTTTCTGAAGCTGGAAACGGGGAGAGACAGCCAGACAGACTCCCGCATGCGCCCGACCGGGATCCACCCGGCACGCCCACCAGGGGCGACGCTCTGCCCACCAGGGGGCGATGCTCTGCCCCTCCAGGGCGTCGCTCTGCGGCGACCAGAGCCACTCTAGCGCCTGGGGCAGGGGCCAAGGAGCCATCCCCAGCGGCCGGGCCATCCTTGCTCCAATGGAGCCTTGGCTGTGGGAGGGGAAGAGAGAGACAGAGAGGAAGGAGGGGGTGGGGGTGGAGAAGCAAATGGGTGCTTCTCCTATGTGCCCTGGCCGGGAATCGAACCCGGGTCCCCCGCACGCCAGGCCGACGCTCTACCGCTGAGCCAACCGGCCAGGGCCACAACACCATTTAATCAATTGATTGTAACTTCTATTCCTGGGCAACTAAACAAGAGTAGCATTTGTTACTTTTCTTTCTTCTTTTTTTTTTTTTTTAAGTGAGATGAAGGGAGATAGTGAGCAGACTCTTCCATGCTCCTGGGACCAGGATCCAATCAATAAACCCCCTTTTTTTAACTTTTTTTTTTTTAGATTTTTTATTTATTGACTTTTGGAGGGGGGAAAGAGAGAGAGAGAGAGAAGGAGAGTGAGAAGTAGAAAGCATCTACTCATAGTATTAATAGTTGCTTCCTGTATGTGCCTTGACCAGGCAAGCCCAGGGATTCAAACCGGCAACCTCAGCATTCCAGGTCAACACTTTACCCACTGCACCACCATAGGTCAGGCCCAATAAACCCCTTTTGGGGCCGATGCTCAAATCAACCGAGCTATCATGAGCACCCAGGGCCAACGCTTGAACCAATCAAGCCACTGGCTGCGGAAGCAGAAGAGAGAGAGAAGAGTGAGAGGGAGAAAGTGAGAAGCAGATGGTTGCTTCTCTTGTGTGCCCTGACCAGGAATTGAACCCAGTACATCCATACATATGGGCCAATGCTCTGGGCCTGCATTTGTTTCTTGCATAAAGAAATTCACAAGTCTTTTGGAAGAACTCCTAGGATGAGCAGTTGACTTTAGAAACTAAAATTTTTTTTGAGGTCCCTACCTTGGGGAGGCAGCCAAATGACTCTGACTTCTCAAATTACAACTAAAGTTATTCAATGGACTGTGCAAAGAACATAGGACCTTCCTAAGTTATATACATTATTTCAGAGCAAAGTTTTTGACATCTAGAAAACAGACCACATTGCTTAACATAGATGCTTAATTTGAATTTTTTGATATATACTCACAGGTAAAGGTTTATTATGTACAGGATGTTCATTGGGTCAAATGTGTGGATGTAATTACATTGCTGCTTGTTTAGACATGTTTTGTAGTTCTTGTTATAAGTAAATATAAATAAAGGTTTGAAGAATTGTGCTTTTTAAAATATCGGACTTGAAAAGCAATTTAAATTAACTGTTTAAATAATAAAGCAGAAGCATTCTTCCTCATCTTCTTTAAGATACTAGAGGAGAAATGAAGACATTATACCAATTTCAAGTGAGGAACACAAATAAACAGGATCGTAAAGAAATGGCTTTGAAGTGATTTCAGCTGTCTTAGAATTTGATGATCTAAGGGGTGTTTAATCGCAGGTCTATTTTTGTTGTTCACAATGTTAAGCCCAGATTCTTTAGATCTTTTTTTCTAGACTTCAACCATTTTTTCCAAACTCAGTTCCCTGCTCTATTCCAGCCCAAGCCTTCCTTGCAGATCTGAACTCTATTTGTTCTTTGAAGCCCCAACAAGTCTCTCTGCCACTCCCAAACCTCTCCTGCTTACCAAAACCTTAAATGTTATCACCCTCTTGAATTCCTGGAGCCATGAATTATCTGCTTCAGTCAATTGAAAATAAAAATATACTTTGTGTATTTTGTTAGTTATTACTATTTTTTAAAACTTAGATACTTGGTTTCTCTAAACATATTAATTGCTTCCTTCAAGCAGTGACCACCTTCACTGGGTTCCAAGATGATACTTGCAGTAATATTAAATATATTCCAAGGTCATGTCTACAAAAGACCAACACTGGGATAAAAACTGAAAAGAGAAACAAAGATGTTAGTTCTTTGAATGCTCAGTAAATGTACCTATGAAGCCATCCGGCCCAGGATTTTGTTTGGTGGTGTTTTCTGATAACTGTTTCAATTTCAATTGTTGTAATTGGTCCCTGCTCAGTTTTCTGATTCTTTTCAATTCAATTTTGGAAGATTTTACATTCTTAGGAATTTATCTATTTTGCCCAGGTTGTCCAATTTTTTTGATATATAGTGCTTCATAGTATTTTTTTACAATCCTTTGCATTTCTGTGATGTCAATTGTTACTTCTTCTCTTTCACTTCTGATTTTATTTATTTGGGTCCTCTCTTTTTTTTACTTGATGAACCTGGTTAAAGGTTCATAGATCTTGTGTACATTTCAAGGAATCAGCTCTTGGTTTGTTTTTTAGTCTTTGTGATTTATTTCTGCTCTGATCTTTATTATTTCCTTCCTTCTACTTCCTCTGAGCTTTGTTTGTTGTTCTTTTACATTCAAGGTTAGATTGTTTTGTTTTGTTTTTCTTTTAAGTGAGAGGAGAAGAAATAGTAAGACAGACTCCTGCATGCAACCCAACCAGGATCCACCCAGCAACCCCTGTCTTGGGCCGATGCTCAAATCAATCAAGCTATTTTTAGCACCTGAGGCTGAAGTGTGGCCTAACAGAGCCATCCTCAGTGTCCAGGGCCAATGCTCAAACCAATTAAGCCACTGGCTGTGAGACAGAAAGAGGGAGAAAAAAGGGAGAGGAGCAGATGGTTGCTTCTTTTATGTGCCATGGCTGGGAATCAAACCCAGCAGTCCATATGCTGGGCTGATGCTCTATCCACTGAGCCAAGAGTCCAGGGCCCAGGGTTAGATTGTTTATTTAATATTTTTCTTGCTTCTTGAGGTATACTTGAAATGCTATGAACTTTTCTCTTAGGATTGCTTCTGCTGGTAGTTGTATATTCATTTACATTATAACCCAGCTATCCCAAAACACCAGTTCAAAATAAGATATGCACCTTCATGTTCATTGCAGCATTTTTTGCAGTAGCCAACATCTGGAAACAATGCAAGTGTCTATCAGTGGACAAGTAGATAAAAAAGCTGTGGTACATATATCCAATGGAATACTATGCAGTCCTGAAAAAGAAGGAAATCTTACCTTTTGCAATAGCATGGATGGACCTGGAGAGTATTATGCTAAGTGAAATAAGCCAGGCACAGAAAGACAAATATCATATGATCTCATATGTGGAATCTAATGAACACAACAAACGGAGAAACAAAATAGGAACAGAGGAGGGTCGCAGAGAACAGATGGACAGCTGTCAAACAGGAAGGGGAAGAGGTTACAGGATCAAAGAAGTTGAAGAGATTAGCCACAATCATTTATACACAATGCATATATACAGACAACAGGATAGCAATAGCTGAAGAGCAAGGTGGATAGAGGTAACTGGAGAAGTGGAAACAAGGGGGAGAAATGAGGGTAGAAAGAGACTTTGCATGGGGCCTGGGGGGCACAATGAGGTATGTGGAGGGTGTTATATTGAGTGGAACATTTGAAACCATGTCAACACAATAAATTAAAAATAAAAATAGATTAAAAATGAGTGATAAAATATGGGTTAATAATCTCATAGTGCCATAAAAATATTCATAATAGGATATATGAAGAATTTATAGGTAATTAGCAGATAATTAATATAATATCATTTTACACCAGATACTTGGAGTTAGAGTGAGAGTATGTGTTTCTTCCATCCTCGTAGTTATCTTCTTTCTTCTTCAGAGTGTACTAATATTCTATTTAGGATGACTCTAGTTGAAAGTAATAGAAAACCCAGCCCAAATTCGTGCCAACAATAAAAACATTTGTTGGCTTAACACATTGACAATCTGGAGGTAGGGTAGTTTCAGTTTGCCTTAATCTACTGTCTCTGCTCCACTTGCCTGAGAGTCGTTTGGTCTGTCCTCTTGTGTCTGTTGGCTTTCTCTTCAAACTGCCTTCAGATGGTGGCAATAGTTCTATGGCCAGTGTTGCACGAGACAAACAGTCCAAAGGAAAAACGGAAAGAGATATTTTTATAATCTTTCCCAGAACAAAATGGAAAAACTTTCCAATGGTGATCCTGTGCGTGATGTCCCTGTGCCAGTGTGTCAGGTCACAACATGTGACCCCTCCAGGGAACTGAACCAGACCAAGCATGCCCGATTTTGTCGCTGTGAGTCGGCTCCGATCTACCTAAGACACCTGAACTGAGTGAAAAATAAGAAGATATGTAAACAAAATTGGGGTTCTTTTGGAAAGAAGAGAAAAAATGCTAAAAAGGCATCCAAAAATCAACCCCTACTCCAACTTTTCAAAAAATGGTTTTTTTCCAAGTAGAAACAAACCATGCCATTCTTATGACCATGTATCTCTCTGATGCTCAGTGAATGTGTTAGCTCTGTTCAATATAAATGCTTCTTGGAGATAGAGTCTGTATTTCTCACAATAATTTTGCAGCTATATTCTTGGGAGAAACAAATAAAGATTTAATTATTCCAGATTAATTCATTTCATATAACATCAAGAATAATTTTTGCTTTCTATGCTGCATACCTAAAATAATACTAGGAATATGGTGATTCACCAAAACTGCTGATGCCATTCCTATATATTTTCTCTTGCAAAATCACTATACTTTGCAGATCAGTTAATATTTTGATGCAGCAAATCTATCAAAGGTACTCAGTCTGTATTTAAAAGTGTGTAAGAGCCTGACCAGGTGGTGGTGCAGTGAATAGAGCATTGGACTGGGATGTGGAGGACCCAGGTTCGAGACCCCGAGGTCACCAGCTTGAGCAAAAAGTTCACCCACTTAGACCCAAGGTCGCTGGCTCGAGCAAAGCCCACTGAAGGCGGTCTGCTGAAGGCCTGCGATCAAGGCACATATGAGAAGGCAATCAATGAACAATTAAGGTGTCGCAACGAAAAACTGACGATTGATGCTTCTCATCTCTCTCCATTCCTGTCTGTCTATCCCTCTCTCTGACTCTCTCTCTGTCCTGTTAAAAAAAAAAGTGTGTAAGAAAAATTAGTTCACTGATTACTAATGATGAAAGTAATCTCTCACTATTGCCATGACAGTTTTTCATAGTAAGAAAATTTCATTTTTATCTCTTCATTTATAAGTTATACAATAAGAAAATACCTATGCTTATAAGTATTAACCATAATATCTAATAGTCATATTATTGGGTATTTAAGATAAAAGTTATTATGGTTAGGGTACATTTTTTTTTCTCCTGAAAATTAAAGCATCCTCACAATGTTCAGCTAGATATTTTACTTTCACTTTTCCTAAATTAATATAATATTACATCTTGACTTATAAAATCTATATTATATTTCATAGATATATTTTATATGTTTTAGTAATTTTTGGTGAACATCAGTGGCACCTGTAAAAAAGTAAATACCTATTGAATATGTCTGATATGTTGACTTTTAATGGCTCAGTTATATTGATTCAATTAAATTAACTGGTGATAATATTTTTATTGATTCTTTCATTTTTCTTTTCCTGAATTATTATTTTATTAAATTTTATTTATGATTAGTAATTTTCTAAGGATCATTGTTCTAGCACAGTATGAATATCAAGACCTTATAAATCAGATTGACTTAAAAAATCAATAGTTTTTGTTAATAACTAGACAAAAAGCCAATATTCATAATAATAATAAATAAAAACTTCTATGAATTCATTGAAATCAGCAACAGCAACAACAAATATACATACATGCATGCATATATGCCTGTCTGTCTGTCTGTAAGTATGTATATAAAAGACCATAAAACCAAATAGGCAAATGAAAAGGAAAAAGGGATGATTAACAAATATATGAAAAGATATTCAACAGTCTAACAAAGAGAAATACCTGTGAAATCAACTATGAACTATTTTCTAAAAATGTAAGGATAAGTGACTTGTCCTTATGTTTATATGAGATTGAGTATACACAAGCAATATAAAACAATAACAGATAATGGCAAATCACTTTTTCTAAGCATAAACTGAAAGAACTGTAGAGAGAAATAAAAGGTACAGTTCTTTCCCTTGTTATCTTGCCATTGACACTAAGACCATTTCATTTTATATAATTTAAAATGTGTAAAGAATTCTTTAGTAATAAGGAAGCAAAGTTTGTAAACTAGGACCCTTGTAGACCCAAAATGTGTGAGCTCCAAGACTTTCCATTATTGACTGACCAGATGCCAACACCCTTCCCATAGGCACCACGAATAAAGTGTTGTTAGTAGTTGAATGATATTGACAGAGCTATCAGCAATCTGTGGATTTTCATTTTGAACTGTGGCATCCTGAAATAAGTTGAAGCAGAAATAATATTCTGTGTTGAAAGATTTCAAATTCTTTTTATTGATAGGTGAAGTACTGGGCTAGAAATAAGTGACTGAAGAATGCTTTGAGAGGGCAGAATAACAGCTGGATGCCTGACTACAATTGTAGAAGGGAAAAACAAGAGGAACGAAACAGAAAATAGCCATGTATTGGTGTGTTAAGCTTCAATTCACCTTAGGCTCTTTATCTACTTTTCATCAGGTTTGCCTTTCTGCTTTATTCTTTTCAGAGCTCTGGAAGGAATTATGATCACCTCAATCTTTTGGCAACACTTAGTGAGAAGTCCAGGGAGGTCAGCAGTATGAGCCAGTACAGTGACATTTTTTTTACCTGGAACAAAGATAACATTCATAGTCATTTAAGTAGATACACAATGTAACTAGACAAAAACCTCAACCATAGATGACATCAATGTTTCAAAGGGAGTCAGCCCTTGTTCCAATGTTCACCAGGAGTGAAAATCTTAAGGCTGGATAGTGTGAACGTTGGTAGAACTTCAGGTAAAATTAATGGACTAAATCAGTTGGTTAATTATCTATATCATTGATGTTGGTGCCTTAATGAGAAAAGATAGGTCAGCCATGGTATGACTGTACACAAGGAATTATAATGTGGCATTCACACTAAAATTGACGGACTTGAGTGCATTTATGTAATGTGGAATGAAATAATCCACCCGGTCCAAAATAAGTGTCTGTTTTCTTCCTTTATTTCATACTTTTCTTGTTCTGGCATATGCCTCATTCAGTTTCCCTAAGATCAATTCAATGTGCCTTCTAACTTCATTTGTCTTTTGATTAATACTGTTTTTGTTGAACAAAGCTACTCATAACGCTTCCTCTATGCCCTAAGCATTGGACAGTCCTCTGAATGCTGATAACCTTGCCAAAAGCTGATGTTCTCCTCAGTAGTCTTTGCTTCACAACGATATAAAAGATCTAATCATTGATTACCACATAACACAGTTTTTGCCATTCATTCTCCAAGGTTGGGCATAACATACAAATTTATCACTGACATCAAATCCCAAAGACATAATATTCCATGAAACTAAGATGAAACAAGAACATAGAGATAAAGATGCCAACCCAACACACACACCCCTACAATAAAGCAGGTATCAGTGAGTATGGGCACTTAGCAACCCCCATGGTTCACACAGGGCGTCACCCACAAATAGAGCCATATTGCCTTAGCAACACATAGGAGAATTACCATTGTCACAAAAAGTCCTTTCAGTAGTTTTATAAGTCTATTATCCCCTCTTCATAAAAAGTAAGATATCAATATGAGATACCTTGTTTTTCCTAAATATATGCCTATTGGAAAATCATATGGAGCAGATAGATTATATTCTTTAAAAGAGGTGCTATTTCTAGTAGAAATAGTAGCTGAAATATCTGTCATCTTTACCATTGTTCACCTAACTCTTGCCCTTTCTTCCCTGACACATTCAGACTTCCTCTTTATCTCTAAGAATGAAGGACTCTAGGTGATTTCTGCTTTTGTTTTATGGATCCTCCACGTGATTCAGACTGATGCTTGGATAAGGAAGAGAATCTGCTACTGTGACTTGGTTTGGTATCTGGTTGTGTAGGTAGAGAGCCAGCCATCTCATTGTTTCATTCATTTGTTAAGTAAATTATTATTCACTTATTTACTAAATGGCACATGCCTCGTATGAGCCCCGCTTAACTTACAAGATGCAAATAATGTAGATGGATAAAACTTATGGCCTGATGTGGGAGATGGGTATTAAGTATAATTACAGAAGCAGTAAGCTAATGATGCCTATGATTAGAGCTGTGAAGGAGAAGCAGGGTGCTGGGAGCCTGTGAGTGCACGCACACCTAATCACAGAACTCAGAGACCTCGCAAGGGAAGTGACACATCAGCTGAGTCCTGAAAGCTGTACAGAACTTGTGCAGGCAAAGGCAGTAAAAGGCCAAGAGTGTTCTTAGCAGAAAGAATAGGTCTGTAATATGTTGAGGAGAGAGAGATCCCTGTGTGTGTGGGGGAGGAACTGAGAAAAAAAAACTCCCAGGCAAGTACAGGGAATGAGAAAGATAGACAAGATAAGGCTAATGTTGGCAAAGGTCACATCATACAAGGCTTCCTCCCACTCCTCAAGGAATTTGGATTTATCTGAAGAGTGATGAGAAGTACAGAAAAATTTTAAGTTGAGTGGCAATGTGACACAATGAGCATTTTAAAAGATCACTCAGTGATTTATGCTATATGAGCTTGGGTGGTGGGAATTAAAAGCCTGCAGATTGGTTGGGTAAGAGTCTTAATATTATGATGAATGGATTTAAGTAACAAAAGACATGGAAAGACATTTGCAGCTGCAATAAGTAACCAAGAATTGAAATTGGCAGAAATGTATGGTTTGGGGAATGTGCAAAAGGGAGAAAAAAAGACAATTCTCATGTTCTAACATAAGCAGTTGAATGGGTAGTGATGTCATTTTACAGTTTTTGGGAATACTTGACAAGGAATAAATTTGAAAATGATGATATGTTGATTTTTTTGATAAGTTAAATTTGAGGGACTTATGTAAACTCAAAATAGACATAGTAAGTAGGCCATTAGAGGTATAAGTTTCTGAAAAGTTGTGATGGTTAATTTTATGTGTTAACTTGCCTAGACCATGGGGCACCCAGATATTTGGTCAAGTATTATTCTGGGTGCATCTATGAGAATGTTTTTGGATGAGGTAAATATGTGACTTGGTAGACCAAATAAAGCAGATTTTACTCCCAAGTGTGAATAGGCCTCATCTAATTGGTTGAAAGTCTGCATAGAACAGAAAGGCTGACTCTTCCATGAGAAAGAGGGAACTCTTCCAGTCTGAATGCTTTAGCTAAGACAGTGGTCGGCAAACGACGGCTTGCGAGCCACATGCGGTTCTTTGGCCCTTTGAGTGTGGCTCTTCCACAAAATACCAGTGCAGGCACTACCTCGATAAAGAATGTACCGACCTATATAGTTTAAGTTTAAAAAATTTGGCTCTCAAATGAAATTTCAATCATTGTACTGTTGATATTTGGCTCTGATGACTAATGAGTTTGCTGACCATTGAGCTAGGACATCAGCCTTTGCTTGCCTTTCAACTTGAACTGAAATATCAGATCTTCTTGAGTCTTCAGTGCTTCCACATTGGCTCTCCTGGCTGGAGTTTCAACCTTCAGACTTGGAATGAAATTACATCATTGGATATCCTGAGTCTCCAGGTTCCCAACTGCAAATGGTGAAACTTCTCAGTCTCCATAATCACATGAGCCAATTCCTGATAATAAACCTATTCCTTTGATGCTAATTTGAACTTGAAAATTCTTAGCATACAGATGCTAAATAGGTCCATTGGAATTGATGAGGTAGCCTAAAACTAGGAGAGAGGGAAAAGATCTTAAAACTGAGCTCTGAGGCATTTCAACATTAGAAGTTAGGTAAGAAGGGTGATCATTCAATAAAGAAGATAGAGAAGGAATGACTTAGAGAGGCAGGAGGCAAATTAAGTGACTGAGCCATCATAGAATGTAGGAAGAGATGCTTTAAGAAGGGGGTGAATGGGTATACTCTACAGTAAGTGTAAGGAAGTGACCAGGAAGTATTCATTGTGTTGAGTAATATGAAAGTCAGTGCTTGGAACAGTATCTGATTATGAACTGTGCTACCAGATGTCAAATGAAAGTAGTCTCAGGCATGACTTCAAGATGAAGAAATAGAGATATTGAGTAGAAAATTCATCTGAGAATTTAGTGTAAGAGGAAAAAGAGAATAGCTACAGCATCTCTTTCCTCTTTCCCAGTTTTAGGTACCTCATCAGTTCTGAGAGCTCCATTTATTATCTATATGCTCAGAATATTCAAGGTCAAAGAAAATATATAAAAAGGTTTATTATAAGAAATTTGCTCATGAGATTATGGAGTCCGAGAAGATCACACATAATAGATTTTTACGTGACAATAAAGATCAAACTAGTGCTCAGGAAATGAGACAACATTCCTCAATATTTGTGAAAACTTAACCTCTAGCCTTTTTGGAAAGGTTCTCGGGTCTCAGGAATATTGGATTCACACACAATATCTATGCCAATGGGCTTTTATGTGAGTATAATAATTTACCCTCTCAAATAAACATTTCCAGAAAAATAAAACAAAGAAAGGTTTAAAATAAAATTTAAAAAAAATTTTTAGAGTTATAGTTTTTAGTTTGTACTAGAACTTCATGTTAGAAGTTAAAACTTATATTAGAAGTCCTAGATTTTAATCTAATATTTTTCATATACAATCTCTTAACCTGTCTGAGCTTCAGTTTGCACATTAAAAAAATATACTTGATGATACTTGCTCTGTGAAACTTAGAGAGTGGTGTGGGAAGCTGATGGGATAGTATACATGAAGTTTGTTAAGTATAAAATGCTGGCCTGATTTATATTTATGGAGCCACTGCTTTTCTCCTGTGCACAAGTCATTGGAGTAGTTCCAACAGTTTCCAAAAGATTTCTAACCTCCCATTTAGTGTACAAAAATGCAACCATTTCCCTTGTAGTGAACCCCATGAAGCTGCTAATGAAAAATATTTATTTGAAAAGGAACCTGGAAATTGAGATTCCTGAAGAGTCCAAGAGTCTGTAATTATCAGAGGGAGGCCAACTCACACACCCTGGGCAGGCTCCCTAGGTCAGAAAAGTCCTCTCAGAATGGTTTTAGGACTGAATAGCCCTTTTATAAGGAATCTGGCACCCTCTATAGAATTGCCCTGAATATAAAAGAAAAAGGAGAGGAAGAGAAGGCAGAAAGGTAGATAATGGCAGGCAGAACTGAGAAGTAACATGTCTGCCTTTTGAGTGGTTTTTACAATTGTGTAGTTATTCAAACTATGGAGCTGTTTTAGATAGGATAAGACTTGGTCTGGACAGCAGAGGGTCAATGCATCCTCAGTAGGCAAACACATAAAATTTAGGTGGAAAAGACAGCTGGAAGGTAAGAAAGGAGGAGAATAATTAGAAATGCAAAACAGAAGGAGACTATCTCCTCTAATATTCATCTGTGACAGGTAAGCCAGTCCATCATCTCACTTGAACCATGGAGAATTGTGCTATCATATTAATTGCTCTCTTTAGTGACTCTCTGAGCTCTGGACTATTTAGATTCCAAGATGAGAGAACGCTAATGGATATGGCATTGTAGATGGAATGAATCAGGATTTCATGCTGTGCTGCTGTTGGAGGGTTTTAAATGATAACCCACAGACTAGCAGCACCCCATGCTTTTAGTGTTCATTCAGCCATTCGTTCTTATTACTAACAAAGCAACTCTGAGGTCATGTGAAAATTCAAAAAGAAAGAAAAGGAAAGTAGATGTCAGTGGGACCCTTCAGGAAGTTTAACATGTTTCTCTGTGAGGCTGTTTATGAATCACTGCATTGTGTACATTAACAATAAAACTCCAATAATTCATATTTGAAAGGGAAGTCACGTGTCCTTGGAAAATTCCAAATCAAAACTGCTTTGATGGAGTTCTTTTAAAATGTATACTTTCCACAAAAATTCCCTTTGGCAAATTGGCACCAGTCACATACTGGGCCTCTGCACTTTGCCATTTCTACCCCCTTAGCCTGGGCCTCCACATACATCACAAGAATAAAATGACATGCTTATAGCAGAACATTTCAGAGCTCCAACACAAATGCTCATGAAAACCGAATCAATCAACCAGGGGCACAGTACATGGCACAGGTCTTCTGAGAAGAGGCTGGGCCAGGGTCTCCAGGAAGAGGAAGAGAACAGAGATCAGGGTCTCAGGAGGGCAGGGCATCCAGCTCAGGGGTCCATGTCCGAAAAAACACACAGAAAATGGCCCACCTTCTTTACATGTCTCAAAATCTGGCCTTCCCATTCTTCCTAATGTTTTTTTTATCATATTATAAATGACTGTGCCAATACTTCTTTTCAATGTCTTAAATTGGGAAGCACAGTCAAGAAGAAGGCATCCCTGCTTTTCAGTCCTGTCTGTCTCACCCCCACTGCCTGTTAAACATCGGCTTCTCGATCTTCTGCACAAATTAAATATCTCTGTTTCAAATCTCTGCATTCTTCTTTCAATTCTACTTGGCCAAGATCCCCAGAAAGCAAAGCCTGAGGCAAAAGCACACGTGTAGCATTGTATTAGGGAGTGCAATCCCAGGAAAGCAGGATTCAGAGAAAAGAAGAGAAACAAGGGCAAGTGATCATTACCCAGCTGGCCACCTTTGGAGATCTAGTGTCACTGATTACTTTATCTTATAGGACTGGTGTCCAAAGAGTCATATGAACAGCTGTAACTTCAGACCTTGTGTCTGGGAGAGGAAAAAAGAAAAATTTATCTGCCAGCTCTCATTTCCCATGGGTCAATGTTCACTTACTGGGATAACTGCCCCCTAGTTCTGACTTGCACAAGTGTAGCACTGAGCAGATCTCAAAGCCTTTCTTCAGTTTTTACAAAAATAGAAGGCAGGGCAAGAGGTAAAAGTACTTGGTGCAATGATAAATGGTGCTATTTGGTTCTACCTGCATGAAATTGGCTAGAATCCAAGCAAGGAGCACTGATGATACAGTAGTGGGTAAGCCAGAGCCAGTGGCCTAGGCCCCAGAGATAGGGAGCCTCTCTGATTTATCTATGCCTTTGCCTTTTATTGACTCCACTATTACAATCTGGGCTTCACTTTTCCAAGAATGAGATGCTCTGAGAGCACATAGGAAACCAATCAGTCTCAGTGTCCCTTCCAGGTAGCAGCCAGCCTCAATCTGTGAGGAACTCAAGTCAAAAGGTAGATGAAGTAAACTACAAACCTCACTTCTGTACTTGGTCTAGAAGCCATGACCAATCATCCCTCTCCATCCATTCCATGCTTCCCTTCTGCTTGGCCAGCAATGAGGCTTGTCAGTGTTGCTTACCTGGAAGACGGACCCACACTGGATGTCTTTTCCTTGTCAGGCTGAAGTTGCTGCAATTGTCCATTTCTCATCATCATCGCTCAACATCAAAGCACTGCAAAATACTCTAGTGAATCTTTGATTCCAAATAAACTTTCCCTGCCCCATTACACAAGAGCCCTCCTATATCCTCTTCTAAGATTGAGTTACTGATTTGGAATAACTGCTCTGCTGGCCTCTGGCACACTGACCTAAGAAACCAAGTGCCCTGTGAGTGTGTCCCAACCACCAATCCTGGAAACTAGAACTCCTAATATAGTAGAAGCTAAGATTGCAAGGACAGGAAACATAAAATTCCATAATGTGATCATTGGGTGATGCCAGGAGGAGCCAGTCTTATTTCCGTCCCTTTGCTTCCAATAATCATATATTCTAACTGCTGAGAATACAACACACGTGACACTGGTTAGTATGAACTGCATGCACACTAATGCATCTAGATCACACACTGACCTATGAGATGTTCCCCCAAATAGATGCCTTAGTTGAGCCTTTAACAGGCCAGTCCTATAAGGCTGGCTTTTTGGGGTTATGAGTCACAAAGGATACAGAAAGGATTCTCTTGCTCCATGTTTATCATTATACTTTCTTTGTCATAAGACGTGTCTGAGATGACGATGTGTGGGCTAGGTCAATAGGTTGAGGCTGTGAAAAGTGGGAAGGTGAATCAGATATGGAGAATATATGGGTTCTGAGGAGGGCAAACTGCCGTCTCCATCAGAATGGAAGGGTCTGGTGTAAGTAGGCCACACAAATGTTAGATGGGGCTCCTTAAGGAGAAGGTGCATGTGAGGACGCAGCCTCAGTCTCCACTGCTGGAAGGCTGAGTGCTTGGCGGTCGCAGTAACTAGATCAGTCTTGGTGAGAGACAGCCCTTGCCATCAGACTCACATTTAATCTCCATACCTAGAGTCACCATGGCCACTCTATTCATGAGCCCATTACACCTACACTGGGGGTGCCAAAAATACATGTGTTGGGTGACATCACAGAAGGCATCACCCTGCTCCCTGGTTTTTGAGATGCTGTCTCATGGGCATGACCATCAGACATGAAGGTCTGCATGCTTTGTGCTCACATATGTATGCTCATCCCATGTGCCTTCCCCAGAACTCCACATCCCTGATTCTTCTATCTTCTTTCTTCTAATCCCTTGACCAACCAACCAATTTATCTGCCTTTCCCAAGGGTCTATTAATATCCATGACTCGTGCCACCTCTCCATCAATAGAACAGGAACAACTCAGTGTAATGCAAGAAGCTCTGTACAGTTCTGTAGCCAGGATATTTCTCTTCGCCCTGTCTCTTGGGGGTATGCTTGATTGGGGCTGAAATGTCACACTAGTCCAATTTTGGCTAATACCAATATATCATGCTTACCTAGCAATAAACTATAAATTACTTTTAACACATTAAGCTGATCATAAGCGCCACCATCACCATGGCCAAATGCCTGAGCTATAGGTATATGTTGAAGGACAGGTATTTGCACTTCAGAAGTGGATGACAAGGTTGATTGGGCCATGTCTTCTGGATCTGTTTAGGCATGATCTCAAGTCTAGAGTTTCTGAAATGCCATCTTGAAGGTATGTTTTCAAGGGCCACATCTGGCACCAACTAGGTCTCATCCTAGGTCCTCCAGAAGGTAAAACCCAGATTAAAACTATAATAATTAAATAAATGCAAACTTATATGTGCCTGGGAGTAAAATTCAAGATAAGTATGATGAGAGAAAGAGGGAGTAAAGCAGAAAAAAGAAAGAGCCTACCCAGAGGGTGTTAATCAGCAGACCACTGCTTGTTCTTCCATATGATTGATTACTCAGTCTAATAGGAGTTCTTCCAAAGGGGATGTATGAATTGTTTCATCTCCAGACAATCTATCTCTGGGGGTAAGTCTTTATCTGCCATTCCACATCCAATTGGTCAAAGATTTGTCTCATGTGGCAGTTGTTTCCAAACCTCTGGGGTTCCACATGCATGGGAGTTACACATGCATAAGTCCTTGATGCATGTGGATACTTTGCACCTCAGCCCCAGGGTGGGGAAAAGAGGTAATGTGCTAGGAGCATGAGGCAAAGCTCTAGTAAGGTAAAATTCCATGAATTTGATTGGAGCTCATAAAGAATTTGCTGAAGCAGCAACTGGGTAGGAACAAGTGGCCAAAGGCCCCAGAAACCTGTAAGATTAAAAAGATTTGAAGACAGTGCCTGTCTGATACAGAATCTTTCCACCTTTGTCATTTCTCTTGTCCAGGTCCTGATTTTTCTTTCCTGATTTTTGTTTTCTAATAGTCTATAGCCCTACAAATTGCTGTTATCTACAGTGGTAGTAATATACTCTCTCTTCCATCCTTTTTTCCACACACCAAATATATGCTCTATAGACAAAATTATGAAATAAGCAGAGAGGTTTTGCCTTCTTCCCACTTCTTAATTTTCCTGTGTTTCCTTCATCCTTTTGGTGTTACCTCATCAAGATGTGTACAACTCAGAGCAACAGATACCAATATATATCATAAGCTTATTATAAGCTTGGTGTTTGTGCTATGGAATAAGAATGTAGAAATTAAAGATGTAGGATTGGACAGTTTACAGTCTCTGAGAAGAGACACTACAAAAGTGGGACACTTTTCCTAACCTGGAAGACTAACCAGGCTTTCCTGGAAAAGAAGACTCCTGAGCTGACTCTTACAGGATGAGTAGGAATTGGTCGACCAAAGAAAAATAGAAATGTATTCCAAGGACAGAGGGTCACCTGATCAAGAGGCTAGCACAGGGTCAAAGAAAACTTGAATCAGTTCTATGCTACTTGCACATAAAATATGATGCAGTGGCTGGCTAATGGGTAGTAGATGGTAGGGTCTTTCATATCATAATAAGGAACATGTTCCTTCAGTAAGCCATATCAAGTCACTGTTCAATTTTAAATAGAAAGGGTAACAAGAGCTTTGAAGGTCAGAAGTGAGTAGAAATGTGAGCCATAAACAAGAAGAGGGTGAAGTGAAGATAAATAGGGGTTCAAGCCCAGATGCAGATAAATTTGATATTAGAGTCAGGCAGGACGGCCACAGTTTTCTCAGTAAAGTGGGGAGTGAGGCATATGATGGGCATGAGGGTTGCATGGATAGCTTGATGAGAACAGGGCAGGTATGGCTTAGTCTCTGGTGGTAATAGAGTGAAGTGATAGCATGGCAAATTGAAGGTTGTTGGTTAGCCTTGTGGTCAAGCAGATGATTTGGAATGTCTTTGCACAAAAATTCTCAACAATGAACCGCAGCTGACAGGCAGGAGGAAATAAAGCAAAATATGGGAATGATGGTGGGCTGAGGTCTGGTGGGCTGGGGACACTAATAGGATGAGGTCACAAAATCATTCAAACAGCGGTATGCTCTAGCCTAGTCGGGGAGGAGATTGAGGCCAGTATGAATTTAGGAAAAATTAAGAAATCATGACCTAGAAGGATGAGACTAAAGAGAAGTTTATAATAAAATGAGGATGTGGAAAAGCTGAAATAATAGCTTGTGGTCAGAAAATTAAATAAGAGTTTAAGATCATTCTTGCCCTGGCCAGTTGGTTCAGTGGTAGAGTGTCAACCTGGTTTGTGGAGGTCCTGGATTCAATTCCCGGCAAGGGCACACAGGAGAAGCACCCATCTGTTTCTCTACCCTTCCCCCTCTCCTTTCTCTCTATTTCTCTCTTCCCTTTCCGCAGCCAAGGCTCCATTGGAGCAAAGTTGGCCCGGGCACTGAGGATGGCTCCATAGCCTCCACCTCAGGCACTAGAATGGCTCCAGTTGCAACAGAGCAATGCCCCAGATGGGCAAAGCAATGCCCCCTGGTGGGCATGCCAGGTGGATCTGGTCGGGCACATGCGGAAGACTCTCTCTCTGCCTCCCCGCTTCTCACTTCAGATAAAAAATAGATAAGTAGGCTTATGACCCAGCAACCCCTCTACTGGGTATATATCCCAAAAACTCAGAAACATTGATACGTAAAGACACATGCAGCCCCATGTTTATTGCAGCATTGTTCACAGTGGCCAGGACATGGAAACAACCAAAAAGCCCATCAATAGATGACTGGATAAAGAAGATGTGGCACACATACACTATGGAATACTACTCAGCCATAAGAAATGATGACATCGGATCATTTACAACAAAATGGTGGGATCTTGTTAACATGATACGAAGCGAAATAAGTAAATCAGAAAAAAACAGGAACTGTATTATTCCATACGTAGGTGGGACATAATAGTGAAACTAAGAGACATTGATAAGAGTGTGGTGGTTACGGGGGGGGAGGGGGGAATGGGAGAGGAAAAGGGGGTGGGGAGGGGCACAAAGAAAACAAGATAGAAGGTGACAGAGGACAATCTGACTTTGGGTGGTGGGTATGCAACATAATTGAACGACAAGATAACCTGGACTTGTTATCTTTGAATATATGTATCCTGATTTATTGATGTCACCCCATTAAAAAAATAAAATTATTAAAAAAAAATAGATAGGTAGGTAGGTAGATGGAAGGAAGGAAGGAAGGAAGGAAGGAAGGAAGGAAGGAAGGAAGGAAGGAAAGAAGGAAGGAAGAAGAAAGAAAAGAAAGAAAGAAAAAGAAAGAAAGAAAGAAAGAAAGAAAGAAAGATCTTTTTTTTTTTTTTTTTTGTCTTTTTCTGAAGCTGGAAATGGGGAGAGACAGTCAGACAGACAGACAAACTCCCGCATGCGCCCGACGGGGATCCACCCGGCATGCCCACCAGGGGGCGACGCTCTGCCCACCAGGGGGGATGCTCTGCCCCTCCGGGGCATAGCTCTGCCGCGACCAGAGCCACTCTAGTGCCTGGGGCAGAGGCCAAGGAGCCATCCCCAGCGCCTGGGCCATCTTTGCTCCAATGGAGCCTTGGCTGCGGGGGGTGGGGGAGGGTGGGGGGGGAGGGGAGAGAGACAGAGAGGAAGGAGGGGGTGGGGGTGGAGAAGCAAATGGGCGCTTCTCCTATGTGCCCTGGCCGGGAATCGAACCTGGGTCCCCCGCACGCCAGGTCGATGCTCTACCGCTGAGCCAACCGGCCAGGGCAGAAAGATCATTCTTAACTGGACGAGTCCCCACTGTAACACCACAACCAACCTCTCCATCTCATACCCAAGGCCCCATTAGTTCCTCTTTTCTTCTTTATCAAATTGTACCCATTCTGTATCTCATGCTTTTGAAATCCAGCTAAAATAATTAGGCTAATCTATTGAACTAATTCATTATACGATATTTATGGCTGATGAATGCTTGATATCCATCACAGAAAATAGAATGCTAATGATAATGACTTAAAACAGTGGTTCTTAATTAAAGATGCAACAGAGAGTTCCCTGTGATGCTGTTTCAGTAACATGGTCCTCAGCCCCCAGGCTCCAGCCTGAGAAATTCTGATTTAGTTGCTTTGGAGTGAGAACTGGACACAGGAATTTTCAAGCACCTCCATTAAAGAAGTAGGTCAATGGAAAAGCAACTGGGGAGTAGATGAGCCTTCTTCTAGCTCCTCGAATCAATAACTTCTATGTGTAATACTTTGGTAGTTGCCATTCTTGTCTCCTCAGGAAGTTTTCCTATGCTCTGTCCTCCAGTTTTTCATCCTTCCTTGACCCAACCTGCAGTAGACTAGGCAACCTGAGTATCCCTTTCCTCTGAACACAATAGACATACAATTTAAGCAGAGTCAGTCAGAGATATATTTTGTTTGTTTTTCTGAGATTCAGAAATAGATTTGGAAGCCATTATTTACAGCAGTGTTGCTAATCTAGTGTAAATCTCAGGCCACTTAGGGCCATCTTCTCAGATATTAGTAGGAGTCTGTCTATGAAATGAAGCCAAGCAGAGGTAAGCAAAAATGACATCTGAGTCCCTATTCCTGGCCCTGGTTCTGGTTCTTGAAGTTCTTCTTTAATCCTGTGTGCTGTCTCAATATTCTTCCCAGTTTTAGGAGTCAAAAATATCAAGTTTAGGCCCTGCCCGGTTGGCTCAGTAGTAGAGCATCAGCCTGACGTGTGGATGTCCAGAGTTCAATTCTAGTCCAGGGCACACAGCAGAAGCGCCCATCTGCTTCTCCACCCTTCCCCCCTCTCCTTTCTCTCTTCCCTTCCCGCAGCTAAGTTGGAGCAAAGTTGGCCCGGATGCTGAGGATGGCTCCATAGCCTCCACCTCAGGCACTAGAATGGCTCCTGTTGCAGTGGAACAATGCCCCAGATTGACAGAGCATTGCCCCCTGGTGGGCTTGCCAGGTGGATCCCGGTCAGTCGCATATGGGAGTCTATCTGTCTTGTGCCCCCCCCCCATCGCTTCTCACTTCGGAAAAATACAAAAAAAATCAATTTTAGTCAACTGCAACTGTAAGAGCCCTGATTAATATTTACATATATAGGCCCTGGCCGGTTGGCTCAGCGGTAGAGCGTCGGCCTAGCGTGCGGAGGACCCGGGTTTGATTCCCGGCCAGGGCACACAGGAGAAGCGCCCATTTGCTTCTCCACCCCTCCGCCGCGCTTTCCTCTCTGTCTCTCTCTTCCCCTCCCGCAGCCAAGGCTCCATTGGAGCAAAGATGGCCCGGGCGCTGGGGATGGCTCCTTGGCCTCTGCCCCAGGCGCTAGAGTGGCTCTGGTCACAAGAGAGCGACGCCCCGGAGGGGCAGAGCATCGCCCCTTGGTGGGCAGAGCGTCGCCCCTGGTGGGTGTGCCGAGTGGATCCCGGTCGGGCGCATGCGGGAGTCTGTCTGACTGTCTCTCCCTGTTTCCAGCTTCAGAAAAATGCAAAAAAAAAAATATTTACATATATATATATATAATATATATATTATATATTATATTATATATATATATATATATATATATATGCAAGGCAAATCCTTTCTAGGTACTTCATTGCCATTCATTTATCTGGTTCATTTATCTGCATGGGCAGGGAGACTTTTACAATTACAAGTCCTACTAGAGTAGAAAGAGTAGACCTTCATTAATGTGAGTAACCAACAGTAAGGGAAATTAGGAAGAAGTTCTAGATTGTGAATGTATTTTGAATATTATTACATTTAAGAACAAAAACAACTGGAATTAGCATAAATGTTTCTTAAAGACCCGTTTTTAATGAATAAATAGGAAGGTAGTGTGGCATAGTAGTGTGTTTGGAAATTTGCTGTCTAGTCTTGATTTTGCTATGATACAGATAAATAATCTTTGGTAAACCTTTTGAGCTCTCTAGTTTCAACTGAAAAATGTGAATTATGTGAGTCTAGATTTTTTTAAATTGGCTTTAAACTACTAAACATAAATTATATAAATATAAACATTAAATAATTCTGTGTTTAAAGTAGCATAAAGTTAGTTTGGTTTCCATTCACGTCCTGTGTCTTTTATCTTTTTATATTTTATTTTTTTGCTAAGCAAACATTTGTGATACTCATGTCATATACGTCAACCTCATTTCAAGCTGGACCTTCACAAATTAGGGTCTGAATTGATGAGCTTGGGATGCACCCAAGTGAACAGGTGGAATTAGTGCCATCATGGAGGGAACTGTGAAAAATCTCCATCAACGGCCAAAAGCTATAAACTTACCATTGCTTTTTATTTCTCCTTATAGCAGAGTTAGAGAGGAGATGCTCTGGATCTCCCTTTAAATTGTCCCCATGAGATAATTAAACACAGATCCTTTATATCTTAGGAAGTCTCCCATCTGGGTAAAAGATGTGAAAGATCAAGGCAACATATGTGAAAATGTGCCAAGTAAAAAAGAAACTCACTTATTTGAACATCTTTAAAAAGCAAGATTAAAAAGAGAGTACCCAGGGAGTCATAAAAAGTTAGCTCTAGGCCAGAGAAAGGTTGCTTTTAATTTCTATACAGTAGGATAAAATTGAGTACATGAATACCATTTCATTAAAAGGTGTACCTTTAAAGATTTAGATTATCAAATTTGAATAGGGGAGACAGCATAAGGTAAACCATCTGACACATGCTGATTTAACATTTATTCAGTAAACAGAATCTACCACTTGCTGTAAAATATATAGAATATCTCATTAAACATAAATATGGTGTAGATCTCAAAAGAATAGGAAACAAAGGAGGGAAAAATAACCCCCCACATTTTGTTTTGCTCACTCTTTGAACTGTTGTTCATGATCAGGTGGCTGATTGTGTCTCACATGCTTATGTAAGTCTCTCCCAGGACCCCATCTCTGCAGGCATTATTACATATGTAAGGAAAGCTATGAACACAGAAAGTGAGAAATTGTCCTACAGCTTTTCAAACGGAAACACATCAACTGAAAGCCTTTGCCTCATTTTGTAGTTCAGGTACCAGTATTATTTTTGCTGGTTTGGTTTAGTTAACAACATTGAAAATTCCTATAGGCATTTATACATAAATGGGCTTGTTCCTTTGATTTAAAGCTTTGCATGTTGCATCAGTAAAAATAAGCCATTAGAACCATTTAAGGCTCACTATTTGAACAGCATGCTGGGTTTGAACTTGGTCAGTCTGATATATTTCTTCTCTGACTTCAGTGGTTTTTCAAACATGACTGGGTATTAGAATTGAGTGAGGCACAGACATCAATGTTTATTAAAGCCCAGCCCTCCCCCATCCTCCCATTCTGTGATTCTTCATCCTTAACTTTGACTTTCCCCTGTCAATAACTGCTCTCCTCTGTTCCCTTCCTCCTCGACATGACCCCTCTGCCCATTTTCCCCATCACTTTCCTCCCAAGAGTTGCAACAAAACTATACTGTCAGTTCAGTCCCACACTCACCATGTTCTACTTTCATGGAGGGAATTAGCCAAGATCAGTGCTTCTAGTAATTTATAACACACTTGGCCTTCAATACTACCTGGCAATTGTTTTAAAAGATGTCTTTATGTGTTGTTTCCAGTTTTCAATCAACCAAGAGATATTCATTAAACATATACGTGCCATTGTTTTAGGGGATGAAAAAATAATTTTGAACACAACAGAGAAGTTTATACTTCATGGAGGTAAACATAATGAACATAGACAAATAAATTAATTGCTGATCTGAAGAGCTGATGCACACTGTGAAGAATCTAAAATAGCATCATCATTTGGTAAAAGGGTGACAGTGGATTGTATATGGGTGGTGAGTCTCCACATTGCTCAGGGGAAGGTCTTCCAGCTGAGATGGCTTTTAGTTAAGAGCTAAAATATGAGGAGACAGGTCTAAAAATATCTGGAGCCACAAACACAAAGGCCCTGGAATAGGTATGAGCTTGGTATGTTTAAAGAACTGAAAGGAGGCCCCTGTGGCTACAGGGTCCCCATGGGAGAGAGTAGGGAAAATGCCATCATAGATATAGACAAGGACAGATCACAGAGACGCTTCAGCTCACAGAGAGAATGTCTGATTTTTTTCCCAGTATATTGAGAGACCCAGAAGGTCTTGTGAGCAGGGCCTCCACATGATCTGATCCTTTATGTCTCACTCACTTTTTGGTCCCTGACTGGTCTGATGGTTCTCCTCACAATAATTTAGCAAAGGTCACTGAATCCTTCTTGAGGCTAAGCCTGCCACATTCTCTTCACTTCCACTCCACAATGCTTGTCCCAGTTAGCCGGTCCCTTCCTCCTGAAGTCTCCATCCCATATGTTTCCTGAAGTCTCCACCCTATGAGTTACACAACATCCCTCTCTCTAGATTTCATTTATCTATTTGTCCACTGTCTGGATCCTCTGTCTGTTTCATGGAATTCTCTTTCCTAATCACCCTTAATTCCTCAGTATTGTGTCCTGGGCTCTAATTTCTTCTTGCCTTTAAAATCTCTTCGATTCCAGTCTTTAAAGATATCTCTATGCTAATGGTGCCAAGTCATAGCTTCAACCGAGACCTCTTTCCTTAAGTTCTGGGCCAATGTGTACAATTGCTTCCTCTGCCTTTTCACATGGATATCCCCAGTACTACAAATTATCTGTGTCCCAAACTGAATTCATAACTATCTCTCCAAAGCAGAGCCTCCTTCTACATTTTCTTAAAGAATGCCACCCCATCTAACAGGTTGCTCAGGCTGGAACTGAGTACATCATACCTGACTCCTCTCTCTCACTCACCCTTGGCATCCGATGAGCCACTCAGTTCAGTCTGACCTTACCTATATAGCAACTTTCTATTCAACCTCCTGTCCTCTTCCCACAACTGCCTCAATTCTTACCCTCTCTCATCTTTTGTCTGTCGCCTGTGCTCCCTGAATGGTCTTCCTGTCTCAGGTCTTGCTTCCTTTTAGTCCATTTCCCAACTGCAGTAAGGTGGTGTTTCTAAAGTGCAAACCAAGCATGCACTTAGCTGCTTAAAAATCTTTAAGTGGACATCCACCCTAGCCCCTTTTTCTTCAGAATGAACCAAAATGCCAAAACATGACTTCATAGCCCTTCATGATCTAGCCCCTGCCTAACCTTCTCTCCAAATTTCTTTTTCTTTTTTTTTTTTTTTTTTTTTGTATTTTTCTGAAGCTGGAAACGGGGAGAGACAGTCAGACAGACTCCCGCATGCGCCCGACCGGGATCGACCGGCACGCCCACCAGGGGGCGACGCTCTGCCCACCAGGGGGTGATGCTCTGCCCCTCCCGGGTGTCGGGTGTCGCTCTGTTGCGACCAGAGCCGCTCCAGCGCCTGGGGCAGAGGCCAAGGAGCCATCCCCAGCGCCCAGGCCATCTTTGCTCAATGGAGCCTCGGCTGCGGGAGGGGAAGAGAGAGACAGAGAGGAAGGAGAGGGGGAGGGGTGAAGAAGCAGATGGGCGCCTCTCCTGTGTGCCCTGGCCAGGAATCGAACCAGGGACTTCTGCACGCCAGGCCGACGCTCTACCACTGAGCCAACCGGCCAGGGCCAAAATTTATTTCTTATTACTCCTGCCTCAAACTCCACACCCCAGCCTTGATTAGCCATCAGCAGTCCCTTGACTTCCTCCTTCTCACTTCCTTCATAGATCTTCTTTCTGCCTGCACAGCAGTCTTTGGATCACACCTCTTTTCTCTTTGGCAACCTTAGGTCTCAGCCTAGAATTACTTCCTGCAAGAATTTTCCAAACTCATCCCTGGCCTCCACCTTTAGTTTCCCGTCACCCCTATATGCTCCTGTTATGACCAAATCTTTGAAATAAAAAATGAAAATACCTCCCTTCCATATTTACACCATCATCCCCCCAAATCTGCCTCCCAATGAGAGCAGATGTTGAGAGTGATGTTGGCACAGCCAGATCAGCACAGCTAGGTCCATCCAAAGAGAGAAACCTTGTACCCCATTTTTTAAAAGAACCAAGTGTAGTCATAGCAAAACTATGACTGAGTTTCTGAGA
Source organism: Saccopteryx bilineata (assembly GCF_036850765.1). Lineage (NCBI taxonomy): Eukaryota > Metazoa > Chordata > Mammalia > Chiroptera > Emballonuridae > Saccopteryx > Saccopteryx bilineata. The sequence goes on from NC_089494.1 coordinate 152,691,161, forward strand.
CTAAAGAGGAAGTAAGGAGTGATGGGGCATGAAGACTGTATCCTACTTTCTTTGTCATAGCGATAGTATGGGGTCAAATTCCCAAGGAAGATTTGACAGGAATTTAAAGCAAATCAAGTGACCTGAAGAGGGAACTATCAAACCTGGAGCAACCAGGTAGGCAAGAGTGTAGAATAGGTAGGTACCCTTCTGCATGGATGTCAAAGCACACACATGCATAGACAGAGAGCTCAAGCAGCTGTTTCTAAAACAATTGTAAATTGTATGATATGTTCCCAGAACTTAGACCAAGTCTAGGATAAGGGGGAAAGATTATGAGTCAACTGGTATTTAAATGAAAGTTAACTGAGTTGCCCTAGTGAAATAGGAGCTCAAAAATAAAAAACAACTTAAAAAAATACATTTCTTGCACACCTGAGTTACGAGCTGAATCACTCTGAATATTAATCACCTGTTTATTTGTTCATCTTTCTAGCTAGATCATAAATGACTTATGGTGTTATATCCTATCCTTTACTCAAAGCAGAGAACCTGGCTAATAATGGGTGATCAATAAATCTTTGTGAAAATATTAAACAAATGAATATATGTTTTAGAATAAAAATTAGTCAAAATTAAAATCTCTGAGAATCCCAGTCAGTTGGCCAGAGAGACAGGATACAAGTAACTATTCTGCATCTAGTGGAGATATATAAATAAGGCAAAGGGAAAACTGGAAGGAACAACTGAAATTCTTGCTAGGAGTCCAGAAGGCTTCAAGGAGGCAATGACATTCGAGCTTTGATGTGAATGTAGACAACAGGCCTTGATAACCGATTCAAACCCATATCAGGCCTAGGTCATGAAATTGCCAGTTTATAATTTGGATAGAAAGAACAAAGATGGAACATGGAAAGCACAGAGTACAGACCCCAAGAAGAGGCATTTGGAAAGAACCTAACAGAATAGTGTGCATTTGACCAAGCATATCACTCTTTCTTCGTTTTCACCTTTATTTTCACCTACCTCCACTGCACCATCTCTCCATAACTTACATTTGTGTCTGGGCTACAGTTCACAAACTGTTTCTTTTACACTCCCATACCATAGAATTTTGCTAAAGTTTAAATGATAGATTCAATTCTCTGGAGCCAGAAATTTTTTAGGCTAGTTTTACCCTAGTTTCTCTCCCATAATCTTTGCCTATGAGTATGAAGAATAAAAATGGGGCCAAGCAGTTGGCAGATGTAAAATTCTTAATCTAATCAAGGCCTGGCTTGAGAAGCAGCAGGGTTGAGAACCACTGATCTGAATTCTCCCTCCATACCTTAATTTCTTATTCCATAAAATGGAACCATTGGCCTGAATGATACTTAAGAGAACTTACAACTTTCCAGTATACAATGTCCCTCTCAAAGGCACATATTGGTGGACCCCTGAAGAAAGGTTTGGTCAGAATAGGGAGTTACAGAGGAGAGAGTGAAGTTGGTCTTTGGTGAGACGAGAAGAGAGGGTGCACTTTGATAACTTTTTTGTCCACCTTGATTATTGAGCCCTGATATTTTTGATAGCAGAGGGTTTTGTGTTTTTGTTTTGCTTTGCTGTGTCTTTTTTTCTTGAAAGGAATAACACACACTTCCTTTGAAGAAAGTGCTGTTTAAGTCATATATTTGGACATCTAATATGATTTAAATAGTTCAGCTCTTTTGGATTTTTTCTTGTTTTGTTTTAACAGAGTGTAAAGCCAAATAACCATTAGATGGGACTTCTTAATCCCCCCACCAAGTTCTATATATGTGAATATCTGGCAAGAATCAAAGATCCTAGGAGGCACTTACTCCGGGCATTTTAAATAAGAAACTAGATGCTCAATGCTTCTTGGTGTTGACAGGTCAGCAATCCAGCTCAATTACTCTAGAGATCTCATCACTTCCTGCCCAGGAAAGTGGTTGATAGTAGAGGGAAACACTCGGAAAGCCAAATATCCCAAACATCTCTGGCCATATTTGCAAGGGTTTCTATGCATGATACCATTATCTATAGAATCCTACAGTCAACACAACCCTAACCAGTTTAACTTGTCAATGGGATACAGATGCTGAATTACTGTTCCACTTGGGGCTCAGCAGGTTTCAAGCAGCAGTACACCTTATTGATAAAACATTCTACTCCTTTTGAGTCATCATAGAAACACTAAGAAATCAAGTAATTCCATCAATGAAAGTATTCTGAGAAAATGAACCCACTTACCAAAAAAGCTAGTCTTCAGTGTCCTTCTTCCCTTTGCCAATAAACAGTACTTATGGGAAGCCCATAAAGTTGTAGCATTTGTTTTTCTTTTTTCCTCAGTGTCTCACCTGGAATTCTCCACTTTGTGAGGGAGAATATATTTACTTTCTTTGCTTTCTTGCAATCAGACGGCCATTCATGTTCTTTGTGATATCAGCTCAATAAATCTGAGGATTTGCAGCCATGGTGCCTACAGGGCTGTGAGGAGTCAGATTGAACCCTTAGTATATTCTGGGAGAACAGTAGGTATGGGTGGAGCTAGGTGATGGAACTTCAACCTAGGAACTAGCCCCCCATTGGTATTTGTATGACCACAAGTTTTTAATTAAACTCTCTTGATTTTAAATTTATTTAGTAAATCTAAAGGACCATTGTAAATATCAGAAGTTAGGGTGTCTATAATTATGTTATAAGCTTTAAAATCTTATGCACCTTTAAGGTACAGTTATCTTCTTTTCAGAAAAATAAGTTTTCTCTCAGAGATATTTGCAATTTCTGGTTAGTAGGAACTTGTTCAGTTGGCACAAAGTATTTGTTATGGGTTGAATTATGTCCCCCTAAAACATATTAAAGTCCTAACCCCCAGGACCTGTGGATATAGTGTCTTTGTAGGTGATGCTGTTAATATAAGGTCATTAGGATGAGCCTGACTCCAATAATCCCGTCCTAATAAAAGGGGGTAATTTAAATATAGAGATAGAGATGCAGGAAGTGATAAGACAGCCATCTACAAGCCAAAAAATGCCTGAGGCTACCAGAAGCTGGGAGGGAGACCTGAGACAGATTCCCCTCCAACCCCTCAGAAGGAATCAACCTTGCTGACACTTTGATCTTAAACACCTAGTCTCCAGATATGAATCAATACCTTTCTGTTGTTTAAGCCACCAGTTTGTGGTGCTTTGTTATGGCAGCCCTAGGAAGTGAACTCATGATTATTTCTGGAAGACTGAAATGCCCTGCAACAGAAGTTGTACGTAACAATCTTTTCAGTTTTCAGCAGGGTACAGTGTTCAGTTTCAAAGCATAATAAGAATTGGAGGTCAGGACCTCAAATTGGCTATCTTGGGGCCATGTCTCTGGGTTTTAGATGACTTGAGATATTTAGCTAAACACACTGGATGCATTTCACCTGCCTTCCAAGTACCCTCACTGCTACCACCAAATGTCAGATTGGCAGCCTTGGATCTGTGAATACATACAACCAAAACTCAAAGTGCTTAAGTGAAAAATGAAAGTTAGTTTCATTTTTCAAGAATTCAGCTGCATTTGCAAACTAAAACCATTGCAAAGGATTACTGTCAAATATGAAATTTATATTCATAAAACTTCTCTGTGCACTTGACTCAAGTGTGAATTACATACAGCCTGTCCTCCTCATAGTGACTCCTGTGGAAGTCAGTGAAATACATGTAGCGCAGTATCATCAACACACCCACACATTAGCATGACCTGCAAGTTTCTTTTTAAATATTGATGATTAGATGGTGCCGCTCTCAAGAAATTCTATTCTATTCCAGTTTCATCTGGAGGGTGTCCTGATGTTGGATTTTTAGAGTTTCCAGCCAAAGTATATTATCAAAACACATTAAAGGAAAGGCTATCTTCCCCTATTTTCCTAGCAAACCAATCATCTCAAACCATTTTCAAGTATTAAAGTGAGTAAATTTCATATACATACTTTGTAGAGAGTAAACATGAACAAAATGGGGCAAGAATTACATTATGTGGTTTGTGTTATAAATTTAATATGTGTTAAATATTCAGTTATAAAAAGCTCCTCCTTGCATTTGTAATTATAAACTGACATATTCATTTAAACATTGTCAATGAGACATCAGAATTCTCACTTTTTAATGCTTCAGTGGAAAGAAAGCCCTCAAGGTTTGATATCACACATTAAAAAAAAATAACAGTTCTCATTTTAAAGGTTATATCAAGCCTTTCTTTGAAAATGAATTACACTATGTCCTGGTCCAATAACATCAGCCTAGCAGCTAGATTCACTTGTTTTGATTCTATAATAATTTGAACAATTTCTTTTTAATTTTTACTTAATATTTTTAAAAACACAATATGCTTCTAGTCAAATAGAAGAGTTAGGAAGAACATGGTTGAATAAAAATGAAAGCCAGATTTTTCTGTTTCCCCAATTCTCATAAAACCTTTATATACAAGAGAAATGGTAAAAAAAAAATCTTGTTTCCAAGAAGCCTTACCCTTTAAGCATAAGACACCCAGAGCGAGGATATATAAAGATTGCCATGTGTGTGTAGCAGTGTACTGTTATTAATTTGTTGTGAGCTTTGTGAAAAGCATTCTTTGTCCCTATGTAAAGAAAGGGCTTTGTAGTTTTCACCAGTTATTTTATCATAACTCTCCATCAGCTGAATCTATTACATTTTTTGTTCTAGATTAAGTACTGTACCTGTTGCCTACATTCTTTTTTCTTAAAATCCCCTTTTGTAAGGTGATTGTTCAGAAAAGCCTATGTTTAAGAGATGGCATGACGATGCTTATTAAACCTTAAAACTTTTTTTTTTGTTTGTTTCAAAAGCCATGCCTTTTCAAACAGTTAAGTGATGTCCCAATGTTTTAAACAATAAAAGACACTTTAGCCAGTGAACTGCCAAAATTGTACCATCAATGAACTCTGCCACTAGATTAAAAAAGGGCTTAGTATCACCTAGCCAGAATTGAGTAGGGGAATAGGATTTAAAGAGGAAAAGAAAAACACAGCTGAAATTGGGCCAAAATTATTAGGTTATACCACAAGAGAGTAAAAATATAAAGACAAAATTTTAGACCCCTGTTTTTCAAAGAAGCTTCTGACAGCTTAGAAATAATGATTTTATAAACAATAACATGATGTATAACCATGTAACTGGGTGAATATATTTAGAAATATCAGATCAGAGACAAATTACAGAATAGGAACCTTCATTAAAAAAAATCTTTATATTTCCTAAAAACATCAGTAAGTAGATAAAATAATATGAGAGGAGATCATATTGTTCTGATTACAAAAAGAAACACATAGAACTTAGAAAATAGAAAAAGTGTGGAGAAAATCAAATATACAGTGACAGAAAATGATTTGACTTTGGGTGATGGGCACACAACATAACAGTTCAAATGCTATAGAGATGTTCACCTGAAATATGTACACTTAGTGATCAATGTCACCCTGATAAATTTAATTTGCTAAATAAAATTCAAAAAATTTAAAAAGCAAAAATAAAAATAAAATAAAACAAATTAAAATTGAAATTATGCAATAATGTATCATTTTTATATTTTTATTTCCAGTCATTTTTCATTTTGCATTCATAGACATAAGCATGAACATTGGAAGTTACAAACTTGAAGCCCCTTAAAGTGCTTTGTTTGGTCTTCACAATGTGTATGTGCATATATATATATATATATATATATAATGTACATAGATTGACATATAAAATGTTGAGTCAACAATTAAAAATCAGAATTCACATAAAAAATAAGATTTATGTCATCCCTGGAAAAGCGTAGGCTTTGGCCACATTTGGGCTCCATTCTGCCAGGGCAAGAATAGATTAGGACCAGACAGGCACCTGTCCGCAGAGGGCTCCTTTCGCCAGGTAGCCTCACTCCTACCTCTGCATCCTATTCCTTAATATGATGCTGAATGTCCATTGCCAGTAATTATTCTTTCTTACTGTAGAGACAACTTTCTTACAGTTGGGTGGGGGGCAGGGGTAAGGGGGAAAGAATTGTAAAAGAGAAAGCTAGACCAAGAAGGCTTAATGTTTTTTGAAAAACTGGAGAAAGGAAGATTATTGAATTTTAAAAGGCATCTTCCCTGCCAGCATTACTCACCATGATACCTCAGTGGGCTCTTGGCAATTGAGTTTACAATCCCTGGTAGCAATACCAAATATTGATAATATATCATATACAACATGTTTTTATCACTTATTTTATTGTGAAAAATCTTTCAAACTTATTCCACCAAAACACGGTTTTATTTTATTTCATTGTACTTTTTTTTCCAAGTGAGAGGAGGAGAGATAAACAGACTCCGACATGTGCCCCAAATGGGATCCCCGCAGCAACCCCAATCTGGGGCCAATGCTCTGCCCATCTGGGTCCATTCTTGCAACTGAGGTATTTTTAGCACCCAAGGCCGAGGCTCCACAGAGCCATCCTCAGTGCCCCGGGCCAATGCCCTAGAACCAATTGAACCATTGCTGCCAGAGGGGAAAAGGGGGAAGGTAAGGGTGGAGAAGCCTGGAACATCCACAGGCTAGTCCCACACTCTACCACTGAGCTAATAGGCCAGGGCAACATGGTTTTAATAGTTTCATAATTCTCATTTTATATTTACTACATTGTATGCAGATATATTTTTAATGCACCTTTAACTACTGGAAATTTAAGCTACCCCTAATAGCTCATTAATATAACTAGCACAACTATGAATTATCTTCTATATAAATCTTAAAAACTTTTAGAAGTGAAATATCAGGGGCAAGTGGTAGAAATATTTAAAAATGTTTAATACATACCATCTGATTGCTTTCTGGACAACAATTAAGCATTCATACATGACTGAGCACATTTAATTCTATCTCATTCTGCCATTACATATAATTATTTAAAGGTGTTTCTTAATTTGATGGGTACAACAGTATATCTCATTTTAAACTATTATTTCTGTGATTTCTATAGAGATTTTATATACATGTTTTCATTTGAATTCTTCTGTACATTTTTGTTGTTGGCATTCACTCACATTTTTTCAATATTGTATCCACAGGGTTTTGTTGTATTACAGATGCATATCTTTCTTCTCTTTGTTTTTTTTTTCTTTTTTGCTCAATCGAGCCCACCAACCTAACCCACCTCCCAACAACTGTCAGCCTACTATCTATGAGTCTGTCTCTGTTTTGCTTGTTAGTTTATTTTGTTCATTAGATTCTACATAAGAGGGAAATAACATGGCACTTCTATTTCTCTGCATGGCTTGTTTCCCTTAGTTCCAGCCGTGCTTTCGCAATGGTAAGATTTCATTCTATTTTACGGCTGAGTAGTATTCCATTGTGTATATGTACCATGCTATTTTTGTCCACTCATGTACTGAGGGTCACTTGGGCTGCTTTCAAATCTTGGCTATTATAAATAAAGCAGCAATGAACATAGGGGAGTATCTATGATGCATATGTTTCTTTTTCTTTTCTTTCTTTCTTTTTTTTTTTTTGACAGAAACTGAGAAAGAGTCAGAGAGAGAGGGATAGATAGGGACAGACAAACAGGAAGGGAGAGATGAGAAGCATCAATTTTTTGTTGTGGCACTTTAGTTGTTCATTGATTGCTTTCTCATATGTGCCTTGACCGTGGGGCTACAGCAGACCAAATAACCCCTTGCTCAAGCCAGCGGCCTTGGGTCCAAACTGGTGAGCTTTGCTCAAACCAGATGAGCCTGCGCTCAAGCTAGCGACCTCGGGGTCTCGAACCTGGGTCCTCTGCATCCCAGTCCAACGTTCTATTCACTGCACCACCACCTGGTCAGGCTGTTTCTTAATTTTTTTATATTTTAATGTTATGTAAGATGTTTTTGATAAAAGGAATTTTATGGTCTCAATGTAAAACCTTTCTTCATGTTTTTAATAATTGCTCTTATTTAAAAAAATTTTTATAATTGATTTTACAAAAGCAGAGAAATTTATCAAGACAAAGATTTGTCTCCCTTAGATTATCCTCTAATTTTCTGTAGTTTCACTTTCTACCTTTAGTTCTTAAACATCTGCTTTTTATTTATTTGTGGGTTTTTGGGGTTTTTTTGTATTTTTCTGAAGCTGGAAATGGGGAGAGACAGACAGACTCCCGCATGCGCCCGACCGGGATCCACCCGGCACGCCCACCAGGGGGCGATGCTCTGCCCCTCCGGGGTGTCACTCTGCCACGACCAGAGCCACTCTAGCACCTGGGGCAGAGGCCAAGGAGCCATCCCCAGCGCCCGGGCCATCTTTGCTCCAATGGAGCCTTGGCTGCGGGAGGGGAAGAGAGAGAGAGAGAGGAAGGAGGGGGTGGAGGGTGGAGAAGCAAATGGGCGCTTCTCCTATGTGCCCTGGCTGGGAATCGAACCAGGGTCCCCCGCACGCCAGGCCAACGCTCTACCGCTGAGCCAACCGGCCAGGGCCTATTTGTTTCTAATATGAATTGAGGGCCTAATATTTTTACCTCCATAAAGTTTCCACAGTTTTATGATGTTGGTTGAGTCATTATTCTAGTTTCGCTGTTATGTTTTCTCTCATCTATTATTTTTCCAGTCAAGGAAAAGTACAAATACTATGTTGAATTTCGTGCCAATAGAACCAACCCTACAATAATTTGTCTAAATATGTCTCTTTCCTTCCCCCCTACTTAAAAATATCTCCTTCATAATTGTACCTACATGAATGTAGCTTTTAATTTACATATAGCAAATAGTAATTCTCCTTTGAGCATCCGAAGTGCTGGATGGCTTTTGTTGCCAATACACTCAAAGACTTCGATCCTTTGTCAACTCTGGTAGAGAATATATATATGATATATACATATATATGAGGATGAGAGCAGGCATTATTTTTCCTTTAAAGAACCAAATAGGGATGAATGTTTACACAGGAAAGTATAAAGGCAAGTGATTGGTCATCATATTACTATAGTTACCTTACTCAGAATGAACATTTTTAAAGGGAGATGAATGGCTGATCAATACATCTTCGGTGATCTAAAAAGAATGAACCTATGGTTTTGGCTTTCTGCCTTGATCTATGAATTAAATATGGGCATGGGCAAGTTTTATTTAAATCACAATGCTCATTAATTGAATCATCCAGTGGAACTGCATTTATTATTTTAAAATACTTTACCCTTCTTTCTGATTATCCATAAGAAAATGCTCCTCATGTGTGTATGACAGTATGACTCTAAAGCCAGACTGCTTAGTTTCAGATAACACTTTGGCCACCGACTCACTATGAAAATCATTTACCCTCCTTGTACTTTGGTTTCCTTATCTGAAAAATAAAAGTAGAGTTTGCCTCACAGGGTGTTATGAGGATTCTGTGACTTAATTTTTGTAAAGCTTTTAACAGATCTTAATACATAGTAAGTGCTATGTGTTTGTTAAATCAATGAAATTTTTCTTTATTTTCTACTTATAGCTGTGTCTCAATTGTTTAGTGATATAAAACAAAATGCTTAAGTCCACCAGAGGAAAATAAATAGATTAGAAACCCTCCAAAATATTTTATAATCTAATAATTTTGGGAGGGTGATGCATTTGGATTTTTATGTATTAAGTTATCTTAAAATGTTGCAAACTGCAGTTTTATGTTATTTCTCTAATGTAAAATAGTAATAAATAAATAAAATAGGATTTAGAGGAACACAGTTGGAGCTGTGTCACAGTTACTAATTACCAACTTTACCAGTCAATGAAGAAGTGTTTCGGTGACCCCAAGTCCCAATTTAATAATAAGTAGTTTGAAATTTTCTTATTAAATGGTGAATTTAGATATTTTGGGCATCAAGTGGCTTTTAAGTTCATTGATTTTAATTTTTCATTTTTTACTAAAATAGTGTGTTTTTTCTTTGTGTCAACAGTATGAATGGATACAGTTCCTAGTCACCTAGTTCAATACACATCCTTTTTTTTTGTTACAAAGACAGAGAAAGAGAGAGAGAGAGGGACAGATAGGGACAGACAGACAGGAAAGGAGAGAAATGAGAAGCATCAATTCTATAAAATCACATCTTTGTCCTGTTTATTGTTTTTTGTTTTCTTTTGGCTTGATGGCTGATTTGCAAGATTTGTATTTACCAGATGCATATTTACCAATTCTTGTACTTCTTATCTGTCAGGACCACTTAGTTTTTGGAGGGTTTCTTGTAAGCAGCAAAGAGTTGAATTTTATTTCTGAAACCAATTTGAAATTATTGGTCCTTAAATGAGCTGGTTTAACCCATTTATAATTTTTATCATAATTGATTTGTTCTATCCTCTTTCTGACAATTTGATATTTTCTTATCATTTATTTGCTCTATGCAGTGTGTTTTATTTACTTTTAAAATTTACTCTTAATGCTTTATTAAGGTTATCTTGAAAGAAAATTTAATTATTTTAACTTTTACTACTTGTTGTCTTTAAATTGCTTTAAAAATCATTCTTTATGTTTCTGAAATTTTCAAAATCAAGACTTAAACCATAGCCTTCCAATTCCCTTATAAATGAGAAAGTTAGCATAGTGTTATATTTCCCCTTATCAATTCCTCATTTTTGTTTATATAAACTTAGATTTAAACCTTCATATTATTGCTATTTTTCATGTAACCTTTTTATTTTCTTTAAGTGAGAGGTAGGGAGGCAGACAGACAGACTCCCGCATCCACCCTGACTTGGATTCAGCTGGCAAGCCCCCTACCTGGTGATGCTCTATCCCCTGGGGCTGCTGCTCCATTGCTCAGCAACCAAGCTATTTTTAGCACCTAAAGTGAGGCCATGGAGCCATCCTCAGCACCAGGGACCAACTTGCTCAAATCAATATAGCTACGGCTGCTGGAAGAGGAGTGAGAGATAGAGTGAGTGAGAGAGAGAATGGGGAGAGTGAGGGGTGGAGAAACAGATGATCACTTCTCTTATATGCTTGGCCAGGAATCAAACCCATGACTTTCACTTGCCAACTTATGCTCTACTACTGAGCCAACCCACCAAGGCTTCATGTAACCTTTTTAATTTAAGGATATTTTTGCATTTGCTTTCTGTTATTAACAAATTTTCAACAGTTATTTAATATAATTAAAATGCATAACTTATTTCACTGCTCATTGTTAATCCTTCCAAAGCACAATAAGGTAGTTCCATGCTTATTTATTTATTTCAAATAATTTCTCATTTGGAATGAGTGTGTCTTTAAGCAATTTTTTTAAAGAAGTGTTCTGGGGAAATATATTTTCTAAGGACCTTCATATCTGAAATTAGCTTTGTATTATTTTTGCACAGGAAAGACAACTTATCTGGGCATTACATTCTGGGTAGAAATGATGTCTTAAAAAATTTTGCAGATGTCTTTTTTGCCTTTATGGAATTTACTATGGCAAAGGAGAAACCTGAGTTTGACTATTTTGAGAGTAAACTCTGCCTACGCCCACATAGACTACTCTTTTCTTTTTTCTTTTTCTTTTTTTTTGTGACAGAGACAGAGAGTGGGACAAACAGAGACAGACAGACAGGAAGGGAGAGAGATGAGAAGCACCCATTCTTCATTGTGCCACCTTAGTTGTTCATTGATTACTTTCTTATATGTGCCTTGACTAGGGGGCTACAGTAGACCGAGTGACCCCTTACTCAAGCCAGCGACCTTGGACTCAAGCTGGTGAGCCTTGCTCAGACCAGATGAACCCACACTCAATCTGGCAACCTCTGGGTTTCAAACCTGGGTCCTCCGTGTCCCAGTCCAATGCTCTATCCACTGCTCCACCATCTAGTCAGGCTCAATACAGATCTTAAAGCTATTCTTTTCTCTGGCCGGTTGGCATAGCGGTAGAACGTCAGCCCAGCATGTTCTAGGTTGGATTCCCAGTCAGGGAACAGAGAAGGAGCGACTATCTGCTTCTCTATTCTTGCCTCCTCTCCTGTCTCTCAAATCTCTCTCTCTCTCTCTCTCTCTCTTCCTTTCTTCCTCTCCCGCAGCCATGGTTCAAGTGGTTCGAGCAAGTTGGCCCCAGGTTCTGAGGATGGCCCCACGGCCTTGCCTCCGGCACTGAAATAGTTCAGTTGCTGAGCAACAGAGCATTGGCCCCAGATGGACAGAACATTGCCCTGTAGGGGGTTTGCCAGGTGGATCCCCGTCAGGGTGCATGTAGGAGTCTATCTCTGACTTCCTGCCTCTCCAGCTCTCAAAAAAAAAAAAACAACTATTTTTTTTAAAGTCTCAATAAATTGTTTTCTTATTGAACACTTTTTATCAGTACTCCATAGAGTGTAGAAAGCAGACCAATGCTGATTTGAGAATTGTCTATAACAAATTATAAACAGAATATAACAATTAGGAGTAAGGGTTTAGACACACATAGCACTTTATGGAGTAATTTTATGCCTATTAATCCAATGATTTTAAAAATTGTTGGTTATGCATATGAATTTGCTTTTTTTTTCTTTTAGTAATTCAACTGTATTGTATTTTACAAAAGTGTTGGTTATCAACATATGGGAAATTTAAAAGAAAAAGAAATGTGGTTCTCCTTATGGTGAGACACACTGCCTTACCTATTAGACAAATTGGAAAATGTTTTGGCACATTAATGAAGTATTTGATTGCCAAATAAACACTTTATACTGTCAATCAATAATCAATTTTTGTTGCGGTAGTGGTTACCACTTTGAAGTAAATTAACAAGTCATTAAGTATTTAAATCTTTGTCTTCAAGTGAAATTGTTGCACACTTTAATTACACATAGGTCTTTCTTCCAGGGTAATAACAAAGGCTTATCTCTTCCTCTTAACTCTTCAACACCGTGTTTGCGGTTAGGCAGGCCTTCTTCAAGAGCAGATGTTGGCATTGTTTCTCTGACTGGAAACTTGGCAATATTGCTTGACATTGCTCTAAAACTCAGATTTCCCGCTTCAAACCCTGTGTACACAAACACCTGAGTAAACTGCCATTTAAAGAAAAACAAAACAAAAAATTTATAAAATCAATGTTGCAGGTTTTATTTCCTGGCCTTGGACATGAGTACTATCTGAACAATGGATCTTCCTTCTGGGCATTCCTTTGTTCCTCTTGGTGTAAGCCTTGTGTGCTAACAAAAAAAAAAACCCTGAATATTAAAAGAAGGATATCACACAGTTTTGAAAAAAAAAAATCTCATCTTCCTTGGCAGTACAAGAGTTAAAGCTCCATTTTTTTTCACTGTATGCACCAAATTTGGCCTGTGATTCCTTTGAATGGCATGAAAAGCAGTAGGCTGAGTGTGAGTCTCCTCTCCTCTCTTCAGTTCTCACTTTTAAAATATGCCTGGCAAAGACCCAACACTCCCCCTCCACCAACTTCCATGGTCTTGGCCTCCTATTCAGCTGACTAAGACGACAATGGAAGACGCATTCCTTCCCCAGAGTCAGGGGGGCTTTCGCCTAGTAGAAAATATTCCGTACAAGTGTAGATTCTGAATAACACATTTGGTCTTTCCCGTGCCTAACAGGTTTTATAGCTGTCTCTTAAAGACCCTGTAGATTTTTTTGTATTTCCATAATAGCAATTTTTTTAGTGTCCCATAATAGCAATTCTCAACTCACTGACAAAGCAACAAAATACAGATCTTTGTTCAGAGGATTTTCATGGTATCAGGTGTTGTGAGCCAAACACAGAAGCACTTGAAAAGCCATTAAAGTTATAAATTAATGCATTTATTTAAAAGGGGGAGGAAAACAACCATCTTTGGAAGTTTGTCTCTATAGACATCCTTAATATGAGAATACAGTACAATACACATTCCATGTAACTGAAGATGAATGGTTAACTATTCAGTGCAAATTTCTAACAGTGTGAGCTGGTACAAATAAAAGAAATCACAGCAGCTGAGTTAACTGTCAATTCACTTTAATAAAATAAATGCAATATAGAGATGCTCCCTAGTTTTTACAAAACGTCAGCTTCAGTGACATTTTGTAAACACATTAATCTTAAAAATGCAATCAACTAGCCAGTCTGAAGACAAGAGGTTGTTTGCCATTTCCTAACTTCCAATACTGGAAAATATAGGCATACTTTAATCATATCATTGCTTTGTTGAAAAAACAACTTGAAATGACGCTTTTTATGTTTGGCTTATAACAGCTAATACAATTTAAAAAAAAAAAAGCTTTAAGATGCATTTTGATGCCCAGTCAATGACATCAGGGTGCCTTTATGCAACTCCATAAAAAACATATTATAATCACAGTGATGGTGTTATTTTTATCTAAAAGTCAATCTAGCATAAGGTTGCCAGATCTGGCAAATAAAAACACAGGAAATGTATTTAACATTGAAGTTCAGATAATAAGCAAATTACTGTTTAGTTTAAGTATGTCCCATGCTCTGTTTGGGGCATACTAGTACTAAAATTCACTTCTTGTTTTTCTGAAATCCCACTTTAACAGAGTGTGCTGTATTTATCTGGCAACCTGTGTCTGCCATCCTTGCCACACTGTGCTTTGCTATGAAAAGCATGCAAAGCTGGATCCTATTTCTAGGGTCAAGAACAAGTACTGGAGTTTCTGAGCTCACTCCATCTGCCAACTTTAAAACTCTGGCACACGAACAAGACCAGAAATGCTTTGTGAACGAAATACACTGCACTTCCAATTAGTCATTTCGGTTTCTTAAAAGGAGTGGGAGAACTTACCCAGTTGAGAAGAAGGTTAGAGCTGGCAAGTAAGAGAAAGAAAAATCTGGATCCAGCAGGAGGGGAAAGAATTTTTATCAGGAAGTAACAGAGTTGGGCACAAGTAAGTCTGAGGCCAGAAAAAAAAAATACTCAGCATAATTAGAGTCCTAGGAATCAGAAATTGGAGACAAAGACAGAGAAAATTAAAACAAGAAAATTGTGTATTTTTCCCCTAGGAAGCTGCTTTTTTTTTTTTTTTTTTTTAATTCCTGATGATCAGAAAGTTAGACATTTTATGGGAGAGAAATTTCCTGAGATATCATACTTGTGTTTCTGAATCTCCATTAATAGTTGGTCCAACTCCCGGCTGATAGAGAACAGTTGTTTTCCTTCTTTCTTTGACTAATTCATGACTCCAGGTGCTTCCTGCTCCCCTATATCTATAAGATGAGCTCCCAGAGATCTGCACCTCTGGCTCCAATGACATTACCCACCACTATATGAAAACCTACCTGCCTAGGATGCTAAATAACCAAAGTAGATTCTGCTTGCTGATTCTCTCTCAGCATTTCCCAGGGTGTTTGTTCTGTGAGCACCTGGGTCTGCTATGAAACACAGACTCCTTGGCTACCGCTCCTGTCTCCTCACTGGCATTCTGCATTTCAGCTTGCTTCCTGGTGACTATACCCCAATACATCTGAACTCATAGGCTCACAGGGCTTGTGGCTTGGGGTTGAGGGTATTGTTTGTTTGGATGAAAGAGGTTTAAACAGTGGCATTGATTTTGGTTTGGATTTAGATTTTGGTTTTAGTTTCTGTACTTGAGAGGAAAGGCTATCACAGAAATTTTATTTTCATAAAAAGGAGAATTATGAGTCTTATTACTGATAATAGTAAGACAATTGTGAATGTTGCTTTAAATGGATTCTTTTTTTTTTAACACATAGAGAGCATTCAGAAAAGCCAACTATTGAGGAGCCATTATAAAAACTAAAAAAATACTTGATTTTTAAAGGGCATAAATTTATCAAAGTATAAGACAAAGAAGACAAATGAAATAAAATACTTTAATTCATACCATGATATAGAGGAAAATTATATTTTTCAATCCAAGTTTCTCAAGTTTAAACTTAACCTCTGGGTTTTATGTATATAAATTACATTATTGCCTTTCCTGAGTTACACATTAATAGTTGGCCCAGTTTTGAACAAGGCAGTATTTTTATTTATTCTTAGTGAGCACCCTCATAGTTGAAGGTAAATAAATCATTCTGATTGCCTTTTTCTTAGTAGGAAATAGATCCATTTGACGTGAAGCTATTCAGAATCAGGGAATGCTAAGGGGATGGGAAGAGGAAGCCTGTGATATTTAAAGCATGGAATTAACCTACAGTGTATTAAGAAAACATTTGATCCTCAAAATTAAAAAAAGAGCAAAATATTCAGCCCATGTTAGAGTCAATATAGCATTTAAAAGATCATTTAACTCCCTTGTCACCACATACTTTCAGGAAGTTGATTTCAAAGGGTGTTTTCCTGCACATGACTGTTTCTCTAAGGTACCTGAGGGTGAGAACATGAGATTCCTGTAATCCCTCTTACTCCCCCCTAGCCTGATCCCAGCCCCAGTCCTAGCCCCACACAGATGCAGTCTCTCTGCCTGAATGTCTCTCTGCTGGAAGGGGAGTGCCCTGCAGGGCGGCTCCAGTGGGGACCTGTGGGCACCCTCTGGGTCCCACACACAGCCCCTAGCAGATGACTAGCCCAGTGAGCTTAGACCCAGAGGTGGATTAAGATCAGTTGAGGCCCCAGGCACAGAAGAAAATATTGAGCCACTTTAAAAAAAGAGTGAGACAGGGAAAATAAAAATACATGTTAACCATATTTTTAAATAAATAAAAAATATTATGTACTATTAATGTTAAAATTGCACATATGAAACCAAACTTGGTGTCATTAGAAAAAAGTGTAAAGCTGGGGTTATGCGGGCGGGACCTTCAGAAGTCAGGGCAAAGGGTGCACCCTTAAATTCGACTCTGCTCAGACCAGTTACTTTCTTAAGCCCAAACATCTTTATGTGTGTTAACAAAATGGGGATGCCACTCACCCTATTAACAAGTTAGCTACAGGGACTGAACCAGTTAACACACCCAAAGAAATTAGAACTGTGCCTAGTACCTGGTAATAAACTTACGCTATTATTGGTGTCTGTTCTTGGACTTGGTAGATTTATTTAAGGGAAAGTTTCTACTGCCCTTAAAAAGTTTTTGGAAGAACTAATGCTTTGAAACAGTATTTCATGCTTTTGTCCTTTTGTCCTTTGGCTGAGAGCCAAGTCCCTCCCCCTTTTATCTATTAGCCCTGAACTCTAAGGGTTAAAGATTTATCCCCTTCCTTTCCCAGTTCTGAATTCAGGGGTGTGGTGGCTAATGATATAAGGATGATGTCATTATAATCACAGAAGTAATATTGTTATCATCTTTGTTTTTCTCTTGCTAACTTTTTAAAGGGAGAAAGATTTTATTCATTATTTAAGCATTTGGAATCCTTTGGAGTACACTCTACACAAATGCTGTTATTATCACCCACATTCAGTGAACTACTTGGGGAATAGAAGTGTTGTGTAGGCCTGACCTGTGGTGGCGCAGTGGATAAAGCGTCGACCTGGAAATGCTGAGGTCGCAGGTTCAAAACCCTGGGCTTGCCTGGTCAGGCACATATGGGAGTTGATGCTTCCAGCTCCTCCCCCCTGTCTCTCTCTCCTCTCTCTCTCTCCTCTCTCTCTCTCTCCTCTCTAAAAATGAATAAATAAATAAAAAAAGAAAAAAAAAAGAAAAGGTGGAAGAAGTGTTGTGTAAATGTTTACACATTATTATACTGCGGCCCAAGATCCACAGTGGGACAGCAAAGACAGCCAGGGAAGAAGCATGAAGCCCCAGAGAGGCAATGGTTTTTGTAAAAGGTATGAAATTCTCTTTAATTTTAGCATAAAGATAGCTGCATTTCTGAAGAGAGTCATTTACAGCCATTAAGGAAAGTATGTATGGCCTTACAAGAGGAAACACATCTAAGCTGAGGGTTTGCTGCATATTTTAAGAACGGGGTTCCTAGAGAAAAGTGTAATAGAGAATGGATTTAAAATGCTGTGAGGGGCATTTGGAACTGACTAGCAGAACTTCCTGACAATAAAGGCAGCATGTTTCCCAAAGCTGCCACCACATTGTTCCCTGAGGAAGAAATGTATCCTCTTTCTTGGTAGTTTCTGCCTAAAGGCAAAATCTTGGAACCCTTCCTCCCAGTCTAGGATTTCAGGTAGTGAGGTCATTACAGAACATTGAATCACATCACAGTCTCTTTACATCTCTACTCTTCCTCGAGGAGAAAGTCTCTGGTTGGTGCAACGTGTCCCTAACACCCCTACCACTTGCTAAACTCTGTTGAAGACTTAGATCAGTGCTGTCAGCTGGTCTGTGTGTCTAGGTACAATAATAATTGTTTTGTTAGAGCAGTGAAGCTAATTTTCCATTTATGGTAATGATCTTAAAAATTCCTTTTAAAATAAATGTGAGAAAAAAAGGTATTTGATATAATGAGGATACCAAGTAAAGCTCCTATGGCAATAAAATGTAATGAAAATCATGATGACCCAGGAAAACATAGTCTGCAAGTCCTTCTACTAGATGAGCTCCAGGTCTTCTAATCCCAGGACCCTGTGAGGACAGAGGAAGAGCTGCTCCGGGGAGTCTTAGGCAGGACGCAGGGAGCAGACACCGGCTTGAGAAGCAGTGCTTAGAGAAGTCCGAGTTCTGTGTGCTCACAAAGGACCTCCCGCAGCACAGGGAGAAGAGCTGTGCACACGAACGACAAACCATCTGCTCTTGATAGTTAAAAAAAATACCAGCTCTGAGGTTTCAGATGATTATTGAAGGATGTTCCGTTTTAAATAAGATAAAAATATATATATATACAAGTTGAGAGAGAAGAGCCTGCACCTTCTTTTCTTAATGTTTATAAAGGTTCTACAACCCCACCCCCACTATGTTATTAAAAACAAGAAAGAAAGGGACGGGGGGGGGGGGGGGGGGGGGGGGCGCTGTGTAGCAAAATCTCTGCCAGAAAACACACAGTAAATTCTAGCTTGTTAGCAGCCCGGTTCCAAATTATTTTTAAACAACAAATCCTAACAGTCTTGTAGTTACAGCCTCTGATGGAAGCTCTAAGCCCAAGGCTGGTGTCCCACAACCCAGACCACGCACCACACACACACAAAAAGCAGGGGGCGGTGGTAATGGGGGGGGGGGGGGAGAAACCTAACCAGTCTTCTGACAGAAATACGAAATCAAAGTCTCCGAGGCAGCAGGAATGCCCCAAAGGAGGTGAGGGCTGCAGTTGCAGTAATCTGTAAATGATTGCGGGTAAAGTCTGGAGGCTTCAGGCTTGATCTGTGTTTGTTCCAAGAGAAAGCCAAGGAGGACGGTGTTAATAAAGAGAGATTTAACAGAGAGCTGTGCTTGGAATAAAGTGGGCTACAAAAAGGTCAAATTTGATCAGTTGGAGCAGATTACAAGGGCTTTAACAGGTAGTGTGGAAAAATGAGCCGGGGCTGGGAAGGAATAGAGCGAAAGATTGATTTGGGAGGTGGAGAAAAACCAGGACAAGTGCTTATCAATCCTAAAAGTAAGAAGAGCTGTTCTGGGCGCCCCGTCGCGCTGGCCTGAGCCAAGAAGCAGGCTGGCCGGCTCCTTCCCATGCACTCACCCTCTCGCCCCTCCTCTCGGATTGGATTCGCCCTCAGCTGCCTCTTAAACAATGGTTTCCTTAATCTCTGATTTGGATCCACTCAAAGACTGGAAAGTTTTAAGGTAGGCCTGCTTTCTTTCTCTCCTGTGCCGTTTCAGTTCATGGCCAAGTTCCTCCCAACCCCACCCCAATTAAAGGGGTGCTGGAGGCAAGTGAAATGCCTGTGGTGGCTTTCAGTGACAAGCAGATCTGCGTGCAGGAACACTCCGTCTCGGCAGGGCGGCAGGGAAACAACCCTAGCAGTTGTGCAAAACGAGGCATAAGGGGTCCTCAGTTTCACTCCAAGAGGGGACTGCGGTGCATTTTAATGAGTGTGCACAGTCTTGCTGAAAGGATTCCTGACACCAGCTCACAGGAGTCCGTCCTCATATTTATTATTGTATCCCATGGGACCCTGAGGAGATGAGACAGGATATAGCAAACGTTTTGGGACTTCAGATTAGAGAGAGAGAGAGAGAGAGAGAGAGAGAGAGAGAGAGAGAGAGAAAGGCGATCTCTTTCTAGAAAACATTGTTCTTGCTCCTCTTTTAACAATGTGGAAATGTGCTCCTTCTATGACTTCTTCTCTCCGGGTCAAATTTGGAAAAGCTAGAAAAACTCAGCTGACCTTAAAACTGAATGAGGAGATTTTATGAAATAAAGTCTTTCTCTGAATGCTCCTGAAAAGGTGCACTCTGACTTTTCCATCCCTCAGAAGCCCAGGAAAATTAGAGCCAAGGAGCTCAAACTGGCAAACTTCACAAGTTCCCTCCACCTGAGTCTCAGCTGACTCTTGGTACAGTTCACAGTGAACTCTGGTTTAACATAACCCAGATGGCATTTTCCAGCTCAAAGCACTTTTGGCAAGTTTTAAAATATAAAAAAAGTGAAATTGAGGGATTTTCATTAAAAGTGATTCTATAGAATGTCAAATTGTCCTCAATATCTACCCTAAAGCATGGTTCCATTGGAACTAAATATAGAATACAAGTAGAAGTGTGTGTGTTACTAGCACCTCTTTTTCCTAACATTTCTCTTGTATTAATTAGCTATCACTTATTTCCCTTTTATGAGTTCTGCCTTTGTGTTTGTCTACTTTATTTATTTTTAAAAGCAACAATATCATCAAAAAGAGCAAATGGAAGAAAAAATAGCCAATATCCATCAAAATAATTTCCTTCTTATAAATTGTTGCATCTTGCTTTCTAGAATTTTACATGTATATGGGTTGTACATCATATTGTATGCGCCATTTTGTAATCTGCTTGTTTTTCCACATAAATATCAAACATATTTTCATGTTTCTGCCTATCATTCATAAGCATGGTTTTAATGGCTAAAGAGAGTACCATAATGTTAATGTACATTATTTATTCAATTATTTATCATTTGTTGAAAATTTAGATTGTTCCCAGTCCTTGATTTGTATTAACAACATAATGAACATCTTTGTGCATATAGAGTTTTGCTTTCGTTAAATAATTCCAAGGCTTTCTGGATGAAAAGTCACAGTTTATGAGCTTCTCAGTGATAGTTTCTTCTGTTTGTAGGTTTAAATTTTATTTGTAATTGAAAGATTACTGTATACTTCTGCAATTGTTCATATGACACTGCTCTTGGAATAAATTTCATTCTTTTCTTTAACTGGATTTTTCATCTACTTCTAAAATTGAAATATTTCTTGAGTGCTTTTAAAAAATTGTTTTGGGTGATTAACTTATTAATATTATTGCACAAGTGTATAAGGTGGGCCCTAGCTCTAAGAATGTCTGTGACAACTACAAATTTTGAAGATATAGCCCTCCAAAGGCTAGTTTTTTTTGTTTTGTTTTTGTTTTTTTCTGATGTTGGAAACGGGGAGGCAGACAGACTCCCGCATGTGCCCGACCGGGATCCACCTGGCATGCCCACCAGGGGGCGGTGCTCTGCCCATCTGGGGTGTTGCTCTGTTGTGATCAGAGCCATTCTAGCGCTTGAGGCAGAGGCCACAAAGCCATTCTCAGTGCCCCGGCCATCTTTGCTCCAATGGAGCCTTGGCTGTGGGAGGGGAAGAGAGAGACAGAGAGGAAGGAGAGGGGGAGGAGTAGAGAAGCAGATGGGCGCTTCTCCTGTGTGCCCTGGCCGGGAATCAAACTGGGACTCCTGCATGCCAGGCCGATGCTTCACCACTGAGCCAACCAGCCAGGGCAACAGCTTTTTAACTGTGTGTAATCCTTTCCTCAGGTAATGAATTTTAGAGGGGGTACTGTTTATAAATTCCACTTGATATTTCTTAATTGTTTACAATGATGGGTTTTTTGTTTGTTTGTTTTTTGGCTAATTCTGACTCATTGAACCTCTCCATCATGGACAGTAAGTCTCTGCCTATAGTATGTGACAGAAGCAAAGATATAACATGACCTTATAAATGAGACAACTAGCAGGAGAATGATGTATATACTGATGCCCTCCAGGTTTGTATGTGACATGAGTTGGAACAATAAAATGCTTTAGAAAGTCAGAGGTGACAGACCCCATTCCAGTAAGGAAAAGAAGTTCTGTTGCTGCCCTTTTCTAATTAACAAATGAGCAAAATGCTTCATTTATAACAGTGGAAAGGCTTTCAAACCTGCATTTCAAATGTTGGAATGTTTTCAGATGTTTATTCCAGGTATGCAGTCTGGAGTTCTGCCAAACCTGTTGCTCATGAAAAGTGATCACAAGAAACAATTTTTAAATCTGCTAACACCATAATTTAGTGTTTTAAGATACAATCTGTTGCTGGGATTCAAGATTAGGTCATAAACCTTTCTCGAGAACTGTATATTTGACATCATCCTAGCTATACTTTGTCAAATGGAAAAATCAAGGCAGTGAATGATACTATTGGCTGTTTTAATTTAATGTCTATGTTAAGGGGCATAAAAGAAATCTAACTTCCTCCTGAAGACACACCAACAATTTTAAACAGTAAGACTCACTGCTTGACCATTAGAAAAAGACAAAAAGGACAAACATATAGGTTTCACTCAAAGAAAACAGTCAAAATTGGCTAAAACATGAAAAAATATTAGTGAGCAGAAGAAAAAGGAAATGACTATTTAGTAGACCTCAGATAAAAAGAATTAAAAACACACCTGGAAGTATGAGTATTACAAGATTTGTGGCTATTACAGTGAGGGGCAGACCTCTGAATACCTGGCCTTTGCTACCCCCTTACCCAGCCCTGCACAAAAGCCTAGAAAACCCCAAATTTGGTTTAACTCTACCACTTAGCGATAAAGGAATTGAGCACAGAAGATGAAATGACTAGATGAGGTCACAAAATTCCTTAATGAGACAAGTTGCCGCTGCTACGCCCTGCTCTTGAACTCCCTCTGTCTGCTGAGGTCTTTTATTCACCTTCTCTTATCTTCTCCTCTCTCCTCCCACGATTTAAGACAGCTGAACCCAGACCTCTCCTCAGAGTTTCCAGACTTCTCAGCACAGCCAGGGGTGTCTTAAAGATGACTCAAGCCCAACAGGTTGTAAACTATGTCTATAATCTCCCGAAGACGTGGTTCCCCTCTGGTGCTCACGGGCTTATGAGTCACACAGCTATCCAGCCAGGTATACAAATTGGAAAGCTAGGCATCCTCCCAAGTACCTCATTTTCTCTCTTAATTACATCCACCCTGTCTCTGTCTCCTGTTGATTGCAACTCCTAAATGGCTATGGGCTCTTTGCTTTTCTCTACCTTTCCTTGCTAGCATCTTGTTTTGCTCAGAACTCTGTACGACTTTCTAACACATCTCGTTGCTTCAGTTCTTGCTCTCACAGTCTATTTTCCACACAAGAGGAATGAAAACACTTCAAAAGCCATAAATCATATCATGTGACTTTTCTATTTAAAAGCCTCCCATTACTGTTTAAATAAAAGCCAGTATCCTTATCTAACCTAAAAGACCCCATCTGACCTAGCCCTGACTACCTCTCCAGCTATATCTCCTCCCTTTCTCCCCACAGACCCTGTTGCTCCAGCCACTCTGGTCTCCTGTCTCTTCCTCAGATAAGCCAAGCTTATTTTAGCCTTAGGATATTTGCACAAGCCACTCCTCTCCCTACCCAGAAATCTTTGCTATTTGTAGGGCTGGAAGGTGCTGTCTTATAAATCTTAACTCAGATGTTACCTACTCAGTGAAGGCATCCCAGACCCCACAATTTAAACAAGAACCATCCTTTTTTTTTATTTATTCATTTTAGAAAGGAGAGAGAGAGGGGGAGAGAGAGAGAGGAGAGAGAGAAGGGGGGAGGAGCAGGAAGCATCAACTCCCATATGTGCCTTGACCAGGCAAGCCCAGGGTTTCAAACTGGTGACCTCAGCATTTCCAGGTCGATGCTTTATCCACTGCGCCACCACAGGTCAGGCAGACCCCACAATTTAAAGTCATTCAAAAGTCACTCCCTAACATATCTGTCTGATATTCTGAGCCATATATAATGGTAAAAATTCAACCATTTTTGACCTATTAAAAATCTCAGTTTCATATGGCTTAATTAATATTCTAATCATAGCACTTACTAATACCTGTTATTTTTACATGTGCTCATTTATTATCTCTCTATTTCATTAGAGCATATGGTTTGTTTAATAAAATGGTATCTATATATCTAGTACCTAAAATATTTCCTGCACATAACAGATAATAAGTGAATAAATGAGCGAATGAATGAATGATGCAATCACTGTCATCACTATCTCTTTCATCAACTTTATACTCCCTAAGGTCAGAGGCTTTACCTATTTTGTTCACACTCTAACATTGGTGTTTACTACAGTAGTGGTGATGTATTATGTGGGATGAAATAATGAATAACTCACTCCTAACTCCCAGTTTACTAATTCTATCTCTAGGTCCTCATTTCTGTTCCAATAAGCAAAGTGTCTGAATTTGATAACATGGAAATTTTTTAAATTTTCTAGGCATCTGATAAACACCTATTATTTAAGAATTATTCCTCTGCATATGAGAATGATCTAGATAAAACATTGACAAACTACTTCTAAAAGGACAAGATAGTAAATACTTTAGTTTCTGATGGCCACAGAATCTCTATTGTAATGATTCAACTATGCCATTTAAAGTGAAAGTTGCAACTATGTAAATGACTAAGCTTAGATGTAAGTCAATAAAATTTTATTCACAAAACAGGCAATGCGCTGGATTTGATGCATGAGCCATTGTCTGCCTCTCATCTATTATCTAGGAAGGCTAACGATTTCAACAACAAAAATAAAAGTGTTTTTGGTGTATAGTTATGTCTGTCAAATAAGTTTGCAAATATGATGTATATGTTAGCTCGTTTATAGTTTGCCCTGGATGTGGGGGGACAGGCTGTAAGCAGGCAGGATCCTTATAGCCTAAGACAGAGGTCCCCAAACTACGGCCCATGGGTGGCATGTGGCCTCCTGAGGCCATTTATCCGGCCCCCGCCACACTCCCGGAAGGGGCACCTCTTTCATTGGTGGTCAGTGAGAGCACAGATGCAGCCGCATCCTGTGCTCCTGGAGTACTGTATGTGGTGGCGCACAAAGTGCAGTGTGGCTCACGTACAGTACTACTTCCGGTTATGCGGGACGCACGCGTCAGGGCTTCGGAAGTGCGTCATATCACTTGTTACGGCTAGCAGTGACAAATATGAAACTGAACATTGACCATCTCATTAGCCAAAAGCAGGCCCATAGTTCCCACTGAAATACTGGTCAGTTTGTTGATTTAAATTTACTTGTCCTTTATTTTAAATATTGTATTTGTTCCTATTTTGTTTTTTTACTTTAAAATAAGATATGTGCAGTGTGCATAGGAATTTGTTCATAGGTTTTTTTATAGTCTGGCCCTCCAATTGGTCTGAGGGACAGTGAACTGGCCCCCTGTGTAAAAATTTGGGGACCCCTGGCCTAAGGCTTAGCTTTAAGACTAAGCCTTTCCCACCCTTTTTGATGTAGGGTGGTGCACTCTCATGAGGAATCCCATTATGCCTCAGATAAGTGACTTTGTATCAGAGACTTCCTTGTTTGTATATTGGATTAAAGGTTTTGATTTCTATACTATAAGGTGGGGCAGACCAGCAACTTACTCTCTCTCTCAGTTCCTGAGATTAGCATTAGAGAGAAGAGCAGAGAAAGACTACATGGAGGAGAGCAGAAGGAGCCAAGATGGCAGAGTGCTGAAGGAGAAGCCGGTTTGTGCAGAGTTTGTGCAGAGTGAAGGAGATGGGGAACAGAGGTGAATAAGGCTAGTGAGCTAGAAACCTTTGATTCTAGGAAACTCGGATAAGTCAGTAGCTTTATAAGCACTGAATGAGTGGGTTTTGGAGCCCAGTGTGTGTTTTTACTTGCCCACTGGGTGCAAGCTAGGATTAAAAGTAATGGCCCACCAGTTCTTGGCTCCATTGTTTCATTACCGTCTGTTCAAGTCTAATGTAAACCTGCATGGGCCAGGCAGCTGTGATTGTGGCTGTGGCTCCTGGCTTTACAAGTTAGAGATGTTTTAATTTCATATGACAAGAAATTTGAATTTTCATATTCAAATTTCATAAATTTGCCTTATTGAGAAAAAGTTTTTTAAAGATCTTGGTAATATTTCAAAGGTCAAAGATGTTTTAGGTCATGAGCACTTTATCTCACAAAGATCATTATAGTCTGGAGAAAATTTATGGCTTATTACATCCCTGAAACATTTGGATGAGCTTTTAATGCTATATAAGAAAACACACTTTGGCCTCTTCCCTTTCTGAGTGTGTGAGAAATTCCCATTGATGAGAACAGCACATGTGGTTGGAAAAAATAGACCAGACCCTGACATGTTTGGCCTTTTTTCTTTCTTTTTCATTGCTTTCTATAGCTCCTTTAGGAGACATTTTCCTCTCACATGCCTGATAAATCTCCCAGGTTGAATCCTAAATTCACAGAGGAGAGCTTGCTGTGTAATTTTGAAGGAATGCCATGTGTAGATACTCTTCAGCTCACATTACATGACATCTTGGAGTAAGGAGAGGTTATGTGGAAGCTTGTTAGTGTCCCCTGAGGGTAGGCTGCCATCTGAAGTTCAGGTGCTAGTCTTCTTAGAAGACAAGTTAAGAACTATGAATGCTCTCTATATGCAGGTATTATGCTAAGTGCTTTATATTTAATATTTCATATAATCTTTGCAACAATCCTATGAAATTGGTGCTCCCATCTGCTACTTGATTTTTATTAACTGAGCCAGAGCACTTAAAAAGAAATGCCGTATACTGTTCTGACATAGCACCTTTTCTTGGTACATCGGTAACCTGACAGAGCATGTACCTTAACTATACCTCAGATGGGAGAAATTTGCACCAAATTATTCTTCCTTTTCCCACAGGGAAGTTTGAAGAGCCGTGACCTACTTAATGCTAGTTACTTTAAAAAAACCTTTGCAATAGCATGAGGAAAGCAGGCTATGAGAATATAGAGAAAATCCTGTAATGATTCTCTTGGTAGAATGAATTACTGTATACATTTATGAAAGTGAATTCAAGATGAGGGCCTCACATAACTTATTGTATTAGAGAATAATCTACTTTTCACAAAGCATGACTAATGTAGAATAGTATATAACTAATAATGACAAAGGTTATTAGAAGATAATTAAAAATGCCATAGCATTTTCATCTCATTCCAATATTCAAAAAACCAAAAATATCGATTCCCCAGCCAAGGCACACACAGGAGTGGCTCAATGTTTCTGTCTCTCTCTCTCTCCTGCCTCTCCCCAAACCAACCAACCAACCAAACAATCAACCAATCAACCAACAAAAACACAAAATACCCTCATGAGTTTTTTCTACTCGTTGACACAAATAATCAGTAGAAAAATATTCACATGACAATTATTGTTCCCTCTCCTGAATGAGTCTGTTTCTCTAGAGGGCTGACACAATAAAGTATCAAGGACAAAATCATATATCCAGAATATTTGAAATCTCTGTTAGGAGAAACAAGAAATTCTTCATGTAATCAGGTAAACATCTCCCAAAGGTCAGAGATCACAGTGAAGCTATTTTCCCAAAAATAGAGAATCACCTGCCACTTTTATTTCACCATTTGAGAATAGAAAACAGAATGTGTCACTTGCCTCCCTACTGTCCCTAAACAAGTTCAGCCTCAAAGTCCCAGAATACTAGAATGCTGTCCTATAGTGTCCTATAGGAGAGGGCTACCTGTGCAGGCTTCCGGGCTGTTCTCATGCAGAGTCCTGCTCTTACCTGCTCTCTGCATTTTAATGCACCAGGAGAAGGTACCTGAAGAAATCAACTAACCCACCCTCCTTTCCATGTTTTAAAAAATCTCCATTTCTGACACTATATTTCTGGAGGCTATAAACTCTCTAAAGATAGACAAGGTCCATGTCCAATTCATCACTGTGTCTACTTACATATCACCAGACACAACATTTTGCTCAGCCAGTATTTGAATGGACACCAGCACATTCCTCTTTGTAGGATGAGAGATTGAACCAGATTCTATACCTAAATATCCCCATTCATTGAACTACAGCTAGTGCTCGACTTATGACCACGATTGGTTCCAACAGACCAGTTGTAATATGATTTGGTCGAAAGTTAAGTAGGCTATATGTACAGTACTGTGAAATGATGTTATAAAAATCTTTAAGTCATATTTTATCATAATTTCTTTCATTATTGTTATATATCATAATTTTCTTTGTTCATTTTATGCCATTTGTATCATCTCTACACCATTTTGTTTCTTATTTTTACATTCTTCAGGTTTAAGTAAAACACTGCATTACCAGTACAACTGGTTTAATATTTGCAAAGACAATTTCCTCTTGGTAGACATCTTCGGAGGGGTTTAATGAAAAATATCCAAGACACAAAACACAAATTGCTGTACCGAGTCTGGGATAACAGTTGAAATGGTGCACGCGGAGATGGTAGTGCTGCTGGAAGCTGGTCTGCACTGCCGTACGCCCAGCTGGTCAACGCTTGTGCTGCCAGACGCGGAGCAGTCGTGGCTAGTGATTGTGGTTGTAAAGTCGAACGGTCATAAGTTGCATAGGTTGTAAGTCGATCAATATTTGTATATGATCAGTGTGAGCTAGAACAAAGAAGCACTCTCCCGTAGATCCTGAGTCCCACCTCTGAGCCACACCACACATGCTTTGCCCACACTGTAGAGTTTTTCTAGAAGCAAAGCAGTTCTCTTTATATTGATCTTCATTTTCCTTCAAGGATCTTTTATTCCGTTTTTCTGTAGAGTTGATAGACTGAACTACCGACCTATTTTCAGATGTTCTGTCTCTAAACTAGGGTGATAACGTAAATCAGATATTGCAGAGATGCACTCTCCTGACACATATTGACATTAGCAGTCATGTGACTGTTCCTGTGCAGCTGAATATTGCAGTCTAACCAGGTTGCAGGTGTCACCCTTAACTATAGCTTTGGAACTCTATTTTGGTTTTCATTGTACTACTTTTACATTCTTATGGAGACAAATGTCTAAGCCAGAAAGAATTGTTAGAGGCTCATGGACACAGTAATTTTATATATTTTGTCATGTTTTCTGGTGGATAAGTGAAAGATTCTGTAAACTGGAAAAAATGTTGTTCTTGTTTAAGTTTGACATTTACAAATAGAACATCATGCTTCTTTTGAGCCTTTGCACATGACTTCCCACCACCATTATCTTTACTATTGACCATAACACCATTTGTGAGTGCTCAAAAGCTGGAATGCTTCTCCCTTCTTCATGAAAACACTTGTTTATAAGATTTGTTCTAACCTGAGCTCTTCAATGTGACTTTGCCTGATAACCCTATTCAGATAGGGACTGGCCTCATTGCAACTTTCTCAGCACTTAGTTACCATTCGACAGAGATATAGTTTAAGTAACTATTTGGAATGTGAATTTTTTTTAGGTATAATTGACATATAACATTATCTTAGTTCCAGTTATACAACATAATGATTCGATATTTGTATATATTGAGCAATGATCAACACAATAAGTTCAGTTAACATTCATTACCATACATACTTACAAACTTGTTTTCCTTGTGATGAGAACTTTTTAAAAAAAATTATTGACTAATTTTTAGAGATCAAGGTGGGAGAGAGAGGAGAGAGAGAAAGAGAGAGAGAGAGAGAGAAACATCACTCTGTTCCTGTATATGCTCTGATCAAGGATTGAACCTGCAACCTCTGTGTATGGGGATGATGCTCTAACCCAGGTATCTGGTCAGGGCATAATAAGAACGTTTTTAAGATTTATTCTCTTAGCACCTTTCAGATAAACAATGTAGCATCATTAACTCAGCCACCATGCTGTACACATCCCAGGACTTATTTCATAACTGACAGTTTGTACCTTTTGACCCTCTTTACCCATTTCACCCACCTACCCCCACCTCTGGCAACAACCAGTCTGTTTGCCATATCCCTGAGCCTGTGAACTCTGTTTTTTTATTGTTGCTGTTTGTTTTAGATCCACATATAAATGAGATCCTACAGTTTTTCTCTTTCTCTGACTTATTTCACTTGCCATAATGAGTTCAAGGTTCACCCATTTCATTGCAAATGGCAATAATTCATTGGTTTTTTTTAATTGATGAATACTATCCCATTGTGTATTTACACCACATTTTCATTATCCATTTTTTTTGTCAATAGATACATAGGTTTTTTTCATATCTTGGCTATTGTAAATAATGTTGCAGTGAACATGGGGATGCATATATCTTTTTGAGTTAGTGTTGTAATTTTCTTTGTATAAATATCAGAGCATAATTACTGGGTTATATGTATGGTAGGCCTATTTTTAATTTTTGAGAACCTCCATACTGTTTTCCATAGTGGCTGCACCAATTTACATTCCCACCAACAGTGCACAAGGGTTCTGTTTTCTCCATATCCTTACCAACACTGGTTATTTCTTTCTGAAAATAATCATTCTAACAGGTGTGAAATTATACCCCATATGGTTTTGATTTATATTTCCCAGATATTAGTGATGTTGCATACATTTTCATGTACCTGATGGCTATATGTATATCTTCTTTGGAGAAATATCTATTCAGATTATCTTTCTATATTTTAATTGTTTGTTGTTGTTGAGTTGTATGAGTTCTTTATATATTTTGGATATCCTATGTTTCATATATTATCAGATATATGATTTGCAAATATCTTTCTCCAATTTGGTCCGTTGCTTTTTCATGTGGTTGATGTGTTTCCTTTGCAGTGCAAAATGAAATGTTTTTGATTTACTTATCTATTTCTTTATTTTCTAATTTTATTTATAACATTAAGTTTAATAGGGTGACATTGATCAATAAAAGTACATAGGTTTCTGGTAAGCATCTCTATAGCATTTGAACTGTTGAATATGTTGTATACTCATCACCCAAAGTCAAATAATTTTTCATCACCTTATATTTGTCCCTCTTTTTATACCATTCCTCCTCCTCCTTCCCCCATACCTCCATGTCCCCCTCCCCCTGGTAACCACTTCACTTTTATCTATGTCCATGAGTCTGTTTTATATCCCACCTATGTGTAAAATCATACAGTTCTTAGCTTTCTCTGTTTTACTTATTTCACTCAGCATAAGGTTATCAAGGTGCATCCATGTTGTCATAAATGGCAATATGTCATCATTTCTTATGGCTGAGTAGTACTCCATTGTATATAGCTACCACATCTTCTTTATCCAATCTTGTATTGAGGAATTCTTTGGTTGTTTTCATGTTTTGGTCACTGTGAATAATGCTGCTGCTAACATGGAGACTACATCAAACTAAAAAGCTTCTGCATAGCCAAAGAAACTGACAACAAAGAAAATAGGCAACCAGCTAAATGGGAGATGATATTTGCAAATAACAGCTCTGATGAAGGATTAATATCCAAAATATATAAAGAACTCACAAAGGTCAGCACCAAGCAAGCAAACAATTACTTACTTATTTCTTTGGGTTGCAGAATAACTTCCATGAAAGCAGAAACCATGCCCCTATTGGAAGGCCCACTATGATATGGCGTTTAGAAATGTGCACATTTGAAAGACATAATTGTTTTACATACAGATGGAAAGTATATATATACAATTGGGTGCTATTAAATGGCATTATGCCGAGTGAACTCAAGAATATTTGGGTCCTGATGTAGACGCCTCATGTACAGGTTTCCAGAGAAATTGAGGTTGGAGGGACCAAGACGGGGCCCATCAGTTTCTTTACTGAGGATTCTAAAAACCATTTGTTTGGGAATTCCTGGAGAGGCTGGAACATTTTATAATACCTAACAGGCCTTCTCTACTAATAGTGCTGCCAAACCTAGACCCCCATTGCCAGAGAGAAACAATGACAAATTGAAGCACAGTAATAGTATATAATTAAATGTGCATTGGTTCAAAACCGCAAAATATATAAATCTAATGAGTTGGGCTGGATTATTAGGACACCCTTTTTTTTTCTAATCCAGTCTAGATTGTCCCAAATAACATCTGCTGTGTTTTACATTGAAACCTTTGTCTATTAGTTAGGAATGTTTCAGCTGAACATAACCAAATATCGAATATTTCAGGTGCATTTTAAATGTTCTAAACCACGGGTTCGCAGATTTTTTTTCTACAAAGGGCAGGTTAGTAGATATTTTTAGTTTTGCTGACAAAACATATGATCTCTGTCACAACTACTTAATTCTGCCATCATAGTAGAAAAGCAGCCAGAGACAATATATAAATTAATGGGCATGGTGGGATTCCAATAAGACTCTGTGTTCAAAAACAGGCAGAGGGCTGAATTTGGCCCACAGAACACAGCTTACCAACTGCTATGTTAACCAATGGACCATATATGCTCCACTGAGATTTAGACCAGGGGTCCCCAAACTACGGCCCGCGGGCCACATGCGGCCCCCTGAGGCCATTTATCCGGCCCCCACCGCATTTCTGGAAGGGGCACCTCTTTCATTGGTGATCAGTGAGAGGAGCATAGTTCCCATTGAAATACTGGTCAGTTGGTTGATTTAAATTTACTTGTTCTTTATTTTAAATATTGTATTTTTTCCCGTTTTGTTTTGTTTTTTTACTTTAAAATAAGATCTGTGCAGTGTGCATAGGGATTTGTTCATAGTTTTTTTTTATAGTCTGGCCCTCCAATGGTCTGAGGGACAGTGAACTGGCCCCTGTATAAAAAGTTTGGGGGCCCCTGATTTAGACCTTTCAGAGACAAAGCCAGAACATCAATAGGGAAATTAAACCAGAGAAAGCAACAAGAGAAAATGTTACCAATTTGTTAAGTCCTGAACTGTCCTAAGCTGTACTGGAAAGAAGAGAGGGTACAAAGAGTGAGGGAGGGGTAGTAAGGCTTTCTCTGACCCAGGGTCACCTTTCACTTGGGCTATATGGAGGCAAGAGCAAAGCATACTACCTTCTAAGGACAACACAACACTTCTAACCCAGTTGACCTTGACAATGACCTGAAATCTCATCTAGTATAGTAGAAACTCATCCCACTGAGGAAGGTGGACAGATTATGAAATGAGACCAATGGAGAAAAGGAAATGGGGTTCTTGAAAAACCTGCCCTGCAAGGATTGTAAGTGCTGAGGACGGAAGGCAGCTGGGATCATTTACTGCCCAGTGCCCGAGAGAGCCAGAAAACAACTTCTGAGGAAATAAAACTTGACTCTCTGTGCCTCTCATCTGTATCCACAATTGCTGTCTTCATTACCACAAGTTCACTCTCTTCTTTAGGATGTGGTCAGGCTTTTTATTATTAAACAAAAATCAAACTCATTCTTGGATTGAATGCTAGACTGAAAACATGCAAGATCATAACAAGCAGAGAGATTTAGCGTCTCATAGAAGCCCCCTTTATCTGCTTAGAGCAGGTACCTCTTTGCCCCCACGGTAATGGGTCATTCAGAACAAAAGTAGTATTTTTGAAGAGATTTAGGATTACAAACTGGCCCTGAGCCCAATAAATAACATGGCTGTGTCAGCTTTCTCCTACATTATGAGGCTCTTCAATCAGTTATAGCTTTCTATGAATTAAAACCAATATAATTTGACATAAAGGAATTTACTTTTTAAGACTTATTTCTAGCTATGCAGTGTAGACTGGGGAGGGGAGGGAGCCAAGTAATTAAGCTACTAGGAGAAGTTGGATGAGGCTCTCTGTATCTCTGCCCCATGGGTTCTGCCCGCCCCCAAGGCCTGGGTCAGGAACACTCAAGTGTGAGCCGAGCTCCTTCTTGAGTATGAGAGCCTTCTCTACTCTTGAATCTTAATAAATTATCACTTTACAATAAATTGC
The DNA here is from genome assembly GCF_036850765.1 of Saccopteryx bilineata. NCBI lineage: Eukaryota > Metazoa > Chordata > Mammalia > Chiroptera > Emballonuridae > Saccopteryx > Saccopteryx bilineata. The sequence goes on from NC_089494.1 coordinate 152,724,925, forward strand.
CCTTAAATTACTAGATCAAAGGAATCAGTTTCTTTTGTCAAAGAACTAAAATTATATATATAAGAATAGGACTTAAATAAAATCACTGGAGAGGAAAGTGGTTTGAGGCAGAATTTCTTTCTTAAAGACTTTAATTTTATTATAACTTCTTCCTCGATGGCAAAAAAAACACAAACCTCTTGAACACCCGCCCTGGCCCAGATTCCAATCAGGTCTCCTCCTGACTGCTGCCGTGCGCCCCAGTCCACGCTATCCCCTCCACCTTCAGGAGCAGGAGGCAGATTTCACCTCTGGGCGTCTGGCACCGGTGAGGAGCTGCATTAGACATGATGTGCTCAGTTAGTATTTCTGTGGGAAAGGCAGGAAAGGTCTTTATTTTTTCTTGGAAAGCAGGGTAAGAGTAGTTGAGGAAACAGCTCCCGAGGACATGGATTTTGTTTTATTAGAATCCAGTAACTGGGTTGGAGAGTAATCCTTGTGTCCTAGTTGCTGGGTGAGCATTTGCCTCCCTGTCTTCTCTCACTGAAGCAGGCAGGCAGCTAAGGTGTTTTAAGATACGTTTATTGAAAGTATCTTTTTTTTTTTTTTTAAGTTTCTATCTTTTATTTTATTATTTATTTATTTATTATTTTTTTTAAAATTCATTTTTTTTTAGAGAGGCGAGGGAGAGACAGAGAGAGAGAGAGAGAGAGAGAGAGGAGAGACAGAGAGAGAGAAGGGGGGAGGAGCTGGAAGCATCAACTCCCATATGTGCCTTGACCAGGCAAGCCCAGGGTTTTGAACCGGGGACCTCAGCATTTCCAGGTCGACGCTTTATCCACTGCGCCACCACAGGTCAGGCTATTGAACGTATCTTGGGCAGAGCTCTTATAACAGAACTAGTGGTGTGCTGTGCACCTGAAACCTGGCTTCATGCACTGTCTGCAGTCAGGCAGAGCTCTCTAGAGGAGAAAGCTATATTAAGCTTTAATTCTCTAGTTAATTTTTTTGTTTGTTTGTTTGCTGCTATAAAGTTGGTTTTCTTGTTTTTTGCTTATTCTGTGCAGGTCACAGTTCAGTAAGTCAGCAATATCTCCAGCACTCTCAACCAGCCCATTAGTTAGATGAGGATCAGAGAGAAATATTTTGCATATAAACCTGCATCATCATGATGTAGAAAAAGAGAATGTAAGAGGATTTGAAGTCCTGGACTCTATTTCTTAGCTTGGGTATTTTACCCGGTAATTGGCTTTAAATCCCTTTTGAATATCATTTCTTACTCTTTTGGCAATATGTTTTTGTTTTGTATTACAAAAACAGTGAATGTTTTTTTTTAACTCGAGGTAACAGCATTCTCTCACATAGGTCTTTTACTTCCATTGACCCCTGCAACTCTATTTACTTGAAACTTTAATCTCCAAACCATAAAATAAAAGTTTAAACCACATCTTGAGGCAATAAGTTTCTGCTTTGTCATTGGTACACTCAGAGGATTTGTTAATGAGAGTTCAGATGAGGGGAAAATAAACCTGATTTAGAAGGTCATGAAAGATACCCTCATGTTTTACACATTGAGTGGTTTACATTTTGACTTCCCTTTATATGTGATTTTAAAAATGAATTGAGGGCAAATTTAGTTAATTTTGTGTTATAAGGTGATTCTGAGAACTGCCTCTCTGCTTCTGACTTTAGAGAAAGCTCTGTTTAAAAAGATACTTGCTGAAAACCTAATCTACCTGATTATAGCAATCAAGATGTTTCAGGGATATTGAGAGTATTTTGCAAGTGCAGCATGGTTTAATTATGACATTCTCTGTGTTCCTTTTCCTATAATTATTTTTCTCTGCATTGTGCACATACTGAATAGCCAGGAAAATGACTATAATGAGGGACATAAATAAGTGGAAAACTAAATGTCCAGTTAAGTAGTGACAAATCTGTACAGATATTGAAAACAAGTCATAACTTAAAAATACAATTCATTCTTCTGAGGAGCCTTAGATAAATAAACTTAGTATTACTCAACTAATCATATGGTACTAATTTGCTGCCTTGCTTTTCCATTAAACTCTTCCCAGGTGATTCCATGTAACATTTGGGTTTGGAATATTCCAGATTTAAGTAATGGATTAAAGTGAAGCAGATATTCTTTTTAAAAGACAGCATGAAACCATAAGGCTGTACAGAATTTTTAACATGAAAAACTCTAGTATAAGAAAGATAAAATATGTTAATATGCACTGTTCTGACCCTTTCTTAAGAAAGAAAATTGGGAATTGGAAAAAGAAATTGAAAGTCCATAGGTCAGAGTTATGTGATGTCAGCAATTCAGACAGGTATTTGAAAACTGGTTCTGGAATTTTCCAGACCGTATACAACAATCATTGCAGGCAAAAAGCAGGGAGAGATTGCATGAAGAAAATTGATGCTTCACACAAGTCAGAGGGAATGATGGACACCTCTGTCTATATCAGGGTGTCTTTGTCCTGAATTTGGGGCATAACACTATTCTGTAGTAAAACAGTGCTAGTGAACCTGCTCCCTTCCTCAGCGTTTCTTATTCTAATTTGTTCCTGAGGTCCAACATGTGGTGGGAGAATGGGCTTCAAAGCAGAATAGACCCAAATTCAGATCCAATCTGCCATTTAATAGCTCTGTGGCCTTAGGCAAGTATCAATCTCAAAGGTTTGCTGTTAATTCACAAGTAATATTTATAAAACCCCTGGCACATAGTTCTCACTCACTCACTCATTCAATAAATAAGCTAGTGGGGTTGTCAGTATCACTTATACATGAAATCAAACTCTTCTAATCTTCCTGGGGTTTACTCTAAAGTAAATACAATTGTTTAGGCAGCATCTATTTGGAAACTGTTTTTTGAGGCTACCAGGCAAAATTTTAAGAGGTAATCATATGCCATTAGTTTTGTGTTAATAAGCAGTCTTGAGACCTGTTTGGAGCATGGTCAGTGACCCTCACATCTAATCTGCCAGAATGAGATCACCATGTTGCAGGCATGGGCACACTGATGATGTGTACCAGGCACCAGGAGCAGGGGCCACGGACAGATTCAGTTTTCTCACCACTCAAGTCATACGTCCAGAAGAAAGGCCTTCTCGCTAGAGATGAGGTTCAGCTTCCATTAGAGACATGATCGTAGAAGCTACAGAGGCAGATTTTAAAAAATAAATGACACTGGTCACAAAAATTAGGGGATATTTTATTGTTTCATATTCATTTGGAAATATCCCCTAATTCTGCTCACAAAAATTAGGGGATATTTTATCACTTCATGTTCATTTTGAAATATCTTCTAATTTTTGTGAGCAGTGTAATTTTAAAGGTAGTTAGTCTATTTCCTGGGGTCTGAAGAAGGTTTCAACCTTCAGAGCTCCAACGAGAAGAATGACTTTTTCCATATGGTAAGTTGAACTTCTGAACCATGGTTAGCTTGGCTTGCTGTGGGTGATGGGAGGGGGACAGTGGTTTCCTTTGGTAGAAGTATGTTTGGCTGATAGTAAGTATATCACCAAATAGACTGCAATCAGCAATATGGGAAGAGGCCAGATTTGGGCTAATTGTGGTTGGAGCATTTAACTGGTTGTGTGACACCTAATACGTCCATGATCTCCCTAAGCTTTTCTATTCTTATTCATAAAATTGGGATAATACTTATTCTAATATACCTCTCCAGGTTGTTGGGTATTATGAAGCCAGTAGCCAGGGCTACCCACAGCAGCCTGGCCCATGCAGGTTTGCATTGGATTTGGACAGTCGGTAAAGAAACAATGGAGCCAAAAGCTGATGGGCCATCATCTTTAATCCTAGCTTGCACCCGGCGGGCAAGTAAAAACACACACTGGGCTCCAAAACCCACTCATTCAGTGCTCACAAAGCTATTGACTTATCCGAGTTTCCTAGAATCAAAGGTTTCTAGCTCACCAGCCTTATTCACCTCTGTTCCCCATCTCCTTCCTTCTCCCTGCACAAACTCTGCACAAACTGGCTTCTCACTCAACACTTTATCTATCATCTTGGCTGCTTCTCCTGGCCTCCTCCATGTGGCCTCTCTCTTTTCTCCTCTCTGCTCTCTCCTCTAATGCTAATCTCAGGAATGGAGAGAGAGCAGGCTCCAAGTCTGCCCCACTTTATAGTGCAAAAATCAAAATCTTTAATCCAATATACAAAATAGGGAAGTCTCTAATAAAGTCACTTATCTGAGGCATGATGAGATTGCACCACCCCACATCAAAAAGAGTGGGAAAGGCTTAGTCCTAAAAACAAGCCCCAGGCTACAAAGATCCTGCCTGCCCACAGCCTGCCCCAACACACATTAACATCACCTGGGCGATGGGCTTCCATGTGGGCAGCGCCATCTTTAACAAAGTGAGCATAATATATTTTATCTGCCCAACAGGTATTCAAATTATGATAATATAAAACATATTCAAAATTATGGTTGCTCTGATTTCATTTTAGTGGTACTTTAAATTTTATTTTGATTTTCAAAATGGCACTAAAGGAAAATGTGAAATACTTATGTTTTGCAAAAGGGGACTGAGTAAACTAAAATCAGAAACAATGCTCTGTGGTAACTAGATCTGTAGAAAAAGTACCCAAATCAACCTGGCTCAAGAGCTAGAAACCATGGATTTTAACATGAGTTTAGATGAAATGGCTTTTACTGAATTCTGATGGCCAAATCCAATGGTCTAATTTTAATCCTCATTACACTTAAACTCTCAGAAGCATTAACACTGTTGATTCACCCCTTTTTCCTTAAGATGTTCCATCTTGGCTCCCAAGAGATTATGTTCTACTCATCTCTCTTCTATGATCTTAATTTCTTCCTCTGCTTCTCTGGCTGCTCCTCTGCATACCTGTGCTTTATCTTTGACCTTCTCGTCCTTCATTCCACATGATGTCAAACAGCCCTCCAAGAGGGCAGAATGGAATTTGCAGAAGTGCTTTGTTTTGCTACCAGGATGTTTTGTTTTAATCTGATTTTGCATGCTTTACCACAGAGCATGCACTCTCCAGTTTGCCTCCTGCTGTATCTTTCCACATGTGCCTTTGCTGGGTGGTCTCTGGGGGCCCTTGAGCTTGCAGTTTTTCTCTGTACTTAGCCCCTTAGCATTGCAACGTCTCAAGTACATATGCACAATGACTCCCAGTTTCAACTTCTCTCTGGAAAGAATTTTGTATATTCTACCATCTACCGTGGTGTCCTATCTAATGATTAAGTCTAAACATGTCCCAAACTGAATTCCTCTGCCCAACTCTCAACATTGTCCGACTCTTCTCAACTTTGATCAATTACTTCATCCATTTCCCTGTTCTTTCTCATTAGAAACCGTGGACTGGTTCATTTAGTGTGTTTTTATTCAAACATTTATTGAGCACCTAATATATCCCAAGCTGTATACTAGAGAATCCAGTGGTGAACATAGAGACCTGGTTGCAGTCAGGGTCCCTAACCCCCTCCTCCCTTAGTACGTGAAAAGAATTCTAACATACAGGGTGATCTGGATCACCACCTCTGGCCTCCAGGTCAACTAACCCAGACATCTGAGTTGACTAATCAGATGTGAGACTTCCCAGTTACCCCTTGCAGGTAAAGCTTACGTCAACGGCCAAAACCACCTTTTCCCATTCTTCTAAGGGCTGTTAGCCCCCACCCAGTGGTTCCCTGTTTAACCCTGCATGTTAGAGAGACCACTGCTGACCTCCACTTTAGGAGTCAGCCCAGCAAATAACCCCTCAATAAACTTTTCTTGCCTGAACTTGGGGGTCCTCTTTTGGCTGACCTTTCACCTACATCATGGCATCTAGTCAGAGAAAAAAACATTTGTAACATAACATAAAATAAACACAAAATTACACCTTTGCTAAGTGGTAAATAGAGACTGCCTAGTGTTATGAGAATTATATATGGGTGTCTGACTTAGGGATAACAGATAAAACATTCCTGTAGAAAGCTGAGATCAGAACACAGTTAGGACTTTAGCAAAGAAGGCAGTTAAAGGTGTTAAGACACATTCTAGGCCACATGGAGGATTTTGTTCTTTCAGCTTAAGAGCAATGGAAACCATTTTTCAACAGGAAAGGTGCCATGAAGAAATTTCTGTTTCCCAAAGTTCATCCCCACAGTAACAGAGGCAGTGAGAACGGATGTGAGAGACATTTATTTTATTTATTAAATATTTTTGTTTTGCAATTACAATTGACATACAATATTATATTAGTTCCAAATATACAACATAGTGATCAGACCTTTATATAACTTACAAAGTGCTCACCCCTTACTAGGTAAGTTTAGTACACACCTGACACCATACAAAGTTATTAGAGTATTACTGACTATATTCTCTATGCTGTCACATCCTGTGACTATTTTGTAACTACCAGTTCTTCATCCCTTTACCTTTTTCACTCAGCTCCCTGGCCCCACCCACCTTTGGCAGCCATCAGTTTGTTCTATCTATGAGTCTGTATCTATTTTGTTTGTTCATTTACTTGTTTTTTAGATTCCACATATAAGTAAAATCATATAGTCTGTCTCTGATATTTTCATTTAGCATGATACCCCCTAGGTACATCCATGTTGTCACAAACAGTTAAGGTTTGATTCTTTTATTACCAACTAATATTGCATTGCATAGAAGTATGGACCACATCTATTGATGAACACCTAAGTTGTTTCCATATCTTAGCTATTGTAAATAATGCTGCAGGCCCTGGCTGATTTGCTCAGTGGATAAAGCATTGACCCGGTGTACGGATGTCCCAGTTTCGATTCCCAGTCAGGGCACACATGAGAAGCAACCATCTGCTTCTGTTCCCCTCACTATCCCCCTTCTCTCTCTCTTCCCCTCTGACATCCAGTGGCTCAATTGGTTCAAGTATCAGCCCCAGGAACTGAGGATAGCTCAGTTGGTCTAAGGGTCAGCCTCAGGTGCTAAAAATAGCTCAGTTGATTGGAGCATCAGCGTTAGATGGGGTTTGCTGGGTGGATCCCAGTCAGGGCACATGAGGGAATCTGTCTCTATCTCCCCTCCTCTCACTTAAAAAAACTAATAAATAATAATAATAATAATAATACTGCCAAGATTATAGGGGTGCATATATCTCTTCAAGTTAGTGTTTTGTTTACTTCAGATAAACACCAGAAGTGGCATTGCTGGGTCATATGCAGTAGTTCTATTTTTTTTTTTATCAGATAAAAAAATTACACAATTTCACATCATCTGTACACTGTATTGTGTGTTCACCACCCCAAGTTAAGTCTCCATCTATCAGCATTTATTACTCATTTACCCTTCTCTACTTCCCCTCACCTCACTGCCGCCCAGCAATCACCACACTGTTGTCCATGTCCAGGAGTTTTTTCTATTTTTTTTTCGTTCAATCCCTCCACCCCTCTCACCCAGCATCCTCCCCCCCACCAACAGCTGTTAGCCTGCTCTCTATCTACGAGTCTTTCTCTTTTTTGCTTGTTAAGTCATTTTGTTTGTTAGATTATACATATAAGTGAAATCATACAGTACTTGTATTTCTCTACTGATGGGCACGTAGGCTGCTTCCAAATCATGTCTATTGTAAATAATGCTGCAGTGAACACATGAGGAGCATATACTCTTTCAAATGAGTGTTTCAGGTTTCTGTGGATACATTCCCAGAAGTGGAATTGCTGGGTCATGAGGCAGTTCATTTTTAATTTTTTGAGGTAACTCCATTCTGCTTCCCACCATGGCTGTACCAATTTGCATTCCCACCAACAGGGCACAAGAATTCCCTTTTTTACACACCCTCACCAATACTTGTTTGTTGATTTATTGATAGTCATTCTGACAGGTGTGAGGTGAAAAATACAACAAGATATCACATTATGCCTGTAAGAATGGAAAGAACATTTTGGAGGTTCTTGAAAATGTCTAGGACAGAGAAAGGACAGTAATTTGGGGTGGAATAGTAGCAGGAGGACTAGAGATAAATGATATTTAGGAAACAAAATCTAAGGATTTACAGTGATATCTGGTTTGAGGATGATGAAAAAGAAGTATCAAGGGCAACACATGGAATTTGGCATGGTGGAGATGCCATTTGCTGAGATTGAATCCTGCCGGAGAACCAGATTTAGGGTTGATTTTGGATGTCTGGGTCTGAAGTGCATATACTAAACCTAAGAAGACATTTTAGCAGTGGGTTCAATGTACGGTCTGGAATTCTAAGGAGATGGCAGGAGAAATCTATGCAGTGGTGGGATTCAAATAATTTAACAACCAGTTCTCTGCTCTAATGACCATTTTAAGTATAAAAAAATGATATACCAAAGGTAGTTTATTAATTTATGCATTTAATACTTAAATAAGAATAATACAAGAGGTACTCAAAACTAGATTATGTTATAAGAATGAGTTTTAAAATATTAATAAAATATATTAGACCCTGGCTGGTTGTGTCAGCGGTAGAGCATCAGCCCAGCATGTGGAAGCCTAGGTTCGATCCCCAATCAGGGACACAGGAGAAGCGTCCATCTGCTTCTCCGCCCCACCCTCTCTCACTTCTCTCTCTTTCTCTCTTCCCTTCCTGCAGCCATGGCTCAATTGGAGCGAGTTGGCCCTGGGTGCTGAGGGTGGCTCCATGGCCTCTGCCTCAGGTGCTAAGAACAGCTCAGTAGCTGAGCAATGGAGCAACACCTCAGATGGGCAGGGCATAGCCCCTAATGGGCTTGCCAGGTGGATCCTGGTCCAGGTGCAGGTGAAGAGTCTTTCTCTCTGCCTCTCCTCCTCTCACTGAATGAAAAAATATATAAATTAAATAACACCCAACAAAAAAACCCAATAAAATTGTTACTTAAGCTATTTCCAATGACAGCTTGTCACTCCCTGATTGTTCAACACTTTTTCTCTTTACATCATATGTTTGTTTACTGAAGTTATAAACGCAAGAAAATTAAAATGTAGTACTTCATCAAAGGTATAATGAGTTTTATGAAATATTTAAATAAATATTACATGCATAATTTCATCCAAGCTTTTTTCACCTATGGATGGAATGTACATTTCTACAAGCACTTAGAATACACTGTTGAGCAGATGAACATTAAAAAAGAGTAAGAGTAAGGAATGTAAATTTGTGATTTCCACATTGGGCAGCTGCCCAGGTGCCCACCTGAGAGAGAACTCTGATGACAAGTGCCATTTTAACAACTAGTTCATCTAAGTCAACAAAAAATTAGGTATTGGTTCTGCCAAACCAATGCAAACTACTGAATCCCACCACTGTATTTATGATTCATTTATGGAGAGGGAGTAATAAAATGCAGATATGGTGCTTGAGTGCATATACAGTATGTGGCATTGGAATGGAAAGAGAAGACAGAGACTTGAAAATGCCAGTCTCCAATGGCTTAGGTCCTGTCCCTTGCCACATATATTAAATTGTCATTAATCCACATTCTTCTGGGAAGCTCCTCCTGAGTTAAGCTTCTTCTCGTCCTCCTGACTCCCCTGCCATAATGCAGGTCCTTCTTGTTTCTTTCAAAGGCTGTTAGATTACAACAGGGCTTACCAGCACTTTCCTTCCAGACTCCAGAGCTTCCCACATTGCAGTGCAGTTATTTTCTTAAAAGACTAGTATGATTTGTTTCTTCACTACTCAAAGTTCCTGGGGCTTCCTGTGTTCTCCAAGCACACATTTATATGTCTTCCCAGCAAGAATAACATTGTACAGCAGCTACTTAGTAAAGAACCTTTGTTTCTTCCCAAGCAACAATGCAAAAAGCTCTCTGATAGAGGCAGCTAGACTTCACCCACCTTTGCATCTGCAAAATCTAAAAAGGCATTTGGTACCAAGGAGGTGTGCAGTGATGTGAATGAACTCTGCTGCCCTCTGACTTTAACCAAATCAAATCCTGTCATCGGCTTCTACCTTCATTTTCTTCTGCACAAATGTGGATAATAACTATTGGCCTCTTACCTGCTACCACAGAGGTACATTTTGCTGCAAGTTCAAGAGCCCTCCCTGCCTAAAGGAGATGAGTTATAGAAGCACTGTTTACAAGAAACAACAGTAATATCTTTGTAGTCTTGCATTTTTTTAAGTCAATAGTTAAAACTGCTTTACTGGTTTAGGCATATTATTATTACTCAAAATAAAATGCCCTCAAAACCTCATCAGATTAAATTTCACAGATTAATTATATGTCCTCAGTGAGAAAAAATTGAAACTTCAATTTGAAGAACCTCAGGAAAAAAGATGTCTTTTTAAGCAATTAACTATACTTGTGTGTAGACCTGATTTACTATTTTACTATTTTTCTCCAATTTAGGTTCTTTGTTTATTCTCTTTTCATATGCAAGATACAGAAATAGAGATAGACAGAGAGAGAGATAAATAACATATTTTTGAATACATTTTGAAACCTAGTTATTTGGAGTAAAGAAAATTAGATTACTTACTTATTACAGATTTTCATTTTTTTATCTCGATTAGAAAACAGCTGATTGACCCCAATAGCTCACCAGGATTGATGCACTGGAGGAATCTACTCAGAAAACTTCTGTACATCCCTGGGGTTTGACTTCTGAGGCAATAGTGGATACAGAGAAATCCAAAATGGAATTTTTAAAAAGTAGTTACTTACTTTATAAGAGCTTAAATATATGTGGTCTCTTGAAAGTAAGATATTTTCAAAAAGACCCTTAAAAATGGCATAGGGAATTATATTCTTATGGTTTCCTTGAAGAATAAAAAATCACAATTAGAAAGCACTTTTTAAAGTGTTTTTGGTACACAGAAATATAGAAAAAAAATTTATATATATATATATCCATGATTCCTCTCAAGCTATGACCTTTCAGATCTAAGATTTCCCTCTTCCTTTGCACACAATGTTTTTTAAACAATAAGCAGGAGAGGTAAAGTAAGAAACTTTGTTAACTGAACTGTATATGTGTCTATGTATGTATAGTTTTTTGGTGTAAAAAAACAAATGTTGGCCCTGGGTGATTGGCTCAGTGGTAGAGCGTCAACCCAGCATGTGGATGTCCCAACTTCAATTCCCAGTCAGGGCACACAGGAGAAGCAACCATCTGTTTCTCCTTTTCTCTCTCCCTTTCTTTCTTCCCATCCCACCGCCATGGCTTGATTGGTTCAAGTGTCAGCCCCAGGTGCTGAGGATGGTTCATGGAGCCTCCGCCTCAGGTGCTAAAAATAGCTCAGGTGTGAGCATTAGCCTCAGATGGGCAGAGCATCAGCCCCAGATGGGGATAAAGCCCAGTTGGGGCACATGTAGGAGTCTATCTCCCCTCCTTTCACTTAAAAAAGAAAAAGAAAGAACAACCAAATATTTGTGTGTATGTTCCTACAGACAAAATAGTGAAGGGGCTGAGTTGTATTAAATGTATGTAAAAACCATCAAAACTATTTTATGCATTTAAAAAGTACTAAGCTAGTCCTGGTCGATTGGCTCAGTGGTAGAGCATCGGCCTGGCATGTGGATGTCCTGGGTTTGATTCCTAGCCAGTGCACATAGGAGAAGCTCCCATCTGCTTCTCCACCCTTCCCCCTCTACTTTCTCTCTATCTTTCTCTTCCCCTCCTGCAGCCAAGTTTCCATTGGAGTAAAGTTGGCCTAGGTGCTGAGGATGGCTCCATGGCTTCCACCTCAGATGCTAGAATGACTCCAGTTGCAATGGAGCAATGCCCCAGATGTGCAGAACATCACCCCCTAATGGGCATGCTGGGTGGATTTTGGTCAGACACATGTGGGAGTCTGTCTCTCTGCCTCCCTGCTTCTCACTTCAGAAAAATACAAAAAAAAATACTAAGCTAAATGTGATGGAGCTATTAATACTAATAATCCTTTATTATTATAGTATCACCTGCCATTTAAATAATAATCATATACAAAGCCCTGTTCTAAACACTTTAAATCTTTTATCTCATTTCATCCTTGCAATAATCCATGAAGAAGCTACCATCATTCCACTTTATAGATGAGAAAAACAAGGTACAGAACTTGGCCATATTCATACCTTAGTGGATATGCTTATTTCAGATCTTCTGACAAATGAACAGTAACTCCATTTAGTGATTTATTAGCTGATAGAATAAAACTCACCACAACTGAGAGCTTCAAATTCATTTCCTCTTCAAGTACCATTTAGAATTTATTCCTATTAGACAAATAATTTTAGTTATTAAAGTTTAAAAGTAGAAAGTCTAGCATAATAAAATTTATATAAGAACTTTAAGAAAACCTTTTGTTATATCATTTAAATAATGAGCTATGTTCTATGGGTCACCTGCATTAAGGAATGCCATTAATAGAGTATGGTTGTTATTTATTTATTTGGGTAGCAAAAGACAGGGTTTTCCAGAATTTTCTTTTTGTCTCATCTCACAATATTTCTCAGCTTTCAGTTTTATCAACAGAACTCCAAAATTTTAAACTCATATCTGGAGCTTGACCTACTCTGCCAAAACTCTGAAGAGAAAAGAAGAAAACTAAACTAACCTTGTGAATGTTTGAAATTCTTGTCAAACCAGTCTTCACATCACAGAGATTTCTGCTTCCTTGGCCCCATGTGACTTTAGGATAATAATTATGCACAGTCTCTAACTGGAGCATTAATACTATTAAAGATAAGCCATACTTTAATGAGAATGTAAAGTGTAAACCCACTTAAAATGACCACTTTCTTAAGCAGTGTCAAAAATATTTAGTTTCTGTTGCTGAACAGAATTCTAGGCAACCTCAGCCAAAGGAGGTCAGCTCAGATATGTGCCTGCACATTCAATCTGCCAAAAAACATAAGAAAATGTTTAGAACAATGAATTGTAAGTGGAAGGTTTCAGCTCATAGAAAGTTTCTCATAGAAAGTTAACTCTCCAGCACTCACTCATACCTCTGATTAAGAGGGAATCAGGGAAAGATCATGGAACAGGGCCACCTAATGGAAATATTTCATCAGCAATGACCTTTCTGTTTGTCATTGTTTGTCTTCTCTGCTTTCATAGGCATACTGTTTCAATAAGCGTTTGTAATTTTAATCTGCACAAGCATTTTTAATAGTTTCCAAAGAGAGTCAGATACTCATTTGAGCTGTGTCACAATTAGAAATTTGTATTTATTTGGAAACGGCTCTAGTAAGATCATTAGCTTCAATCCCTCTGGTGTTCCACGGTGTGATTTCAGTGGGTCTTTTTTGAGAAAGATGCCAATGTTTTATGTTTCCAACCATGATAGTAAGATTTCTGTGTTCCCATAAACTTTCAAAATGGTACAGTTAATATTTGCACACGAGTTGAATATGCCTGGTATTTTTACTTTGTAGGGGAACTACTTCATGAATCATGTCACTTATCTAGATATCTAGACTGTTAGTGTGTCTCTCGACAAGAGCAAAGAGCACTGAGGACACCAAGCTATGCATCTACCTCTCTGGGAAACTTCCCATAAATCACTCTATCTGCCCGGGTTTCAGTTCTACCTGTGAAGTGATGAACTCAGACTAGATCAACTCTCAGATCTGGAGCTCTGATTATATGATGCTTGTAAATCCATCTCCAAAGAGTATCTTAGGGTTCGGGGGTAGGTTGCTCATACAAAGATGTTTTAACAATAACAATAACATTATCTTCCTCTAATGAGCATTACTTTGCACCAGGAGTCATATAGACCTTGAAGTTCAGTCGCTAATATTAATCCTTACAGATTCAGATTAAGGAGCTTAATTAAACAAATGCCAGAGTAATCAAACCATAAGAGGTTTGGTTTCTGATAAATTAAAACCTCTCATTTGAGTATTAATTTACTATTAAAATTAAACAGCTTATTCTTACTTTCACAGAATAAATTTTATGCAAATATTTAACAAATATTAATTGGATGGGGAAAAATCATAGTCTTTCCAGCATCCCCATTTATCTTGAGCTGGCCCTCCTGTGAGAAAGATCATCATTATTCACATTTGTCAGGTGAGGAAGTCAAGGAGCACAGAGGCTGTGTAACTTGCTCAGTTACCCATGACATGTGGCCAAGATGAACTTCATACCCACAGGACTTATGCTCTCAGGGTTATGAGATTTAGCAAGCAAAATTGTAAGACATCAGTTAAATTTGAAATTCAGATTAGCAATGAATACATTTTTAGTATAAGTATGTCTCAAATATTGCATGAGGTATACTCACACTAAAAATATTATTTGCTGTTCTTCTGAATTTCAAATTGAACTGGCATCTTGTGTCTTTATTGGGCAGCCCTATCTATGAGAGAATTCTGTTATAGAATCTGATTTCTATGATTTTTTAGACGCACTGGGGATGAGCAGGAGGAGGCCCTGTGTCTGGGAAGTCTGGAGTCCAGTGATGAAACTGAAATCATAAACAGGGTGTACATGGAAGTATCCACAAAAGCATCTGAGTAACCTCAGAAAATAGACAACGCTATTTTGCCTTAGGAGCCTTGTTTTGGATTTTTGCCTTCGGGGTCTAGAAATTGCACTGCCATAGGCACCAAAGCCATTTGTGGAAAATAATTAGGAGAAGCAGATTATTAGAATTTCAGTGCTGAGAAGTGGATGGTCGCAAGAATCCTTAGATTCAGATCACTTATTTTATAGATGAGGACACAAACTATACAAAAGACAGAGCTAGTTGGGACTGAAACACAGTGATCTGACTCCCTTCTCTTTCAGGGAATGGCAAGTGAAGGAATATTCCAGGAGGCATAAGACTAATTGGATAGAACTAAACAATGACATGGCCTCCTGGAAATGTCACTGTGATCAAACTGTTTTTGTAGGCAGTTAAGCAGAGAATTCTACTATCCTAATCCAGATCCCTGGGCCACTGAGGGGCATGTTTTTACCCATTTTGCAAATATGTTTATATTTTCATGAACAGATGCTACTGTCCACCCATGAATTTTCAGGAGCTAAATACCTAAATATCAAGTTACCCAGAGATTTTTGCCTTTCTTCCCTCATTTTACTAACTTGCTAAGAATTATTTCATAGCTTACATTCTAACCTCTCAGTAATGTCGCCTTCAGAAAATAGGGAAAAATGAAAATGTAAATCATTTACTTTGCAATTTGAGAACAGACTACTCTGGAAAAGCATTAGGAAAAAAAAAAGTGTTTAAAAAATAGCCAAACAGGATTTTCCATAGATTTCTAATTTGTCAAGTGCTTGGCCCTAGCGACCAAAGATGATAGAGTAGACTGTGGGTATGTTAGCCCTTCACTGGACACAGAAGTCATCATGTTTTAGGGTATCACAGTGGAGCTGGATTGCTCTTAAGAATCATAGTTCTTAAAACATTTCTCAAAAGTACTCATGTGTCATATCTAGCATTGATTTTATTTTTCTGTATGTAGAGAATGTTGTTACACAAAAAATATATGTGTGTTTTAATGAATGTGAATGAGTTTATTACAAAAATGAAATGATGAAAGCAGAGGATGAAAATCATGGGTAGAGAGGTGCGAATTATAAATCTCATTTGTTACTAGTGTAACTGTCTCTCCAGAGCAGAATAAAACACCTTTGAAAATAAAAGTAATTTGGATTAGGGAAATACAAAACAAAACCACCTTATACCCATTAGGATGGAATTATCAACAAATATAGCAAGTATTAGTGACGATGTGGAGAAATGAGAACGCTTGTGCGCTGTGAGTGGGAATATAATATGGTGCAGCCACTATGAAAAACAGTATGACAATTCTTCAAAAAATTAAAACTAAAATTACCATATGATCCAGCAATTCCACTTCTGGTTTTTACCCAAAAGAATTGAAAGCAGGGCCTGAAAGAGATGTTTCTGTACCCATATTTATAGCAGCATTATTCACAATAGACATTAGTTAGAAACAACCCAGGTGCCCATCAGCAAATGAATGGATAAACAAAATGTAGTGTCTACACACAATGAAATATTATTCAACCTTAAAAAGAAAGGAAATTTTGACACATGCTACACCATAAGTGAAACTTGAGGGTATTATGCTGAGTGAAATAAGCCAGTTACAAAAGGACAAACATTGTATGATTCCAATTATATAAGGTACTTAAAATAATCACGTTCATAGAGACAGAAAGTAGAATGGTGGGTGCAAGTGGATGCTAACAGAGAAGAATGAAGAGTTGTTGTTTAATGGGTATAGAGTTTGTTTTCCAAGATGAAATGAGTTCTGGAGATTGGTTGCACAATACCGTGAATAAACTTAATTAGGTAGGGGCACAGATAAAGGTTTCCTGACTTGTGACTTAGGGATTGATTTCCAATGAAAAGTACTTTTAAACAATTTTGTTGTTAATACTGTTACTGAACAGTATGCATAAAAGCAGTTAAGATGGTAAATTTTATGTTATGTATATTTTATTATACATAAATATAAATAAGTAAATAAATCTAATGTGATCATTTACTAATTTACTAAACCAATATTTATTGAACATCTGTTACGTTCCAAACAATATTCTAGACCAAGAATGTTCAGTGCTAAGACTGATATTCTGAGGTACTATGGTGGGCATTTAGTAAATAATTGCAGAATAAAATGAATGAATTAAATAATAAGTAAATGCACAGACCCACTAGAATGACACTGTGTTTATCATGGGTGTGAGGAGAAGGGGAGACTGGAGAAGTATGACAGTTAATATGTATTTGCCTTCCATCACCATCACTGAATCACAAAAGGAAAGGTAGCACATGCCTCCAAGAGCTCGAAGTCTAGAAGAGGAGGTGAAAATTGAAATAAAAAATTGTAAAGTAAATTTACAAGTTGTGATACTCAGAATTAACTCATAACAATGATCTCGGTATTAAGGGATGATCAATTATTATCAATCTCATCTTCTTTTGTTATCTTTCAATAGATATGGACTAATATTTACCTTAAATATTGACTTTCCAACCTGCCCGTGCTGTCCATTTTTTATTCATTTTGATGAAAGCTAATGCAAGCAAGGAAAGAATGATGTGATTAACAACCAAATTGTTTAAAAGTACTTTTCATTGGAAATCAATCCCTAAGCCAGGAGTCAGGAAACCTTTATCTGTGCCCCTACCTAATTATTAACAAGGTGCAGGCCTTGACTGGATATCTCACATTTTCTCTGAGACTTATGTTAGGATTTAGCATGTCCTTAGACTTCTGAAGAAGAGTCTTTCCAAAGATGAATTTCTATTAGTTAGTGACTTTGAAATTTTAGTTGATTCTAACAGTTTGTGATAGATGCGTATAACTTTTGAATTCCTAATTATTTTATGGAATTTGGATTTAAATATCTTCATTTCTTAGCAGAAGTTAACCCAAGGGAATTGCCCTGTCAGATTTATAAGTACAACAGGCTTTGATGTCAGGTACAAGGATATTTTTTTCTGGCTACCCTTCTACTGAAAGCTTTTAAAATGTACTTTCACCTCTAAGCCTTGTGCAGCCAACATCACCAGAGGTAGAAAGCAAAAGGGAGAGACCAAGGTGGGGTGGACACAGTGGACCTGGCAGAGCTCAGAGGGCTCATGGTTGGCCCTGCAGAGGTTGACTTCTGTGGACGTGACGGTAATGTTCTAGTGGAGTCCCTCAACTTTCCAAGTGGTTGATTAATCTTTGGAACCATGTAATGTCATTTTTAACATATAATCATCTTTTGTAAAATACAATAGCAGCGACCCATAACTCACTGGACAAATTGTTTGTTTCTCCCCATCATCATGTTGGGTCTTCTATCATATTTACTTCTCCACCTGCCTGGAATCAGTATAGAAAGGTTATTGAACTATAGCCAGACAAGGACAAAAGTTGGTCAAGATACAGCAATTTCCACTGAGAAGTTTTATAAGATTCCTTTCTTAAAACTGCATGGTTGATAAACAGTAATAGAAGTCGTCCTGCTTGGCAGTTGTTTAGCCTTGGCTGTGAAAAGTTTTCCAAAGAGTAATAGGAATTGTGGGCTATTCAATGCCATAGATTAAAAAGAAAAAAAGATCAACAGGAACATATTGCAGACTTAGAATAATCATACAAACAAATTGTTGCAGCCTGAGTTACAGTGTAATCATAGCTATTTTATAGCAATAGTCTTTACTTCAATGCCAGTTTATTTCCTGAAAGCTTTTTTAAAAATATAACATAGTTCCTACATTGTGTGACCCCATAATTAAGCCCAGCAAAATTGACTCCTTATTTTAGGTTATTCTTCCTTGGGTCCTGAAGGATAATTTTTTTAAAATTAATACCTTCCAATCAACTCCCTTTTTCCTTTTTTGCAAAACTTCCCACTCCTTCAGCCCTGTGGGAAAGACTGACTGAGGGAAAATAAACGGGCTGTGGGGGAGAAGTGAGTCAGAAACAAGCCTTCTAAACTCAAGAGGCCTTATTTATTTTAATTTTTTTTCCTTTACATGGAGAATATTCACATAAAAAATTAACAGATTTATAATTCCCATAATTTCACTAGAAGCAGCACAGAAGTACATACTTCCTATGTGTTAGTCAGTTTTGGTTGCCTAGCTACAAAACACAAATATATTGCAAAACTATTTTTTCAACACAATTGTATTCATCTGTCAAAGAATCTACTCCCCTAACTTGTTTTTTTTAATATGTTAAAAACAATAGACATCACCATATCAAATTCTAAATTTTTGGTTGCTCCAAACTTACTTAACTCTATGTTTGATCCCTTGTCCAGCTTAAATGTTGGGTTTGTCTGAGGCTGCATAAGAGAATTGCATAAAATAAACCCAAAGTCCTAGAAATGAGCAGTGGTGGAATTCTGAAAGAAGTTTTTTTCCCTGAAGCCAGTAGAACAAAGAAATAAATGTTCTTATATGCTGAAATGAATTAAATTCCCAATTGCAAATTTCAAGTATGTTAGCATTATTCTAGAACAAATTGCTCCAGTGTTGACTTCTGATGGTGTAATGAGTATTCTGAGATACTTGACTAGGATCCCAGATTCCCTGGTGTTTACCTCCTCAGGGTTAGCTGAGGGTCATGGCTAACACAAGGGCAGTAAAGGCACTTCTTGAACAAGGTTTACAGAGGCATTCTGTCTACCCTGTGCCATGTGGTTGGCAGTCTGACATGTGCCAGCTTCTTACAAGGTCCGGGGCCTGAAGAGGTGATTTAATAAATCCTAAAGTAAGATGCTGGAAAAAGAATTGGAATGTGATAACAAGCTCAGTTTCCTGGAACTTATCCTGACTACCAGGAGGTGTATAGACAACTCTTTATTCATCAGTTCACAAAGTATATCAGGAGCCTGTGATATTGTACTTGAAGCCCAACCTCTATCTAGACAACCTGTCCCATATCAGTGTCTCCCCAAGAAAGTTACTACAATGCCTGATACATAGTAGGGATTCAATAAACATTTGCTAAATGTACAACAGTTTGGGAAACTTTATACAAGTGAATTCAACACAGGAATTCTACAGCAACTCACAGGCAGATTTGAATGTATTAATACTTGGGGCCTTTTGTAAGATCCCAGACATGAAGACAAAAAGGATCAGCAGCAGCAAAGGAAACATTTTCAAAAGCAAGAAAATAGTTGCAAGGGTCTTCTTTTGCAGTGTTAGGTTGGACTCAGCTTTTTGACAAATGTCATTTTTGACAGTAGATCAAAAGAGAGAGTAACCTTTCTGGGCATGATTATAGCTTTGTGATGGGCAGGCAGGTGAATCAGTTCGATAAAACAGTGATAATCAATTGATCGATTACATAGTCCATGATTCAGGGTCGGGGGCTCATCTTAATTTCGGAATCTTCTCCCTGGGGTCTTGCTCATAGTTCAAAGTTACTTATTCCTTCCTTAGCACTTTGTTTTTAACATGGAAATATTGTTTTTAAAAAATGAGAAACTGCAGTAAACAAAACCAACCTCTGAACACATGCATTTATGACGCTAGAATTGGTAGGGAGAAAAGATGAAATGCAATGTCAGCTTATTACTTAAAAATAGTAAAGAACATGATGCCTGGGTGATAATGACTAGTTATCTCAACTATCTAAAAATCATCCTAGGACACAATTTTAGAGTTCTCCATGCCAGATATATTAACAATATATCAACTTGTAAAGTTTTTAGCCTAATATATAAACAGAAGTATATAAATAAATGTTTTTAATGTGAGTCCTACAAAGCAAAAATTGAACAAAGAGAAAAAATGAAACTGCTTCTTACTTTTTAGAGTTTTGAGGATACATTTTCATGCATAAAACTTTTATGATAATGCTTTATGTTTGTGGTTTGTCTTCTTTCCAAAAAGCATTGCGTCTTTTCAGAATTGTGGCATGTAGCCCATTCTAATCAACCTGGTTAATGTAAATGAAGCAATAGCAGACGTAATTCAAAACCACAGATAATTCTAAAAGGCATTTATGCTGGATTCTGCACATGGCACTTTTCCTTCCCAGTTATGTTTATTAGACTGATGTTCAGTCTGAACGCCTCCATAACACAAAGCAACATAACATAAAGAAGCTGCCAAGATATATCCTAGGGCCAGGATGAGGCCAAACCAAAATTAAGAACTTGCTGTAAATAAGCTACAAAGTGGGTAATTAGGAGCAGACAGCACTGTCTCATTTGTTTTTATTCTGCCCCTTGAAACTAGGTAGAAATAGAAGTAGGGGTTTTGAATCACAAAGATCAAGGAACGTATGGGAACAGACTTGAATTAAAAAAGATGAGGGATGGGTTGGACAGTAAATCTGGAGGGGCTATGTCCCCTCCAGACCAGATATATTACCTAATTTTAATTTTCACAGTAGGGAGTAGTTGTCCCCATTTTACAGAATATCCCAAGCAGTTGAAAGGTCAGTTACCATGCCAATGGCACATCTACCTAGGCAGTGGCAGATCTGGGAGTTACACCTAATTGTTTACTTGACCTCCAAGCCTTTTCTCTTTTTGTATAAGAACTAAGAAGCTTACCAGACATCTTTAACATCATACTGAAGAGATAAATTTGGTTTTCTGTGTTATATAATAACACTATAGAATTTATTAACAGCCCAAATAGAAACATGATATATTTATAATGTACAGTGTGTCCGTAAAGTCATGGTGCATTTTTGACCAGTCACAGGAAAGCAACAAAAGACTATAGAAATGTGAAATCTGCACCAATAAAAGGAAAACTCTCCCAGTTTCAAACCTATTCAGTATAGTTCAGTGTGGGCTCATGCACAGATTTTTTAGGGCTCCTTAGGGAGCTATCCCATAGAGCCTCTACAGACTCGTCACTGACTGATGGCCTACCAGAACGGGGTTTCTCCACCAAACTGCCAGTTTCCTTCAACTGCTTATCCCACCGAGTAATGTTATTCCTATGTGGTGGCACTTCGTTATAAACGCGCCGATATTCACGTTGCACTTTGGTCAAGGGTTCAAATTTAGCGAGCCACAGAACACACTCAGCTTTCCTCTGTACTGTCCACATCTCGACTGGCATGGCCGTGGGCTGCTCCGCTGTATACACGGTGTTACATTATCATCTGCGCATACACACATGCTGCCACATCATCCTACAGAAACTGGGAGGGTTTTCCTTTTATTTGGTGCAGATTTCACATTTCTATCATCTCTTGATGCTTTCCTGTGACCGGTCAAAAGTGCACCATGACTTTATGGACACACTATATTCTTAATGGTTCTTATCAGATTCCTAATAAGCAAACAGTTCAGGGTGCTTTTATCCTGCTTTCTGTCCAGAGCCTTATCTCTGCAATTAGCCAGGATGTCTGCCCAGCAGCCCTCCTCCTTAGGAGCATCACTGTCCTTTCTCTTCTCTTTCCTCCAACCTTTTCAAATTAGTAACAAAGTCTGTTTTATCTTCTTAATGTCACTCACATTTGTGCTCTTTATACAAGTGGTTGGGGTACAAGTCAGGGATATGGTGCCTGGACTATTGTATTAGCTTCCTAACTTTAGCTTTGCATCTTGAAAGTACCTCTGCCTTGTGGCCAGATTAACTTTTAAATATTTGAGTCCTTCCCGTGTATCAGCCTCTGAATTTGTATACCATGGTAGCCCTATCCTTTTGGAGTTTATGATCTAGTGGAGTAAAAAGACAAAAACATGTAAACCAATACATAATTATGAGAGCATAGAGCCCTAAAGGATATAAATAGAATGTTGGGATAGAGAACAGTGAGAGAAGTCTATCTAAATAAGGAGGTGAGGGGAAGGCCTCTCTGAAGAGGTGATATTTAAGCTGAGATGAAGCTGACCTTATAAAAAGTAAAGGATGATTGTTGAATGCTACAATGTATGGAAAGCTCTAAGACAGAAATCAGCTTATCTGGCTGCACATTGATGGACAAAGGGGGATGTATCATCATATGGGATAGAAACAGTGAGCATGGGTCCAATCATGCAAGGTTTTGTAAGTTGTGTCGGCATTTTGTGTTCTGTTCTGTGTGAGATGGAAGTCATTGATGTTAAGGGTTTCTGTGTGATGAGATTTGTATTTTAGGTTCTGAAAGAAAGTTGGTGTGATTGAAGTGTAAAAACAAGGGGAAATGTGCAGCAAGGTGAGACCAGAGGTGGGGATGGGGCAAGACTAGGTAGGTGCATTATGACTTTTATCCAAGGAGCTACAAGAACCACAGAAGTATTTACAATAGCAGACAAATTGACCAGATTTGTTATGGCAGAGGAAAAGGACTGAGGTAGATGAGAGAGATGACATAAGAACAGTTAGGAAGCTGTTTTAGGAGTTCAGGCAAGAGATAACATAATGGCTTAGACTAGGACAATGTACAAGAATAGACAAATTTAAAGTAATTTAATAAATTTGTTATTTACTTATTTTTAATATTTTTTCTTTTGTAGTAAGCATGTAAGATAATATCTACTCTCTAGCAAAATTTTAAGTATATGGTGCAGTAAAGGTATCTGTATATCCTATATGTACTTAATATATCTCTAGAACTTATCCGTGCTGCAATAACTGCAACTTGTACCCTTTGGCCAGCACCTCTGCATTCCTCCCACCCTAAGCCCTTGGTAAGCGCCGTTCTGTTCTCTGGCTCTGTAATCTATTTTAGATTCCTCATATAACTGGAATCATGCAGGATTTTTTTTTCAGTGCCTGGATGCTGAGGCAAAGGGAAGAATCGAGGATGATGTCCAAGTTTCCATATAGAACTAGGAGGAGGGTAGTGCCGTTTATGGAAATGTGGGAGAGAGGCAAGAATTTGAAGAGGAGGAAGGGATGATCATGAGACCAACTTTGGACGTGTAAAATGTGAGCTGACTCTTACATAACTCCTAGGCATCCACTCAAAGGTGTCACATAGGTAGCTGTATCTGTTGATTGGAACTCAGAGAGTAATCCTGGGCTATTATGGAACAAAAATCAGATGGAAATGAACCCCACCACAGGAGTGAATGGGGTCAACTAGGGAGAGAGTATAGAGAAAAGAAGAAAACTGAGAGGGTGGACCAGAAGAACCCCATTATTTAGAGTTTGGATTTAAAAAGAAGATTAATCAAAGAAGAGTAGCCAGAGAGAAAGAGAAAATCAGGAAAGGGTGGAGTTACAGAAGCTAATAGAAAACATTGTTTCATGGGATAGTGATCTATGGCAGGGTTAAATGCAGCTGAGAAACTGGAACTAAAACTCTTAAGTGTGACTCATTAGAAATGACACTGAGGTAGATAATGACCAGTGGAGAGGCAGAAGCCAATCCAGAATGGACTTAGATGTGAAAGAAGGAAGGGGAAACCATGTGTGCAGGCAAATGATGACTTAAAATCCTATTTAATTCTGTGGTGAGAAACTATAGATAGCTCCCTATTTACTGCCTGTACAGAAGATCCACATTCCCCAGCCTCATCTCCCATTTGCCTTCCATAAGAATACTCCATACCAGACAATTTCCTCTCCAGTGCTGCCCACATAAGCTCCTACCCTAGGAAGTCTCCACTTACTTCTGTGTGACCTAACTGCTGCATGGAGTCTTTCCTGATCATCCTGATCTTTTCTTCCTCTGAATTTTTATAGCACACTCTGTCTGTAACCCCTGTTGTGGCATTTATCAAATATTGCTCTTATTTATCTTTCATGCCTTATCTTACCAAACAGTCAGATTACAATGGATATTACATTTAGCATTTTCACAAAGCAAAATATTAATTAGTACACATAATAACTGTCTGAATGGTGGTGACATTTTCCACTCATTAATTCCTAATTTTGGAGTCAATGTCAAGGAGAACTACCCATACACCTCCTAGAATCTGTCCCAAGGAAAAATGCTGGAAAAGTGACAAGCTTCTGACCATATTTTTAATAAACTTTTTTTTTTTGCTTTTAATAAACTTTTTTTAACTTTAAAATAGTTTTAGATTTATAGAAAAATTGTCAAGATAGTAGAGTTTTTATAAATGTCATATCCAGTTTCCACTATTATTAGCATCTATTAGTATGAATCTATTAGTATGGAATATTTGTTACAATTAAAAAGCCAGTATTGACACATTATTATTATTACCTAATGTTCATAGTTTATCCATATTTTCTTAGTTTTTGTTTTGTTTTGTCTTCTTTGCCTAATGTCCTTTGCTTCTTACTAGGTCCCATCCAGGATATCACATTGCATTTAGCCATCATGTCTCCTTAGTCTCTTCTTGAATGTGAAAGTGATTCAGATGTTCTTGTTTTTAATGACATTGGCAGTTTTGAGGTATACTGGTCAGGTGTTTTGTAGAGTAACTCTAGGAATTTGTCTGGTGTTTTTCTCATTATTAGAATAGTATTATGGGTTTTGGGCAAGAAGACTACAGGGGTAAAATGCCACCATTCTCATTACATCATATCAAGTGTACATACTTCACCTAGTGTTTGCCACATTTCTCTGCTATAAAGTCCTTCTTTTCCATCTTTCTATTCTGTACTCTTTGGAAAGATGTTACAATGTGGAGCCCACACTTAGGGACTACAGAGTTAAGCTCCACCTTCTTGAGGGCAATGTCTCTGAAAAAAATACTTGGGATTCTTTTGCATGGGAGATTTGTCTTTTATTCTCTATTTAATTAGTTATTAACCTATTTCTTTATATCAGGATGGACTCGTGGATATTTGTTTATTTTATACTTTAGATTCTAATTCAATATAACCTTATTTTGTTGCTTACATGGTTCCAATTTTGGCCACTGGGAGCTCTTTCAGTTGTCACCTATGCCCTTTGACATACTTCCATCCGTGTGGGGTGTTTTGATTATATTTTGGATACTTCTTTGTTCAAAAACAAAATGTTGCCTGACCAGGTGGTGGCACAGTGGATAGAGCGTCGGACTGGGATGCGGAGGACGCAGGTTCGAGACCCCAAGGTTGCCAGCTTGAGTGCGGGCTCCTTGGGCCCAAGGGGTTACTCGGTCTGATGAAGGCCCACGGTCAAGGCACATATGAGAAAGCAATCAACAAACAATTAAGGTGTCGCAACGTGCAACGAAAAAAACTAATGATTGATGCTTCTCATCTCTTCGTTCCTGTCTGTCTGTCCCTGTCTATCACTCTGTCTCTGGGGAAAAAAAAATGTTCCCATGTGTATTGCACTTCCTGCCCCCATCCTAGAATCAGCCATTTCTTTAAGGAATCCCTGGTTCCATTTATTGGAAAATCATATTAGGAACCAAGATCAGGGTACTAAGTATGCTCATTGCTATTGTATTGTCATTGCATCTAGGCCCTCTCAGCTGACAGCAAGGAAATCTGTGTGTAAATTCACCTGTGCATACATCTAAATATTTTCATAGGAAACTATGCATATCACTATTAAGCTCAACATAAGTTCATACTGATGTCTCCAACTCTAATCCATTACTTCTCCCCTTGTTTATTTGCAAATTCCCACTCTAGCAGTGACATACCTGGCTCTCACCTTCTGCCTTCCATTTACTTGTGTTCAATTTCACATGATTAGTGGTTTCAGAGTGCCAGCACATACTTATACTCCATTGGGGAACAACTGTATCAACTAAAGTATCATGCTTCTGTAAAAATCCCTTTGCCTATAGTCTTACAGACTCCATTCATTTCTACAATTTCTTAGGTCAGAATCTTTTCACCTCATGGTGAGGCTGTTTTATGTGTATAAATACATTTAGGTTATTTTTGTCATATTCTGAATTCTATCCAGGTTCCCCTAAACTGTGAATTTTAAAATTTGCATTGATTAAGGTTCACTCTTTGAATTGTAAATTTCTAAGGAATTTGACCAAGGCAGTGTCATGCATCTATCATTACAGAATCATGCATTACTGTTTGACCACTCTGAAATTTCCCCTGTGCTTCACCTAGTCAGCCTCCTCACCACAGCCTCTGGGCAATGGATATGTTTGCTGTCTCTATATTTTTGGGGTTTTTCAGAATATTACATACATGGAATCATACAGAGTGTAGCCTTTCAGACCAGCTTCTTTCAGTTCACAATATGTATTTGAGATTCATCCATATATTTGCAGGGCAACTTGATGGCTCATTTCTTTCTGTCATTGAGTAGTATTCCAGTACATAGTTATACCACAGTTTATTCACCTACTGAAGGACTTTTTGGTCACTTCCAATTTTTGCCAATTATGAATAAAGCTCCTATAAACATTCATGTGGGCATAAATTTTTGTATCGGTTGGGTAAATACCTAGGAAGATGATTGATGGATTATAAGCTAAGACTATGTTTAGCTTTGCAAGAAACTACCAAACTGTCTTTCAAAATGTTTGCACCATTTTGCATTCCCACAAGCAATGAATGAGTTTCTGTTGCTTCACATCCTCACCAGAAATTGGAAATGTCAGTTCTTTGGATTTTAGTCATTCTAAAATATGCGTGGTTGTATCTCATATTCTTTAATTAGCATTTCCCAAATGACAAATAATATTGAACATCTTTTCACATACTTATTTCCCATGTGTAGATATTCTTTAATGAGGTATCTATTCAGATCTTTTGCTCTCTTGTAATTAGGTTGTTGTGTATATTGCTAAGTTGTAAGAGTTCTTATCTATTTGGATGCAAGGCCTTTGCAGATGTATTTTACAAATATTTTTTCCCAACTGTGGCTTGTCTTTTTATTCTCTTGATAGGATCTTTCTTTTTAAAAAAAAATATTTATTGAGTTTAGAGAGAAAGAGAAAGTTGCGGGAGGGGAACAGAAAGCATTAACTCATAGTTGATTCCAATATGGGCCTATGATGAGGCAAGGCCAGGGTTTGAATCAGCAACCTCAGCATTCCAGGCTGACACTTTATCCACTGTGCCACCACAGGTCAGGCTGACAGGGTCTTTCTTAAACTGGAATTTTTAAATTCTAATTAGGTCCAAATTATTCATTTTTTTCACAGTTTAATTTTTATGTTATATATATATAAATAACTCCTCACTATCAAACTCAAAATTGTATAAATTTTCTCCTATATATTCATGTGTGTGTGTGTGTGTGTGTGTGTGTGTGTGAAGAAGGGAGGCAGAGACAAACCCTTGCATAACCCTAATTGGGATACAGCTGGCAAGTCCCCTGGGGGCAATGCTCTGCCCATCTGGGGCCCTTGCTCCATTGCAACCGGAGCCATTTTTTAGTGCCTGAGGCAAAGGCCATGGAGCCATCCTCAGTGCCTGGAAACACCTTGCTCCAACTGAGCCATGGCTGTAGGAAGGGATGAGAAGAGAGAGAGAAAGAAGTAACAGGGAGAGGGGTGGAGAAGTAGATGGGTACTTCTCCTGTGTACCCTAGCCGGGAATCAAATCCGGGACATTCACACACTGGGTCGAGCTGACATTCTACCACTTAGCCAACCAGCCAGAGCCTCCTATTTATTATAGAAGTGTTATAGTTTTTTACCTGAGTTGATTTTATGAGAAAGCTGTAGGACTGGGTCTAGGTTCATTTTTGTGTATATGAATATTTAATTGTTCCAATACTGTTTGTTGAAAAGATTATTCTTTCTCTATTAAATTGCCTTTGCACCTTAAAAAAAAATCTGTTGACTATATTTCTGTGGGTCTATGTCTGGGCTTTCTATTCAGTTTCATTAATCAATGAGTCCTTTCTTCCATACTATCTTTTGTGTGTGTGTGTATGATAGAGACAGAGAAAGACAGAAAGAGGGACATATAGGGACAGACAGACAGGAAGGGAGAGAGATGAGAAGCATCAATTCTTCGTTGTGCCACCTTAGTTGCTCATTGATTCCTTTCTCATGTGCTGTATACCCCTCCCTCAAAGTTAAATTGTCTTCTGTCACCTTCTATCTGGTTTTCTTTGTGCCGCTCCCCTTCCCCAACCCCTCTCTCCTTCTTCACCCCATCCCCCCTCGCCCACCCCCCACCCCTGTTGCCATCCCATTCTTGTTCATGTCTCTGAGTCTCATCTTTATGTCTCTTCTATGTATGGATTCATATAGTTCTTAGTTTTTTTCTGATTTACTTATTTCACTCCGTATAATGTTATCAAGGTCCATCCATGTTATTGTAAATGATCCGATGTCATCATTTCTTATGGCTGAGTAGTATTCTATAGTATATATGTACCAAAGCTTTTTAATCCACTCGTCCTCTGACGGACACTTGGGCTGTTTCCAGATCTTCGCTATTGTGAACAATGCTGCCACAAATATGGGTGTGCATTTCTCCTTTTGGAGCTGATCTATGGTGTCCTTGGGGTATATTCCTAAAAGTGGGATAGCTGGGTCAAAAGGCAGTTCGATTTTCAGTTTTTTGAGGAATCTCCATACTGTTTTCTACAGTGGCTGCACCAGTCTGCATTCCCACCAGCAGTGCAGGAGGGTTCCCTTTTCTCCACATCTTCGCCAGCAATTATTCTGTGTTGTTTTGTTGATGAGCGCCATTCTGGTTGGTGTGAGGTGATATCTCATTGTGGTTTTAATTTGCATTTCTCTAATGATTAGTGATGTTGAGCATTTTTTCATATGCCTATTGGCCATCTGTATATCCTCTTTGGAGAAGTGTCTATTCATCTCTTTTGCCCATTTTTGGATTGGATTGTTTGTCTTCCTGGTGCTGAGATTTACAAGTTCTTTGTAAATTTTGGTTATTAACCCCTTATCTGACGTATTGTCAAATATGTTCTCCCATTGTGTAGTTTGTCTTTTTATTCTGTTCTTGTTGTCTTTAGCTGTGCAAAAGCTTTTAAGTTTGATATAGTCCCATTTGTTTATCCTGTCTTTTATTTCATTTCCCCGTGGAGATAAATCAGCAAATATATTGCTGCGAGAGATGTCCGAGAGCTTACTGCCTATGTTTTCTTCTAAGATGCTTATGGTTTCACAGCCTACATTTAACTCTTTTATCCATTTTGAGTTTATTTTTGTGAGTGGTGTAAGCTGGTGATCTAGTTTCATTTTTTTGCAGGTAGCTGTCCAATTTTCCCAACACCATTTGTTAAAGAGGCTGTCTTTACTCCATTGTATTTCCTTACCTCCTTTGTCAAATATCAGCTGTCCATAGAACTGTGGGTTTATTTCATGGTTCTCTGTTCTGTTCCATTGATCTATATGCCTGTTCTTATGCCAGTACCAGGCTGTTTTGAGTACAGTGGCCTTGTAGTATAACTTGATATCAGGAAGTATGATACCTCCCACTTTATTCTTCTTTTTTAAGATTGCTGAGGCTATTCGTGTTCTCTTTTGGTTCCATATAAATTTTTGGAATATATGGTCTATATCTTTGAAGTATGTCATCAGTATTTTAATTGGTATTGCATTGAATTTATAGATTGCTTTGGGTAATATAGACATTTTAATGATGTTTATTCCTCCAAACCATGAGCACGGTATATGCTTCCACTTGTTTGTATCTTCCTTGATTTCTTTTATCAATGCTTTGTAATTTTCCGAGTACAAGTCTTTCGTCTCCTTGGTTAAGTTTATTCCTAGGTACTTTATTTTCTTGGTTGTAATTGTGAAGGGGATTGTTTCCTTAATTTCTCTTTCTGACTGTTCATTGTTGGTATATAAAAATGCCTCTGATTTCTGAGTATTGATTTTACATCCTGCCACTTTGCTGAATTCATTTATCAGGTTCAGTAGTTTTTTGACTGAGACTTTAGGGTTTTCTATATACAATATCATATCATCTGCAAATAATGATAGTTTTACTTCTTCTTTTCCAACTCGAATGCCTTTTATTTCTTCTTCTTGTCTGATTGCTGTGGCTAGGACTTCCAGGACCATGGTAAATAAGAGTGGTGACAGGAGGCACCCCTGCCTTGTTCCTGATCTTAAGGGTATTGCTTTTAATTTTTGCCCATTGAGTATGATGTTGGAATACAGGAATATGTTTCCTGTATTCCCACTTTGCTGAGAATTTTGATCATGAATGGGTGCTGGATTTTATCAAATGCATTTTCTGCATCTATTGAAATTATCATATGGTTTTTCTCCTTCTTTTTGTTTATGTGATGAATCACATTGATTGATTTACGAATATTGTACCAGCCTTGCCTCCCCAGAATAAATCCCACTTGATCATGGTGTATGATTTTTTCCATATATTGTTGGATTCAGTTTGCTAATATTTTGTTGAGGATTTTAGCATCTATATTCATCAGAGATATTGGCCTATAACTTTCTTTCTTTGTGTTGTCTTTGCCTGGTTTTGGAATCAGAATTATGCTCGCCTCATAAAAGGAGTTTGGAAGTCTTCTTTCCTCTTGAATTTTTTGAAATAGTTTGACAAGGATAGGAGTTAATTCTTCTTTGAATATTTGGTAGACTTCTGTTGTAAAGCCATCGGGCCCCAGACTTTTCTTTGTTGGGAGTTTTTTGATAACTGTTTCAATCTCATTCGTTGTAATTGGTCTGTTTAGGTTTTCTGATTCTTCCAGATTGATTTTTGGAAGATTGTATGTTTCAAGGAATTTGTCCATTTCATCTAGGTTGTCTAGTTTTTTTACATACAGTTCTTCATAGTATTTTCTTACAATATTTTGTATTTCTGTTGTGTCAGTGGTTATTTCTCCTCTCTCATTTCTAATTTTATTTATTTGAGTCCTCTCTCTCTTTTTCTTGGTGAGTCTAGTTAAAGGTTCATCAATCTTGTTTACCTTTTCAAAGAACTAGCTTCTAGTTTCATTGATTCTCTGTATTGTTTCTTTAGCCTCTATGTCATTATTTCTGCTCTGATCTTTATTATTTCCTTCCTTCTACTACATTTGGGCTTTACTTGCTGTTCTTTTTCTAATTCTTTTAGATGCAGAGTTAAGTTGTTTATTCGAGCTTTTTCTAGCTTCTGAAAGTGTGCCTGTAGTGCTATGAACTTCCCTCTCAGCACTGCTTTCGCTGTGTCCCATAAATTTTGAGTTGTTGTCTGCTCATTGTCATTCGTTTCTAGGAATTTTTTTATTTCTTCTTTGATCTCATTCTTAATCCATTCGTTATTTAACAACCTGCTATTTAGTTTCCATGTGTTTGAGAATTTTTGAGCTATTCTTTTGTGGTTCATTTCTAGTTTCATGCCGTTGTGATCGGAGAAAGTGCTTGATATGATTTCAGTCTTCTTAAATTTGTTGAGAGCACTTTTATGCCCTAACATGTGGTCTATCCTAGAGAATGTACCATGAGCACTTGAAAAGAATGTATATTCTGCTGCTTTAGGGTGAAAGGTTCTGAAGATATCTATTAAATCGAGTTGATCTAGTGTTTCCAGTAAGGCTGCTGTTTCTTTGTTAATTTTCTTTCTTGAGGATCTATCTAGTGATGTTAGTGGGGTATTGAAATCCCCTACTATTATAGTATTGCTGTTGATCTCACCCTTTCAATCCATCAAAGTCTGCTTTATATATTTGGGTGCTCCTATATTAGGTGCATAGATATTTATAATAGTTATATCTTCCTGTTGGATTACACCCTTTATCATTATGTAGTGGCCTTCTTTATCTCTTACTATATTCTTTGTTTTAAAATCCAATTTGTCTGATATAAGTATTGCTACCCCAGATTTTTTTTCATTTCTGTTTGCATGAAATGTTTTTTTCCATCCTTTTACCTTCAATCTATGTGTGTCTTTTGTTCTAAGGTGTGTCTCTTGTAGACAGCATATGTACGGGTCCTGTTTTCTTATCCATGCAGCTACCCTATGTCTTTTGATTGGATCATTTATCCATTTACATTTAAGGTTATTATTGATATGTAGTTGTTTATTGCCATTTTCTTCTTTAAAGGTGTATTCCTTTTTTGCTATATTCTTTTCCCACTTTGATCTGTTTACAACAGGCCCCTTAACATTTCCTGCAGCATTGGTTTGGTTGTAATGAATTCCTTGAGTTGTTTTTTATCTGGGAAGCTTTTCATTTCTCTTTCGATTTTAAACGATTGCCTTGCTGGATAAAGTAGTCTTGGTTGTAGGTTCTTGTTCTGCATTACTTTGAATATTTCTTGCCTTTCCCTTCTGTCCTCAAGTGTTTCTGTTGAGAAGTCAGATGTCATCCTTATGGGGGCTCCTTTGTAGGTGATAACTTTTTTTTCTCTTGCAGCTTTTAATATTTTCTCTTTATCGCTTAGCTTTGGTATTTTAATTATGATGTGTCTTGGTGTAGGTTTCTTTGGGTTTCTCTTTAATGGAGTCCTCTGTGCTTGTTGGACTTGTGAGAGTTTCTCTTGCATTAATTTAGGGAAGTTTTTAGCTATGATATGATTGAACAATGTTTCTATCCCTTTTTCTTTTTCTTCTTCTTCAGGAACCCCTATGATGCAGATGTTATTTCTCTTCATGTTGTCACAGAGCTCTCTAAGAGTTTCCTCTGACTTTTTGAGTCTCTTTTCTCTTTTCTTTTCTGCTTTCATGCTTTCATTCCAGTTGTCCTCTAACTCGCTGATTTGATCCTCAGCTCTATCTATCCTGTTTTTAATTCCTTCCATTGTGGTCTTTATTTCTGATATTGTATTTTTCATCTCCGACTGATTCTTTTTTATACTTGCTATTTCTTTATTTAGGTGTTCATAATGACCATCCATTGTTGTTCTAAGATCCCTAAGCATCCTTACAATCATTATTTTGAACTCCGCATCTGGAAGTTTGATTATTTCCATATCACTCAGTTCATCTCCTGAAGGTATCTCTTGTGGTTTCATTTGGATTGCACTTTTTTGTCTTCTCATTGTGTTTGGGTGTTTTATTTGTAGAGTTGGTTGAGTCTAGGCTTGGTGTTGTCTGCCTCCAGTTTTTAGTTGTGTTATTTCTAGGTCTTCTTGGGTTGGCATCCTGGCCATGCTATCTTGATTATTGTCACTTAATTATGTTTTAAAATTGGTAGTATGAGTCCTTCAATTTTGTTTTTCCTCTTTGATGTTGTTTGGCTATTCTAGATTTTTTGCCTTTTCATATAAAGTTTAGAATCAGTTTGTTGATATCGTAAAATAACTTGCTAGGATTCTGTTTGAGAATGCATTAAATCTATAGATCAGGTTGGAATTATTTGACATCTTAATATTGAGACTTTCAAACTGTGGCCCCAGACTGTCTCTTGATTTATTTAAAATTGTTATTTCTATCATTGGTGTTTTATATTTTTCTTAATACTGGCCCTATATGTGTTTTGCTAGATTTCTATTAAAAATCTTCTTTTCCTTGGTACTATTGCAAATGTTTGGGTTTTTTAAATTTTAAATGACTTTTGTATATTGACCTTTATCTTGCTCTGTTACTATATTTGCTGATTAGTTCCAGATTCTTTTGATCCTTTGTAGTTTTCTACATCAACAATTGTATCATCTGTAAATAAAAACAGTGTCATTTCTTTCCTTCTGGTTTGTATACCTTTTATTTCTTCTTATTTTCTTTTCTTTCCATTACCTAGAACTTTCAGAATGGTACTGTATTTTAATGGTACAAAAGGATATTATTGCCTTATTTCTGATCTTAGGAGGAAGATGTCCAGTATTTCACTATTAAGAATGATGTTGCCTGACCTGTGGTGGTGCAATGGGTAAAACATCATCCTGGAATGCTGAGGTTGCTGGTTCAAAACCCCAGGCATGCCTGGTCAAGGCACATATGGGAGTTGATGCTTTCTGTCTCCTCTCTCTAAAATGAATAAATAAAATTTAAAAAAATTTTTAAAAATGTTGATTAAAAAATTAATTAATTTTAAAAAAGAATTATGTTAACTGCAGGGCTTTTTGTACATTTTTTTTACCAAGTTGGGGGGATTTCCCAATATTTTTTAAGAGAGTTATTTTTTAAAAGATGAATGCATGTTAGAATTTTGAAATGCTTTTTCTGCATCAGTTAATATAATCATATGACTTTTCTGCTTTAGCTCTTTAATATGGTGGAATATATAAATTGATATTGCATAACTTAAATAAATCCATTTGGTCATGATAAATATTTTTTATTCATTGTTAAATTTCATTTACTAATATTTTGTTTAAAATTTTTGTATTTGGCCTTGCAAGTTGGCCCAGAGGTAGAGTGTCAGCCTGGCATGTGGATGTCCAGAGTTCAATTCTAGTCCAGGGCACACAGGAGAAGTGCCCATCTGCTTCTCCACCCTTCCCCCTCTCCTTCCTCTCTATCTCTCTTCCCTTCCCACAGCCAAAGCTCCATTGGAGCAAAGTTGACCCAGGTACTGAAGATGACTCCAAGGCCTCCACCACAGGCTCTAGAATGGCTCCAGCCACAAGGAGCAATGCCCCAGATGGGCAGAGCATTGTCCCCTGATGGGCATGCTGGTGGATCCCGGTTGGGTGCATGCAGAAGTCTGTCTGATTGCCTCCCTGTTTCTAACTTTGGAAAAATTAAAAAAAAAATTGTATTTATTTTCATTTGAGCTATTGATCTTTTATGTTTCTTATTATATGTTTATCTGGCTTTGACATTAGGATAATGCTAACCCCATAAAATGAGTTAGGAAGTATTTCCTCTGCTTTTATTTTCTGGAAGATAAGGTGAAAAATTAGTACTATTTCTTTTATAAATACTTGGTAGAAGTCACCTATGGAGCCACTTGCACCTGATATTTTTAAAAAATTATTAATTATTAAATTTCTTTAATAGATGTAGAGCTACTTAGGTTGGCTATTTCTCATGTGAGTTATAGTAGTTTGTGTCTTTCAAAGTGTTGGTTCAGGCTGACTGGTGGGGGCACAGTGGATAGAGCATTGACCTGACCTGAGATGCTGAGGTCCCAGGATGAAGACCCTGTCATTGCTGGCTTGAGTGCAGGCTCACCAGCTTGAGTGCAGGGTTGCCAGCTTAAGCACAGGGTCGCAGGCTTGAGCATGAGATCATCAACATTATCCCAGGGTAATTAACTTGAACCCAAATGTCCCTGCTTGGAAGGCCAAGATCACTTGGCTTGAGCCCAAGGTTGCTGGCTTGAGCAAGGGGTCACTGGCTCAGCTTGAGCTTCCTGGTCAAGGCACATATGAGAAGCAATCAATGAGCAAGTAAGGAGATGTAACTATGAGTTGATGCTTCTCATCTCTCTACCTTTCTCTGTCTGTCTGCTGTCTCTCCCTCTCTCTCACTCCCTCTCTCTCTCTCTCTCACACACACACACACACCAAAAAAAAAGTTGGTTCATTTCACCTAAGTAATCTGATTGGTAGTCATAAGGTGATTTGTAATATCCTTTTAATGTAGACGGGATCAATCATGACGATCCATCTTTTGTTTTTGATATTGGCAATTTGTGTCCTCTCTCTTTTATTCTATTCTTTTTATTCTATTCTTTTATTCTACTTAGCTAGAGGTTTATCAATCTTATTTATTTAAAAAAAACAGATTTTGTTCCCATTGATTTTCTTTATTATGTTCGTATTTTCAGTCATTGATTTCTGGCTGAATTTTTTAATTATTTCTTTTCTTCTCCTTGCTTTCATCTTAAATTTCTCTTCTTATATTAGTGTATAAAGTAGAAGCCAGTTACCCAATTTCAGATCTTTCTTCTTTTTTAATATACATATTTGGTGCTATAATTCTCCCTCTAAGCACTGTTTTTGCTGCATACTATGAATTTTTTTTTCTGAAGTGAGAAGTGGGGGGCAGCAGACAGATTCCCACATGTGCCTGACTGGGATCCACCCAGCATGCCTACCAGGGGGCAATGCTCGACCCACCTAAAGTGTTGCTCGGTTGCAACCAGAGCCATTCTAGCGCCTGAGGCAGAGGCTATGGAGCCATCCTCAGCACCCGGGCCAACTTTGCTCCAATGGAGTCTTGGCTGCAGGAGGAGAAGAGAGAGATAGAGAGGAAGGAGGGAGGGAGGGGTGGAGAAGCAGATGGGCACTTCTCCTGTGTGACCTGGCTTAGAATTGAACCCAGGACTTTCACACACCAGGTCGATGCTCTACTGCTGAGCCAACCAGCCAGGGCCTACTATGAGAAATTTTAATTGGTGTTTTTATTTTTATTTAAGTGAGATTACTTTAAAGTACTCTTGAGGCTGCTTGTTCAGCTCATGGCTTATTTAGATGTGGGTTGTTTAATTTCCAAATAGTTGGGGATTTTATAGTTACCTTTTGGCTATTGATTTATTTTATTTCTACTGTAATCTGAGAACATATTTTCTATAAGTTTTATTCATCTAAATTTAAGGTATGTTTTATAGCCCAGAATGTCATCCATTTTGGAGAATGTTCCATGAAAGTTTAGGAAACTTATTCTGCTTTTTTGAATGAAGTATTCTTTAAATGTTAATTAAATCAAGTTGATTGATAGTATTGTTGCAATTATCTATATTTCTTTACTTATTTTCTGCTTACTTAATCTACCAACTATTGACAGAAAGATATGAATCAATGACCACACTTTGATCTATGAAACAAAGCTAGCCCCTCAACATTGCAGATTCAACTTCTCTTTGGACCCACTCAGTTGCCTTCCAATGAATTATAAAGATTCGTATCCTTGAAAAGTGATGATCTTGGCATAAGGATTATGAACAACCACTTGTGGAGGATATTATGGGACAAAGGACAAAATTAAATTAAATAATTTCTTAGATCTCTCTGACTCTGAGATTCGGTTTTCTCTTAGTGATATCTCTTACTTGACTTTACTAGTTCTTTGCTCGCATACTTGTTGCTGC
Source organism: Saccopteryx bilineata (assembly GCF_036850765.1). Classification (NCBI taxonomy): domain Eukaryota; kingdom Metazoa; phylum Chordata; class Mammalia; order Chiroptera; family Emballonuridae; genus Saccopteryx; species Saccopteryx bilineata. Next base: position 152,761,991 of record NC_089494.1, read on the forward strand.
CTCATATTCTTGCTATTTTTGTCTTCAGTAATATAAATTATCTGTTAAATAAAACCTAATCTGTGACCTCTGACCAACCTACAAAAGTATATTTATTGGGGGACATAGTGAGTCAAATGTTTCTCTAGTTTTTTTCTGTATGAGTGCCTGTCTGAAAACATCCCAACAAAGGGAAAAGCATTCCATACCTTCCTGTGAGCCAAAGTGGTGAGTGTGAAAAGTTAGAGAAAAATGAGTCTTTATTAATACTTCTGGCCAAAACTGCTCCTTTCTCTTGGAAGAAAGAAAAGGGGAGGGGGAGGAGAGGGGAGAGGAGGGGAGGGGAGGGGAGAGGAAGACCTCTTTAAGACACCTGAACTTTTTCTGTAGAAGATTCTGCTAAGTTAGGAGAAACAGTCTAAGAAAGACTTGCTCTACTGCAATTTGCACTACTGTCCCCAGAGAAATGAGGAACCTAGGGAAACATCGACAAATAACTCTTTTATAATGTCTGTAAATGTCATACAAACTAGCATATGTCTTACACCTAAAGAAATTCCCTAAGCTTTTCCTCCATAGGTACTCTTTATTGAGTTTTGTTGTAATTCTCTGACTTTAGGAAATTTGAACTATTTTAGGTCCATAAAGAAGAGGAATTTGGTTAAGGTTAGCATAAAAATTTGGCACAAAGCCTGACATTGATTTGACAAAGGGACAAAAAAATTGTCATCAGAATTGTCTTGGAAACTGAGGAAAGTACAGGTGCTATTTATTGCTCACTTCTCTCTCCCACAAGGATTTCCTTCTGAGAAAGAGCCTGGTAGCTATTCATTATTTCTCAGAGCTTCATGTTAGATGGATGAATGACCAGAACTTTCATTGCATTTTTGTAGACAAGAGAGGAAAACAGCAAGGTTTAATTATTTTTTCAAGGATATAACAGGTCTTCTAATTCCAGTTCCTAATCACTGTCTAAGCAGTTTTATAGTCTGTAATATTTAAATTGCTGCTTAAATGTTTTATTTAATGATGAGTGGCTTTTGCCATCATAGATAGAAAATAGCTTTGGCCATTTTCTTGCTTGAATAACCAGAGTTTCTGAGAGGGCAAGCTTATTCTTTGAGGGGCTCAAATGAGAAATCTATTTTGAACATGTGTCCAAGGGCAAATTAGCTTTCTTAAAAGGAAAACCCAGGTTTTTGTCCATTAGCTCATTGCTCCAAATAAAGTGGGAGTTGTTTTGCAAATAACACTATATTATTGTGACAACATCTGTGGAAACTCGTTTAAACTTTACAACAAATAATATAATAAAACAACACACACACACATACACACACACACACACACACACACACACACACACACACGGAGTTGTGGCCACAAGTCAGCCACGCATTTCTGAGCCATTTCTTCCAAGAGAAATACCACCTTGGGAAGCAGTGTCAAAGAGGGATTCTAAAAGCAGAAGATAGATTTGGATATTGTCTAGCCATTTAATTTAGTGATGAGCAACTCAATTCAATAGAGTAAGTCAAGTGCGTCTATGCGTCTCAGTTTTCCCATCTGTAAACTTATTCATTCTGATGTGAGCAGATCTTCCCATAAGAGCTAGCATTTCCTTTGACAACCTTCAGGACTAGTCACAATGAGAGATTTACTCTCACTTCGTCTTCTGCTAAGACCAGGCATTTTCATTATTGATTATATAAAGCACAGCCTTCTTATATTCTGAGGTTTCAGTGCTTTTCCCAGCTTCTTTGTGCTTTCCAGGACCTGGCTGTTTCTCAAGCATTTGTGCAGACAGTGAGATCTTCCACTTACTGCCCAGTCTTTCACAGATGTTCCCTGTATCAACAGAGCAGCAGCTGCTGCCTGGTCAGTGTAAGTCTAAGGAATCTGCTGGTGTCTTTTCATCTTTGCAAATATTGTTCAGATAAGCAAATAACTTTCCAAAAATCCCAGAAGAATCTGGATCATTTCTTTGACACTTTCTTTTCAGGAACTTGTCTTCATTTTGATGATTTTATCACCTAGGATAAAGATTTAGAAAGAACTTATAAATTGTGAGAAAAAAAAACAATAAATTGCCTTCAATGTTGAGTGTAACATGCTAGACCAGCATGAAATCTTGAACGGTCCAGAGCTGTGGTGGATGCTTTCTACCCAGAGTCTACGTTAACACAAAGCAGAAAGACACTCTTGTAGGTCTGCCTGCAAGCAGAGAGCTATATAGATGAAATTTGAGTTCAAGCTCTATTTTGCTGAAATGAGGTTAGAAAAAAATCTAAAAAAAGTTATGTTTTCCTAAAATAAAAATTGAGTTTGGGCACCTAAGTATTATATGTACTGTTTAAATAAGATTTTACTATTTTCAAATGGTTGCAGGTATCGGTTTTCTTTTGTAATTCCGTCTTGCAATTTCCACATACCAGCTTGCCTAAGGTTAAGAATGAAACATCTGATGTGAGTTTTTTTATTGTCTACGTATTTGACTTACAATTTTTATAGCTAAGTCCTTTATTAATCTTGAAAAATGTAATCTATAAGTAGTACCTTAATATTTTATTTGCAGGGGATGTATATATATTATGTATGTGAATATATATATATAAACAAAAATGGAAGATACAGTCATATGTAGTAATATATAGAAATATTATTATATAGTATATATCATTATCTAGTAGTATATATTATATAAAAATAGTGTTCTATCTAAATATATATAGAGAGAGATGAAGGAAAGCACTGCCATAGGTGCAAAACAAACTATGCTAATCCTGTCACAGAGATCATTTTAAACTGTCATTTCAATTCTCCTTCATCAGTCTGTAAAATAATGATGACAGCATCTGACCTACTTACTTCTTAGGCTCAAATGGGAGAATGTTCCGGGGAGAAATGTAACTGTGAAGTTTGGGTGGGACACCCGCTGAGGCGCGTGTGCGAGGAAAAGCAGGACCCTTCTGCTCCAGGCACCCCCTCCGTACACAGTCACGTGATCTGACGCAAACACAATGTAAAGAATTTCAGATTCACATTTTTAAAAAGGGTGATAGCTTGTTGAAAAAAAAAGTATAAATATAGAATAATTCTCACTATCGAGTTTTATTGAATTTTAAAAGATTTTCGGAGCACGTCTATTGTAGAAAGCAGAGTGTATATTTTAAAGCAGGAGTTCTTGTCCTTCCTTGTTCCACACACTCATTTGGTCCAGAAATTCCCAGTGACTGAGTCTCAGCTGAGACTCAGGTAAGGTATAGTTTTCAGTTCCTTCTGAATTATACTGGGCAGCAAGATTTCACAGCATCATCTTTGAATGTGAAGATACAATATCTGACGCCCATCCAGGAAAAAGTGACTACATTGAAATGACTGCATTCAAATCAGTATTGTGAGCACTGACTTTTAACTAGTAGGAGAGACTATCACAGCACATACTATATATATAGGATGGTCGCTCCCTCCTTTCTTCCCTCTCTCTCCATCTCTCTCCATTGTCTCACCCTCCAGGTAATAAATCCATCAGCTGGAGATTACAATATCCTGCTATATTGTGCTTATCAGTTTTAAGGCCAGTAGCCACGGCCACCATCACAGCCGCCTCGCCCATGCAGTTACGCATTTGATTCAGTCAGACAGTAATGAAACAATGGAGCCAAGAACTGGTGGGCCATTAGCTTTAATCCAAGCTTGCACGTGGCGGGCAAGAAATATACACTGTGGGAAAACACTTCCCTTTCCATTCAGGGCTCCCAAAGCCACTGACTTATCCGAGTTTCCTAGAATCAAAGGTTTCTAGCTCACAGCTTTATTCACCTCTGTTTCCCATCTCCTCCTCTCTGCACAAACTCTGCACAAACTGGCTTCTCCTTCAGCACTTTGCCATCTTGGCTGTTTCTACTCTCCTCCACGTGGCCTTTCTCTGCTCTCCCCTAGCATGGGCTCCTCTGCCCCATTTTATAGTGTAGAAATCAAAACGTCTAATCCAATATACAAACAAGAAAGTCTCTGATACAAAGTCACTTAGAGTGGGAAACTAAGCCTTAGGCTATAACAACCCTGCCTGCTTACAGCCTGTCCCCCACACCCAATGCAAACTATAAGTGAGCAAACCTATATATCATATTTACAAACTTATTTGACCAACATCAGTTCAGATTAAATCCTTTAGAAGAAATTTTATTTCCTTTTCCTATATGGAATTTCCCTTTTAAGTAAGTGCATTTTAGGTAAAAAGCTTTTCTATTTGAGCTGTCCACCACCTCTTTATTGCAATAAAAATAGCGTGGTCCTGAATAAGTTTGAGTGCCCTTGAGTTAGGGGGTGAAACCACTTTGTATACCTAATGTTCATTCTGATTCCTTCCCCTGTTGTGTATTACAAGCTTTAAAATTAGCAACAGTGCCTTGAACATTGAAATGAAACTATTTTATGTATCACACTTTTTAAAAGCATGATATGTGAACCTTAACTGCTAAAGATGAAAAATATTGGTTTTCACCAGAAGACTCTTCATGAGGAATTAAAGTTTGGCTTAAGTTTATGAATGAAGTTAAGACAGAAGTCTTTAATTAAAGCAGTTTAAAGATGCACATAACAGAAGGCTAGCTTTGGCAGGAGTTGTATTTTCTCCCACTTTCTGGAAGGCTCCGTGGTGTTGTGGGATCTTGCTGGTCTCTTCCCTTCACAGTAGGAAGTGAAGTGTATGTTTGGACTTCTTGTGGCCTGAGTCATCCTCACAGGCCAGTGTGGGAGGCAGAATAGAGACATCAAAAGAACACGTTCCTATTCCTGCCTCTGTCAATCAAGTAAATTGAAAAGGCCATTTCATTTGTCTCTATCAAGTTCTTCATCTAGAAAATGGTGATTATAATCACCATGTCTTGGGAGGGAGTCTGAGAGGGGATGCCATAGTGTTTCAGGTAGCATCTGAGTCCCATTTTTTAAAGAATACCGCTCTTCTCCAGTCCATGTCTTTAATCTTTTTTATTCATTTGGGGGGGGGAGAGAAAAAGAGAGGGGGGCAGGAGGAGGAGCAAGAAGCATCAACTCCCATATGTGCCTTGACCAGGCAAACCTAGGCTTTTAAACCAGTGACCTCAGCATTCCAAGTTGATGCTTTATCCACTGTACCACCACAGGTTAGGCCTCCAGTCCATATCTGTTGACTGCCCTCACATGGTTTAAGGACAGATTGCCCAGATATGGGTGATGAAGGGGGAAAATGATGAGAACAGTCTACCTCTCTGCCGTAAATGGAATGTCTGTGCGCCACCCCACCCCCAATCCATATGGTAAAGTCCTAATCCCCAATGTGATGGCTTTTGCAGGTAGGGCCTTCAGGAGGTGATTAGGATTAGCTGAGATCATAAGGGCGGAGTCCTCATGATGGCATTATCAACTTTATAGGAAGAAACCAAAGCTTGTTCTCTCTCTCCACTGTCTGAGGACTCAGCAAGGAGGAAACCTTGAGAAGAAGTGGGTTCCCACCAAACGCCAAATCTTCTGGTGCCTTGATTTTGGACTTCCAGCCCCAGAACTGTGAGAAGTAAACTGTTGTTTAGAAGCCCAGGCTGACTAAAACAGTCTCCATCCTTGACTCCTCATTATTATTCTGCATTAGTAGATGTAAAGCCAGTAGCCATGGCCACCATCACAGCCGCCTGGCCCATGCAGGTTCTCATTAGATTTGGACAGACAGTAATGAAACAATGGAGCCAAGAACTGGTGGGCCATTACCTTTAATTCTAGCTTATACCCAGCGGGCAAGTAAAAACACACACTGGGCTCCAAAACCCACTCATTCAGTGCTCACAAAGCTATCCGAGCTTTGTGAGCACTGACTTATCCGAGTTTCCTAGAATCAAATGTTTCTAGCTCACTAGCCTTATTCACCACTGTTCCCCATCTCCTTCTCTCTGTTCAAACTCTGCACAAACTGGCTTCTCCTTCAGCACTCCGCCATCTTGGCTGCTTCTTCTCTTCTCCACATGGCCTTTATCTGCCCTCCTTGAATGTATTCACTCTTCTCCCAGAACAATGTGATTTCTCTTCTTTTTAAAACCTTTTGGCGCAAAAGCCCTTCCCCAATGCACATTAATATAATCACGCCCATCCCAAGCAAGAAGGGCAACTAGTGTTATCACCTGGGCGATGGGCTTCCACATGGGCAGTGCCATCTTTAACAAAGTGAGCATAATATATTTTATCTGCCCAACAGTAGAGTTAATAATTGCAAACAACAAAATCATTCTGGCTATATTTTTCTCTTTATTTGATTTTTTAAAACAATTTTAAACATGTAGAAAATTCACAAGACTAGTACAAAGAATATCATATACCTGTCTCCCAGATTCCCTATTTCTTAATAGTTTTGTCATGTTTGCTTTACTATTCTTCCCATACATATTTTTTTCTGAATCATTTGAGGATAAGTTACAATCTCAGTTCCCTTTATTTCTAAATTCTAAAAATAAGAATGCAGTATTTTTTATGTAATCATAATACAATTATCAAAATTAGAAAATTAATGTGAAGCAGTACTATGATACAGCCCACCTCATTCAAAATTCTCCAGTTCTCCCAATAATGTCTTTTGTATGTAAAAATATCTTTTATCTATTATATACAGCTAAAAATATTTTCTCTATATCTCTATGTATATATGTCTACAAATATTGATCTTTTTAAACCATACACACACACATACATATTACTTTTTAAAATTGACTAATTTAAGTGGCAAGGGAAATTATTAAATAATAACAGATAGCTTGATAATCTCCAAAAATTCCAGACAGCTATAATCTAAAGATATATAATGAGAAAAAAATACCCAAACAAAAGTCAGGACTTTTTCCAGGAAAGAAAACATTGCTTCAGTCCCTATGCACTTGGGACTGAATTCCATGGCTACTCCCAGAAGATTTCTGGAAGAGAGAATTGCTCATTCATGGCCATTTGCTTTTATTGCTCACTTCTGAATCCAAGGCCTTCATAGCTATGCCTGATTGGTAGAACCTAAATCACGGGTCATTACCCTAGCTTCAAGGAGAGATAGGAATGCAAATTTTCTGGCTTCTTCCTGGAATCTCATAATGTGGGAAATTATCAACATGCAGGAAGAATGTTCAAAGATGTTGGATAGTGACAAAAGATAATAGTAACAACACCGATTGTAAACAATAACAGCTAATGTTACTGATCATGCCTTACATACTAAGCCTTCTTTTAAATATTTTGCTTTTTAATTGCATTGAATCCTCAACACAACCCAATGAAGTAAATAACATTATTGTCTCTAGTTTACCAATAAGTTAACTGAAGCACAGAGATATTTAGTAAATTGCTCAAGATTACTAACAAGAAGCAGAAAACAGATTCGTACGAATTCTGAACCTGCATGTCCTCCTTTTTAAAAAAACACACAACTAGTCAGGTATTTTTTGATAAAATTCAGCAGTTGCATTCTTGGGCATCTATTCCAGAGATAAAAGGTCACACAGCAAATATTTAGAGCAGCTTTTTGGTACCAAACTTGTCATCCCATCATCAAACAGCAAATACATCCATATGCAAAAAAGTGAATTTTGATCCTCATGCCAAATTTTAAACCATTAACTCAAAATTTTCACAGACCAAAATATAAAACTTAAACTGTAAGACTTTTAGAAAAGGGTGTCATAAAAATTTTTAAGTTTTTATATAGGCAAAACTTTCTTATATGACTTTAAAACCATAATCCAAATTGGTAAATTGGACTTCATTAAAACAAACATAACATAAAAGTCTTATCTTTGAAAGTTATCATTAAGAGAGGGAAGAAAAAAGCCATAGAATGGGAGAAAATATTTCTAGGTCATATCTTTGATAGATGAATTATATCCAGATTATATAAAGAACTCTCAAAACTCAGCAACAAGAAAACAAATAACCCAGTATTTAAAAATAGGCAAAAGATTTTAACAGGCACATCTCCAAAGAAAATAGTCTCAACATTACTACTAGTCATTGGAAAATGCAAATTAAACTTAGAATGGACTACCCTGCACATTAATTAGAATGACTACCATTAAACAACTGGCTATTTCAAGGGTGGTTGAGGATGTGAAGGAACTGAAGCTCTCACATACCATTGGCAGGAGTGCACAGTGATACAGTCAGTTATAAAAATTTGGTAGTTCCTTAACAGGCTGAATATACAGCTACCACCTCATGCAACCATCTACTACCAAGTTTTAACTCAAGAGAAACAAATTTATATATTTCCGTACAAAAATATGTACTTCAATGTTCACAGCAGCATTATCTATAATAGCCAAAACTGAAAACAACCTGAATGTCTTTCAACAGATGAATGTTTAAATCAACATAGCACACCCATACCATGACATACTACTATTCATCAACAAAAGGAAATAAACTATTGACTTGCACAACAAACTTGAACGAATCTCAAAGGAATTATGCTGAATGAAAAAGGCCAATTCCAAAGGTGATATGCTACATGACTGCATTAATATAAAATTCTTGAGATGACAGAATTATAAAATTGAATAACAAATTGGTGGTTGCCAGTTAAAGACAAGGAGGAGGCACAAGAGAGACGTGTGATTTTGAAGAACAACATGAAAATTCTTGTGATGGAACTATTCTGTATCTTGACTGTGCTAATGAATATACAACCCTTCACAGGTGATAAAAATGCATAGAACTAAACATACACACATAAATGAGTGATAAAAACAGGGGGAATCTGAATAAGGCCCATAGATTATGTCAATGTCAATATCAGGATAGTGATATCATGCTACCCTGTTTCCCCGAAAATAAGACATCCCCAGAAAATAAGACCTAGTGCAATTTTTTTCAAGCTTAGAAATATAAGACTTCCCCTGAAAATAAGACCTAGTGTGTGTTTAGGAGCAAAAATTAATATTAAGACACTTTCTTATTTTCGGGGAAACAGGGTAGATTGTTGTACATGGAAATAGAGTCACAAGTAATTCTTGATGGAATTCAGAGTTTGGCTGGTTATGGTGATGTTTGTAATGACATGACTACAGCATATTAATAAATGTTGATTTTTTGTTCGTTCAACAATAAATATGAATTCATGTTCATGGAAAAATAAGACATCCCATGAAAATAAGACCTAGCACGTCTTTAGGAGCAAAAATTAATATAAGACACTGTCTTATTTTCGGGGAAACATGGTATAAGGTTTGCAAGATCTTACCATTGGGAGATAGTAGGTAAAGGATAAAAGATCTCTATTAGTTCTTACAACTAAATATGAATCTACAATTATTTCAAAATAAAAATTTAATTAAAAGAATACACATACATATCCAAACAGCAGCATGATATGAAATACTTTTATTCAGGATTTTAGTTTTTAAAAACTGACATTGGAGGCAGGACAGGAGACATATAATTTATATTTATGTATTCATTTTTTAGAATGCAGGATTAACGTTTCAATTTTACTTGGATGCAGGACAGTTTGTGCATATATAATGCAACTATCAATCATTATTTTAACTTTGTGTTTTTCAACTTTATCAGTCTTGAATTCTTGGTTACAGTAATAAGAACAAGCATAATTATCAGGCCAAAAAAAAAGATATTAAGTGAAAGGATCAAGTTAGGTCAGAGAATCCTCTGGAAGGCTACAAAACCAGTTTTAGAAATGAGCAGAAACAAAAGCACTTCTGAAGGTCTAAGAAGCAGAATCTAATAAATAGAGTGGTGTCATGGTAGGAACAGGTAGCTAGGGTGGCATGGTATGTGAGAAAAATGCACTCCAATCATTTTCAGTCGTAACAGCACTTACTCATAGGTCAAAGTCTAGCACAAAATCCTTCTCGTTTAACGGCTTCCATCACGTAACTTCCCCCTGGCCATATGAAGACAAAGAGACCAAGGGCCTGGTCCTCTTGGTCTCCTTAACAAGGGGTGGACGCCAGAATTTAACCTGCACTAATATCCCACAGTGTAGGAGGGGTGGCTTCTTCCTAGAAACAATCAGGAAGTGATTAGCAAGAGAAATGAATGGTGGCTGACCAGTGACAATGAAAGTCTGCCTCAATAGAATATTAAATGGGAGAATAGGACTTACACATTTATAAAAGGAGTGTGGTATTTAAAGAGTGTTAGGAGGCAACTTTTCTGTGCCCCAGATTCCTTTATTGTGTGGTTTCTAGAATTCCATCACTTTGGGATATTTTCCTGTTAAGCCTCAGCTCTCATCTGAAAATCCATTTAAAATACATATTCTCCTTCTAGAGGCTAAATGCCAAGTCACAAATATTGAAATATTAATATCAGGTTGGGAAGTCTTAGGAGTGCTCACCTGGAATGTGGAAGTTAAAAAAAGAGGCTGTGTCTACTCTAGTTTTGTCCAGAGCTGGCCCCACTTAAGGAACTGTTTAGGGGCAGTGTATCTGTTTTAGGTGTTGTCAACCCCAGGCTATGAAATATGAAAAGCTACAAAGCAAGGCAGAATCCGGAGTCAGGCTCTGCATGTGATTATGATTACAAGCAAGATACTGTGCCAACCCTACAAATGGCTCCTTCTGAGTGACCATTTACTCTAGAAATGAATATAGAGGTCCAGTCAGCTAAAAGGCCACAGGTAAGAAATATTATAGATACAGTTCTATCATAACCCAAATAAACCTCAGGGTCCATGTAGTCTTTTCTTGACCTAATAACTCATTCAAAGGAACCAAAAATAATTACTGGAAAAATAATTCCAATTTTATCTGCATTTTCCCCCAAAAAGATTAAGTGACTTGTGTTCAGTTCATAAACCATAACATTTCCCCAAGGCCCAACCCTTGTTTCTCTCCACTAACCCAAGGACACTTTCTCTAACAGTTAACTCTCAGTTCCAAACTTGTTTTCATCTCTCATCTCTCTGTCAACTGATTGTACTCCTTTCATATACAAATATTAAAACATCTAAATGCAAATCAGATATCACCACTCCTAGCCTCATCCCCACCTGAATTCAATAACTGACAGCCTTTATCTGCTTGAGGGCCCAGAGCATTTGGGGGACAAGAAGAACAAAGAGCCTTTTTCACTTATAATAATTTTGGGTCCTAAGACACAAAATTTCATCACAAGTGAGTGGGCAGAAAGTAGGTTCCAGGTGAGGAATGCTAATGGCCATCCTCCTGTCCATCGTATATGAGTAAGTTCACATCAGCACCACAATGAGGGTCAAACTCTGCTGAACCAACGGAAGTCTGTCAGTCATCTTCCCTTGACAGAAAATACCATCTTTTGGTTATAAGTGTAGGTCCACCTGCCTCTATCTGGTTCCTGAATTGTTACACTGGATTCCAGTCTCAGTGAGAATCTGCGCACGATGCACAAGCTTTATTTATTTTCACAGAGCTCACATTGAGGGTCTTCAGGCCCCTTCTGCCATCAAGATGTCTACTTGGCATCTCTTCTCCTAGTCACTTCCTCCAACCTTATAACTCAGAGATGATCTTGGCATTTCCATCTGCAAGTGTGATCAGGTGTAAAAGAGGATGAGATACCGAAGTGACACTGCTGTCACCTAGGATGGACTTCCTGCAGCTGACACGTGTATACACAACAGTTAGGTGCAGTCTGCCCATCTACATCCATGGGTGCCAGGATGAGAGCCAAGGACAGGGGCTCCGATAACGAGAAATATAGTGCCCTGTCATCAAAAACTAGCAGAGCATAGGAAGATTTAATCCTTTCAATATCCCTGGCACATAAATCCTACACAGATTGTGACTTTAAAAGGTTTAGCTACCAATCCTGGATACAGCCTGTCTGTGACATATGCGAAGAAAGAAAGCTTCGCTTTCATTGTATTACGGAAGGCTTCAATAGAGAGGAAAAGAAATTTGGGTGGTTAACTTTAACTCAAGCATTCCCATGACAACAGTTCCCAAAATGTGCTCCATAAAATACTTAGGGTCCTTGAAGGTATTAACAGGCACTAATGTTCAGCATTAATTCCAAGTTAATATTTACTGAGTTTCTTTCCTACTGTGTGATTCTAGGCTCAGGATATTCATCAATGAACAAAAAAATAAATAAATAAAATAAGGAAAGGTGATAAGGAGATCTCAGTTTGGGGAAACTGGATCTAAGAACAATTCTAATAAAGGTATTTTAAGGAAAAAAAACTATTTGTTAAGCTTCTTTGGTGGATGGTATCTAATATTGTCTTCCTACTTAGTTAATCTCTCCAGACAACTTGAAATTTCTAAATGCAAGACAGAAGTATATGAGCCAGGACTTCCACTACTTAAGGAGGAAAAAAGAAAGAGGTTGGTATTTCAGTAATAACTATGACTGGCAAGCTAATTACATTTTATTTACCCTAACACTAACCCTATTATGGGGGTGTCAGTCTCATTTTATATACAAAATCCCATTGGTTTTTCATACTAGAAAACAATAAAGTGCTCATGTTTTATTTTTGAAAGCAACCAATTGACCAGCATCAAAGCCCAGAATTCATCCACAAGTCATTCATACATGGTATTTTTAAAATCTTTTATTTAATAATTCTGGATATAGAGATCCTCAAAAGAAAGTTTCTGCATAGTGCAACAGAGATTAAATATTTAAAGACTTCTAATTGAGGAGGGAAAAAATGACTTATTTTGACCAAAGGGAAAGAACAAATGTGTTATTATACAAGGTGGGCCAAAAGTAGGTTAACAGTTTTCATATGAAAAATAATACAATAATAAATAATGATACAAGAATAAACTGTGCTTCATGCACTCACAACTGTAAACCTACTTTTGCCTTCCCTGTATTTGCTATTCTGCTCACTCAAATTATTTGATCAAACAATAAATAATGGAAACAGATTTTCATTGCATACTAATTTTTACTTTATTATTATGACTTTATTTGCAACTTTAATTCTGAGTTAATAGGTCCCATTCTTTTTATTAAAGCCAACACCTGAACTTGTATATTTGTTTACATCCATTCTGACATTGTCAAAGAATTTGTCTCTGAAATATTGTTCCTTCAAGTACCACCAGATTTCCCTTCTTAATTGGATTATTTTCATTGGTATATTATAACATTACTATAATATCTTCCATCTTCAAATAAATAAATTATAATATTTTAGACTTTCACTTGCATACTTAAGGGGAAATTAGTGCTGGACTTGGCCTCCCATCATAAACAATTAGAAAATTGGACAAAATAGGCAAAATATATAAATCAAATTTGTTTGGATACTGGACAACTGGCACCACAGGATTCTAATCCTTTAGAGGAGGGAAACAAAGTAGGTAAACCCCATTATATCCCAGATTTCTGCCTGGAGGCACTTTCAGGACTACAGCACAGAAAAGGGGCAACCAAGCGAAGACCAGTAGTCTCAATGAATTGAGAAGACAAAGATTATAGTTTAGAAAAGTATAGGTACCTGGCATTTTCGGGGGACAAAAAAAAAAGAGAGAGAGAGAAAGAGAAAAAGCTCCAGAAATTAATGAAATTGCCTTGAGTCTTTGGCTGAATTCTAATCCTTCCATGCATTGGATGAATCTCCACAAGCCTGAGTAAAGAAAACCTAGGTATCTTAAAAACTAAAAAATATACAGAACTCTTAGAACACTGGGAGTTGTCTGAATTCCAACCAGATAGTGTGGAGAGTCCTTGTTGAACACTCAAATTATTCAAGATACTCTCAAAGGGTTCCTTCTTAGTAGCAGGACTAAACTAGCTCTGGAGTAATAAAGCTAAAAAAAAAAAAAAAAAAAAATATATATATATATATATATATATATATATATATATATATATATATATCAAAGGATTAAGCAGTCCGACAAGTAACTGTCCAAAAAAATACACTGTAAACAAAGACAATAGTGTAATATTAAAAATGTCCAACATCCCATAAACAAGTACTAGATGTACAAAGAGGCAGAAATATGTAACCCATAGGGCAAAAGAAAAAAGTATCCAATAGTAAAAGACCCAAGAAAGACAATGGTGTTAAAATAAGCAGGAAAGGACTTTAAAACAGCTATTATAAATATACCTAAAAGTTTAAAGGAAAACATGATGGTAGTAAATAGAAAAATGAAATATGTAAACACAATCAAAGGGCATCTAGATTTGGGAAATACACTTTCTAACTTTTTTTAAATCACTCAATGGGCTTAATAGTAAATTAGAAACTATTGGAGAAAATATCAATGAATTTAAATGCATGAAAACAGAAATTATCCAAGGTTAGACAGAAACTCAGATAGAATAAATGCTGGGGGAAAAAGTGAACAGAACCCTACTGAGCCATGGACCAATTTTAAGTGGGTTTAAATATAATTTGGGATCCCAGAGGGAGTAATGGTAGAAGAAATAGTTGGTGAAATAATAAGTGAAAAATTTCAAAACATGACAAAAAACCCACAGATCAAATATTTCACAAACACCAAGCAGAGATAGGAGAAATGCCTTAGACCTCTGTCCATGTGTTCTCTCATCACGCAGTAGGAGGCTACCCCTGGCTATCCCAGGCATAATGAGAGAAACAATGTGTGACCATTTGTAATCTACCCAGCCCCTCCATTAGAGAAGCCTCCTGACCACCCTATCTATGTACCCTTCCACATTCCATCACACTTTATGTTCTTGTTTCATTTTTCTGCCTCACACTTACAAGTAATCAAAATTATATTAAACTTTAATTCATCTACTTTTTAAGAACATAAAATCTATAATATTCTGGTTTTTTCCCAATGCATTATTGCTAGTGAAGGCACATAGAACATAGTCAATGAATAGTTCCTGAATGAACAAATGAATACAAGATAAATATATATTTTTAAAAGTACATAAGAAGTACAGTCTGTACTTTTCAGGAGGACACAAAATAACATCATCCCTTTAATTAAATCAAAAGATTTAGAAAGCGGCCCTGGCCGGTTGGCTCAGCGGTAGAGCGTCGGCCTAGCGTGCGGAGGACCCGGGTTCGATTCCCGGCCAGGGCACATAGGAGAAGCGCCCATTTGCTTCTCCACCCCTCCGCCGCGCCTTCCTCTCTGTCTCTCTCTTCCCCTCCCGCAGCCAAGGCTCCATTGGAGCAAAAGATGGCCCGGGCGCTGGGGATGGCTCTGTGGCCTCTGCCCCAGGCGCTAGAGTGGCTCTGGTCGCAACATGGCGACGCCCAGGATGGGCAGAGCATTGCCCCCTGGTGGGCAGAGCGTCGCCCCATGGTGGGCGTGCCGGGTGGATCCCGGTCGGGCGCATGCGGGAGTCTGTCTGACTGTCTCTCCCTGTTTCCAGCTTCAGAAAAATGAAAAAAAAAAAAAAAAAAAAAAAAAAGATTTAGAAAGCCAAAAAGTTTAGAAACCAAACTTAGGTTAGGATCATGTGGTCTCTTTATTATTTGTACTATTTTATGTACCCACAAAGATGCTCAATAACTAACAAATAACAATAAATATATGTTTATTTTTCTTTGAAGGATTGATGTTCAGAGAGAAAATTCAAAGTCCTGAGCGGGCACTTTAAGAACTGGGCCTTCTCAAGTAGTCTCAGGACAATGATGTGGGTTATTATTTTTATTTACCACACTTATTCACTTGGTTTTGACTACAAATGTAATTTTAAAGACCCGAAAGCAAGTCATTAAACAATAAAAAACAAATTCCCTTAAAACTTAATAATTAGAACAAGAATTGGTTGAAGGCTCAGGTTGGTTGAGGTGACTAATTTTATTACCCTAATTAGAATTGAATTTCAGGATTTCTTAATCAAAAGTGATTCAGTATTCTTAACACAGCATTATAGAGAGCAGAAAAGCAAATCCTGGAGGGATGGGGGAGGGGGGCGTAGTGTGGAGGGAACACGGGGACGTTGAGGGGAGCACAGGGAGATGCATTCGGTGGAACATGTAAATCTATGTAAACACAATAAATTTAAATCAATTTAAAAAAGTAATTCAGTATTCTTGTCGGTTAAGGGGAGTGAGTGTTAATAACCCTTTGGAACAAAGAGATCAGACCATTTTTCATATTACCTATTTTGCTAAGCAAACATGGACAATGTGAATAGCCACCACAGCATAACTCCCTTAACTGATCTGAAAAGAGAAGGGGAGAGAAATTTAGAGAGAAGAGAACATAATTCTTCAATGATAGTATTTTATACAGAACATTTTTTTCTAGTTGATCTGCCATCCTGTCAAATAATCACACACACACACACACACACACACACACACACACACCATTTTAAACAAGCCAGAATTCTTGATTCAAAGAAATCCAAGAAATTGTATGGACAACCTGTCTGTTGAGCAGTTAGGCCACACATTACACAATAATGTTTCCCATTTTTACTAGAATTTTTGAGATTTTCAGCATAACAAACATTTAGATATTTATGGTTTTGATTTACATGGAAGTATGTTACTAATTATTGTCAGTAAATTAATGTTTATTTCCTAAGATAAATTTCTAACCAAGAAATTCTCAAATATTTTTCTCAGTACTCTTTTACACTTAAAATAATTTTGAAGATCCCAAAGAGTGTATGTTTTATGTGTTCTTTGTCAATATTTACCTTAGAAATTAAAACAGAAAATTTTAAATTATGTATTAATCCATTCAACATAATAGATCCATTACATGTTAATTTTAAGAAAAATATTGTTTGTTAATAATTGTATAAAAGTTTTATTTTACAAAAAAAGTAGTGTTAGAAGTGACATTATTTTACATTTTTGCAAATCTTTTTGATATCTTACATAATAAAACTATGGGTTGTCATGTATAATTCTGAATTTGATTTGTTGCAATATACACCATGCAGCCTCTAGAAAACACCACAGTGTGCTTATGACAGAATGAGATGAAAAACAGCAAATAAAATCTTGACATTATTATGAAAATAGTTTGACTTTACAGACATCCTAGAGTGATGTCTGGGACCCACAAGCATCTTAAGGCCATACTTTCAGAATGTCTGTCCTAACTAGTTCAAAGAACTTCTCCCTTTGACTGTAGTCTCCTTATGACAATTGTATGACTCATAAAAAAAAGGAATGAAAAAAAGGAATCAAAAGTATAAGAAGAAAGTAAATTTTATTTCTTTAGTTTCTATGGCAAATGTCAATTTTAGTTCAGTTGACAAGTTTTATATAATGAGGTTGGTACATTTTTATAAATGAAGAATATATCTGCATGGTGTTGTGGAAGTCAGTGGTCCCTAGAATGTTTCTCAGCTTTGAGAGGTACTATGGGTAAGCCCATCAGAAGAGTTAAACTCCAGCCACTTAACCCCTAATCGACAACTCTGTGCTTTCTCAATCCCCATTCTTACCTGTATATACCAAATATCTTTTAAAATTGGAATGTTTTACTCTAGAAATTATCAAAGTGGTTTTTTTACAAAATAAAAAGTGTTCAAATTTTCTTTCAAAAATTTTGGTTCTCTTAGAGCACATATGCAGAGCAAATAAAAATTACCTCCTTGAGTTTGTGAAACTAAGACAGAGAAAATTAATATGCTCAAATGTAAGACAAAGGCTCTTTACTTTCTAACCATTATTAATTAAAAATAATCTTTAAAACACAATAGGTCTAATTAAAGGAATTGGAAGAGTGAATCTACTTTTATTTTTATTCTCATTGTGTCTAGCTCTCCTAAATTCTTACAGTGAAGGTTCTTGGGACATTTTCATGAAAATAAAGCTAGCTCTTTATATTAAAACACATTATTTCTATCCCTAAGAGTATACTTCTTTAGAAATACTAATATATAATTTGCAAGGCTGTCAGACCAGTCGATGACAGTGAACAGAAGACATTTAAGCATGTACTGGCTCTGACATCCTGTGTCCTGATTACTAGTTGTGAACATTTATCACCAAGTTTAGCAGCTTAAAACAATCATTTTATTTTGATCACAATTTTTTTTAGGTCAGGAATTCAATTAGGACTTGGCTGTGCAATTTTCACTGAGGGTTTCTCATGTTGGCTGGGCTGTAACATTATCTGAAGGCTCAACTGGGGTAAAAATCCAATTTGCCTGACTAGGTTGTGGCACAGTGTTGAGAGCATCAGACTGGGACGCAGAGGACTGAGGTTCAAAACCCCGAGGTCGCTGGCTTTGAGAGGGCTTATGCAGCTTGAGAACTGGCTCACAAGCTTGAGCACAGGCTCACAAGCTTGAGCACAGGGTCGCTGGCTTGAGCCCAAGGTTGCTGGCTTGAGCAAGGAGTCACTTGCTCTGCTATAGCCATACACTCACACACACACACACACACACACACACACACACACACTGCCACCCTCTAGGTCAAGGCACATATGAGAAAGCAATCAATGAACAACTAAAGAACCACAACCAAGAATTGATGCTTCTCATCTCTCTCCCTGTCTATCTGTCCCTATCTGTCCATCTCGCTCTGTCTCTCTCTCTGTTTCTGTCACACACAAAAAAATACAATTTGGCTCTTTCATCTGTTGATGCTGATCAATTATAACTCAACTAACTTGTCAATCAGAATGCCTATATGTGGATTTTCAAGTGTGACAGTTTTAAACTTCTTCCATGACCTTGCCTCTCCCCCAGAACAAGCATCTAAAGAAAATGAGGCAGAGGCTTCTCCTTCTCAGCTTTTTCTGACCCAGCCTCAAGAGTCCCTTGGCATCACTTCCATAGTATACTATTGGTTATAAAAGAGTCATTAAAGTCACCCCAGATTCAAGAGGAGGGCACATGAACCCTACTTTTCAATAGTTTGCAGACATGCTTTAAAATTGATACATCATGTAAGGGTTGAATGCCTATTTTAATATTTTCAAGTGAAAAGGAATATTTTCCATGAAGACTATATAATGTCAGTAAAATTCATTATATCTTTATTAAAATTAAAAACATTCATGCAACATTTATGTTCAAAATTCTTCTTTCAATTCTGTTAGTCTATGTAAAGGAAGCAGCCTTTTTTAGAAAACGTTCTAAAGGATTTTTTTTTCTGAAGTTAATTTGTTAGGAGTTGCAGATTGCTAGGCTGTTTATAGAGTTACTGTTGAATTTAGTATTATATTAATAATTGTTCAGAAAAACTCTGAGTCAGGAAGCTGGCAGGGGAAGAATATTTCACTTTTCTGAATGGTATAAACATGAAGGGAATATTTGTATATTCTCAACAAAGGATTAGTCTATATAGCCTCCTTTTCTATATGGAAGTAAAAATGGACAGTGAAGAAAACATTAAAAAAAACCCTCTATGCAGAATTACAAGCACTTCACTAGTGGGAAATGAATGAAAAAGCTTGTAAACCTAATTCCTAAAACTAAAAATGGGCCCTGGCCGGTTGGCTCAGTGGTAGAGCGTCGGCCTGGCGTGCAGAAGTCCCGAGTTCGATTCCCGGCCAGGGCACACAGGAGAAGCACCCATCTGCTTCTCCACCCCTCCCCCTCTCCTTCCTCTCTGTCTCTCTCTTCCCCTCCCACAGCCAAGGCTCCATTGGAGCAAAGATGGCCCGAGCGCTGGGGATGGCTCCTTGGCCTCTGCCCCAGGCACTAGAGTGGCTCTGGTTGCGACAGAGCGACGCCCTGGAGGGGCAGAGCATCACCCCCTGGTGGGCAGAGCTTCGCCCCCTGGTGGGCGTGCCAGGTGGATCCCGGTCGAGCGCATGCGGGAGTCTGTCTGTCTCTCCCCGTTTCCAGCTTCAGAAAAATACAAAAAAAAAAAAAAAAAAAAACACCAAAAAACTAAAAATGAACATGTTATGAGTTCAAAGAAACTGTAAGGGAACTTTGGACCCTGGGTTGTCCTGAAGTTCAAGAGTTGAACCAGATCCAGGGCAGATTTACCATGGAGACAGAATTTACAGTGAATTGAAATAAATATTCCAATTTAGGACTAAGAATTTGTTGAACAATAAAATTAAGCTGAAATTCATAGTAATTTAAAGAGACAATATGATACTTCTCTTTCATTTTTGATGAAGAAATTTTACATCATAAGAAAAAGCTTGAAAACAAAACCCCTTGTGAATTTTAGATAAAAAGTTTCTCTTTACTTTTGCCTGGATTCTTGCTATCACCTTCTAATTATGCTCCATGCTTTTACCCTTGGCAACAAATTTATTCTTTTAAAGCCTAAGTCAGTCTCACAATTTTCCAGGTAAAGAGCAAAGGCTCTTCATGATCTGCCACAATAATTTCAGTAAACCTTTCTACTGAAATCACCCACACAGGGGCAATGTGTATACATATTATGAGAACAATATGTGAGTTAGTGTTACTTTTCTTCAGCATTTTTCAGCTGTTCATATCAACCCAAAGAAGGAGAGAGACTAAACTTAAATACAGTTGGCATTTTCCATTGTCAAAGAACAAAACAAATTATATCAGGGCTTTAAAAAGATGCAAAGCCCATTGTATTAACTTTTCACGCAAGAAAACATACACCAGTAAAGAAATACTCTGAGAGTAGTTAGTTGAAAGAAAATGTCAGAAGTCATTAAGTGGGACCAT
Source organism: Saccopteryx bilineata (assembly GCF_036850765.1). Taxonomy (NCBI): domain Eukaryota; kingdom Metazoa; phylum Chordata; class Mammalia; order Chiroptera; family Emballonuridae; genus Saccopteryx; species Saccopteryx bilineata. Next base: position 152,782,502 of record NC_089494.1, read on the forward strand.
TTGTAGTTATTATGTTAATTAAAAATGGAAAACTAGGCACTCTAGATAGAATGGAATTAATCTGCAGGTCTGTACAGAGTTGATATTAAAAGGTTCATTGCTTCTTAGTCAAGAAAAAGATGTCAAGTAGATCCAGTAGTCTGTTGTTCTGTCACTCAAAGTTTGTTATCAGCTTCAGCTGTTAAGAACCAGTTGTAATCGGACACAGCACTCCATTTTGATACCTCCTAAGCAAGGGCTTTCTGTAAGGAGGAAATTTTCCCATCTGCCATGTAGAGGAGAAGGAGAGGGAAAGACAGTGATAATGATGCTGGTGAGGGACCATGGAATGTAAACTGACCTAACAGGAAAGTGAGACAAGAGGCTGAACAAGAATGCACCCAGTGTGTTGGGCAGTCGCTCTCTACCCACTTTCAGGGCGATGTCAGTGGGCTCTATGAGCGAGCAGGCTGGAAGGAGAAGAGGCTGTGAGTGGGGAATGAGGAGCAGGGACTTGTGATTGCAGGTGGGATGGCAAAGTTATAAGTGTGATGGCAGGCTGGAGATAGGGCAGCAAAGCAGATGATTAGACAAGATCTGAGAGTCAGAGTGTTGGATATATTCTCTGCATAGACTTTAGAGCTCCTTAAAATGATGGCAACAGCTTGGGCACTGAGGAATGAGGGAGCCGGTTGTGGTGACAGTCTGGTGTACCAGCTGCTCTGAGATGCAAAGCAGCCGGGGGTTTGCAGTGGTCTCAGAAGAGTTTGGATGGTCCTGGAGGATTCTCACTTTTTTCTCCTAGTGAGGCCACATAGAGTAAGAAAGCAACATTTTCATGAGAGTCACGTTAATCCTCACACCAACCCTCTGAAGAAGGTATCACCCCAAATTTACTGGTGAGATTGTACATTTTGTATATTTTCATGTATATTACTAGTATGTGAGAAGGTGATAGGGATCAAATTATAAGCATTTGTGTATGATTTAATTTCTTCTGAATTGTCTTACCTTCCAGAAATATTGATGTCTTAGTTATCTGGTTCAAAATCCAGCCCTAATTTTTCTAGCTATATGACCTTGGACAAATTAGCAAACCTCTCTAAGGTCCAGTTTTCTCATCTGTCAAATGGAGCCAGCGTGACTATGAGACTAAAATTAGATATTCCTGTAAACATTTATTATAGTAGTTAGCACATAAGAAGGGCTCAAAAAATATTGAGTGACTGGGCAAAAAAATGTATTTATTCATATAAATACACACACATACACAAACACATACACGCAATCCTGCCTAGTATTCTGGTTCTTCCACCAACTGTTTTTAGACCCTGGACAAATTACTTTAACATCTGGACACAGTTTCTTCACCTAGTCACCTATTAGATCTCAGAGAAGAACGAGTTTATTAATTAGTCATTGCATTAGCATCTCATGCGTGCTTCTGCCACCATACTCACTGAAATTATGTATATACTTCTTTTCCCCTCTAGACTGAGCTCTTTGAGGGTAGAGACTATGTATTATTAGCTCAGGTACCTTAACAAAATACCACAGCTTGGTTGGCTTAAACAACAGATGTTTATTTCTCACAGTCCTGGATGCTGGGAAGTCCAAATTAAGATGCTCTCAAATTCAATTCCTCGTGGATTTCTCTTCCTGGCTTGAAGATACTGACTTCTCACTGCGTCCTCACATGGAGGAAAGAGAATGTGAACAAGCTCTTTGCTGTCCCTTTTTGTAAGGGACACTAATCCCATCATGAGAGCCCCACCCTCATGACCTCATCTAACTTTAAATCACCTTCCACAGACCCCATCTCAAAATACCATCACATTGGGGGGTAGAATTTAAATATATAAATTTGGAGAGGAAATAAGTGATCCTTCTGTGATAGACTAGCTTTAATTTCCATGTCCACAGGACTCCACATGTCATATGTTCCTCAGGAGAAGCTTGTGGAAATTTTAAAGCCCCATCTGGTCTCCAAATTCTATCATCTAAAAGTAATGAAAAAATACATATCCACAATATGGTAGTTTCCCCCCTATAGAAAATAAAAGAACCTAGGGTATTTTCAAAATCTCATCGAGTGGTGTTATTTTGATATAGAAAGCTCAATTTGCTGTATCATTGCATAAAAATTCCATTTTAATAAGTGCTCATGGAAGGAAAAATTAGAGAAATTATTTTTCTGTGCAAGATGATTTTTGTGCACTAAACAGAGTAACCATTAAACAGATTCACCATGTACCTCACCTTCATCTGTTGTTTCCCACTGTATCCAAAAAAATATATGGAAGGAAGGCTTCTACTAACATAACACCTGCAAATTTCTAATGGGATTTTCACCTAAGCCACCTACATAAAGAATGTCACAAAACAGAGTTCAAGTGGTGTGGAGGTTTTGTTAGTGCTTTTGTTTTGTCTTAAAAATATCACCCTGCATTTCAATAGCAAGTTATTACATAGTCATCTCTTTTAATCCTCCCCCAAATAAAATACATTAATGCATTCCCATTTAATAGAAACAGAACAAGCTAAAATGCTTCCAATTTTAATAAAACCTTTTAAATCTATATGGCAATTCTGAGATGAGTCACAAAGAGCTTTATTACCCATTATATTCTCATCTAAGTCATTCTCCGTGAGTTTTTATTATGTGACTGGAAAAAATATTAATATAGTTTAATATACTAAGTAACAGCTCAAAATCCCCCGGTTTGCTCTGCCTAGCAGAGAACATTTTGTCTTATTTGAAACTTACTAGGTTGAAATCCTTTCAGAATTATGTTTTCATTCATATTCCCAGTAACTTTTTCTTTTATTGTGATAGCTCATTAATTTTTGTTATTATTCTACAGCAAAATGAGGGAGAAAGAGCAATGCAGACAGTATTTGAAAATTAAACTGAAAAAAAAAAACCCCAAAAAATTAATTGGGAGAATGGCTCGTGTTGGCCTTCAGTTGTAATTGTAATACACTAGCTACACCATTGGGCAAATTGGACAAGTTGATCATTTTTTTGGAGTGGCTGATTTATTTAGCATTCTTTTCAGTGCCTATATGATAGTGTTTGCAAACTAATGACAGAAAGAACAAGGACATTTTGGGGTAGGTTTCTGGTCCTGCGACTTTCCAGGAGAATGGGTGGGCACTCAGTGCCTCTTCACCACAAGCTGGCTGAGAAGAGAGAGGGGAGCATGCCAGTTTTCCCTCCTATAATCTTCTCACAGTTAATCCTTTTTTCAATTCCACAGTCATTACAGGACCTCCATCTTCACATAGCTAAACTTTGCTTACTTCAGCTTGTTTTGTTGCCTTTTTCCTTCAGTCTTGGAATGTTCTGGCATAGGCGAGAGGGCAAAGTCTGTCTTCACATGTAATAAATCATTTATGTTGAATCCAACATTTGTGCTCCATGCAGCTAATAAAGTATGGTGAAATCTACTGGTGTCCTCTGAAAAACAGTGAGAAATGTAACAAAATTAAATTCTCTTTCTCGTGGTAAACAGTATAGAGAGGGAATGGAGAGTGGCTCTCTAGGCAACAACAGCCTTGATGTGTAGTGTCTGCAGATTTCTGTGGTGTGAATGTACCACCATGGCCTGTTTCATCCTATCACGGGACATCGCTGACCACAGATACAAAGAGAAATGTTCACAATTAGCTCTCAAAAGTGGATATGAGCTGTCTCCAGCACACCACTGGACAGGCAGAACCTTGACTTAACCCGCTTAGGGGTATTTACAAATTACTGACAAGTGGAAATAACTGGTTTGGATTTTTTTTTTTTTTTTTTTTTTGTATTTTTCTGAAGCTGGAAATGGGGAGAGACAGTCACAGACTCCCGCATGCGCCCGACCGGGATCCACCCGGCACGCCCACTAGAAGCGACGCTCTGCCCCTCCAGGGCGTCGCTCTGTTGTGACCAGAGCCACTCTAGTGCCTGGGGCAGAGGCCAAGGAGCCATCCCCAGAGCCCGGGCCATCTTTGCTCCAATGGAGCCTCGGCTGCGGGAGGGGAAGAGAGAGACAGAGAGGAAGGAGGGGGCGGGGGGGTGGAGAAGCAAATGGGTGCTTCTCCTATGTGCCCTGGCCGGGAATCGAACCCGGGTCCCCCGCACGCCAGGCCGACGCTCTACCTCTGAGCCAACTGGCCAGGGCCAACTAGTTTGGATTTTTTAACTTAATAGTCTTTCAATATTTTATAGGTAAAACTCTTAATCCCTAGTGAGGTTATAAAAACTATAAATATATGAAAGAATTCAATAGTATACTATTTTTGGATCTCTCCAACTTTCTTAGTCCCTTCTCACATAACTCATCTTTTGACCTCAGATTTCTGCAACTTCTTTTTTTCACTTCTATTATAAGGTCTCTTCTGGTTTCATTTCATTTCCCTACACAGGCTAAAATCCATATTAGCCCATTGCTTCAACTAATACCTACCAGAACCCACAGCTATCTCATTCTCTCTTTCCTTACCACCTGGTTTTTAAAATTGCAATTCAAGATTAGCTCACTCATATGGTTTCTCTTCTCCTAACCTGGACAGCTGAGTACATACTGAGAAAAACCCAAGCCTCAAGCAGGTGGTATTCTTCTGATTTATAACTTACAACATTAGCATGACCTTTAAATAGTATATCAGTGAGGCCCTGGCCGGTTGGTTCAGTGGTAGAGCGTCGGCCTGGCGTGCGGGGGACCCGGGTTCGATTCCCGGCCAGGGCACATAGGAGAAGTGCCCATTTGCTTCTCCACCCCCACCTCCTCCTTCCTGTCTCTCTCTTCCCCTCCCGCAGCCAAGGCTCCATTGGAGCAAAGATGGCCCGGGCGCTGGGGATGGCTCCTTGGCCTCTGCCCCAGGCGCTAGAGTGGCTCTGGTCACAAGAGAGCGACGCCCCGGAGGGGCAGAGCATCACCCCTTGGTGGGCAGAGCGTCGCCCCTGGTGGGTGTGCCGGGTGGATCCCGGTCGGGCGCATGCGGGAGTCTGTCTGACTGTCTCTCCCCGTTTCCAGCTTCAGAAAAATACAAAAAAAAAAAAAGTATATCAGTGAACTTCTGCTGGATTTCATCTCCAATTACACATAGCTGATATTCTAAATATTTATCCTTTTTTAAACTCACTACCCATATTTTTCTTTTTTCTTACCAAACAATATTGCTTCCAAATTCTAACCTCTCCTTTCTCACCCATTCAATCTGTAAATGTATCTATAATCTCACTTGTTCTTGTCTCTTTCCTGCCTTCCCCTGTCAAAGCCAAATTCCTCTATCTGTGTTTTGGCACTGGTTCCAGTTATCTGTTCCTTGTTAGCGGATCATCTGAAAGTTAGTGGCATTAAAACCAGTTGTTGTTACCTCTGTGGTTCTATGGGCTGACGGGGTTCACCTGGGCATTTCTTACTGGCTCTCTCATGAAATTGAAGTCAGATAAAGTGTAGAAAAGGTTTTGTGGTGTAGGAAGAAGGTCCATGTAAATATAAGCTATTTGATTTCTATTATCGTGCCAATGAAATTAGGTAAAATAATATCCCCTAGAAGTCAAAATAAAGATGGTCCTGAAGATATATTTTAGGATAGACTTTCTCTCATTCAGAACAGTACAACAGAACATTTTCAAGTCTCTGGTTTTAGGAAAAATTATCAACTAGTCAGTCTTTGGCCCCCTCCCTCTTTCCCTCCATGTCCTGCTCACCATTATCCACGCTGTATTTTCTCACCCTGCTTTTTCGCATAGTGGGTCTCCTAAAAACTCAGATATTAGTCATTGAGATAATTTCACCCTGAGGTTTAGATATATGAGCTGTCCCAGGATATGTGCATTTCAATTTTCTCTACAATTATATAGTATGTTTTCCCCCATGTTGAAGCAATCTCAGAATCTGGGTACAAACATGCGTCTGGAGAAAAAGGTCACAATTCACTCTATTGACATGCTACTGAGCCCCTCCATGGGGCTCTGCTTCTGTGATTTGCAAAAAAAACAGTAAATCACTGAGAAGCATTAAGGAACCAACCCTGTGTGAATAAGTCAGATCTTTTGATTCTCAATGTAAAGCTCTTTCAATACTAAAGTTTTCAAATTAGCAAAATCCCTAATACAAATTCTTGAATACTTTTTTATTTCCATCTTCAAAACTCCAACCTTAAGTCCATGTTGTCCTTAACGCCTCACCTGCCCCGCCTTCCCCAGCCGGGCATAGGCACATGTCTGCCAGATCGCGCAGGGCCAGAGCACAGTGGCAGCCCTGCAGCCTGAACAGTCTCCAGACAGTGAAGTGAGTTACTGCCTCTTTTTTGTTAATATATCTTGGTTGCCTCCAGCCTTGTTATTTTTCTCTAGACATTACCGGACTTAGGAAAATAGTGGCCTGGAGTAGACAAGTGGCAGAATGCACTGCACCCCACCCCCAACTTGCAGAGAAGAGCAACTCCCTGCTATTGCACCATAAATAATTTAAAAATCTCTTCCAGGCAACACAGTCAACATGCAGATTTAATTTATTCCCTGGGAGGGCTAGAGTTGGCTACATAGACCCAGTTCATAGTCAGGCTCAGTTGGGGACACTAGTTTCTTTCAAAATGTGTCAAATTTACAGAGTGTATGCCCTCAGGTCTAGCACCGGGCTTCTTGAGAGGAATAGTTGGGTTTTCTGTTATTTATTTATTTATTTATTTTGCTTTGTTTTGTTTTTCCTGAGTCCTCACCATTAGGGAAGGAAATTGTTCTACAACAGAGAGGGAAATAATACTGATGGAACTGCATGGCACTTTGTGTGTGTGTATATATATATATATATATATATATATATATATATATTCACAGAAAAATGGATGCACAAATTCTAATGTTGACTGTTGACAGCTGAGATGGGGCGCACAGATTCACTGGGGGTGGGAGGACAAAGAACAATGGACACACAGCTAAAACCCCCAAACACACTTGGGTCACTATTACCTACAAAATTGAATAAATTGACTTCTACACATTAACCTTCTATCTATGTTTTATAAAAATATTTTGCATTTCAAAGAAGCATATATTTTAAAGATCTTCTGGCCTGCCTTTTAATGCCTCACTTTAGAAACCACTTCATGGTTTCCATGTGAAGCATTTTCTTTTTAGAAAGCATATGTCCTACTCTCCCCCCCCCCCTCCCCACTGTGAGGGCATTTGCAAACTATGTGGAGAGTGACTGGAACCTTCTGACAAGTACTTAATGCTATCAAGCTTTGTTTCCAAGTCTGGGTTGCTATGATTAAATTCCTAAGGAAGCTTGTTACATTTTGGAAAGACTGTATAACTCAGAGGCCTGACCTGACCCTCTGACCTCTGAGGTGATTTGAGGAAGTGACTTCAACAAATTAACTTCTCAATTGTTTCAAAATGACTTTGAGATGCAGAGGGAAGAAATCACTGCTGAAGCTCAAAGCGGTGATGAAGGCTTTATAAAATTTTAAGTAAATTTTTCCAAATTATGGAAAATCATCCAAATAACATTATCTGATTCACTTCACAGAGCCGTCAGCTGATTACAAGCATTTATGGTTCCCATTAAGAGCTTGGAGGAACAAGATAAGGGTTACTTATGGTCTGTCTACACAGAGAGAAGTCCAAGGCTGTGCTGACTCTATTATAAACATGTGAAATAAATGCGCAGAAATAACAAGAACAACAACAACAAATTCTACCAAAATTTTAAAGGCTCTCTCATAGCCTAGTTGGCTTTTTGGCTTTCTGAGCACGTGGAGTGAGAGAAGAGGAGAATTTTGTCCTTTTGGTGAAAACTCTTGCCACAGAGGATTTATAACATGTAAAATTATGTAATTTCTGCAGTGATAGTATGCTTTGTATTACACACACAGAATCTAGGGGGAGAGTGCCCTTGGAGAAGGGTTCTGATGGCCCCTCTTACAGGGTGCTTACTTTAAGAATTTCTGGGTGACCCTTTTTGTTAGTTAAAACGCAAACTAAACTGCTTAAATTTCTCTCTCACTTGCGTTGAGTCAGCTATTCTAAATCAGTGTGTATTTGTATAAATGTGCACACGTCCACACACTGCAGTATGCACACACATATATTGTAACAAGCTGGCCAATACAATATTTATGTTTGTACTTTGAGCTGCCTGAGATTTTGTCATAAAATCTAAGGCTGCTGTAGGGGAGAGAGCACATAAAAGTTTCATGACTAGTATAAAAAATACAAAATGTTAGCATTAATATTTAATAAAATTTGCAGCAGTCAATGAGCAAAATCAATGTTTTTTAATTAAGTTATTCATTTGTAATATGAGCTATATACCTTGTTGTGTGTTAGCATGGAATTTAGTAGGTTGAATTTAAATAAATAACCCTAATGTTATAGCCATTGGGGTGATGGTATTAGTAATAAAACCATTAATTGGTTGCCTTTCTTTGATAAGCAAACAAGGTTTCTTCAGTGACAACATATAGTATTCCGAGGTGTTTTACAACTCTGAGCTGGCTGCTGGCCAAGGTGTTTAGTAAGATGGATTGTAGTTCAGACTGTTTGTAACGAATACCTCCATGCTCCTAGTGTATTGTCTGTTCTTACCAGGTCTCTTTTATGAGGGGTTGGGACAGTTGAGGGGCAGAAGTTTATACAGCATGAGTGGGTTTTTAACCAAGGTTTCAGAGTCATCATATGTTAAAGAAATAAGCAGTAAACTAAAGATTTGTTCATCTCTCCACTACTACCTTGCTTTGACATTAATTTTTACTACCTGTGGTCTCTGTCCTGTTTACTTTTCCTCGTTGTTGATTATTGGACGCTCACTATTTTGTCCGTCCTCCTTTCTGAGGCTGTGGAGGACACGGTTTTCTAGAACACAGTTTATCTGTGCAGGTGGTACAATGCTTTTCCTTATGGCCATTCAAAATGCAGGTTTGATTGGCATGATGTTTACCCAGCCTCTGTGCATTCCCTAAACCTAGTTGATATAAATAACCCATTGAAATGGCATATTAAAAACCATACCATTTTATTTACAATACACTTTTCCAAGATTGCAAAGGAAAGAAAACGTCTTACCAATAGTATACAATGGTGTCCTTACTAGTTGTTAATCATAAGTTGAAAACAGACTAAAGACTTCTAACACAAGCTCTTCAAGGATTTTAGGAGAAAGGGGCATTTTTTAAAATCAACCATAATTATTAAAGAAAAACAAATTATTGGTATAATTTCTAAATGCAAAAAATTTAGACCCATTTTATCATACATTACTGTTGTTTAAATATAACTGATGGGTGCATTATGAAGTTTCTGAAAGCTCCTTGTGAACAAAATCATTTAAAGTGAATAATAAATAAAAAAGAAAAATAATATACGTTATTATGATGTGGCATGTGAAATTTGGGGTTAACTTGGTAACTTATAAGGAATAAGTGAAATGAGACATGTACCTTGATAAATGCTCCATCTAAACTGGTACAGCCACTATGGAGGACAGTATGGCATCTCTCAAAAAATTTAGAATAGAGCAACTTATGACCCAGCAATCCCTATACTGGGTATCTACCCAAAAAACTTGAAAATACTTGTATGCTAAGACATATGCAATGCACTCCCATGGTCATAGTAGCATTATTTATGATGGCCAAGACATGGAAACAACCAAAGTGTCCTTAGATAGAAGGTTGGATAGAGAAGATGTGGTACATATATACAATGCAATACTACTCAGCCATAAGAAATGATAAAATATTGCTATATGTGACCTTGAGAATACTAGACTAAACAAACGAAATGAATTAGAAAAAGCTAAGAACTATATGATTTCACACATAGGTGAGACATAAAATGGAGACTCGTGGACATAGAAAAAAGCAAAGTGGTTACCAGAGGAAGGAGATTGGGGGGGGGAGGGCAGTAAAGGGGGCCAACTGTATGGTGATGGAAATTGTTTTGACTTTGGGCACACAATGCAACAAACAGCTCACATGTTATGGAGATGTTCCTGAGACCTATGTTTTCCTATGAACCAATGTTACCCCATTAAATTTAATTTCCAAACAATTGAAGCTATGAGGGACCAAGCACATTTATTAGGGAAGCCACAAAAAGGGCTTAATTTTGATTTAAAAATCTCAAGAAATAAATATCAGATGTAAACTGGATTTAATTAGAATAGATCAATGATGATTTCCTAATGAGAATTATCAAGAATAGTTAATAATGGACCTTTTGGGGGTAAAGAGAATGTAGGAAGAAAGTTTGCTAGTTTACCTTATACTCAGATTTCTTAGTTGTTTATTGAAATGTGTCAACTTTGTTGCTAATATTTCACTGATGGTTCATTCTTCATTTCTTCAATATAGAATTCAATTTAAAATAAAACCTGATATTCCATCTGAAAATTTCAATTCCCACCAGAAGTATAATTCAATTAAGTTTCAAATATTTCTTTAAAAAATACAAAATAAAAATTACTCTTTGCTACATATGCTATTTCTGCTCAGTTCCAAAAGGATAAGAAACTGCATTTGTTTCGTTTTGGTCCATCTATCACTTTGTACATTTTTATGGATTTTTATGTGTAATCACATTTTCAGAGGAGATTTTTATAAAGTCTGCTCCATTTCTGCAGAGTTATTATCTTTCAGCCTTAAAATTATAAAAATTGATACACAATCTTTGGTTTCTCTGTCTTTGGCAAAGTGATAGGTAGCCATTCATCATTTATTGTGACAGGCTAAACTCGCTTTGTTTACTGTAGTGAAAGACAGCTTTTATTCCTGTTTCTCTTCTTCCACCGTTCTTCCTAAAATGGTGGTTGTGATCATAGTGGCTTTGATGTATGTGTTGGAGTGGGAGGTTGGAGTGGGAGGATAGCACCTTATTTCTAAGCCTCAGAAATAATCTGCATCTTCTAAAAGCTCAATAAAATATGTCATTTAAAAGGAATTTATAAAAAGAATTCGGACTTCCATCTGCCTATACTGTGGAGGCCCCTCTCCCTACATCTCTCCCCCCTGCCTCTCTCTACCAATTTGCTTTTTACAAGATGACGGCTCTATCACACATAAAGTGCTGCCTTTTGCACTTAACTATGCAACAGCCACTCTTGTAGTTCTAGGGCAAATTTAATGGTGCATTTATATTCCTTTCAAACTTGAACACAGCAAGAGTAAACCTACCCACAGGGATCATAAGTACTGGTGGCATTTGTAGAGATCTAAAAGCTTTGCATACGGTATTATATTTACCTGAGCCATTCCAAAGTGTTATCATTAATACACAATTATGCTTTCTAGGTATCAGCTGGGCATGGGTGAGGTGAAGAATCATTTTTATACCTCTTCTCCCTGGCTAACGTAGAGGCTCATTTTAATTTCTGTGTTGGAGCAAAGAGCCAAGCAAACAACAAATGGGTGGACAAAAATAGGTTTACATTTGTAATACAACTAAGTATACAATAATTAATAAATAATTAAAGAATAAAGTATTTCACATACTCAAACTCTAAACCTACATTTGCCCACCACCTCAGTATATCTGTCTCTTAGAAGTGAACCAAATGTCAGTTTCCACTTGAACAGCTACTGCCTTCTAGAATAATGATAGAAGAACCAAGTGGTAAGAAGCAGGAAAACTCTTTGAGGAAAGTTCTCACCATGGGCCACTCTGCTGAGATGTCATTCAACCATCACAGTTATATGCTCAGAGACAGTCACCGGCTTGCCCAAGAGCTCTGCCACTGATTAGAGTGTAGGTGCAATGTGAGGACAGCCTGAATTTTTTCTCTCACGTAGCTGAGACTCTCACATGTGAACAAGCATGGCTAGAGTTTTCTAACCTTAACTTTCACACACCAACCTTATGTTATTATTTAGTTTCCTAGTTTCCCTTTTGTAATGCCAGTAGCTGAGGCCAGGCAGGTCCACACTGGATTCAGGCAGACGGTAGAAAAATTCTGGAACCAGAAAAGCATTGGGCCATTCCATTTAATCAAGTCTCACAACAACGGACAAGCACACAGACAGGAGAAACCGCCTCTCAGGCTAACAAACAGCAAAATGGCCCCTCACAGTGGTGGGCAGGCCACCGGCCACCCGCCACCGGCCCCCGGCCACCCGCCACCTGCCACCTGCCACCCGCCCCCGGCCACCCGCCACCGTCCACATCCCATCTCTCTCGAGCACAAGCACCCATAGCCTCATATAGGCCACACACACGTGCCTCTGCCATGTTCTCACACACTAATCAAGCAAAGTGCTTGCAGCTGGTACACCAGTGAGCAAGCCTAACACAGCTGCCCCACACCTTTTTAAAACATCTCATATTAGCCAATGTCTGTTTTGCCATTATATGTTTATTTATTTTAATTAATAAATGGAATGATTTAATGGTTCATAAAAAGGGGGGGCTGCATTTTAGGACACTGATCAGTTTTAAGATCATTTGATGACTCAGATTCTCTGATGGCTGGCTGAAAGACAAAATTTGAAGTATGGAAATGACTCTTTACTGACCCCAGTCCTCACTGTCTATTGGGTTTCCCACTCTGTGAAAGGGATACATGAAGATAAAATTTCAGATATAAATTAAGAGATGCCTTTTAAAGCATACAGTGTTTCATCAGTGTATGCTCACATGGGCACAGATGCTTGTGTGCAGGTAGAGGTTGAAGAGCTTACCTGAAGTTCTGAATCACATGCCCTCAGTTAAATGGCATCTGGAAAATTTACACTACTCATATATTAGTGGTTTTACTTCTTTTTTTTTTTTTACAAAAGTCCTAATCCATTGTACATCTAAAAGTTGCAGATTTGGCTCCATAAAAATGAGTAGCTAATGTAGATTAGGCATAGGCAAAGTAGAGGTGTGGGGCAGCCATGTTAGGGTTGCTCACAGGGTTACAAGCTGCAAGCACTTTGCTCGATTAGTGCGTGAGCACGTGGCAGAGGCACATGTGTGTGGCCTATATAGTGCTATGGTGCTTGCGCTCTGGGAGATTGCAGATGCATGGATGGCCTGCCCACCACTGTGAGGGGCCATTTTTCTGTTTGTTTGCCTGAGAGGCGGTTTCCCCTGCCTGTGTGCTTGTCCGCTGTTGTGAGACTTTATTAAATAGAATGGTCCAACCCTTTTTGGCTCCGCAGTTTTTCTGCCCGAATCCAATGTGAACCTGCCTGGCCTCAGCTGTTGGCATTACAGGGGGAAAGGCTGATCTAGAAAAGACAACGATGGACACTGGCTTCCCCTTCTTCATAGGAAGCTGGACATAGCCAGCTGCACACAGACATGATTCCCACCAACTACATTTCCAATGTGAGGACCCCAGAAGCCTCCCCTACCCTGACCATGTGACTTTATTGGGATCCTCTATCCCTAAACTACAAGGAAGTATATTACATTCAATCTTACTGCCAATCATTATGAGCTCAAGAGCTGTCCTTTTCTCTGCTACCTTAAGGGTTCATTCTCCTGAGCTAATCTGGTGGCCAGCCACCGATGGCATATTAACCCAGTTCCCTTTAATACGTACACCAATACCCTTTAACAAAACCTTGAGTCTAACTTACTCTTCTGTGCTACATACTGTCTGCTCACCATCACAAGTCTGAGATTCAGGCTTCTGTGCCCTCTTTGAGTAGACGCTACATAAACATCTTGTATGCAAATGTCCAAATGGGCCGGTCTAGACCAGAGCATCTGCCCTTTAACCACGGTCTGCAGTTTTACAAATGCCCTCAACTTGGGCCCGAGACGTTAAGGATCGTGGTGCATGCTGACCACACCTTCATTATCTTGGGTGAGAGGAGGGTTTTCTGAGTAACAATACATAACTGCTTGTGGAGGAGAGATTGTCTGTTTCCAATTAGAACTGAGATCACATAATTGTTTATGACACAAAGCATGATTTTCCCCTACAAACACACAAATGAAAGCAGCTTTGTCCTAGTATCTCCTTGTCTCTTTCCAGCTCTGGGTGAAGATCAGGGTCAGGGGAAATGAGAGCTATGACTGGTTTGCCATTGATTCCCTCAAATGCATTGTCTTTAAAAACAAAGATTTTATCCCTTTTCAGGTGCCTAACTCCCAGGACTATCTCATGTTCGTTTTGTTTTTGTAAGGATGCACAAGGGGCCATTAATTACTTGTCTCTCTATATCCAGGGGAATAGCTGGAGAAATTGTACCCACAGGTAGATATCCTTTGGTAATCAAATGAAAACAGTTAATTCTAAGCCTGTGCAGTAGTGTTCTTCCTCATAATGGAAGGTAAACACTGTGTCACTTTTCTAACACAGCTGAACATTTTAAAAAGAGACTGGCAAATCCAATTCCAGACATCTAACAAGGACAGGAAAACAATGCCGGCTGCTCCTGCTTCTCCCCGAGAACTCACCCCTCGACACTTCTCGGATATGTGGAAGAAGCAATGCTACCTGCTGGCTGATATTTTTTAAATGCAACCTGGTTAAACTCAGACAAAAATCTTGATTGAGCATTTCACTTTGGCCTATTCACTAAAAAGAGGAAATGAAACTGCTTAGAGCTTAGTTGTTGCAAAGCTCATGCTGGACATTTTGTTCATGTCATAGATTCTCAGCAGTGTAAATAACATATGGTGTTTAATTTACCAGCACCCTCCCAGGAAGCCCAGTATTTAAACCATTTTTAATGGCTAGGTAGCAATTGTGTTTTAAAAGCTCTCTGGAAAAAGAGTCCATGGGGCAACTACCTAAATCCTTTGATACTGAGCTCAAAATTCTCTTCTTCTGCCTGCTATGAGTTCTTTCCAACCATACAAAATCCCTTATCTCATGTTCCATTCTGCCCTCTACATGAAAATAAAGGCTGCTTCTCTCCACCCCTTCTTCAATATCTGTAATCCTTTTCCTAAGCTTTCTCTTCACCAGGCTGAATATTTTCAAACAGTTGTACTACCTACCACCTTGCCACCGCACATTTTGTGGACTCTCCTGTCTAGCCCAATGGTAATGGCACCATAGAGATGACCATCTTCCTAATTAGAAAACCTGACATCTAACCTCCTGAGAAATCTGACATGGAGTGAATGCAAGCAGTTCAATTTTCGTTTTTAAATCCACTTGGCAAATATTTATTCAGCCTGCTAAGTAGAATAAAATGTGCTCAATCTAACGGAAGTCAGGAAGGGTGAGATAAGGTTCCTATCTTCAAGGACCATAAATCTTAAGTCTGTGAATAGCTAAATAAAAGAACATGGAAATTAGTAAGGTGGTAGCACCAGAAAATACAGGTTCATAGTCATTGAAGAAGGATTGGTTTTCTACACATCCCAGGGTGACTGTCAAGGGCTGGGCATCCCAGAGAGAATAAACGTGGGATTTGGGTTTGGGAAGAGTTAGATTTCCTTCCATGCCTGTTGGCAATGGGGCACATGTGGCGGTTTCTCCGGTTCTTTAACTCACAAGTGGGTGGAAAGATGGGTGCACTTGCATTATAGGTCTGAATATTCGTTGCAGAGAGTAAATAGGGGCAACAGATGTACTCTAGAAATTGTCAAGTCTCATTTCTTAGGATAGTCAAATAAAGAAGGATGCAGAGGCGCACAGCTCCTTTTCCATATCCTTTTAGGAACCTCTGATCCTAACCTAAAGCTGGAGCATAAAAAGCAGACTGGGGAAAGAATAAAGAAGACACATTCCCAACATTACCACTCTTCAGAGAAGCTACAGCCAGGCCAAAGCCAACAGAAGTAGAAATAGGTTGCTCTGCTCCATGAGGGCTGTGAGGGAACACATGTCTTGGAAGAGGAGGACATGACATTTGCTTCTGACACCACACACACAGATCAGAATAACACCTCCTGTCCAAACAGGGTGACTGCCAGGGAAGAACTGTGGGCAAAGCAGCATGACTTTGGGGCCTGAGATAGTGTATGGTTGTTCAAGACTAAGAGAGAGTTCTTGCAAAATACTGATTTTAAATGCTTCTGATGTTTGTACCTAAACTAGATAATGATTATTGGTTTAAGATCTATAAATAGATATTGAGGAAGATTGGTTTTGATCCTATTTTACCTAAAGCTTTTTTTATATCTGTTTATAGAATATATAAATTAATAGGTTACCAAATATAAATAAACATCCTTACCTCTTGATGGCAAACCCTATGATATCTTAAGATATATATGACTTATGATTCCTTTCATGTATACTAAATTTGATTTCCTGTGATTTTACATAGAGTATTTTTACATCTATCCTCATAGGAGAAAGGTCTTTAATTTCCTTCCTTCAAGATTTTGATAGTAGAGTATGCTATACTCACCAAATAAACTGGTTATATTTTATGTTTTCTTATTTCTAGAACAAATTATATAATAAGAACTGATCAATTCTTTCTTTTTTTAAAAGAAATAACTTTTTAAAAAAAATTTTACTGACTTTATTGGGGTGGCATTGGTTAAAAAAATTATATAGATTTCAGGGATACAATTACCATATTTCCTCATGTATAAGACGCTCCCATGAATAAGATGCACCTTAATTTTGGGGCCCAAAATTTGAAAAAAAATGTATTACATAAAGTTATTGAACTCAAATTTTATTCATATGCAACAATGAGCACAAAAACAAGCTCGAAAAAGTGGGAAATGCAATTAAAAAAAACTACAACCACTGTATAAGACTCACCCAGTTTTTAGACCCCAAATTTTTCAAAAATAGGTGCGTGTTATACACGGGGAAACACAGTATGTAATATACACTATCTGGTTTTTGTGCTGTGTGTTCACCACCCAAACGTAAGTCTGCTGTCACCACCATTCCCCATTACCCTCGCTATACTTCCCCACCCACTTTTCCCTCCAGCAAGCAACACACTGTTGCCTGTGTCTTTGAGTTTTTTATGTGTTTGTTTTGCTTAATTCGTCACCTTTTTTTCCCAGACCCCTCTCCCGTCCTTCTGACAGCTGTCAGTCTGTTCTTTGTTTCTATTTTGTTTGTTTATTTTGTTCATTAAGTCTGTCTGTACTTAAAAGTTTGGTTTTGATGAAAGTTGAACATTTAAGGAAAAGAGAAAAATCTCAGTAAAACTGACATGGGAGCTTAAGAAGGACATTTTCCTACTTCTTTCTTGGATTTTTAAATTTTATTTATTTTAGCTTCATTAAAGTATAATTACCAGATAAAACTGTAAGATATTTACAATATACAGTGTGGTGATTTGTTATACACATACACTGAATTATTTAACTCGGCCATCACCTCATATATCCCCCCCACCCTGAGAAGATTCATGGTAAGTTCTACACTCTTAGTAAATTTCAATTTTACACTAGATCCTCAGCCCTTATTTATGTTATAATAATATGAAAGTTTGTTTCCTTTTACCAACGTCTCTATATTTCTCCCACCCACCCACCCACAGTCCCAGGCAAGTGCTTATCCATGCTCTGTTCTTATGTGTTCAACTTCTGTTTTAGGTTCTACATATAAATGATACCATACAGTGTTTGTCTGGCTTATTTCACTTACCATAATGCCCTCCAGGCTCATCAATGTTGTTGCAAATGACAGCATTTCCTTCTTTTTAAAGGCTGAATAATATAACTTTGTGTACATATTACATCTTTGTTCATCCATCAACAAACACTTAGGTTGTTTCCATACCTTGGAGATTGTGA
The DNA here is from genome assembly GCF_036850765.1 of Saccopteryx bilineata. Taxonomy (NCBI): domain Eukaryota; kingdom Metazoa; phylum Chordata; class Mammalia; order Chiroptera; family Emballonuridae; genus Saccopteryx; species Saccopteryx bilineata. The sequence goes on from NC_089494.1 coordinate 152,800,131, forward strand.
ATAATGCTGTTATAAACATGACAGTACAGAAATCTTTTCAATATAATAATTTTTTCCTTTGGATAAATACCCAGAAGTGGGATTGCTGGATCATATGGTAGTTCTATTTGTAATTTTTGATAAACTGCTATACTGTTTTCTATAGTGCCTATACCAGTCTGCATTCCTAACAGGGTACAAGGGTTCTCTTTTCTTCACAACCTTGCCAGCATTTGTTAGCTCTTGTTTGTTAACACACATCTCAATTGGCATATCTCATTGTGATTTTGATTTGCATTTTCCTGATGATTAGTCATGTTAAATACTTTTTCATAAACCTTTTGGTCATGTGTATGTCTCCTTTGGGGAGGAAAAAAAGATGTCTATTTAGGTTCTCTGACCATTTTTTAAATTTTTTTTTTTTTGCTATCAAATTTGATGTGTTCCTTATGTACAATAGTTTAGATATTAAATCCTTATTGAATATCCAAAAGTGGTTTGCAAATATTTTCTCCCATTCTCTATGTTGTCTTTCATTTTGTTGATGGTTTCCCTTGCTGTATGGAAGCTTTTAAATTTAAATTAATTACATTTATTTATTTTTGTCTCATTGCCTTTGTTCTTGGTGTCAAATCTAAAAACTTATTCATAATACCAAGGTCAAGGCACTTACTATCTCTGTTTTCTTCTAAGAGTTTTACAATTTGAGGTCTTAAATTTAAGTTTTTAATCATTCTGAGTTGACTTTTGTGTCTGGTGTTAAGATAGGGGTCCACTTCCATTATTTTGCTTGTGGCTATTGATGGTTTCTTGGCTGAAGATTTTTTGTTTGATTTAGTCCCAATTGTTTATTTATTTCTGCTCTTGTTGCCTTTGTGGTTTTTATTTTTTGGGTTTACTTTTCTCCCCCAAATAATCAGTTCATTAATTCATTTGTGATTTTTTTTTCTCTTTCTATAATTTTTTAAAAATTTTTATTCTTCCCCTGTTTTTTTATTTTTCTTACCCTCATAGTTATAATACTTAATTTATTTTTATTCATTGTCTAATAAATATACTCCCTTCATAAATTTTTTGTGTTGTATTTTAACATTTTTTTCTCTAATAGTTTGTTAAATTATTAAAATTTGTTTCTTTAAGAGTTACTTAGCAGAGACAATTTTTTTTGCTTTGTTTTATTTTAGATTTTCAACTTATTTGGTGTGTTTGCTTAAATTTAATGTGCAGGGTTATGAAAAAACACACTAGCATGAAAGAAAGGATCCATCTTCCTAAAGATGCAACAGAAGTATGCCTGACACAGCATGGCACCCATATATATATATTTCATGGTTTAGGCTCTGGCCAGTGGCACAGTGAATAGAGCACAGGCCCAGCGTATGTATGTCCTGGTTCTATTCCTGGGCAGGGAACACATGAAAAGCCACCCTCAGCTTTTTTCCCCCTTCTCTCTCCTATTCCCCTTTCACAGCCAGTGTCTCAATTGATTCAAGCGTCACCCTGGGCTCTGAGGATAACTCAGTTGTTTCGAGCATTAGCCTCAGATGCTAAAAATAGCTCTGTTGATTCAAGCACAGGGCCCCAGATAAGGGTTGCCAGATGGATGGATCCCAGTCAGGGTGCATATGGGAGTCTGTCTCACTATGTCCCCTCCTCTCATTAAAAAAAGTGGGGGGATTTAGAAGCCAAATTTCTGGCCTAAAATCCTAGGTTTTCCATTTATTAGTTATTTAGCTGTTGGGACTCAGATTTCTTATCTATGAAATGGAGAGCATAACGCACCACGTGCATGGCCTGAAGATCAAATGAATTAGTATACACACAAAGAAAGTGTTCATTGTTTGCTGTCATTGTCATCATCACTGCTGTTGTCATCATCATTATGAAAACTATAGACTATGGAACTCAAGGAAGCATGGGTTTTATAAAATATAAGAGATTGAAATATTGGAGGGGAAGGAATCTGGTAAAGGTGTAAAAAGACAACTGACAGAAAAAAAGTCTTGTACAGAAGTAAACACAAATACCAGAGTAAATAAACGTGTATTTAAGGCAATGTTCAAACAGAATTGACAAAGTAGGAAAACACACTGATGCTGAGAAAAAAATACAGATTATTGATAGGAAAACAGCAACTAAGTAAAAAAATATTACATAAAATCCTGATAATTCTGTAAGTAGCAAACCTACATTCCCAAGAAAGAATCAGAAAGAAAACAAAATAGATGTGTAGTAACTGTGACACCAGTACAGTTTCCCCTCTTCTGCGTTCCTCTGAAGAGTTCTGAAAGCTGAGGTTATCTTCTTATGTGTAATATATGCGTGTGTGTGTATCACACATTTATGTACACATACACATATAATTAAATCAATGATGTATATTGCAGTCAGTGGAATCTTAAAATGAACCAAAAAATTCAGTAAGCACTATTTTGAACTAAGAAAAATGAATCATCAGAAAAATATTTATCTGTGTTCCAGAAAAGAAAGTCAAATATAAAGAGACACATATCTATATAATACATACTGAGATTTTTCAGATGTCAAGACTAAAGCAAAATATTACAATAAAAAATCAGGTAAAAAATTTAGTTAACTCTTAACATTTCATTTCTTTAAAAAAAGAAACAAACTGGAGTATATATGAAAAATATATTTAATTATATTAAATATGGATGATGGGTTTACCTTTGTCAATTTTTACTAATCTTTGGACAGCAGTTTGAAATATTTGCTATTTTAATGAAAGAAGGCCTCTTTTGCTCAAACTTCTGTTTTTCAACTGCAAATTTTAGAAAAAATATAATAAAGTCAAACTTTTTTTCTGAAGGAAATAAATGGTTACTCATGAATTCTGTACACAGACAGATGGCTTTCAGATTTCAAAGCAATAGTAAGTCTTACTTGGATATGCACGGTCTCTGAAAATATATCATCCATGTACCATTTCTAAAAATTTATGTAAATCTATTCTAGTTATAAATGAGATGAATCTAAGGCAAAAAATTCACCATGAAAAAATCAAGTTATGTATAAACTCTGGTGAGCAGTTAAACAAGTTAAACCCACAGCGTTGAAATAATAGTTATAAATAAAGTTGCAAAATTAAATATGAGTGTTTAAAATAGTTTTTGAAAAAAATACATTTACTGTAACAATTGTTATGATGGAGTTATTATCAGGGTCTGGAATTCTATATCACACAAATATTAACCAGAAGGTGACTGTGAAAAATTAAAAGCACTGTAGATTCCTCCTCATACATGAAGAGGAATTAAGATAATGGTTCCTGAATCAGGCCACTGGAGTACATAAAGTTTTCTACCCACCCCTACACACCCCCGGTAATATACTTTCCTTATCACTGGGGGGGAAAAGACAGAAAATTATTGAAGACTAAGGCACATAAACATGAAATATATAAAATAACACAACAGAAGTTTGTTCAAACATTTTGCTTAAGACAGAAAATGCACATTTGAACAAAGTCTGAGATGCCCTTTCAAAATAAAGACTCTAGCCTGACCAGGTGGTGGCACAGTGGATAGACTGTCAGACTGGGACACAGAGGACGCAGGTTCAAAATGCCAAGGTTGCCAGCTTGAGCAGAGGACCATAGACATGACCCCATGGTCACAGGCTTGAGCCCAAGGGTCACTGGCTTGAAGCTCAAGGTGACTGGCTTGAGCAAGGGGGTCACTCACTCTGCTGTAGCTTCCTGGTCAAGGCACATATGAGAAAGCAATCAATGAACAACTAAAGTACTGCAACAAAGAATTGATGCTTCTCATCTCTTTCCCTTCCTGTCTGTCTGTCCCTCTCTCTGACACTCTCTGTTTAAAAAAAAAATGAAGACTAAGAATTTGTTAAAAACAAAATCCAACTATAAACTTTTTAAGAGAAACAAAGAGAAGATAAATGTTTAAAAGAAAAAGAAAAAGCAAGGATGAGTAATATGTACTGGGTAACCAAAAATAAAAAGAAACAGAGGTATAATAAAAATAATAATAATAATAATAATAATAATTTAAGCTAAATCTAAACTCAGGACAAAAATAAATTAAATGAGAACCTAATTTTTATTATTAAAAGTTAAAATCCTTAAAGAAATTTTCAAACACATAGATGACAAGTCAGGTAGCCTTTCAATAAATCAAACACTAACATAAATAAGAGAAGTGGACAAAAACAAAATTCTGTGAAATTACATCTCTCTCAGTTTTTGACTTATGAAGAATTTTTTTAATAAATACACTTTATTAAATTTAATGGGTGACATCAATAAATCAGGGTACATATATTCAAAGAAAACATGTCCAGGTTATCTTGTCATTCAATTATGTTGCATACCCATCACCCAAAGTCAGATTGTCCTCCATCACCTTCTATCTAGTTTTCTTTGTGCCCCTCCCCCTCCCCCTTCCTCTCTCCCTCCTTCCCTCCCCCCCTATAACCACCACACTCTTGTCCATGTCTCTTAGTCTCGTTTTTATGTACCACCAATGTATGGAATTATGCAGTTCTTGTTTTTTTCTGATTTGCTTATTTCACTCTGTATAATGTTATCAAGATCCCACCATTTTGTTGTAAATGACCCGATGTCATCATTTCTTACGGCTGAGTAGTATACCATAGTGTATATGTGCCACATCTTCTTTATCCAGCCTTCTATGTATATTTTTTACAGTGATTAAAGCCTTTAAGCAAACACTTGGCCAGTACAACAAGAATCCATAAAAGAGTAATTTCCTTAACATGTTCACCAAGTTCAAGTTGGCACCAACACCATTCCAAATCCCTGTGAATGCAACCCAACTCCAGTTCAGTCCGTAAGGAGCTGTCACAAGGAGCAGGAGTCCAGAAAAAAATCCACATCCAGGAAAAGTCCGCATGGCACTGGAATTGTTGTCACAATTCTATACTTTGCAGCTCACGTCCAAGTCCCAATGATGAAGAATTTTAAAAAAGCAAAGAAATGATTTAAATATCATAAAATAGATAGAACAGAGTAAGTGTACTCTTGTCTAACTTTATACTATATATACTATATAAAAACAATTATAGAATTGTTGCAAAAAACCTGATCCAATAATACATTATCAAAAAACTTTAAAAAATAATTTAATGAAGAGAATTTTTGTTTCGTTTCTTCAAACTGATTCTCAAAAAAAAAAAAAAAGATGTGTCTATACCTACTTACTGTTTGCCTGCTGACAGAGTTATCTGTTCTCAGAGTCTAGCTGGTGCTGCTATAACCCCTTTTACAGGTCTGAAGCTTGATAGAAAGTTACTGGTATATGCCACACATTTCTGCAGCCTAGTTTATCCAGTATGATTCTACTTCCTTGAGTTTCAGAAATCTAGACATGACTGGATATTATTCCTTCTTCAATATGATACACTTCTTTCTCTGTTGGGGCAATCTCTCCTAATGATTAGTGATATTTTAAATTGATAGCTTTCTTTGCTAGGGCTACTGAACTTTAGTATCTTTTAATGTGTTTTGAAGAGCATTGCAGAAAATAAAAACAGGCGAAGAGCGAACCTGGCTCAGCTAGCAGGTCAGCATCATAACCCTGAAGATTACAGTTATTGTTTCCAGAGCTATTTGGCTGTATTTTCCGTTTCTCCCAGAATGTTCGTCAACATAGTTTATATTGTTATTCGCTTCCATCTGATTACTCTCACTGTCAATCTTGTCTCATAAAATAAAGCCATGAGCAAGAAAAGGAAAGAAAATCAGAGGGGGATAGAGATGAATATAGAAAGCACAGAATCTGTGGAGTGATCCTTGCTTCAATTCCCACTGGGCAGTGGAGTTGAAGTGTGGTTTCCCTCATAGTTTGTTTTCTTAAATTCACCTCCAATCTCATTACTTGAACGCAAAGGAGAAGTGTTCTGTTGTCACTACATTACTTGCCTGAACAGAGAAGGTAGTATATATTCGTTTAATTCTCATTCATAGCTACAAAAATGTGTTCTCTCTTTCTCATGAAATACAATTCATTATTGCAAAATCCCATTGCTAACATAAATTGAATTATTCCATTGGGTTTTATTGCTTTAAAAAGCTATTCCTTCCATTGAGAGAAAGACTATAATATACTAAAAGAGAAAAATGTAATAGTTAATGACAAGGATGCCCCATGTGAATTTCCTCTTCGAAGGCTTTCTTGTGATTTAAGCCCTTGATAAAAAATAAAATAAAATGCATTTCTTTATTCTACTCTTATTATTTTATTATTATATTATTTTGGATTTTACAATATTGAATGAAAGCCAGCATGTCCTGGGTACAACACTAAACTTTGGACCGTTCTCTTGCCCTCAATGCAATCTCAGGCTATATGATCTTCTCATGACTGCATAGTAAAGCTCCTTTTTATCTCTAGTTTGTAAACCCTGGATATTGGAGGATAGCAAAATGCTTATTATCATTCTCACTGTCTCTTGAAAAGTTAGTTTCACACTTTTTAATTAAGATAAGATGACACAAAGTAAAAAAGTAGTTTACTTTCATTTTTATGTTTGGAATTCCTTGTGGAAGCCTTCCATAAACAAGTTTGAGTGTTATTGTGTTTGAATATTTACTGAGTACTTCAAAATCCAGTATTATGGTAAAGTGTTGACAGAGCAGCTGCCCTCCTGATACTTACACTTCTTGACAGATAAGACTGTTGCAAAGAGATCAAGAGGAGCTGGACTACCAAACAAGCATTGGCTATTTCTGTACATTAAAAAACTAAACGAATAACACATTGACGTTATCGATAAGCTATGTAGCATGTCAACCAAGGAGCTGTCGCAGAAACTGCATTTCTAGACAGGGTGGGATTTGCGAGTGGGCGTAGGACACAGATTTTTGTCTGGGTGTAATAGCTTCCTGAATTTGCAGTTTAGAATGGATGCCACTGCAGCCTCTCTTAAGCCTGGAGTTTCCCTGTCGCCAGGTCTAAAATAACTGGGGACTGACAGAATCCTGGAGCTATTCCTTGCCAGATTTGTAGTATTGTTATTTTTTCTTCTAAACTCCAGTTGTAGAGTGTTGAACGCCAATCCAACTGGCAAAGGCATCTGATAAGAGCACATCATCCCCAAAGTATTTCTGACAGTCAGTGTCACTATGCATCTTTTTTATCACCCTGCTTTTTACAAGGTATCACAGATAGCACACGAAGTTCAACTGTGATTAATAGGACTCTCTCACCATTGACTTCACTGGGCTCCAGCCTACAAAGAAAAATGTGGCTGCTGATAAATCTCATATGATAAGAGCTGTGTTATGTAAGCAGTTTGGGCAGGCATTTCAGTGCACATTATGAAAGGTTGGTCGTTTGCAACAGTCAGTTGAATCGTCAAAGCCACTTGTTCCATTGATTTTGCTAAACTTCTGTAAAGTGAGGCTAACAAATACTTTTAGTTATGCAACCCATGTGCACATAATGGACATTAGACTGTTTGCCACTGGCACATTGTTATTTTTTTTTTTTTTGAAAGCACTTCCAGAGTATTATATACACATTGAAAAGGTTTTCCTAAGTGTCTTTTTATTCTTTCTTAGAAATTATTAATGCATCAAAACTTCTGGTGGAACATAAAGTGAAACAATTAAAAATTGTCTAGGGCCTGACCTGTGGTGGCGCAGTGAATAAAGCATCGACCCTGGAACACTAAGGTCACCAGTTCAAAACCCTGGGCTTACCCAGTCAAGGCACAATGGGAGTTGATGTTTCCTATTCCTACCCCACTTCCCTCTCTGTCTGTCTGTCTGTCTCTCTCTCTTTCTCCTCTCTAAAATGAATAAAGTCTTTAAAAAAAGAACTGTCTAGGAAAGTCCTGGGAGCAAAGACAATGTAATTGTTATGTTTCAACTTGTGATGCTCCATCTGTGCATGGGGGGGGCGCTGTTTGGCATGTCATGTTGCAGGTGTGCTTAACATTTATGGATGAAATGGCAAATTATTTAAGTTACTAAATTTCTAAATGACAAGAGATTTAAATGGTAGAAAAAAAACACCTTGGATTTATGTGAGCATGAAGAACATTCCTTCAAGGCATGACTTGTTTACTGGAAATGTTCTAAAGGAAATTTAATTGTGCACACAGGGTATTAAGGGGCACGGAGAAGACTTTTCAGTGAATTGAAGTCTGTTGGGGGAGAAAGTTTGGGGAGCAGTTTTCCTCTCAAACTATAACTTTAAGCACAGCAAAAAATCGTTTGGTTAGAGAGCAGCATGCAATTGTAAGGACCAGTTAGGTGAGTGAATTCTGAGGTTAAGAGGTGGGGAGCAGAACCTTTTACTTGAAAGGTCTCCTCCAGCCCCTCACATCTCTGCTCCATGAACTCATGACTGAGGCCACACTGGAAGGCCTGCATCACCCACACTGAGCTTCTTCATGCCCTCCATGCCTTTGCTTGAGCTATTCCCTTTGACCATTTATTTATATTTCAAGACCCAGAACAAGCACTCATCACCACCACTCATTAAAAGTAGTGAGCATCCCTTTTTTTTGTAATCCATTAGCACATCATACATACGTCTTTTATGAATTCATTGTTATTTATCTACAATATGGTCTGTTCCCTACCTCTTTTCCCCCATAGATTATGAGCTTCTTGGATACTTGACCCCCACCCCAGTGACCTCCACCTTTGTATTCCTTCCCTGCCTAAGCCAATTATAGATTCCTTGTGAGTGCTTGTTCAATGATGGAGTGTATTTGTGCCCAGAGAAAGGAAACCAGACCCTCCAAGGGCAGCCCAACACCCTCCTTATATTTCTTGGTCAAAAAATACAAAACTCTTAATGTGAAATCTCTGATGAAGAAAGCAGAAAATGGTGGTGAAACTTAAAAGCCTCTAATTTAAAATATTCATGTGGGTAGATCCTACAGAGAAGACACTAAGCCTAGCGATTTTCACTCTGAAAGCCGTGGATTTGCTTTCTTCTTGTTTCTACCTCTTCCCAGTAATTCCATGTGACGGAGGCATTTTGTTTGGGTTAATCTACATGTAATGAAGTTTCAAAGACACCATATACTGTACTGTACTCCCTTATGGAGCCCTAGGGTTCTCTTTCCTGGGTGGCAAAACACAAAACAGTAATAAATAAAGTTGACGTGTATCACTGTAGGTGATACTTTTCTTTCTCCGGCCATCCCCACAGCAAGTATATGTTATTGGGAGTGGTTTCTTCACTGAAATGAAAGGTTTTTCACATATTCTGGCAAAACTGGAGAATTTTTCATAAACAGTAACATGAAAGATCCAGGTAAAAAGTTTTCTTTCAAAAGACCTCTCTTGGTTTCTGGCTCATGTCAATCTGACCATTGCTTTGGAATAAAACTCCTGAGCAAATATCCAGGTCTAGCCTCAGCTGGGGCACTGAGATCAGGAAGTCAGCTCTGCAACCTCCAACCATGGAGTTGTCATATGCTTTCTTTCTGGCCAAGAAAGCACACCGCACCTCTCCCCCCCAAAGTAACATGATTCCAAACCTGATTCTGATTGTGAGAAAAGTAAACAGCCCATCTGGAATCCTCAGTAGTTGCTCAGAGAATGTAGAATCTTTTCTATACATGATACATTTAAGAAAGTTAGAGCAATGGGAATCTAACACAAATCAAATGCTGACCAACTTTGAACTTAATCCTCTTGCCTAAAATGAGAAGAATATAGATTCTCGAGATGTAATGAATGGACCAAAGTGATGAGAAGGAAGTTTTGTTTTCTTTTGTTTGTTTTTCCAAATCGTAACCAATACAATTTTAATGATATATGAATGTGGTTAATTTTCATGACTTTGTTCTGCCAGTTTCAAAATAAAAGTAAAATTAATAGTTAAAGAGAATGTAAATGATGACATACTGAAATTGAAGAGCATTTAATCAACTATTGTCCAGATTTCTGGAAATCAGTGGGTGAATTATTCACATCATGAGCATGGAGTATGGAGGTAGGACCATGGATCTGGAATTTGAGGATGTAGAACTCACACCCCACTGCACTCCCCAGCTGCAGTGTGCTAAGGCAATTGACAAGACTGGCTGAGCGTCATAGGATATCTTGGAAAAAGTGCTTTGAGCAGAATATTAAAAGTGCTCTGTAAGCATAATATAAAGCATTCAGTTGTTCATAATTGCAACGAATCCTTAAAAATGCAGTTTTATCTGCATTATTCCATATGTAGATGGGACATAAAAGTGAGACCAAGAGACATTGATAAGAGTGTGGTGGTTACGGGGGGAGGGGGGAGAGGGAGAGGGAAGGGGGGAGGGGGAGGGGCACAAAGAGAACTAGATAGAAGGTGACAGAGGACAATCTGACTTTGGGTGATGGGTATGCAACATAATTGAACGACAAGATAACCTGGACATGTTATCTTTGAATATATGTATCTTGATTTACTGATGTCATCCCATTAAAAAAATAAATAAATAAAATTATTTTAAAAAATGCAGTTTTATAATTCTACTGATTTTTCTAGCCAACTGATTAACACAAATGCAATTTTATTTACTATTTGTTGGGGAAAAAACCCTTTGAAACACTAAGCATCTCTCTTTATTGGAAGATGGGATGTTTACTGAGAGAGGTGAGCTATGGTTGCAGTTGCTCTGCACAACATTGTGCAAGATGGCACCTTCCATTTCCACAAAAAAGAAAGGAGAAGAAAATGATGAAAGAAAAGAGCACAGTGGAGATGCTTGGGATTCAGGTGACTGACTTTCTCTTTGTCTAAAAATATTTCTAGAAGATTAGACATACATACTTTAAGTGAGAACAAATGTAAATAATTTTTGGATTGTCTGTTTAGGATTATTCATAGTACTTTTCCTGTACATTAGAGAGAACTGGGAACTGACTGTGGTGTTAACCTCACTGATAGAAATCCTTAACCAAGGTATGTCATTTTCTTGGGGAGCAAGCAGGACTAATCTGTTCTGATGGTCACTCTATATAAATGAATTAGTGCTCCCTTCTCTAAAAGAGGTTTGAGAACAGTGGTTAGTGTTGGAAACTGAAACCTAGAAATGACAAAATCCAAAAGCTCTTTCTTTCATCATCACCAGTAAAAATCATAATCATAATAATTATGATGATAGGTAACTTTTACTAAATTTCTTCTATATGCCAGACACCATACCAAGTACTTACATACATTATCTCATGTAATTTCATCCTTACAACCCTGAGCGGTATGTATCATACCTCCCATTTTTCCAGAGAACAAACAGCAGCTCACATTATCAGCATAACTTGGACAGCTTTCTAAGAGGCAGAGTTAGGACATCAACCCAGATCCAACTTCAGGCCTCACTATATTTCGCCACTTCATGTTGCTGCTCAATGCTCATTAGCTAGATGAGCTAGATGAATGGATTTACACAGCTATAGGTCTTAGGGTCAAAAAACCCCTGGCTTACATCTCAGTCTGTCACGTATACTTCTGTGGTCTTGCAAGAGTCTTTTCATCACACTAGGCTTGTTTGTCTCAATCCTCATAGGATCATTGAGAAGACCAATTGTCATAATATATACAGAGTGCAAAATAGATGTAAGATCTCCTTAGGAATCTTCCCTCATAGTGGTATTGTTTGCGAGGCTTATTCCTAAAAATACATTTATCTCAAAGGTTTTGTCTTATGCTAAGACATGGGCATTTATCAAGTAATAGAATCAATGACATGCAATAACACTCATATCAAATTAGAGCCTACATAAATAGGAACTCTTAATTACCTACATTGTTTTTTGTTGCTTCCTTGAACTCTACTTTTGAGAGCAAGACAAAATTAGTAAAAAAAATAAATGAATATCAGTGGTTTTCTAAAAATCCATACAGCTTCTCAGGTATTTCTAGGGTCACAGTCATACACTGTCCAAGCAAGTTCCCTAGAGACCACAGACGTTCAGTCTTTTGTCCAGTGTTAGTTCCTCAACTGAAAGCCTGGAGGTCAGGTTCCTGTGCTCTTTCTATCATGCTCCCCATGTTTCTATCTCCTCTCCTTGGCTTGATTTAAGCCCACACAGGTGTTCAGAGTGAGAGCTCTCCACGTCCTCTGCACCCACATGGGAAGGCAGAATTACCTGTTTCTGTAGATTGTAGTTATTCATGGTGACTTGGTTCATTGTAAAAACACTTTCAACCACAAAGGCCAGAAATAGACATTTCAAATTATCAAAATGTTCCATTCTTCAGAGTCTCATTAATTTTTGTTGTTGTTTGTTTTATATCATAGTGGCAAAACAGGTTCACATGGTGATTTGAACTGTGTGGGACACATAGTGAACTTGAACTATGTTCATTCCCATGAGCCACTGTTTGGCTCTGCATATTGCCCAAATTCACCAGAAAACTGCCAGTTTTGCTCCTAAATGCTATAGCTCCATCACAGAGGGAGGTGTGGTGCAGGAGTATAGAGGATAAAAAGCAACATCCAGATGATTTTCATTGTTGCTATGAACTGCAAACACAGAAAAATATTGTGTTCATTGAGGAGGGTTAGGTCTGCTCATTCCTTACTTTCAAGTTGAGGGAATAGTACTTGAAAAAACAGAAGTGCCAAAAAGTAAAATGTGGATGTCATTTTTCATGGTCTTTATTTTCCTATGATTGTTCCCTCTTGATTATTTCTTTTCAAACTCTGACTCCTTTGGGCCATCCTAGATAGCAGGAGAGCAGAATATTCTAACATTTTACTTTGAAGCAGGATTAGAATGAACTGCCCTTTAAATACAGCAATGAATTAATCCAGCCCAACTCCCAATGAGAGAGGTCAGTCAAATTCTTTTTTCCCAGATGCAGGCATTTCACACAGAGACCCAAGAGAGGGTAAATTACTTGCTCAAGGCCACACAGCAAGCTCCTGAGCAGCTTGGAAGCAATTACACATATAGAAAGGTCTTAATTAATTGAGCCCTAAGATGATAGAAGTGCCTCGATATCTGAGGCACCCAGCAGGTCTCTGCCGTCCCAGCGGTTGCCGTATCAACTGCGCTTAGGTTGGAAGCCACCAGCCTAAGCCCAGCAATCAGGCAGGAGGAGAATGAAAGATTTATAAGGGTCCCAAGAGCCCTCTCTATTCTCCACCAGAGCTGCAGGACCTAAATGGTGATCTGAGTCTAGTGCACAGGGTTTCCAGAGTAAACAAATCTAAGAAGGTAAGCACTGAGTGCACTCTGTGTTTCTAGAATTGGAGCTCTTGGACCAGAATGACTGTGTGAACTGTAATGAATGTGAGTCAGAGCCAAAGATAATTTTAACAAAATATGTTTTTAACCTGAGTGTTATTGCATGTCATAGGGCAAAGAAAGTGCAACTGACAGATTTTTCATTTGGAGATAAATAGAAAGGAGGTAATCTCAGAAGTTTACCTCTTTGGGCTACAGGCCAAAACTTGCAGCTCAAAGAGGAGTATAATGTGAGCTTTAAAATGGATTATAAAGAGCCAAATAGAATAAAGTTGGGGTCTGAGTATGAGTCAGTAACATGTTACTGAGTTTCCTAAGATGAATCATCTGACCAGTTCAATAGCACCAACACAATGATATTAATGTAATGTCTAAAATTGCTAAGCTTTGATATTGTAAATAGCCTGACCACATAGTGAGAGGCTAAGAGTAATTTGATTTTGCTGGTATTGTTCTAAAGTGGATCCTCTTTATCAAAGCCACAGATACACAGGGCAGTTCAAAAGATGATGTGAAAATTTCTCTAGCTTAGAGATTTCACAATTACTAGTTTATGTCATCAACTTAAAATCATCCCAGAAGTCTACTTGATAGGAGTTGGTTATAAAGAACTTCTCTGAACTTAGGAAAGAAATTATTAACTAGAAAGAGTAATCTACTATTATCAATGATGAAATGAGCCACCCGAAAAAACTATGTATGAAATAAATGGGCAGCCTGTCAGGCGCAATGTTCTTACATGGTACTAAGTCACTTTTCAAACTTATTCTGCAAGCTACTTTGTGGTGAATCCTCTATCTTACCCCTGGTAAATCCACTCTGCTGACAGATCCACTGGAAATCTAATATGATTTTATATTCTCTTAATTAGCTGGAAAATTTCTGCCCATTGAGAAACCCAAATCCATATTTTTAAAGAGTTTCTCCTACATTGCTAATACCTGTAGCCTTCAGGGAATACCGCAGATGTAATCATAATGGCTAACATTTATTGAGAATTGAATGCTGGTTGCTACAAGCCTAGCACTGTGCTGATTTTATTAATATATGATATCATATTGAATCCTCACAAGAGTCTAGATTTATCTACATTTTATGGATGAGGAAAATGAGGTCCAAAGGTGAGGTAACTAGCCCAAGGTCACACAGCTGATGGGAGATACAACCAAGATTTGAATCCAGTTGGTCGACTCTTGACCAACATTACTGTGCCATCTCTTGTCATCCTACATGGACTTGCCCTATGAAGCTATGTTCCTCACCAAGAGATATTAATTATTTTGATGTGAATTTGACAGTGTTACTCATGCTACATATTTTTTTCTTCTTTTTCCAAGTGAGAGGAGGGGAGATAGAGAGACAGACTCGTGCATGCACCCAGACCAGGATCCACAGGCAGCTCCTGTCCAAGGCCAGTGCTCCGCTCATCAGGGGCCATGCTTGCAACTGAGCTAATTTTAGTGCCTGAGGTGTAGGCTCCACCGAGCCATCCTCAGCATGGGGGCCCAATGTCCTTCAAACCAATCAAGCCATGGCTGTGGAAAGGGAAGAGGTGGGGGAAGGGGGTGTAGAAGCAGATGGTTATTTCTACTGTGTGCCCTGACTAGGAATTGAACCCCAGACTTCCACATGCCAGGCAACGCTCTGTTCACTGAGACAACCAGCCAGGGCCTCATGCTACACATTTTAATCTTAACTGTAACTGTGAAATTCAAAGCTTATTTTTCAATGGAGGGGAGTAAAAAGAGACAAATATAAATCTCACATAGGTAGGCTATAAAACTGAAACTCATGGACATAGCTAGAAGTGAGATGGTTACCCAGGGGAGGGGTGGGAGAGGGGAGAAAAGAGGGACAAATATTCGGTGATAGAAAATGATTTGACTTTGGGTGATGGGCACACAATGCAATTAACAGTTCAAATGCCATAGAGATGTTTACCTGAAACCTATGTACACTTATTGATCAATGACACCCCATTAAATTTAATTCTAAAATAATTGTTTTTTAAATGATAAAAAGATAAGTCAGCAGGAGAATTGTTGTTTCTAACCAAAATGGAGTAATAGCCTGGATTTACCTTTCTGTCTGATGAAACAATTTTAAATGGAGAAAATATATTTTATAAAAAAACAAATTAAGTGTATTTTTGGAAAAACAAACAAACAGTATGCAAGGCTTTGGACACCAGACAGTGAAGGACAGTGATCCTTCAGGAATGAGAAACAGATGAGGTGGCAGGATGAAATGGAGGAAGACTGTCAGACTCCCGGGATTTTATAAGCAGGAAACAGGCCGATAGAACTACTCAACTGCAAACATGCTGTACTCTTCAAAAAATGGAGGAATGACTCTGAGGATTCAGCTACCAATGCAAAGGGCAGAGCGGCCGACCCAGAGGAGAGGCTAGTGGAGTTTCCAGGGGCTCAGAGGTGGGTTTATGGGATCTCTCAGCCCCAGAGGCAAGAGCTGGCTCAGCTTTCATGGGTCCAGAAGGTGAATCAAGACTCACAGAATTATTTTTAGGCCCTAAAACCTAATGGAACTTGCCTTGATGGATTGCAAACTTATGTAAAACAGTAACCCCCTTTATTCCTTCGATTTTCTCTTTTCTTTTTGTGGTGGAAATGACTGTCTTATGCCTGCCCCACCATTGTATTGTGGAAATAGATAACTTATTTTCTGGTATCACAGGTTCATGGACAGAAATTCCCCAGATGGATCATGCCCAGAATCTGACCTATACCTAACTTAGAGAATTTTTTTTTAATTTTTATTTATTTATTCATTTTAGAGAAGAGAGATAGAAATAGAAAGAGAGAGAGAGAGAGAGAGAAGAGGGGAGGAGCAGAAAGCATCAACTCCCATATGTGCCTTGACCAGGCAGGCCCAGGGTTTTGAACCAGCGACCTCAGCATTCCAGGTCGATGCTTGATCCACTGTGCCACCACAGGTTAGGCTAACTTAGAGAATTTATATGAAGATATTTGGAACCTTTTTGAGGTGATGATATTTAGGTAAGATTTTATATTTCAGGTTAATGCTGGAATAGGTTAAGACTTTTAAGGGGTTTGAAATGAGTTGAATATATTTTTCAAGTGACATAGATGTAAATTTGGAGGGTCTAGATGGCAGACTGTACTTGGCTGAATGGTATATCCCTAAAAGCCTGTCTACCAAAAACCTCACAATGTGAACTTATTTGGAAATAGGATATTTGCAGATGTAACTAGTTAAGAGAAATTTACACTGGATAAGTGTGAGCCCTAAATTCAATATGACTTGTGTCCTTATAAAAAAAAAAGAGAGGCAATACAGAGACATACACAAACACAGGGAAGATGGACATGTGACAACAGAGGCAGAGACTAGAGTAATGCAAGTCAAGGTATAACAAAGATTGTTGGCAACTACTAGAAGCTAGGAAGAGGAAAAGAAGGAATCTCCCCTAAAGTCTTTAGAGAGATCATGGCTCTGCTGACATGTGGATTTTGGACTTCTAGCCTCCAGAATTGTGAGAAAGTACATTTTTCTTGTTTTAAGCATGTATGTATTTGTAGTATTTTGTTACATCATCCTAAAATACTAATATACCATGGTAGCACTAATCAAAAGAATGTTGGAATGGCTCTATTATTAGTAAGAATACAAGAGATAAAGAGGGTCATTTGATTATGATAAAGAGGTCAGTTCATCAATTGATCAAGAAGACACAGAGATTCTAAACTTTTATGCATCTAGTAACAAAAATTCAAAGTATGTGAAGTAAAAACTGATAAGGGAAATAGATACACACTCTTCAGAGAGTTCAGCAATCCTCTCTCAAAATTGATGATAGAACAAATAGACAGGAAATCAGTGAAAGTAAAATCAGTGAAAGTAGAAGAGATGTGAACAACACTTGAACCAACTTGACCTAATTGACATGTATAGAACATTACACCATAAACAGAATTTGTATTCTTTTCAGTTGCATCTAGAACATTTAACAAAACAGACCATTCATTCTTTGGACGATAAAACAACTTTCAATGAGTTTAAAAGTATTCAAGTGGTGATACAAAGTGAACACTTTAACAAAATATAACTGAATTGGAAATAATAACAGAAAATCTCCAAATATTTAAAACTAAAGTATCATACTTCTAAATAATCCATGTGTCAAATAAATCAAATAGAAAATTAGAAAGTATTTTAAACTAAATAAAAATAAAAACACAACATACCAAAATTTGTGGGATGCCACTAAAAAAAGTATTATGAGGGACTTTTTAAGCACTAAACCGCTATATTAGGAATTAAGTCTTCAGTATATGACTACAATTTCCACATTAAAAAACTACAAAAAAGCTAGTTAAGCAAAAAATAAGGGCATTGTGAAAAACTTTAAGACAATATATTTGACTACTTAGATTAGGGCTCAACAAATGTTTACTGTAAAGGGTCAGATAGTAAAAATTTTTGTTGTTCAGTGCCCTATATGGTATATGTCAAACATTTATTTATAAATCTTTAAAAATGTAAGAACTCATTCTTAACTTGCAGGATGTAGGCCAATTGTTGACTTAGATCAAGTAGATGAAGTCCTTGAAAGACATATTACTCAGGCTCACTCAAGAAGAAATAACCAACCTGAAGAGTCCTATATCTAATAAGAACTGAATTTATAGTTAAAAACTTTCTCTCTCTCTCTCTCCCTCTCTCTCTCTCTCTCTCTCACACACACACACACTCACTCACACACACTCACACACACCAAACCCCCCCCCCCAAAAAAAAACCCCACCAGACCCAGAAAGCTTTCCTGGTAAATTCTACCAGCTATTTTAAAAAAAGAAATATAATTCTATACAAGCTCTTCCAGGAAATTAAAAAGGTGGGAATACTTTTTATTATTTTGAGACCAGCATCACTCTAGTACCAAAACCATACAAAGACACTACAAGAAAACTACAGATCAATAACCATATGAACATTGATGCAAAAATTCTAAACAGAATTTTAGCATATTGCCTCCAACAATATATACAAAGGAATATATATTCATGATGACCATGTGGATTTTAAGCCAGGCTTGTAAATTTCAAACTAATTTAGTGTAATTCACCATGTTAACTAAGTAAAAGAGAAACCTATAAGACCATCTAACAGGTACAAAAAAGGATTTGACAAAATTCAGCCATCATTCCTAAGGGGAAAATAAAAATTCTCTGCAAACTAAGAATACACAGGAAAGTCTTCAATCACATGTAAAAAATTTACTGCTATATTATGCTTAATAGTGAAAGGCTGAATGATTTTTGTCTAAGATCAAGATCAAGAAAATGATGTCTGCCTCTCCAGTTCTATTTTGCATTATACTAGAGATTCTAGCCAGTGCAATCAGGAAAACTGTGCTATGAAAAAGCAATGTAAAGGATACCTATATGGAAAAGAAAGAAGTGAAACTGTCTTTTCCAAAGTAACATGATTGTCTAGTGTAGAAAATTCTATAGAATCTACAAAGAAGCTACTAAAACTAGTAAATAAGCTTAGCAGTTTGGCAGGTTATAAGATCTACATGTGAAAGTAAACTGTATTTCTCTGAATTATACCATTTATGATACCACCAAAATAACTAAATGTCTGCAAATAAATTTACGAACAAGAAAGAGGTAAAATGCTACACACTGAAACTGTGGAGAGAAATAAGGGAAGGCCTAACTAAATGAAGAGAATGTCAGTTCATGGGTCGAAAGACTCACCATTGTTGTGCTGCCAGTTCTCTCGGAATGGATCTATAGATGTAATGATGCAAAACCAATCCGATTCCCAGCAATCTTTTTTCATAAAAATTGGAGGAAATTCATGTGGTTTTGCAAAGAACCTAAAATAACCAAAATAACTTTGAAAAAGTTAAAAAGTTAACACTACATGATTTCAGGGCTTATTACCAAGTAATCAAAACAGTACAATATTGACACAATGACAAATAGATGATGAGCACAGAAAAGAGAGCCCAGGAAGGAGACCTAGACATATAGTATATGGACAAAGGCCATATAGTAAGAGATAAAGAAGGTCACTACATAATGATAAAGGGAGCAATCCAACAGGAAGATATAGCCATTATAAATATCTATGCACCCAATATAGGAGCACCTAAATATATAAAGCAGACTTTGATGGATATAAAGCAATACTATAATAGTAGGGGATTTCAATATCCCACTAACATCACTAGATAGATCCTCAAGAAAGAAAATTAACAAAGAAACTGTAGATTTAAAGGACACACTAGATCAACTGAATTTAATACATATCTTCAGAACCTTTCACCCTAAAGCAGCAGAATATACATTCTTTTGAAGTGCTTATGGTACACTCTCTAGGATAGAACATATGTTAGGGTACAAAAGTGTTCTCAACAAATTTAAGAAGATTTAAATTATATCAAGCACTTTCTCTGCTCACAATGGCATGAAACTAGAAATCAACCACAACAGAAAAACTGAAAAATTCTCAAAAACATGGAAACTAAATAGCATGTTATTAAGTAACAAATGGATTAGCAAAGAGATCAAAGAAGAAATTTAAAAATTCCTAGAAAAGAATGATAATGAGCATACAACAACTCAAAATTTATGGGACACAGCAAAAGCAGTCCTGAGAGGGAAGTTCATAGCACTACAGGCATACTCTAAGAAGCTAGAAAAAGCTCAAATAAACAACTTAACCCTGCATCTAAAAGAACTAGAAAAATAACAGCAAGTAAAGCCCAGAGGTAATAAAAGGAAGGAAATAATAAAGACCAGAGTGGAAATAAATGATATAGAGGCTAAAGAAACAATACAGAGAATCAGTGAAACAAAGAGCTGGTTCTTTGAAAGGGTAAACAAGATCGATAAACCCTTAACCAGACTCACCAAGAAAAAAAGAGAGAGGACTCAAATAAATAAAATTAGAAACAAGAGTGGAGAAATAACAACTGAAACATCAGAAATACAAAATGTTGTAAGAAAGTACTATGAAGAACTGTATGCCAAAAAACTAGACAACCTAGGTGAAATGGACAAATTCCTTGAAACATATAATCTTTCAAAAATCAATCTGGAAGAATCAGAAAACCTAAACAGACCAATTACAACAAATGAGATCGAATCAGTTATCAAAAAACTCCCAACAAAGAAAAGCCCTGGGCCGAATGGATTCACAGGGGAATTCTACCAAATATTCAAAGAAGAACTAACTCCTATCCTTCTCAAGCTATTTTAAAAAATTCAAAAGGAAAGAAGACTTCCAACCTCCTTTTATGAGGCAAGCATAATTCTGATTTCAAAACCAGGCAAAGACAACACAAAGAAAGAAAATTGTAGGCCAATATCCCTGATAAATTTAGATGCTAAAATCCTCAACAAAATATTAACAAACTGGATCCAGCAATACATGAAAAAAATCATACATCATGATCAAGTGGGATTCATTCTGGGGAGGCAAGGATGGTACAATATTCATAAATCAATCAATGTGATTCATCACATAAACAAAAGGAAGGATAAAAATGACATGATAATTTCAATAGATGCAGAATAAGCATTCAATAAAATCCAGCACCCATTCATGATCAAAACTCTCAGCAAAGTGGGAATACAGGGAAAATACTTTAACATGATAAAGGCCATTTATGACAAACCCACTGCCAACATCATAATCAATGGGCAAAAGTTAAAAACAATCCCCTACGATCAGGAACAGGCAGGGGTGCCCCCTTTCACCACTCTTA
This sequence comes from Saccopteryx bilineata, assembly GCF_036850765.1. Classification (NCBI taxonomy): domain Eukaryota; kingdom Metazoa; phylum Chordata; class Mammalia; order Chiroptera; family Emballonuridae; genus Saccopteryx; species Saccopteryx bilineata. Next base: position 152,821,067 of record NC_089494.1, read on the forward strand.
TTCAACATAGTCCTGGAAGTCCTAGCTACAGCAATCAGGCAAGAAGAAGAGATAAAAGCATCCAAATTGGAAAAGAAGAAGAAAAACTATCATTATTTGCAGATGATATGACACTATATATAGAAAACCCTAAAGTCTCAGTCAAAAAACTAGTGGACCTGATAAATGAATTCAGCGAAGTGGCAGGGTATAAAATTAATACACAGAAATCAGAGGCATTTTTATACACCAACAATGAACTGTCAGAAAGAGAAATTAAAGAAACAATCCCCTTCACTATTGCACCAAAAAAAAAAGTACCCAGGAGTAAATTTAACCAAGGACGTTAAAGACTTATACTCAAAAAATTATAAAACATTGATAAACAAAATCAAGGAAGATACAAACAAGTGGCAGCATATACTATGTTCATGGTTAGGAAGAATAATCATCATTAAAATGTCTATATTACCCAAAGCAATTTATAAATTCAATGCAATACCAATTAAAATACCAATGACATACTTCAAAGATATAGAACACATATTCCAAAATTTTATATGGAACCATAAAAGAATAGCCTCAGCAATTTTGAAAAAGAAGAATTAAGTGGGTGGTATCACATTCCAGATATCAAGTTATACTACAAGGTCATTGTACTCAAAACAGCTTGGTACTGGCATAAGAATAGGCATATAGATCAATAGAACAGAACAAGGAACCCAGAAATAAACTCACACCTTTATAGACAATTGATATTTGACAAAGGAGGTAAGAGCATACAATGGAGTAAAGACAGCCTCTTCAACAAATGGTGTTGGGAAAATTGGACAGCTACCTGTAAAAAAATGTAACCAACTTACACCATTCACAAAAATAAACTCAAAATGGATAAAAGACTTAAATGTAAGTTGTGAAACCATAAGCATTTTAGAAGAAAACATAGGCAGTAAGCTCTCTGACATCACTTGCAACGCTATATTTGCTGATTTATTTCCACAGGCAAGTGAAATAAAAGACATGATAAACAAAGGGACTATATCAAACTAAAAAGCTTTTGCAAAGCTAAAGACAATATGAACAAAATAAAAAGACAAACCACACAATGGGAGAACATATTCGACAATACATCTGATAAGGGATTAATAACCAAAATTTATAAGGAACTTGTAAAACTCAACACCAGGAAGACAAACAATCAGTCAAAAATGGGTAAAGAAATGAATAGACACTTCTCCAAAGAAGACATACAGATGGCCAATAGGCAGATGAAAAAATGTTCAACATCACTAATTATTAGAGAAATGTAAATTAAAACCACAATGAGATGTCACCTCACACCAGCCAGAATGGTGCTCATTAACAAAACAACACATGATAGGTGCTGGCGAGGATGTGGAGAAAAGGGAACCTTCCTGCACTGATGGTGGGAATGCAGACTGGTGCAGCCACTGTGGAAAACAGTATGGAGATTCCTCAAAAAATTAAAAATAGATCTGCCTTGTGACCCAGCCATCCCACTTTTAGGAATATATCCCAAGAACACCATATCACTGATTCAAAAAAGAAATGCACCCCCATGTTTATGGCAGCATTGTTCACAATAGCGAAGATCTAGAAACAGCCCAAGTGTCCGTCAGTGGACGAGTGGATTAAAAAGCAGTGGTACATGTATACTATGGAATACTATGGGGTCATGAAAAAGAAGGAAATATTACCTTTTGCAACAACACAGATGGACCTGGAAACTATAATATTATGTTAAGTGAAATAAGCCAGACAGAGAAAGAAAAATATCATATGACCTCACTATTTGAGGAATGCAAGGAACAATGTGAACTGAGGAACAGAATTGAGACAGAGGAGGGATCAAAGGGACCAGAGGAAAAGAGGACAGAGGGAAAGGGGATGATAGGGTGGGATAAACCTGAAGGGAATGGGGGAGGGCGCTGTTGGAAGGGAGGCAAGGGAGATGTTGAGGGAATAAGTGGGAGGAGGGATGAATTCAGGGTGACACTAGAATTTATGTAAACACAATTATTTAAAAAAATAGTTTAAATTTAAAGGACTGATATACCAAATTATGGTGAAAGGGGAAGTACTGGAACTGTCAGAAATATATTCTCATACATTGCTGGTAGAATGTAAAATGTTACAATTACTAGAAAACAGTTTGGCAGGTTTTTAACATGTTAAATATACACTCACCACATGATATAGCCATTCTACTCCTATATGTTTATCCAAGAGAGAAGAAGTTATACAATGTCCATACAAAGATATGCACATGAATGTTTAATACCAACTTTATTTGTAATAGTTAAAAGATAGAAACAATCCACCTGTCTATCAAGAAAAGAATGAAGAGCCTGACCAGGTGGAGGCATAGTGGATAGAGCGTTGATCTGGGACACAGAGGATCCAGGTTCAAAACCCTGAGATCGCCAGCTTGAGCATAAGGTAACCAGCTTGAGTGTAGGATAAACAGGACCCCATGGTCGCTGGCTTAAAACCCAAGGTCACCAACTTGAGTCCAAGGTCACTGGTTTGAGCAAGTGGTCATTACTCAGCTGGAGCACCCCCCCCCACCCTGTCAAGGCATGTATGAGAAGCAATCAATGAACAACTAAAGTGCCGCAACTCTGAGTTGATGCTTCTCATATCTCTCCCTTCCTGTCTGTCTGTCTCTGTCTGTTCCTTGTTTGCTCTCTCTGTCTTTAAAAGAAAAAGGAATAAATAAACACACTGTGACATACATAGAATGGAATGCTATTCAGCAATAAAATAGAAATCATTATTGTTGATATAGACTACAACATGTACGAATCTCAAAATGATTATGCTGAGTAAAAGCAGACAGACGAAGAAAAGTATATATGATTCTATTTATATCAAATTCTAAGCAATGCAAACAATGTAGAGTGACAGAAAGCAGATCACTGGTTACTTAGGATGAAGGAGAATGGGAAGAAGGGATTGCAGTGGGGCAGAAAGGAACTCTGGAGTTTGATGGGTACATTTATTAAGTTGATTGGAGCAATAGCTTTATGGGCGTATATTTATGTTGAATCTGACCAATTCCTACACTTTAAATATATGCAGTTTATAGTATGTCAATTATACCTTTAAAAGGCAGAGAGAAACCTTCCTAGAAGAAGAAGAAGAAGGAAATCTCAGGTCTCACAGAAGCAATCTAGGAGGTTAGGCTAGGAACAGGAAAGTGACACTTTCCTTTAAGCTCCTGCTATCAACTCCTAATCTGAATAAAGTTGTCCCAACTTTGTATCAGCCAAAAGTCATGTTCCACCGGGATGTTGGCTCAGATGTTTCCACTCACATTTGCTTTTACAACTTTTCTGTGATATTTGTGGATCATCAGGGTCAACCAGTTCACCTTCTCAGAAAAAAACTATTTTTTCCATTCTAGGATGTTAGATGAAAATGTGAATGGCTACATCTAGAACCCAGGTCACAGTGTCATCTAGGATTTATTATTTTATTAGTAAAATACTGCTTACTTTTTACTTAATCTTTATTGCAGAAAATTTCCAAAAAGTAAACTCAATTTATGAAAACACAAATTTATAAAACAAGTTAGAAGTTGATAACATTCCTTACCAAAACAGTCCCCAAAGGACTTCTTTAAATAAGAAATCTTCTTGAGGACACCTAAAATTGATTCAATACACACATTTCAGGAAATTATCTACATCTTTTTTGGAGGGAGGAGGATGCTGTTTTTATTACCAACTGGCCCATACAGTTGTTATTAAAAAGATGTGAAAGTGGTGTAAAATATATATATATTATGTCAGAGACAGAAATGATATATCACAGATGAGAATAATACTGGTTATCTATTCAAATTTATCCATTATAATTAATGTGTATATACTCTTAAACCAGCCTTACCAAGCAAAATAATTTTTTTGAATAAGGAACATTTGCTTTGAATGTGCCTCTCTGATGTAGGCCTCCACCTTCCATCCCCCCACACGCCTCCTGGTAGCCCTTAGTGAAGGCTGACCTCAGAGCAGAGCTACACCTTCCGTGCTGCTGAGCCACCTGCAGAGGGGCCTCCCGGGGTTTCCATGAACCCCAAGCAGTCAGGAAGCCTGCTGCAGAGCTGTTGGGAAGGTGACCAAGCCTCACTGTGGCCTTGCCAGGGGTGCACACTCCAACACAATGAGCTACCCACCTGTGCTGGCTGGACCTGGCCCAGCCATCCCTTCCCTAACCCCACAGGCAAATGTCGCAAGGGGGAGGCAGGGTCCACACAAAGCATGATGCTGCCCTCTGTGTCATCTTGGATCAGAGCCAGCAGACTCTCCCACCCCCTGGGGAACCAAACAGAGGGTCAGTGCCCAGCTCCCAGGCCCTTATGGAGCTGCTGTGATCAACTCTTGCATCTCAGAGGGCCCTGGCACTTCTGTCCCTGGAGAGCCGGAGGCTCTGCTGCTGCCCTGGAAGTGACACCCTCCCACGGGCCCTCAGGTTGGCTGGTTACCCCTTTAAAAAATAACTTCTCCGTATAAGACTGAAATTTCCAGTCCCACCACCCACCTTTCCTCAGGGGCACCACTGAATTTTCTTCCAGGCCTGTTTCTATACATTTCTTACCTAGATGTACTGTGGAATACTTTGTTCTGTTTTTGTTTTAAAACCTCAGTTGCGTAAAACCCAAGGTATATTCTGAAACATTCTTTTTTATCATTCAACATGGCTTAGAATTCTATCTATTTTAGAGTACAGCCACTTCATTCTTCCTAACTGCTCCACAGATGCTCCTCTGTGTGGATATAGATCAGCTTATTTAGACATTACCTTATCTGTGGGCACTTAGATTGTACAGTTACACACAGCACTGTGATGAATGGCCATGTTGTGCCTTCCTGCGCACTTGGTGAGGATGGATACCAGAAGTAGCTTAAAAGAACCCTTAACCTGAAACTGAGAAATAGCTTTTGACCTCCGTATGTGCCTTCAGTACCTCCAAAACAAGCAGACCTTTTTTTCTAGAAAGTATCTATGTCTGAGGACTAGTAAAAGAAAAACTTACAGATATATAAGAAAGGAGTGAAACTTCTTTTCTTAGCTCCTATTTCTTTCATTTTGGCTGTTAGATTGCTATAGAGCTCCATGTAGATTATCATCCTATTTTTTGGTGTCTTTTGACCATGATTAGCCATGTTTTGTTTTGTTTTCTTGTTTTGACCATTTATTTTAGAGTTGGACAGGCCTGGGTTTAATTTATGTGACTTCTCTAAGTCGTAGTTTCCTTATCTGAAAAATGGGCATTATAATAACTACCCAACAGTTGTAGAGAATAAAGAGAATTTAAGTGAACTAACAGCTAAGCAAAGCAACTAAAAAATAGGAAGTAGGTAGTGATTGATGGCTGTTATGGGATAAATGATACATTTTTATGATATAAATCACATCCAAATCTACTTCAGAATTGTGAATACTGAGTTGTTTTTTGTTTAAACAGAAACAGTTTCTCAGTGTATTAGCATACTAATGGGGAATATTGCATCTATCCATACCCCACACAGCTACACAGGCCATTTTAGGTTTATACTTATTGCCTTAAAGATTTGGTCTAAGCTTGTTAAGCTACTCGATAATCTCAAGGTTATAAAGACCTTAAAGATGATATGTTCCAAACCCTCCACACCATTCCCATGGGCACAACCTTTGTCTAACAGTTCATTTCCCAGGACAGCTAATTCAACCAGAGAATTGGTGAAAATATCCTTAATTTCCAGAATTGTATTACCTAATTTTCTTCTATCTTCAGAGTCATCCAGGTGATTAATTTTTAATTATTCCCAAAATAAGTGGGAAAGACCTGAATAAACCCTCTTCATCTGTCCAACATATTCAATTTATTGAGCACTTTATAACAGCCACTCTCTGTTCTAGGTGCTGGTGATGGGGAAGGATGAGAGATCATCCCTCCCTTATGGACTTTACAGTCAACCAAGAGAGACAGGGCTAAGTGGCATTGAATCAGAGTCTGGATTTATGAGAAGGCAGTATTTCACTGATTCTAACTAGATACTGTTTTTATAAGGCTGATATTGACTCTCCTAAATGAGAGACAGATTTGTCACAATCAAGGGACTTCTTAGTTTTGGCACTGCATAGCTTGGGCCCTCAATAAATAAGTAGTAAGTTAAAAAAAAAAAGACAGCCTGACCAGGTGGTAGCGCAGTAAATAGAGCATTGACCTGGGACACCAAGGACCTGGGTTGAAACTCCACAGTCACGGGTGTGAGCATGAACTCACTAGCTTGAGCACGGGGTGGCTGGCTTGAGCGTAAGATCATAAACATGACCCCATGGTCACTGGCTTGAGCCCAGGTCATTGGATTGAGCATGGGGTCACTAGCCCTCCCAAACCCTGGTCAAAGCACATAGGAAAAAACAATCAATGAACAACTAAGGTGTCACAACAAAGAATTGATGCTTTTCATCTTTCCCTTCCTGTCTGTCTATCTGTCTGTCCCTGTCTCTCTCTCTTTTTCTCTGTCTTGCTAAAAAATAAAAAGAGACACAGAGATACTGTTCTGTAATACAGAACTAGAAAACATGCCTTTCTAACACAAGCAGTTTTTTGGGTATTTTTTGCTAAAAATCTTAAGCAAGAAAACAATTATGGCATTTCTTTTTTATTAAAAGACACCACATGCACAAGCACATATGTATATACACACACACACACACACATACACAACTAAAAAGGAAAAGATTTTTATAGCTTGCAGCAGGCCTACAGATTTAAATACTAAAACCTTCAATTTGTAACAATAATTTATATACAGCTATATGGGGTGAAAAAGGTTAATGATGGAATTTTTAAAGTATGTTCCATTGACTATAAATGGCATATCTGACAGTTAAAATGAAAATTGTTCCTGAAGAAACTTTAGTCAAACTAATTATTGGAGACGTTATAAGGATGTATAATTATATTCTTCACCTTTAAAAAAAGTTTTATTACAAATGTGCTTTTAAAGAACAAGTAGAGAAATAAAAGCTGTAATTGTTCTTAATTATAGCTAACTGTAATTGCACTCAATTGCAATATGCTGAATATCCCCAATGGCTAAAGAAATCTTGGCATACAGACAGTGCACCCACTTTCATGAGATGAGGTATAGTTTTATGAATATTCAGTTATCTATAATTTAGCTCTTTTACTGTTGATTCCATTTCTGTTGGTTTCATTTTATTTATTTTGTTTAGTGATTATAGAGACATAATTGTCATCTATGAATGTGTAAAATGTTGGAGATTTTCATGTAGGGTTGGTTCAAAATTCCCATTGACACAAAAACAACATATAGGCAATTGTTAAATGAGTAATAGGGACATGGGCCAACATGGTTAAATATACAGATTTGAATTTTCAGAGATAGGGATGAATACCACATTTAATTCACCCAGCAGAGTTCAAGAAGCGACCTGAAATATATGAATATCTGAAATAGCATTAACAATAGCTTTCAAAGTCATGTTATTTAAAGTGGGTAAAATTAAATAGGGTCATTGGGTCCCGTAAATGGGAGAGTTTTCATCTCACTCTTTCTTTGTGCTCAGAACTCAAATTGATTTCTGCGTTCTGCCTGTGCTTCTGATTTTCCTGCCTGCCTTTATGGTGAGGAAGGCTTGGCCTGCATCCCTGAGCCAATGTTGTATCAAAAACTCTTGAACCTCGTGGCATACCACTTTACTCTTCTGCGAAGTGAGGTGATAGTGCTATCCTTTTAGTCACTGAGAACTGTAAGGGGGGTTGGGGGAGGGTTGTTTGTTTTTTTAATGAATATACTATTGGAGAAAAATAATTTCTTCAACTTCAGGAAAAAGGGACGTTTTGTTATATGTTTATTGTCACTGTTCTGAAAAGTAAAATATAATGAACAAAAAAACAAGATTCAACCAAATCACATCAGAACAACTTTTATTACTTTTCAATTTCCATGGAATGGCTACTATGAGCTTTCAAATCCATAGCCAGACTCAGCTGTGACATAATTCTGGTGCAGTTTTGAATTTTAAAAAAGGGGGAAGAATGCTCAGTGCCTGAACCTGAGTACCATTTCTGACTGCAGGTTGGAGGTCAGGACCAAGTAGGAAACCCTCTGAGGAGATGTCCTTTTGAAGAGGTCACAGCTACACTACTCCCCAAACAGGACCATGTATGCCCCTTACTTTGAGTGTCAGATGGAAATTAACAAGAGTCTGAATTTCCAGTTTGTGTTTCTCAAAGCTTTACAACACCCAGTAGACGCAAGGCCTACGGGAAAGGGTCTGTGTTGAGTTATTCCCTGTTGAACCTCCAACACATGGAATCTGGCACATAGTATGAGCTATGGAAATATTCATTGAGCAAATTAATAAGTAAATGCTAATGATAAATGGTAATGAATTCAATGCCAATCCTTCTCAGTTGATGGATTAGGCCATTAGTCAAACATTACATTTCAGGCTGGTATTTGCAAATCCCTCCTTGATCAAGAAATTATCAGGAATGGAGATGATTTTCTCTCATTAAAGAACTTATTGGTGACATTGTGTCCCTGGGAGCTAATAGAGAAAAATTATTCTTTATAGCAAAATGAACCCCCTTTTAAAATGATTTATCCAAGAAAAAATATATTTTGATGAATAATTTTGGTATATTTTCCTTTAAGAAGTCCACTTATGAATTATAGGACAGCATGAGTGCACCAGTAAAGCAATAGTGAACGCTGAGATCTTCCAGGGGCCTGGTACTCCCTCCCTCCTGCAGAAACCTAGTATTTGAAAAAATATATACCTTTTTATTTTTATTTTTTGGAGTGATTTTTTTAAACAAAGTTTGAAAAACAAACACATTGTTTTTTAATTGTTTTCGCCTTTGCTTTTCTTTCTCTGAGAGCACAAGTTGGTAAACAAAAAGTTATGTGCCATTTCTAGGGTCTGCAACTATCCCTCAGGGCTGATAGCATTTGCCCTTGTTAAAGTCTAAATAAGTGAGTCTTACAGTCTTTTTTTTAAGCAAGAGAGAGACATGATGGGATAGAGATGAAAAGCATCAACTCATAGTTGCAGCACTCTAGTTGTTCATTGATTGCTTTCCATAAGTGTCTTGACTGGGGGGCTCCAGCAGCCAAGCCAGTGACCCCTTCCTTGTTCAGGCCAATGACCTTAGGCTCAAGCCAGCAACCATGGGATCATGTTGATGATCACGCACTCAAGCCAGCGACCCTGCTCTCAAGCAGGTGACCTCAGGGTTTCAAACCTGAAACCTCAGTGTCCCAGCTGAGTGTTCTATCCACTGCACCACTACCAGTCAGGCATAAGTGAGTTTTAATGAACAGGAATCGTTCCTAATGCCCAAATCCAGGTTCTTCCTGATCATATCATTTAGCTGTAGTAGATTCACAGAACATGAGCACGGTGATTAATAGGTAAACTCAGGTGTACACAGAGACATACTTCTCTCTTCCTAATGCCAACAGCAGTGTCTCCTCTTCAGGTACATTTCCAACCTAAGTGGCAAGATGACATTGTTGAAAGAAAACAAAAGCCCTTAACACCACCTGGAAATGAGGGGACAGCAATGCTATTTAAACAACGACCGCCTTCACAGACAACAGTTGGGCCAGATGGGCTGTTTTATACAGTTGATTAAGAGAAACCTTTGGCAATTTTATTTTCAAGGTCATTGAGCACAAGAACAGAGATAAAGGCACACAATAGTGAGACTGTTTTATATGTAAGGAATATTAAAAATAGTCTAAAGAAATGTTAAGTTAAATAAAATCTTAGCAAGAACTCTGAAAGGACTATTCAGAAAGAGGCTGGATATGTCAGTGACTAGGTTAAATTAACCCTAGTGCAGCAAGTCTGACACTCCAAGTCACAGACCGGTTGGCTCCTTGGGTAGGCCACTAGTTCTAAATACCGGCCCCTCCCCCAGTACATTCCTGTCTCCAGAAGGACTTGGTGGACAGGTCCTCTTTCCCCACAGTGGCAACCCTCATCCTGAGCTAAATAACAAAAGTGGTTTAAAGTGAAACTCGACCTTGTAGACTTAATTTTTTAACTGAGAAGTACGAAAGGGTTAATCCTTGCAAATGCAGGCGGGTCTGTCTTATGAAGTTGGGCTGCAGGCAGGACCATGTCTGTTTATGCCTCTGCCTGATGGTTCATTCACTTCCACACAGGAGTGGATTAGAAAGGCTGCCTGACTTCTGTAGTGATGTGAAGTATCTCTTGTCAAAACCTACAGTTTTCTAAGAGACTGGGTGAGTTTGTCTGAGGCTGTTGTCTTCCCTTTTGGTTTGTCAGCATTTTGAATATATAGATCCAGATCTATCATTTTTTTAAACAGCGGCAGCACCTAGTACTGTCTGGTCCACACAGTGGGCACTGGGGGAATACTCGCTGAAGAGTAAAATGCAATCATGCAAAGGAAAGAATCAGGCATGAGGAGTTGAGGGAGGGAGAAGAGTTTATCTTTCCTGCAGTCACATATTTACTCAGTCTCCTTATCAGAGAGCCATTTCTGACCACCGTTGAAAAATAATAGCCCCTCTACAACCCCCACTATTTCATCCTAGCCCCTACCTTGCTTTACTGTTCTTCCTAACGTATACTATAGAAGGCAGTAATAAATATAAATTGACTTAAATTTTTGCGTCTCTCTTCCCCTTCCAGATTTTTAAGTTTCTCATAGTAGGACCATGGTTTTTGTTGCTGTTCACTGCTCTAGCACAGAACCTGGGCAAATGAGTGAAATGTAGCATATTTATTATATCTGTAGCTTGCATATATTCAGTAGCAGTGTAGAATAGTGATCAGAAACAAAGTCTCTGGGGTCCAGATACCTGGGTTCAAGACCTGGCTCCATCTGGCACTAGCTGTGTGGCCTTGGGAAGCAATTTAACATTTTTTGTCTTGTTTTGCTCATGTCTATTATGTTTTAATCATAGTGACAACTCCATGAGGCTTTTATAGGAATTAAGTCAGTGGCCTAGAATAGTGACTAGCAGTAAGTGTGTGCGCGTTTGTGTGTGTGTTTAAGTGTAGATTTCACCATGTAGAAATAATTGCTTGTGTCTATATACAGACATATACACACAAACACACAAAATATTTTAATCATGTGAGTGAAAATCGAGGAAGGACAAAAGCAGGAGAGAGTAAACAAAGAACAACCAAAATAAACAGAAGGACAGATAGATGGTCGGAGAGAAAGAGGGAAGAAAAGGAAGGAGCAAAGTCGAAGCTTTCTCTATCAAAGAAGAAACTTCAGTCCCTGAGGTGTTTGGGATTTCCCAGGGCTAAGGTTCATGCGTATAAGAAAAAGTTAACTGTCCTAAATCAATGTATTGAATTGTAATGATGCCTTTAAGCTAATCTTCTTGTCTACATGTTATTTGGAAAATAGATCCAACTTTAAAGGCCCACAATTTGTCCAAAGCCTGGTGACAAAAAAAAAAGAAAGAAAGAAAATAAAAAAGACACCTGCTCGATTGTAATATTTTTATTCTTAATTAAGATGAAGAAAATCTCAATCCTTCTACAACCAGAACATTAAATCGTTTGCAGGACAGGCAATAAAAAAAAATGTATCTTAACATTTTTAAAAGTCTTCGTACTTTTGGAAAACTCAAAGTTACCACCAGAGAGAAACATTCCAGATCTTAAAAAATATTTATCAGGTTGACATGCAATTAACATGGAGGCTTATATCCTCTGTTTTATAGTTGTTGGCTAATTTTGGAAACTGGCAAGCTGCACAGAAATAGATGGTGTGGCCTTGCTTTGCTTCAACACTTCCTAAAAAAAGAACTGGTTGAGTAGTTCAGAAATGGGAAGGAGAGGAGCATGGTAGAAGAACACTATTTCAGACAGCTGGTCAAGACCGGCATCACTGTGCACCAGCAAATGGTCTACACATTAAAAATTAAAGCTTTTTTTTTTAAAGGAATGCTAAATAGTCTACAAAAACTGGCTAATACACATGGGACACTTGTCTGTTTTTAGAAAGGTATTTGATTCTTCTGTTTTTTAACTTTGATAAAATTGAATTTATAGCCCAACTTCACATACACACAGAGCTTTCCTCTTTGTTCCCATTAATGGTTGATCCAACAACCCTAGGTTAAAGGGCAGCATTGTTTTTATATTCTGGGACTTAGAAATCCAAGGATATGCAACCTATCAGCAGTGTACACCCACCATTATTTTGTTCTGCTTCTTAACCCTTAGGACATCTCTATTTCTCAGAATATATAATTTGACTTTGTCATTTTTTCATCATTATTTTCATTCAACATTCAGCATTCTGCTCTTATCTCTTGAAATCAGATCATTTGGGCAGGAAATGGAAAAGAAAGGAAATTAGCACAATTAAACTCCAAATACTGCTGTAATTACAATAGGCATTTAAAAAATAATAAATTTAGAAGATTGGAATTGCCTTCAAGTAGAGAAAATGTTTCACGGTTCTGTTGCACTCATGTTTATTGAGTGTCTGGTATGTGCCAGGCACTGAGTATTTAAATTTTTAAACAAGATGTGATCTTTGACTTAGAGGAGCTTTCAGTTGTGGTAAAATAAAAAGTATTCACCACTTCATACCTTAGGTAACATCCTTTTGTGGAGTGTGAACACCTAGAAAGAAGGGTCAGGATCTGATTCATTTTGGTGCATTTCTAAGCACCAAGCATGGTTTGTGCTAAACATATTCTGAGGGCTTAGTGAATGTTTTAAATGAATAAGGATTAGTGCTGAAGGCCATTTAGGCTTAAAAAGCAATGTTAAAAATGGACATTGCAACCTATAAAAATTCATTGAAAAAAGCATGGTCTTTATAGCCCCTTCATTTTCTATACATTTTATTTTTTAGATCAGTTTTATGTTCACAGCAAAATTGAGGGGAAGATACAGAGATTTCTTACATACCCCCTGTTCTCACACATACACAGCCTCCCCCATCAGAATTTAACATTCATTAGAATTGATGAACCTACATTGATACATGTCACCCCAAATCCACAGCTGACATTAGGGTTCACTTCTTTTTTTTTATTTTTATTTTTTTAAAATATTTTATTTATTGATTTTTAGAGAGAGGGGATAGAGAGAAAGAGAGAGAGAGAGAGAAGGGGGAGGAGCAGGAAGCATCAACTCCCATATGTGCCTTGACCAGGCAAGCCCAGGGTTTTGAATCGGCAACCTCAGTGTTCCAGGTCAACGCTTTATCCCACTGAGCCATCACAGGTCAGGCCAGAGTTCACTTCTTTTTATAGTGCTTAGACATTTACTTAACTTACAAAGTGATCACTCCAATAAGTCTAGTCCCCATCTGATACCATATGTAGTTACTACAATATTATTAAGTATATTCCCTATGCTGACTTTACATCCCTGTGACTATTTTTATAACTAGCAATTTGTACTTTCTAATACCTTTACCTTTTCTTTTTTTTATTAATTTAAATTTATTGTGTTAACATGGATTCGGGTTCACTCTTAGTGTTGTATAGTCTGTGTGTTTGGACAAATGAAAAATGTCATGTATCCACCATTACATTATCATACATGGTAGTTTCACCACCCTGAAAATTTTCCATATGGTACCTTCTGTAAGTTCTCTCAGTTGGATTATAAAGGAGCATTGTCTAGGTGAAACATGTCATCTTCTGCTAAGTTTATTTTCCTCAATTTTTTTAAATAAAAAATATACATTTGTGAAAACATGGATAATTCAGATTATTTGTTAGCAATAGTAAATAGGTAAAAATGAACAATCCATCATTTTAAAAGCTCTAGTGTTTCGCTGATATCAAAAATGGCTGTTGGAGCTCCAATAAGGAGTTAATATCCAAAATATATAAAGAACTCACAAAGTTCAGCAACAAACCAGCAAACAATCCAATTTAAAAAAATGGAAAGAGGACTGAACAGACACTTCTCCCAAGAAGACATACAAATGGCCAAGAGATATATGAAAAGATTCTCATCTTTGCTAGCTATTAGAAAAATTCAAATCAGAACTACAATGAGATACCACCTCCCACCTATTAGATTGGCTATTATCAACAAGACAGGTAATAACTAGTGTTGGAGAAACTACAAAGAGAAAGGAACCCTCATTCACTGCTGGTGAGAATGTAAACTGGTACAGTCATTATGGAAGAAAGTATGGTGGTTCCTCAAAAAATTAAGAATAGAACTACCTTATGATCCAGCAATCCTTATACTGGGTATTTACCCCAAAACACTCAAAAACATTGGTATGTAAAGACACATGCACCCCCACATTCATCACTGCATTATACATGGTAGCCACAACATGGAAACAGTCAAAGTGTTCTTTGATAGCTTATTGGATAGAGAAGATGTGATACATATATACAATGGAATACTACTCAGCCATAAGAAATGATGAGATAGTGCCATTTACAACAATGTGGATGGGCCTTGAGAACACTATAATGAGTGATGTAAGTAAATCAGAAAAAACTAAGAACTACTTTCACACATAGGTGGGATACAAAAATGAAAGTAATGGACGTAGATAAAAGTAAAGAGGTTATCACAAGAAAGAAGTTGTAGGAGAAGGGAGTAAAGATGGACAAATATACAGTGACATAAAATGATTTGACTTTGAGTTGATTTGAAATCATTCAAATCAACAGTTCAAACGCTATAGAAATGTTTACCTGGAACTTATGTACTCTTTATGATCAATGTCACCCCATTAAATTTAATTTTCTAAATTAAAAAAGTGGCTCTTGGTTGGTGAGTTCTAACTGCATTGGTGTAGTCAGATATACTTGTGCTTCCTTTGTATTTTTTTTAAAGCATGGGGCAATATGCTCCAATGGAATTACCTTGTCACATAAACTATGTTTATCCATTCACCAATACTTACTTTTCTCATGAAGTAATATCTATAACTCTCATGTAACTTTTTGAGTACATGGTTGTATAAGACATAATTTTCTCCTGTTTATACTTACTATGTGGAGAACACAGGGGTTTTGCCAGCCTTTGTCTTTTGCCCTAAAACTCATGCCAGCACCTTTCCTTTGCATGTGTGGACCTACTGAGTAGAGTTAGGCATTGCCTTTCTTGCATAAGTCACACTCATAATTTACCCTAGGAATTTCTAGCTTATTGGTTAAAAGGAACAAAAAAATAAAAGACCCTTGTGAAAATCTTGTTCTTTCCCCCAGTATTTATAGTTGTCTTGCCTCCAGAACTAATTCAACATTAGTTTTTCTTAAGCTGCTTATTATTTTTAATCTTTTCAAAGAATCCAATTTTATTTTCTTTTTTTTTTTTTTTTTTTTTAGGTGAGAGGAGGGAAGAAATAGTGAGGGAGACACTTGTATGTGCCCCAACCAGGATCTACTTGGCAACCTCATCTATGGCTAATGCTCAAGTACCAAGCTATTTTTGGTGCCTGAAGCTGATGTGCTACAATTGAGCTATCCTCAGCACCCAGGCCGATGCTTAAATCAATTGAGCCACTGGCTGTGGGAAGGGAAGAGGAAGAATTAAGGAGGAGAAGGAGAGAGGGAAAAGCAAATGGTTTCTTCTCCTTTGTACCCTGAATGGGAATCAAACCCAGGAAAACCATATACCGGGCCAAAGCTCTATCTACTGAGCCACAGGCCAGAACTCCAATTTAATTTTCAAAAAAACAAAAGCTTTCATGTTCATAGTTCATCAGTTTTACATCATGTTTAATTAGATTTAAAAATTAGAATGAGTACCACTAACATAAGTGAATCAAGGAACCAACATAACATACTCTTGGAAAGTATGCAAACTTAGGTGGCAGAAGCCAAAGTGAGACAGGTGTTCTTGAGAGGGCTGCCACTATGTTTTTCCATGGGAATGAAGAATATTGGTTAATGCATAAAGGCTTTGAAACAGAAGTCAGTTATGGACGCTAAATTCTGTTGTTCTGTTGCAGTGGTTCTCCATTGAAAGCAGTTTTGCCCCTAGAGGACATTTGGCAATGTTTAGAAATGTTTTGATTGTCACAAATGGGAAAGGAGGCTGGTAGATACTACTAGCATTTAGTAGGTAGAGCCCAAGAATTCTGCTGAACACCCAGCTATGCATAGAAGAGCTCCTCACCACAAAGGAATACCCTACCCAAAATGTCAGTATAGTGCAAGGTTGAGAAATGATGTAAGTGGATTTATTATAATGTTTGTCCAAAATAATTTTAAAAGATACCTAGAGGGACTCATAGTATTAAAATGTGGATAATCTGGAAAGCAGAAATGAAGCATTAAAAGATTAGAGAAAAGGAAAGTTAATTGTACCCCAACCCCAGGTTGCTGCCATTACTATAGTCAGGTTCTAAACAAAGATCCAGCACTCAAGAAGAGCAGGTCAGAAAAGTTCATTCACTCATTCCTTACAAATTGTACAAAAATTTATTGAGTATTTATTATTTTGGCTTCAAGTGACACAATGAGAAATAATAAAATTTAAAAGATATTTCTGTTGTGATATCATAAAGGGAGACAAGAGGGGGGATTGCTTCTGAGCTGGGGTATCCACAATTCCAGGGTCAGTTTGTAAAGAGAAATTTCTTATGCAGCCACTGAATTCTTCGAAGAGATGAATATGTGTGAAGCATTCAGCAGTGTAGTGGACAAAGCTTTCAATTGTGTTTTTTTGCTGAAGGAATGATAACCTTTCAAAATCCAGGTTCTATACCAATAGAAACTGAAGGTTTAAATTGTATGGTTTTTTAGAAGAAAATATTTCTATAGGAGATGAACTTAGAATCACTCACGTATTTAAGGCAGGATGGTCTATGGGAATTAGCATGTCCCTACAGTATCCCAGTACTATCACAAACAAGCAGAAAGCTCTGGAGGCTTGGAGGCCCGGTATGGTTCATGGAGTTGAAAGTCCTTTATTTGAACTGATAAAATAAATAAAGACAGTATGAGTTTAAAGCTGAGATTCCTAATGCAGGGTGGACATATTTACTTTGGGAGGTCAATAAACCATCAACATTTACACACCACATTTTGTTTGTGTATGTATAGATATATTGTTATTTTTTTCTAGGTTAGGTATTTATATTTTTAATGAGATTTTTAAAAAGATCAGATGACCCAAGAAAATAGCTGCACTGCTATTCCAAAGAATTATACTTTTTTTTTTTACAATACAACCATCAAAGATCATTTTTATTTTATTGTTACAGGAAGAAAGAATTCAGAACTTTACATGGTGTGATATAAAAATGCATATAGGCATAAGTATATAGAAATAAACACTTAGAAATACTTTAAAATTCTAGCTTATATAACTATAGGTTATATATATTTTCTTTAGGAGGTCTTTCTGTGTTTTCCAAATTTTCTACAATAAACATGGATTACTATAAAATTCAAAATTATATTTGGATATTGAAAAGTAATATAAACATTTTAATTGCAAATAACATTTAAAGAGCGCTGTCCAAGGAAAATGAACGTAGTGCTCACTCTCAGCTGCCCAGTGACAAAGCCTTAATTCCTGGAACAGAGCAAATTTCCTCTCTAAACTTGTAACTCTGCATGACTGTACAAATGATACATAGTATTGCTCCTTGCACATTTTATTCTCTACAAAAAATGACTTTTAGAAGTCCTTTCATTATTATTTTCTTCTAAGAAGGTTTTTATAAGAAGAGTAAATGTCCATTTTATTTTTGGGTCTTTATTTTTCCAGAAGGCCTAGGAAGTTAGGAATATACAACCTAACTATCGTCTTTCTTCCCTTCTCTACTCTCCTTCGAAATCTTTCTCTTTCTCTCTCTGCCACTCTCTCTCCTTCCCTCTGTCTCTTTTATAATGTCTAGGTGTATCCATTAAATATTGCCCTTAGACCAAGATGATAGCACTTTTTTTCATTTCTTCTGTATTTATATAATGTTCAAAGTAGCACCCTCTATTCAAAGACAACTTAAAAGTTTCAAAAATACAACTCAATTTCAATTGCACTTTTAAGATATCTTCAAGCACCATAGGAAACAACTCCATGTGTGGTATCTCTCTCTCTCTCTCTCTCTCTCTCTCTCACACACACACACACACACACACACACACACACACACAGATGATAAACAGTATGTAAGAAGTCAATATGAGCCCTGTCCAGGTAGCTCGGTTGGTTAGAGTATTGTTCCAAACCACAGAAGTTGCTGGTTTGATGCCCAGTCAAGACACATACGGAAACAGATTGATGTTCATGTCTCTCTTTCCCTTCTTTTCTCACTAAAAGTCAATAAGTAAATATTAAAAAAAAAAAAAAAAGGAAAGAAGTCAAAATGGTATTAATTCAAAAGGACATGTGATGAACTCCTTTTTCAGAGCAAATAGTCTATGCTGGGGCTGGGCAGGAAGTAGAATCTGGCAACAATCCACCACAAGAGAGGAGGCAAAAAAAAAAGTGATTTAAATTCATTAGTTATTTTTCTTTTCTGTCTATTAGTTTTGAGGATATCTGGTGGGACTGACAACAGAGAATTGGAAGCAGTTGATAAGGATGTTTAGGGAGGACATCAGAATGACCTTTACTGGTAATATTCAGACACTGAACATTTTGTCAAATACTTCCAAATCAAGATTTAGATCTCCATGTAGTATCTAGATCTAGATTATTGATCTTGGCCTTCAGTAATCCCAACTCATAGGACATTGAAACAAAGAAGTAAAAGACAGTAATTTGCTACTGGGAGAACTGGATTTTGTGCCGTCCATGTTTCTTTATAAAGTTTAGGTGACAGAGCATCAGCACGAAGACACATTCTCAAAAGAACTTGTTGAGAATCAGAATCAGAATTCTGATTCTTGGAAAGAGAAGACAGATGCTTTGTTTAACTAGAAACGGTGGTGTAGGAATATTTTGCCTCTTATTTTCCTTTTGTATGTTGTGTATTTTTAAATTTTAACATTTTAAACTCAGTTAAGTTCTACCACCAAGAAGCATAGGCAGACATTTTACATGTGTATAAAATTTACTTTAAAAATTTTATACACATAGAAATGTTTATGGGAGTTAATCAGAAATGTGATTAGCCAATGTTAAATTTCTGAACAGCTACATATACGGTACCTTTTGCACATATATGATACTGTTATGCCTTGGCACACTATATTATGGTTTTCTTAAACACGTTTTTAGAACTAACAAAATACTCATCATCTTTTTTCCCCTCCAGAGAGACGACCACAGAGTTAGCTGGAAGTCTACCTAGGTGAGCAGATGTGCTTTGCTTTTTCTATGCATGATTTCTGATATACCCAGTAAGAAATGCTGTATGCTCTTAGAAAGGACTTTATTTTCTCTTCCTTACATCAGATTTTAAGACCTCCTGTTTTACTATGTAAATGGCAAAAACTGTGTATGAATCACATAAAAGTTATACAAATAAGAAGTGATGAGAGTGATGTCTACATACAACTTAGAGAAATTCTCATTCCTTTGAAATTTCTACCCTGTATCTGGGGATGTATAGATGAGCTATATTCTTCACAGAATTCATCAACATTTTGTTTCTTTTGTTACATTCATAGAAGTTGGCAATATAAAGATGCATGGAATTCTTTTGTTTTTCTTCAGTATATTATTATTATTACTGTATTCAAGAAGGTATAGATTTATGAAAGAATCCTGAGCTTCCCCTAAAGAACTTACAACATAATTTTGATAACAATATAGATATGTTGACATTTCTTATCATTATAGAAATAAATACTTGGTAATACTATATCACCAGGAAAGAAAATCAATCTATAAATTGATCATTGTACTTTATATATTTTTGATATTTTGTCATTTTATGAAATAAGATATGATTAACAGGATCCAAATTATAGAGAACTAGCCATCAAGAATGATTACCACTACTTAGTAAAAGAAATAAAGAAAGGAAGACAAGGGAAGTACTTTAAGAGATACTTTGCTGGGCATTGTGTACAGCACCTAGCATCGTGCCTTAGTCTTTGAAGGTGCTCTACTACCACTCATGAACAAATGTGTAGGGCATTGGGTATTGGGAACTGTTGGAAATGGAAATCAAGAAAATCTTAAGAACAAGACAAAGACATGCAAACAGACTATGATAATGAACAGCACTAGGAAATAGGAACAGTACATATCATCACCATCTGTTATAGGAGATAAGCACATTTGGTTGCTTTTTTATGTAAAGAAAATCTTTGCTTATAGGATCATGATTAATATTGCCAAAAAATGGTTTACTGTGATCCAAATATTTAAATTACTCCATGTCTTAATTTTTTGGATAACATCCCAAAGAAACATTTCAAGTGTATGCTAGTTTACAGGGTTAAGGCAGATGTGCTTTCTGGTGTATGTATCCCCTCTGTTAGTTTGTCACTGTGCTTTCACTCTGGAGAAGATCCACTCTGACAGCTTAAGCATCCCATCATATTCAGGGAGAAACAAAGTTGTATATCTGTCCATGTTTGTGGTGAATAAATTAATTCCCAAACAATGTAATAAAGAATGACTTTCAATTTCTTTTTAAATGACTAAGGAGCAGACCACCCTCAGATGAGACCCACACAGAGCTGTATCCTGCAGATAAAAATTACTCAGATGTCTGGAATATTCTAGTGTGCACCCTGAATTCTATTAAGTAGCAATGCTTATTGTTGTGAAACCAGGTGGCATTTCCTGTATTCATGGAATGATCTTCTGTTGTAGCTAGTTTATTACTCCAGGAAGAGTTCTTTTTCTTCTTGAGTTTAGTGGGAGATATTTTAGTAACAAGCTTACTTATTTTTTTAAATAAATTTTTGTTATTCTAATATTGTGTCATGTTGAAAATAAATATGACAATAATCCCATTCAAACTTCAGTTCTCAGTCATGGTAATGGCGTGGCAATAGGGTGTGAGAAATATATCAGTTATTTCTCAGTTAGCTTCTAATGGAGCCTCAGGTATTTTGACTTTCTCCACATATAGTTTAGAATATATCCATTGCCAGTTATAACCCTCCCTCACAGTAACATGAAATAATATAATCATTTGATGATGTATACATGTCTTGGTATTCAGAATATTTCTTTGGCTAACATGTGTTTGTTTGTACACTCTTGTAAAATTCCATTCAGTTATTCATCTTTCAGCCTCTTTTATTCCAAATCTCTTCAGCCTGTCACTAGGAAAGTGCAAGTGAGCCCTGGAACCTGGGTGCTATTTACAATAAGACACCTGTAGTTATTTTGTTTGCTTGTCAGCTAATGGTTAGTGAAACATGACACTGAAGTTTTTATCCTTTGAGTCATAAAAGCATGTTTATGCTGTGACTTCTAGGAAAACCAGAAAATTGCAATTCAAGCAACTGCTAACTAGTGATAGGTAGCTGGGAAGAAAGACAATGGCATTTTATAACAGTTTTATGATTTGGTTTTCATTGGCTTTGACTGTCTTGAAAATTTCCAAAAAGCCATTTACAAATATTGCACAAGGGTAGAGTATTTTGACTTTAATTGCCTTCCATGACATTAATTTATTTATCAATAGCTGGCCACTGATTGATAATATTCTGTGGAAGTGTCCAAATCATGTAGCAGTGGGTCGTGTACTGGTGGTTAAAAACGCTTTGAAGTTGAAATGAAATGTGTGTGCAAAGTGCTTGAAGAACAGGCAGCAGGTTGGTTTTTCATTACTAATGATAACCTAAAGTGCTTCTGAATTCTTGCCATTGCTGAAATTAAAACACAGTAATAGGCCCTGGCCGGTTGGCTCAGCGGTAGAGCGTCGGCCTGGCGTGCAGAAGTCCCGGGTTCGATTTCCGGCCAGGGCACATAGGAGAAGTGCCCATTTGCTTCTCCACCCCCCCTCCTTCCTCTCTGTCTCTCTCTTCCCCTCCCGCAGCCAAGGCTCCATTGGAGCAAAGATGGCCTGGGCTCTGGGGATGGCTCCTTGGCCTCTGCCCCAGGCGCTAGAGTGGCTCTGGTCGCGGCAGAGCGACGCCCCAGAGGGGCAGAGCATCACCCCCTGGTGGGCAGAGCTTCACCCCTGGTGGGCGTGCTGGGTGGATCCCAGTCGGGCGCATGCGGGAGTCTGTCTGACTGTCTCTCCCCGTTTCCAGCTTCAGAAAAATACAAAAACAAAACAAAACAAAACAAAAACAATAATATAATGTCACCGCAAAAATATTAGATTATATGTGCAACATGCACAAAGCATTGTAATTATATGATAAATATTAAAACCAATGATCTTGTTGGGATTAAAATAAATATTTAGACTGGCTCCAGATACTATTCATGCTCTCCTCTTTATCTAGAAATGTTGTGGAAATGAGATGTATTGTTCCATTTCTTGAACTGGAGAAATGACCATTTTCAATCTTACTATAACTCCTTTCTTCTGTTTTTGCTGTAGCAAAGAACAATTTAGCAATCTGAACAATTATTGGGGTTTTTCCCCCATTACAAGCATATCTTTCAAGAGGTTTTATTTTAATGGCGAGCAGTATTTAGTTCACATAGATGTATTTTAATAAAATAATGGTAAAATCCCAATTGTTCAAATGAAATGGAGGCACTAAATTAGTTATTATGAGCTGGGTATTTTTATGCTGTGTTGTTTTGTTTTGTTTTAGAAGAGATAAAGAAAGAGACAGATACAGGAAGGAAGAGAGATGAGAAGCATAAACTCGTAGTTGTACTTTTAGATGTTCACTGATTTCTTCTTAGATGTGCCTTGACTAAGAGGCTTCAGCTAAGCCACTGACCTCTTGCTCAAGCCAGTAGCCTTTGGCTTCAAGCCAGCAATTATTGGGCTCAAGCTAGCAACCACGGGGTCATGTCTATGATCCCACACTTGGGCCGACAATCCTGTGATCAAGCCAGATTAGCCCACAGATGAGCTGAGTTTTTGATGTAAGTGATGCCTATCCAGAGTTACAACTTTATTTTGGATAGCAGAGTCAAGGTATAAACAAGGTTTATATTAACAGAAGTTTTCGTGTAATTATGCAATATTAGTGGCTGTTTTTGAAAAAGAGAGATCATTTTAATTTCTTATTAACGTAGGCCACTGCTTCTCAATGTAAACTAAACAGTATGGAAAATAAAGTGGCTTAATATACCTTAATAGAAGTAGTTTAAGTACTACTGCAGAGATTCACAAGCTGGTTCTTGAAGCACTACACCAAAAAGTCAGGGTAATCCTTGAGGAACATGAAGTATCAGTAAATGAAGCTTAAAATAATTAAGTATATAAATCAGATGTTGTCTTTTACTAGATTTTAGCATACAATAGTGGAGGCAGGGACCAGATTAAAGTTATGGAAGAAAAAATAACTCTTGTTGCATTTTATTTTTATTTTTATTTTGTATTTTTCTGAAGTTGGAAACAGGGAGGCAGTCAGACAGACTCCCGCATGTGCCAGACCGGGATCCACCCCGCACGCCCACCAGGGGGTGATGCTCTGCCCATTGGGCGGCGTCGCTCTGTCGCAACCTGAGGCAGAAGCCACAGAGCCATCCTCAGTGCCCGGGCCAACTTTGCTCCAGTGGAGCCTTGGCTGCGGGAGGGGAAGAGAGAGAGAGAGAGGAAGAAGAGGGGGAAGGGTGGAGAAGCAGATGGGTGCTTCTCCTGTATGCCGTGGTCGGGAATCAAACCCAGGACTCCTTAACGCCAGGCCGACACTCTACCACTGAGCCAACCGGCCAGGGCCTTTTGTTGCATTTTAATCCAATACTTGATATCTTTTCCTATGTCTTTTTTGCAGGGTGAGGGAACATAAGCATTCAGTATAAGAAATGGAATCACCAATTTCTAGAATACCACACTATTCACCATAGATTATTATTTGAGATGCTCTACCAAAAAGATAAAAACTGCTTGCTTTCTGTGACTAACAGAGATAAAAGTCATTAACTGCATTGCAGTTTCACATAAGCAATTTTTGTCATAAATTATCAAAATTTGCTATCCAAAATTTGAATGGAACAGATTCCATGTAGTGAAAGGGCAAGAGTGAACTTTCTGGCCCTGGCCGGTTGACTCAGTGGTAAAGCGTCGGTCTGGCGTGCAGAAGTCCCAGGTTCAATTCCCGGCCAGGGCACACAGGAGAAGCGCCCATCTGCTTCTCCACCCCTCCCCCTCTCCTTCCTCTCTGTCTCTCTCTTCCCCTCCCGCAGCCAAGGCTCCATTGGAGCAAAGATGGCCCGGGTGCTGGGGATGGCTCCTTGGCCTCTGCCCCAGGCGCTAGAGTGGCTCTGGTCGCAATAGAGCGATGCCCCGGAGGGGCAGAGCATCGCCCCCTGGTGGGCGTGCCGGGTGGATCCCGGTCGGGCGCATGCGGGAGTCTGTCTGACTGCCTCCCCGTTTCCAGCTTCAGGAAAATACAAAAAAAAAAAAAAAAAAAGAGTGAACTTTCTGACTGAGCACATTTCTCAGTCATGAGTGTAACCGGTCAGTTAGCAGCGAAGGGAAAAGGTGTAGGCAGAGGAAATCAAAGCAAGCTCTGCCCATTGAGCAGGCTGCTCGCTCGGGGCTCTGGAGGCTGTGAGACATTCCGTCTCCTGTGGAGGGCTTTAGTAGGTAACATAATCTCATTGTCCTCAATACGAAAAGCTAACTTCTGAAGGACCTTCAGAAATTAGAAGCTAAAAGTGCTGGTAACCAAAGGCAACAAAAGCAAAACCAAAGGAAACAAAAACAAAAATAAACAAATGGGACTACATGGAACTTTTTAAAAAGCTCCTGCAAAGTAAAGACCATTAACAAATAGAGACGGGAACCTAATGAATGGACAAAATATCTGCAAGTCATATATTAATAAAGGATTAATATTTAAAATGTATAAAGAACTCATACAACTCGAGAGAAAAAAAGCAAACAGTCTGATTAAAAAGTGGGAAGAAGACCTGAAATTATCGGGGAAATGCAGGCCAAAACCACATAAGATACCACTTCGCACCTGTCAAAATGACTATCACAGGGACGTGTAGATAAGGGAATCCTTGTGCACTGTTACAGGAATGTGAATCAGTGTAGCCACTATGGAAACAGTATGAAGGGTCCTCAAAAAATAAAAAATAGAACTACTATAGGCTCCAGGGTTACCACTTCTGGGTATTTATCCAAAGAAAATAAAAACAGGATATGGAACAGATAGCTGCACTTCTATGTTTATGGCAACATTATTCACAATACCAAAATATGGAAACAACCTAACTAGCAGTGGATGAATAAATAAAGAAGATGTTACATATATATATATGTAACATTATATATATATACATATATATACATATATATACATATATATATATATAAAATGGAGTTTTATTCAGTCATGAGGAAGAAAGAATTCTGCCATTGTGATAACATGGAGGGAGCTTGATGGCATTATGCTAAGTGAAATAAACCCAACAAAAAAGACAAATACTGCATGGTATCACTTATATGTGGAACCTAAAAAAAAAGTCAAACTTATAGAAACAGAGAGTAGAAAAGTGGTTGCAAGGATATGGGTAGAGGGAATCAGAAACAATAAAATAAAAGTACAACCTTTAGTAGTTCCAGGCCAACCTCTTACTAAGTAATTTAGAACTGATTAACTTTTTCTGTCTTCTTATAATCCCTAATAAAAAAACAATTCCTTCAACTTTCATGGATCCCACGTCTAGTTCAATATTTACAAAATTTATCATTGACTCATTAATTCAACAAAGATGCATCGAGCACTAGCTATATGCCAGGGATGATTGTAGGGTCTGATGTAGAAAACAAACAGAACATCATCTTTTCACCTATGTAGTCTGGTCCAGTGTAGCAGATACAGACAAGCATAGTGCTAGGTGAAAAGTACATAATGGCTTTTAAAAGGTAGAAAGACATGTAAGTTAAACTAAAGTCACTAAGGGGTTTCAGCAATGAGGTGGACCATTTCAGATTGGAGGAAACAAGGATAGCATCATGAATCAACTTTATGAGCAGGACTTGAGCAAATGGGTCAGGTTTAAGTATGTGGTAGTGGAGGGGGCTGTGCACTCCACACAGAGAGAATGTCATCATTGACACCTGTAGAAGGTGTGCAGGGAATGTGTGTAGGCAACAGGAAGTGGTACCATCTTGTTGGATGGAGTGCAGGGGCAAGAAGAACTTGGAAGATGATTGGTTTATGTGAAGGGTTTAGACACCAATCTGAGGAGCTAGTATTCCCTTGGATGCTGTTCATCCAGAGAATGTTCTAAGCTGTCTCTTAAGAAGGGTAATCTGAGCAAATCAACAGAATGGATCTGTGGAAAGAAAAAAAGACTTGAATTTCTCCAAAATGAACCTCATAATACTCAGAGACCTTATCATCCTCAGAGCCTGTCTCTCTCAGATTTACTACTCAGCTAGCAATGAAAAAAACAAGCCTTCTTGCCTAAGTGATTGGGTTCTAAACCTTACACTATCCAATTTCCTGCTTCCAGCACCCAAGCATTGTATTGTATACTGACTCTGAGGCTACAGCCACAGTTGGTAAGGTGTATATCTCTACTCCCCTGCCTGGACCTCCACCTCCTAACTTTATACAATGCATCCTCCACTCCTGGTCAGTAACTGAATTAGTTCTTCCATTAACCTTGCTTTATATATATTTAGATTCATCTAAAAGGCACTATAGCTATATCAGGCCAGAAAAGTGAAGATTGAGTTTGTAGGTATAGTTCAAGAGGTTGGAGAAGACCCAAAGTTAATTCAGCACCCTGGCATATTCCTTTTTTCTCTTTTGCCATTCTCAGCATGATTAGATCTGGTGTACTTCATACTCACAATATGCTTGCAGCAGCTCCAACCATCACATAGAGACCTGACAACATCTAGTAAAGAATGGCATTTCTTCTCATGTATCTCTATTTTAAAGAATAGTTTCTTGCCCATGTTCAAGCTCTCATAGAAGGAAAATTGGGTTTCTGGTATTTGAAGCCTTTATATCAAGAGGTATATTCTGCTTTCAAAGAAAAAAGTAGGAGTTGAGATAGGGAAAAGATGGCTTGTACATATTTACGGAATGATATCTGCCACCAGGCTCTTTTTTCTTTTTCTTCTCACCCTATTCCAGACAGGCTTCTGATTCTCCGATTGTGCTAAACAAGCCTGGTTAAGGTCAACAGCAGCCTCCATCTAGCTAAAATCAAAGGCTGTTTATTCTCTTATTTGGCTTCTCATTCAAGATAGAGACTTCTTCATTCTCCATAAAATGCCTCCTTAGTTTCTGAGGTACCAAACTCTCCCCATATCCTTCTTTCTCACTGGCTGTTCTCTCCCTGTCATCCTGCCTATTTTTTCTCTTCTACTTGACACTACATGTTAAGGCATCCAGGTTTCCCTTGCCCATTTCTCTCTTCACTTTAGAGAGGATGTGGAGAGGGATTTTACTTAGTTTTGTAATTTTAAAGATCATCTTGAAGTGGGTAGTTCCCATTTTTATATTTCCAGCCTTAACTTCTTCCCTGAGTTTTAAATCAGAATACCCAGTTGTCAATTTAAAATTAATGCTTACATATAAAATCATAAACTTGATGTGATCAAAAAGAACTTTTGAATCCTACCCATACCAACTTTGCCACCATGCACCCAAATGCTCAAACAAGAAACCTTGATTTATTTATATTGCTTTTTTTTCTCACACTTAGCAAACCTTACATCAGCAAAACCTATCGGCTCAACCTCCAAAATTTATCTCTAATTTGTTCATTTCCCTATCTCTCTCTCTACGCCCTCATAAAGCCCCATCTGCACTTATTAAAATGGCCCCTCAACTGGTTTCTCATCTCCTCTGTTGAAGTGCAGTTTCCAATAGCAGCCCAAGTGATCTTTGAAAAGTCATCAATCAAACTATGTGTTCTCTTCTTATAAGGACTCTAATTCTATCTTGAGGACTCCCTTCTCATGACCTTATATAAACCTAATTACCCTAAAGGGCTGCAGCTAATTCCATTACATTGGGGGTTAGGTCTTCAACATATGAATTTGGGAGGAGGGGTGCACACAGACATTCAGTTCATAACAGGAATGGAGGGAGGGAGCTTTGAAGAAACTTCCTCCCGAAGAACCAGTGGTAGACCAGATAATTTCTGTCTTCTATCACCTTTCTCATTCTGTTCACTGCTTTATATACTTGGTACCCAGAAAAATTCATCTTATTGGCTGAAAGTTATTAACCTAACTTTGTTACCAAGCTGTTTAGAGCCATTGTTATTGAGTGTATATTAGCATTAAGATTAAGACATTGGGCTTTTGGCTCAGACACTTGAATATAGTGTCTGCCATTTCTTAGTCATTTGACCTTGAACCAGTTAATTAATATCTGTCACCATGTTTCACTTGTAAATTTGGGGAAATTGTGATATCCATCTTATAGTGTCATGATGAAAAGATATACATCTTAAATATTTAGCTCAGAGCATGGCAAACAAGCAAATTAATCCATGAGAGCTATTATAGTTACTCATTCAAAGATAGCTTTATGTTAATTATTTTTATCAACACTTGGGTAGTGTCCATATTCAAGAGAAGACACCTTATTGCACTATAAGAAGTAGCCAAGTGAAGTGGTTCAGCACAAGTGCCCTGAAACCAAACTCCAGCATGGGTTCACATCCCAGGTTGACCACTTACTAATTCTGTGACCTTGGTAAGTTTCTTAACCTCTCTGTGCCTCATTTTCTCCATTTATACAATAAAAGGGTGGGGGGGATTAATACAGAACCAATAGTACTGAGAATGAAATTAAATGATACATATAAACTGCTCAAAACAATGCTTACTTTGTTATTTTATTATAAGGAAATTTGAGGTAGGGAATGAAGGAATGTCATGCCATAGGCTATATAAACCTCTAGTTCAGATATTAATTATTCAGTGGCTAGATTTTTGCTTTGCTATGACTGATTATTGGTTTAAAACAAAATACCCAAACATTGAATATAAAATTCCCTTGACCTTGCTATAATACATGAAAATAACAATTACCAAAAGAAATATAAGCGAATACTCCCCATCTATCATGTTCAGCTCTATCAGGAACATGGTTTTCATTAATTCTCCAAATTACCTAAATCAAAATATTTCATTCTTTATAGATATATATGAGTCCATAGTGACTGAATTAAATTATACTTGTTTTATAATATAGTGTTCTGATATGTAACAGACTACAGTATCAAAGGACCAATCTTTACAAGAAAAACTTTAGAATATTGTTAAGTTACTCGCTGCATGACCTATTTAAACTGCTCAGATTCTTCTTGTTGTAGGCTGCATAATTAAATTTTAAATGGAACATGATAAAGAAATTATACTGGTGATCTCCGGAGATTTTGATACCCTGTTTGGTTTTTTATAAGAATATAGCAAAGGCATACTTTAAAATTTAATAAAGGCCTGTCCTAATTTTTTTCTTTTCGATTTTCCTTATCTGCTCAGTAATGCAAAGCTATACCATATTATTCACAAGTGTTACCTGAAATAAACGATCAAAATAAAGATTCTTAAAGATACATTTTTGCCAATTTGAGGATTTCATTATTTGTGTTTGAGATCCTTTGTGTAACAGTTGAACTCATTTAAAATAAAACCTGCCACTTCCTGAATTTGCCACCATAGAGAATTAGGGCTTTATTCATTCTGTTTGTGGAAGCATCCATATCTTCAGAGCTTCTAAAGCAAGAGGGTAAAAGATGGTTTCGGTGGGAGATATAATTTCACAATTAGAACTCCTTATTGGCTATTCAAAAGTTTCACATCTTGAGCAGACGGAACGGAACACATGCACACATGCATGTGAGCGCACATGCAGCCCACAGAAAGCAGAGCCAATGGCAGAAAAAATGAGACTTCCTGGCTGCAGTGTCCTGAGAGCCATTACAGCCTCTTGGATAAATAATTTTGTGGCATAACTTCCTATGATTCATTTTCTTTTGTATTTAAAGGGGCACTGCCAAGTTAAAATTATATGTTAAATACAGCTATTTTATATTTACTTAACCACTTTGTTGCATAAAAGCTTCTCTAGCCTCCCTGAAGGGTTTCCTATTTCGCTGTCCACTGAGCTTTGACAGAACACCAGGTGGGAGAGCTTCTCTCCCTGTTCAGGGTTGGTTTGTTTTTTATATCGTCTTAAACGCTTGCCTCCATTGATGTTTGGAATTGTCAAGCTACCAAGAGTGTATAAATTAATAAAATTCATTCTCATTCAAACATACTTAATTTTAAACCTTGTAAACCTTTCTTTTCAGATTAGGTTTTGTAAATGTTTCTATTATGTATTTTCCTTTTCCCTATTCCTGGAAGAAATACAGATTTTCTTTGCAGCCCAAACCACTCAAGCATCCTATGTTGTTTTCATTTTTCAAATAAGCAACATTAAACTCACATAACACTATATAAAACCAAACTGAGGCAGTGACACAAGCCAGCAGAGAAAATAAATTCACCATTTAGCCTGACTATTCATCCTTAACCCTCTACTGGTATTGGTTCATCCTCATTCACTGCTAACCCGCTACTGGATATAACTTTAAGGAGTAATGCCGAGCTACATAAAGGATTATAAAGAGAAATCCAGAACAGGAACATAGTTATCCAATGACTAAGTGGAAATTCTGTTTACCACCACATTACAGCATATGAGACCTTCCCTCACCAGGTTCAGACCTGTGGGTCTCAGGCTGGAGTCTGCAAGCATGCCACCTGGCAGCTTACAATTCATTCTAGTGCATGAAGCTCTTGTTCCAAAGTGAGGGGAAATCATTCTCAAATTATACTTTTGGTGAATTAGGTTTCTCTGACTAGCTCACAACTTATATAAATATTTAATAAATAATAAAGATGCTTATGGACATAATAAACAATGAACCGTTAAAGAATTTGCAGATATTAACAACATCATTGTTACTAGTTGCACTCTGAGAACCCATGTGAACAAGGAAACATGCAGAGGATACAAGGTACAGTGACCCCTGTGTTTAAGAACCAAAAAAGTTTAAAAGTGGAAATCTGATTTATAGTAAAAGAAAGTTTGTTTTTCCATGTATCCCAGTGCAAGCACAGTGTCTGTCTCATGACTAGGTGAAAACATTTTATTGAGTACATTAAGTACCAAATAAATTGACTAAATATTTAAGCCCCCAAGAGAGAGAACATTTTTTTTTGTCTGGCAATTAAAAAAATATCACATTGGAGGATATAGATATTCTGGGGGGAAATAGTAGTAGCAAAGCAAAGAGCCAAGAATATGGAGAGTCCTCAAATAGAGGTTCAGCCAGCTGGTTTCAACCAGATGGTTTGTTGAAAGAATAATGAAATACGAGATCAGTGAAGTCAGGTGGAAGCCAGCTTGCAAGCTTTAAAATGACATGGTACCTTTGCTTTTGGTTCACTTTTTTTGGGGGGGGGGGGTAGGCCAACAGTGGCATTGGAGCAGAATGAACACGATTCAAAGAGTGTGCCGGCAAGGTTAATCAGATGATGTCCTGCAGAGTGTATTGCAACAGGAAGTGCTCCCAGTCCAGAAACTCCCTCAGGACCAGGTCCAAGTCCATTTTGCTCACCGTTTTATTCTCAGCACTTAGCGCAGTGGTTATAGCACAGAGTAGGTGCTCAAATATGCACCAAATAAATTCATGAGTTATAGAGAAATTAGCATTCTTCTAAAGAGTCTAAATGATTATAGTGAATACATGAAATAGACTGGTCATTGCAGAAAGAAAAAAGCACCAGTCGATTATAGAAAATAGTGGGAAAAACAAATCAATAAAATTTGGCAATGAAGGAGAAAACAGTCCACATGATCAAGTTTCCAATTTGGAAATGTCATAGTAACACCACTACAAATCAGGGCAGTCTGCAGGAAGAGCTTGTTGAGAAATGTGGAACTAGAAAGAGAGTTGTTTTATACTGGATTGGAGACAAAGGCCAGAAATTTAGATGAACATTGCTGGTGGGGGTGAGGAGCACTGGGACTTGGAGCTGAAGGTTGTGTGTCTGGGAATAAAGCGCCTTGGAAGTTGTTTGCATGGAAGTTTTGTTGAAGTCATTTTGTCCACACAAGCGGATTTCGCAGTAGTCTTTCATGTTGGCATCCTTTGCCAAATGAGGCAAGATTCAAATTTGAGAGTCCTTGAGGACAAATCATGTTAAAGCAGAAATAAATGCAATACTCAAATGGCTTCTAGTTCATTCTGGCAATTTCTCAGGAGAATATAAAAGGGATGACTTACTTCTCTTTTAAACGCCCACCGCAATTGTATCTTGTTCTGACTTTCACTATGAAAATTTGGGGAGATGACGTCAGAGTAATGGCGGAGTAGGAAGCGATACCGATAAATCTCCCCCAAAACTCAACAAGATCTTCAACCAGAAACAGAAAAATCTATACTTGGAGCTTCCAGATTCTTCGCAATACACCCAAAGGTATGATTGAGTGAAAAATTGGCTAAATATATAACCAAACCCCGAAGGAAATAGGGAGTAAGAAATGCTCCGCCTTCCTCACTAACCTAAACAGGGCGGCTTTCTCTGGTAACTGTGAATATAGAAACTGAGGCGGGCAAAGGGGGTAAATAGATCCAGGCCGCCGCAGCAAAAACGGCCGAACCAGGCTGTGGCTCAGAGATCCAAGCCGAGGAAAATCTGATCCTGTGGCAACCCGGGCAATACAAACTATGAAAATTTGGTACATGACACTGTTAACACAGTGCTGCTGGCAACAGAATTGTGTTTGCTGCCTGCTCTCATGTGGCCTTTCTCATCTTGGCCTGGTACTTCTTAGCTAATTTCCTCATGTCAGAAGTTTCATGTCTTCTGGGTTCTTGCCTGAAGCTCTGGCAGCTGACAGTGTTCAGTTGAAAAAGTCCAGGTTCAACTTCCATGATGCAAGAGTCTCCCTTTAATACCAGAGTAAATGGAAACCTAAGTTGAACACAACATTTTAACTCTTCATTTTGTGAGCTAGTTCCAATTTTGCTTAAATATTATAAAATAAAATATCCTATATTAAAAAAGCAGAGATATTTTGGGGATGCTTTGGAACAACTTTACATGTAACAGTTAAGGGGAAATAAGTCATAAAGTAGCTTATATAGCGTATTAGCTTAGGGGTTGTTGAGCTGTTGTAGACTTTAAATTCTGTTGATGTGCTTGGACATTCAGACAATCACACAGGGATGCTTGTAAGGGTGGAAATATTATCCTCCTGTTCCTAGCTTGAGTAAAGGACAATTGTACTTTAGAATTGGAAATGAGAGCCTGTGAAGGAGCTAAGGACTGGAAAACAGAATGAAGTCAGAGTGGTTGCCTTGAATTCTCATAACCAGCGACTCCGCAAAGATTTCTGAAACGTTTCACTCTCTTTCTCTCCCATTATCGTTGGAGCCTCTCCCTTCGCTGACACACAAGTGCACTGTAGCTGGTATTTTTAAAGTAGAAAGAAGCAATAAGACTTTTAAAAGGAACAAAGATTACTCTCACTCAATTAAAAAAATAACAATCTAAAATACTTTTTAAATAAATAAATAAATGTTTTTCCTAAAAAAGAGAATATGTTACTCTCAGTAGAGTAATAGTTACATTTAAATATAAAAGTTGTCCATGAATACAACGTAATCTTCATGAGAATTGTGCAGATATTCTTATCTGAATGTTTTCCCCCAATATACCCATGGATTTTTTTTTATGTTGAACAGTACTTTAGAGCTAGATGAAACTTATTTTGTATTGTCTTGTTTTACAGGTGAACAAATTGAGCATCAGAGAGCCAAAAGCAAATCCTTATAACAACACAATTTGCTCTTGCTGGACAGGCTGACATTTGCTTGTTGTGGGCGGAGTCCAGTTATTATTTTCAGGCTGATTTGGGGGCCATAGAAGCGACCCTTTAACTACTCTCCGGTTGTGTGTACCTCCACAATTTCTCTGGTAACTTCGCTGCCCTCCCACACCTGCCCCAGGGGACAAAAACTTTACTTCCAGTATTTCCACCACAGCCTTGTTCTTGGTAATTAAAAACAAAGTGCTGAAACAGGTGTTGATGGTAGGTATACCGTATCATGATGTGCAGTAGTGCTTCTCAAATCTCAGTGTGCATGTAAGGCATCAGAGGATTTTATTGAAATGCATGTTCTGGATCAATTGGTCTGGGTACAACCCAAAATTCTCCACTTTTGACAGCTCCCATGTGAGTTCTGAGATTTCTGGTCTTAGAACCACCTTATGAGCAAGAAACAGACTATGGAACCACCAGCCATATCTTGTTTGAAAGACATAACAGTCACTTTCCAAGTTCAACACCCATATCTTTAGGAATATGATCCTTTTATTTATGTTATTCTACCTTACATCTCTGGCTTGCTTGTCACTATTTACTTTTTGAGGAGATGCTACAAAGCATTTTGAAAACTGCCACTGCAGGAGTAATTTCTTTTCAAACTCTGAGTTACTATAAACCTGCTCTAGAAGTCTGTGGATTGAAAAGAACTTCATAAAGACAATATTTATGTTATTGAGTTTGTACAAGTTTAGAATATGCTATCAAGATTTTACTTTCAATTCTAAGTCTATGATAGGTAATTACAGTATCATTAAAGCAGAGACCCAAGTTTGGCTATTGGAAAGTTTCGTGTGTGTGTGTGTGTGTGTGTGTGTGTGTGTGTGTGTGTATAAAGTCATATTTATGTCAAGTAATTGAGTTCCCAGATTTTCCCATTCTGCATCTGTGACTGTAGACAGACAGTATCCATCTTGGCGGTATGACAGTATGCAATATATATGTATATTTATATGCCGGAATCAGCTTCAAAACTATAGTCAATTCACAGGTTATGTAGCTGATTCACGGAAACTGACATTCATGGTCTGCATGAATGTTAAAATTATCTTTGTTTTATTTATTCTGTATGAAAATAAAAAGTGTTTAGAAGCAATATTACTTTCCTCCTTTCACCTCTATTCCCATTTATCTCATCCTGTCCCCTCTACTAATGTAAACTGGGGTGTCTTGAATATAGCAATCTAATTTGGAATGACTCAAGAGAGATAGAAAGAGAGTAGGTAGGTAACATTGAATATTCAGAATTCAGTAATGAAAAATAATCACTTTAATGAAAAGCATGTGATGTTGATGAAAAATAGCATTCAAGTAAACTTTACCAAGTAGAATTTGTTTGATTTGGGGTATTATATTATTTTGCAGAATAGGAAATGTTATTTAGGTTTAACAAAAAGCTGAATACATGCCTGGCCTGTGGTGGTGGTGCAGTGGATAAAGTGTCGACCTGGAAATGCTGAGGTCGCCAGTTCGAAACCCTGGGCTTGCCTGGTCAAGACACATATGGGAGTTGATGCTTCCAGCTCCTCCCTTCTCTCTCTCTCTCCCTCTCTCTCTCCCTCTCCTCTCTAAAAAAAAAAAAAGCTGAACAGTACAGCCAATTCAAAGACCCAAATACCAAACAATTATCTTTAAATTTAGAGAATAAAAAATACTAGTGCATTATATTTAAGGCATTGTATGATAATTCTTTCAGGGAATATGCCTATGTTTTCTACATTTTTCTAGTTTCATTTGAATAAATGCTTTATGGGTTTTTTTGACTCTTAGGGACATGTTAAAATGCCATTGCAGCCTGACCTGTGGTGGCGCAGTGGGATAAAGCATCAACCTGGAACACTGAGGTCACCGGTTTGAAAACCTGGGCTTGCCTGGTCGAGGCATATTTGGGAGTTGATGCTTCCTGCTCCTCCCCCTTCTCTCTCTGTCTCTCTCTGTCTCTCTTCTCTCTGAAAATAAAATGGAATAAATAAAGTCTTTAAAAAATTAAAAAATAAGCCTGACCAGGCAGTGGTGCAGTGGATAGAGCATTGGACTGGGATATGGAGGACCCAGGTTCGAGACCCCGAGGTCACCAGCTTGAGCGCGGGCTCATCTGGTTTGAGCAAAGCTCACCAGCTTGAACCCAAGGTCGCTGGCTCGAGCAAGGGGTTACTTGGTCTGCTGCAGCCCCACAGTCAAGGCACATATGAGAAAGCAATCAATGAACAACTAAGGTGTCGCAACAAAAAACTAATGATTGATGCTTCTCATCTCTCTCCATTCCTGTCTGTCTGTCCCTATCTATCCCTCTCTCTGACTCTCTCTCTGTCTCTGTAAAAAAAAAAAATCAAAATTATAAATAAAAAAATAAATAAAATGCCATTACAAACATGCCAAGCAATCTAGGTTTAGATGACTCTTGATTTGAATTATCTCATTTTACTATTTTCTTACTTGGAAAAAAATGGGAGTTTTGTGATAATTTGGAATTACTTTTCTGTATCTCCCCAATGAGTTTGTAAGTTCCATGAGTTTTCCCCAAAGCAGACCCTGAGACAAAAATTGGAGTTCCAGGACATAAAGGAGTATGGAAGTGGAGCAGGGAGAGAGAACCGCCAGGAAACATGTTCCTGAGTGAGATACTGTCTGGGCAACAGGGACGGAAGCCCCTTGGGACCCTGTTACACTGAGACAAGCAAGCTACAATAATTTCAATTATGCCCTATCCTTCACTGGTTGACATCGCATCAGGCACATTTGTTCTTGATCATATTCTTTCCCTGTGCTCAGGCCAGGCACTCCTAGGGTTAGAGAAAGCTCTCGCTGAAAGGCTAAAAGAGGCAGTAATCCACAGACTTCTAGGGAAGGGTCTGCAGGTGGCCTTCATGGCAAACTCAGGGCATAAAATAAGAGTATTGACAGTATCTATCTTATCAGAGCAGTCACATTGTATGGCCAGCACCTGTTACAATGTCTGGTACCCAGCAGATGCTAGTCTTTATTCAGTGAATGAAGGAAAGAAGGGAGGGAGAGAGAAAGGGAAAGGAAACATGTATGGTTCAGAAGGAATTGGAACAGCCAGCATTGGTTTCCCATCAGCCAGTAAGTATGTTAACTTCATAATGTACCATCGGGCTGGTCTTTTGTCCCCTTTTCTGGGACCCAAGGGGTGTTCTAGCAAAATTCCAGTAGAAGAAGAAGGGGCACCTGAGAAAGCAGCAATAGCTTGCAGAGTTTGAGAGTATCAGCAAAGGGTTAATAAGTTAGAAATGCGTATTCCTTGCCAGAGACATGAGTAGAAAGAGCTTGGCAATGATTACTTCTTTTTTCCTGGAGGAGTAGAGAAATGTGCTGGTAGGGTCACTGTGGACCCAGAATACAGAAGGCTTTCGTGTCCCGGAGCCTAATGCTGTCTCTGTCCTGGACCCCCCATGGCCAGTCACAGAGTGATGTGGAAATTTATCCATAAACACTTGCTTTCTTTAGCAGGACTCCTAGCTCCTCCTAACAATTTCCTCATACTGATTTATTGATTTAATTTTTTGTTGGTGATAGTTGTAGTTATAAAGTAAATTTACCCTAGAAAAAAAAGGATATTTGGGGAATTCATTAAAGCTGACATTGTACTTAGATGTTAGACTAACTTTACAGCTGCCCAAAACAGCTACATAAAAGAAGCAGGTGACACCATAAGCGACAGCAAATTGTCTCCTCCATTTGTTTCGTTGGGATGGTGGGAATTGAAGGATATGAGTGTCATTTTCCTCTCACTAGTTAACCTTGAAAATCAAGTTAAAAGTTAAACCACAAACACCACCTTGTCACCATGTTTGAATTTCAGCTTTGCATTTCTCTTTTTTTCATTTTAATTTAGGACTCAGAAAGAAAAATTGTCTTGAGTTACATTTTTTTCTACTCTTGACCCTGTTTTTATGTAACAAATTACTCCCAAAACTTAGCAGCTTAAAGCGACAAACACTTTTCATCTCAGTCTCTCTGGTGCAGCCATCTGGGTGTGGCTTTGCTGAGAGCTTGTGTCTCAGGTCTCTCACAAAGCTGCAGTGCAGGGTTAGCCTGGGGCTGCAATCTCATATGGAAACTCAACTGGGGAAGGGTCCACTTTCAGGTTCATTCACACGGTTGTTAGAAGGAGTCACTTCTCACAGACCGTTGGATTGAGGACTTCAGTCCCTGGTTTTCTGGGTACTGGGGATGCCCCTACTTCCTCGCCCAGTGAACTTCTCCACAGAAAAGCTGGCTTCTATTGTAACAAACAAGAGTAAAATAAGATAGGGCCAGCAAGATGGCAGTCAATCTTTTTTTTAAAATGAATGTCATAAGTGACATCTTGTCACTGTTAGTGTGCTCTCTTTATTATAAATGTGTCATAAGGTCCAGCTCATACTCAGAGAAATGATAATACAGGACTTGAGTAAGAGGTGTGAGGATCATTTGTGAGGGTATCGTTATAGAGGCTGCTTAATCAGATATAATTCCAAATTGCAATTTGATGGAGAGTTGTTTTGCTCCAGTTAAATGCTGTGTTCTAAGGCAAACACTCAGTTATTTGGGGTGATGTGGATTAATACCTTGATGGTGAAGAAGAAAAAGATCATAGGGCCGTGAACAGTGTGGTAATTATTTCTTTAGTAATTGGAAATTGTCCCACCATGGCTAAGAAGGAATCAGTGTTCAAGCCCAGAGTAGGTTCAAGGCAGGCCCCATATATCTGCTTATGTGGGTGAAGAGACAGGTGTTACTCTCAACTTACTCCCTGCAAGAGGCATAACTCCCACATGGGGTTGAAGGAAGAGTTGGTTAAGCTTTGAAATGTGGCTCTTGGACTTAGATAAGATGGCAGGAGCAGATTCTGAAGTGTGCACTTCTTAGTAGAATGAGCAAATTGTGATAGGGAGCTAACAGGTGACTGACCTAGGACTGGATTTAGAAAGAGTAGGATGCTCTAGTAGGACTCTAGAGCCCTGGATAAAACAACACTCTTCTCAATGAACTGGTTTATCACCCGCCCAAGATGGCTCCTGAATGGTTTGGCTCTGTAACTTGACCATTGGCAAGTGGGCTGGCCATGCCTTGAGGGAAGTTTCTGCCTACAAAGAAGGAAAGCTCAGTCTATACTCGCTATGAAACAAGAGCCAACATGTCGTGGGCACATATTGAACTGGTAATTAAAAGTTCTTGTTTTAGTACTGGATCTATCTCGGTGTGTGACTTCAAACCTCTTCAGACACTTTGCCTTATCGGGTGTAGGCAACTGATCTGCAGAATGAGAGCTGTATTCCTTCTCTGACCAATAAAAGTGTACAAAGGTTACCAGTGACCCAGGTATAGCTAAATCCAATCCCATGTATAGACATGTGTATTGTTTAGTCTCTTAATAGTATTTGATACTGTTGACTTCTTTGGCAACTCAGTAATTACATGCACTAAGGAACAGTGAAAAGGTGTGTTCAGGAGAATTATTGACCTGAGAGGTAAGAAGGTAGCCAAATTGGCATGGACTTAGACATAAGTTGGAAGTGAATAAGTATAGATTATTTATTCCGGAAGCTCAGCTTCAAAGGAGACAAGAAAGAAGCTGTGGTGGCTGGTGGGGAAAAACGGACTTTGAGGTAGGCTGTTTCTTAAAGATGAAAGGAACTTACACATTTAAATGCATGCAAAGAATCAGGAGAGAGGTCAGGAAAAGGGGAGCAGTCCACAGTCCCAAGAAGGTAAGAAGGTTTAGGAGGCAGAGCACAGGCAGTGTAGCCTACAACAGGAGAGGGAATGCTCCACTGAAACAGGATGGAAGGAAGCAAAGATGTGTGTGGATTCAGGACAAATCTATAAGACTGGTGGTCAGTAGGTCTGACAGGCATTCAGCCTATGAGGAGAGTGGAACCATAAGGAGATGGCTCAGGAGCGGGGGATGCTGTCAATGAGCCTGACACTGGGGCAGGAAGAACAGGGTAGGAGAGTGGTGGATGGTGACAGCGGATAGCATCTCCTCTCCCTCCTCCCTTTGCACTTTGCCACCTGCACTTGTACAGTAAGCTATGGGATCATGTGCATGCAGCAGTACATATGAGGAGAGGAAGAGGCAAACTAAATAATTCCTAGTGGGGCCAGGAAGAGAGCAGTTAGAGTCGGTCAGTCAGGAAAGGCTTCATGGATGAGGTGGGACTCGGCCTGGGCTTTGGAGGATGCTCGGGACTTAAATGTTCAGGGGATAGATAGAGGAAAGCAGATAACATGTGCTACAAAACTGCACCCTACCAAACTCTGGCACTTTTCATCTGTTCATCTGTGCTCACAATGACCTTTTGCCAGAGAAGTGAGGAGACTTGCCTGCAGTCAGTTGGCTTTTAGGAGGAGGAGCCAGCCCCAGACCTGAGGCCACAGCCTTGAGGGCCTTGGGCAAGTTGAGAGCCAGGCTTGGACATAGCTGGGCTCGCCAGAGCAGCTTTGACAGTGTGAAACCTATGCCCAGCTGATGCAGTGGTGCCGGTAAGCCAAGGAATGTCTCTCGGGCTAACCTCTGTGTGTATCTGTGTGGCAAATGGTGTTCATACAGGTCCTGGCGTTGAGCCCTGCAGAACTGTGGGTGCTGCACACCAGATGTCCAGGAGCTGGTGACAGCAAGCGACTGTCAGCAGCATCAGCAGCTGTTCCAAGAGAGAAGCTCAGGAAGGTGGCAGTTAACCATGTTGACAAATTTCTGATGGGGCTATTACAGTATGTTAATGCACATTCTCAAACAATATGTTTCCATCTTTTCCCTTTCCCCCTGCTGGTTTGATTGAGAAAACCTTAGCAACCGAAAGTGTAGGATTTATACAGAGAGCATGGCAGGGGATTGGGTTATGAGCAGGGGGGCCCTTTGGGAGGAATTTACCTTTTAAAACGAGAGGGGGAACAGGTGCTCTGGAAATGGTTTGTAGCTGCACAAGGGTGGGTGGCATTCCTGGAGGGAAAGGTTACTCAGATTAACAACACTCTGCTGAAAATGATGACATCCTGGCTCTGTCATTAAAACAGGTGGCTGTCATTACGGCTGCTTGCTCGTAATGGGAAGATAATACAGGCAGAGAGAGATTTATATAGGCCCCAGAAAGATGAAATTGCACATAAAGGAGGAAACAAAGCATAAAGAGAGCCAGCTGGGGGGGTTTCTCTCCCCACAGGACTGTACGTGACACTCATTAATGGAGTAGCATTTGTGTCACTCTATCCAGAGGCTTACATTACCGACAGAGCTTGCATTTCTTTAGGTTTATTCAAATATCATTTGAGGAGAATTTTTTCTCTTCTTTGAATGTTTTTCTTCCATTTACTAGAGTAGTAAGTATAAAAAATTGACTGTATATGACAAAAATTACCTCTCTTCTTTTCTGACAAATCATATTGGCTGCTTAGCAGATGGCTGGAAATTGGGGGTTGCCTCCTGATAATGATAAAGGGTTCCCATACTAGGCGAAGTTACTGGTGGGCCAACATGCCCTATTTTTCACATATACACTATGGAATACTACTCAGCCATAAGAAATGATGACATCGGATCATTTACAGCAAAATGGTGGGATCTTGATAACATGATACGAAGCGAAATAAGTAAATCAGAAAAAAACCAGGCACTGCATTATTCCATACGTAGGTGGGACATAATAGTGAAACTAAGAGACATTGATAAGAGTGTGGTGGTTACGGGGGGGAGGGGGGAATGGGAGAGGGATAGGGGGTGGGGAGGGGCACAAAGAAAACTAGATAGAAGGTGACAGAGGACGATCTGACTTTGGGTGGTGGGTATGCAACATAATTGAACGACAAGATAACCTGGACTTGTTATCTTTGAATATATGTATCCTGATTTATTGATGTCACTCCATTAAAAAAATAAAATTATAATTAAAAAAAAAGGAGATAAAAAGATAAAATATAAAAAATATTTTCTACTTTAATAAACACTTATGTGGTGCTAGTTATTGCCAGGTACTGTTCTAAGCATCTTATAAAGTTTTAACTCATTTAACACTCACAATAACACTTTTAAAGTAAATACTGTCTTTTTCTCCATTTACAGTGACTTGTCCGAGGTCACGCAGCCAGTGCACATGGCGTTGGGGCCCCAGCCCAGGCAGGCCTTTCCAGAGGCCATGCTCCTGACCCTCCAATGCACTGGCTACACTAGACACGTTTTGTTCATTTTCAGTTTTAAGGGTCATTTAAACTATTCCTCTGCCCCCTCTCTGAATCTCTCTTCTGGCAAGAACACATTTTAAAATCTCAGCCTATTAGACGTTGTTGCATTATAGGTCGGTAAGATACGAGAATCGCACTTAAACTTGAGCGGACCGTGGTATTCTTCATTTCATGGGGCATCTTTAAAATGTGCGGTGCATGGCACAGTCAGACCTTCAGAGCCCTGCTCTGCTTGCTTTGTGTACAGTCAGCAGAGGTGAGGTAACCTTTTAAATCCATTAGGAGTGCATGCACTCTCTCTCACACATAAAAGATCAACCCAAAATTTCAGATGTGCCTCCACACTGACTTCAGCCGGCCCCTTCGCTGCTTCTCCATGCAATTGAGAGCATCTTCTTTGGCCATCCTGAGCACATTTTTCCTGGAGATTTAGAACTGAGCGGGTGCAGATGGAGGCAGGGTAATTTACCCTTTTCCTCCCACTCCCTTTTCACCATTTGACACAAGACATGAACAGTTCTTTCGCCTTACAATGCCTAGCCAGATTGCCAAGTAATTACCTTGATTGATGAGGACGATAGTAGAAGGTAATGCAAAACATACTTGTTAGCTAAGGATGGTCAGATTATCACTCCCATAATTTGTAAATCATTTCATGTTGTGTTGGATACCTAACAAGCAGATTGAAGAGGTGATGGTGTCTTATAACTTTTGTGGCCTTAGTGCCTAGAACAATGTTTTTTAATATTTGTGGAATAAAGAAATTAATGAATAAATGAGTACCTAGCACCTAGGTCCCTAGCACCCAGAGTACTCCCTTCTGGAAGAGATTTAAGAATGCCTTCCACTTCCTGCTTTTCAGGCGATAGTACTATAATGAGACCAAATAGACATCTGTATCGCAAGTGCCTGAGAGAAATGTGGCGTTTTAGAAGAGTGAGGAAATGCTTTCAGTTTGGAGGACTGAGAAAGCCTTTCTGAGGAGGATATTGGAGAGAGCTGGGAGAGGACAGGTGAGGCTCAAGAAGCAGGAGACAGGGGTGCTCAGGGTGTGACAGAAAGATTGCACGGGATTGGCTGGAGTTTTAGCTATGTTCAGGTTATACAAGGGAACAATGATGCAGAGCCCAGTTTTGACACATTGTAGGGCGTGGTAACTACAAAACTGGGGTGCTTGTGTCTGGGACACCAAGCAACAAGGAACAGTTGAAGATTTTGAAGCCAAGATCACAACTTGCTTTGACAACGTGAAGCTCATTAAAGTCTGGAGTGAAGGGCAAATCTGGAGGCAGAGTGATCAGTTAGGGGGCTGCTAGAGTTGTCCTGAGGAAGGAAAATTAGAATGATGATGGCAGCTGTGGGTATGGAAAGAAAGGATGTCTCAGAGGTATAATTTATAGGTCTCTAAAGTATTTGGTTAAGAGCAAAAAACAAAGGAGGATTGAGTTACATCTAAAAGTTGGAACCAGGGTACTGGTGGTCAAGAAATAGGGCAGCCAAGAGGGAAGAGAGGAGAAGCAGCAGAGTTGAGTTTGGTGAATAGAGAATAATAGTGCTGGGATTCAGCGGTTCGCACTGGTTTGGCAGAACCGATTCCTAATTTTTGTTAGTTCAATGACCAGTTGTTAAAATGGCTCTTGGAATCAGGGTTCTCTCTAAGGTGGGCGCCTGAGTAGCTGCCCAATGTGGAAATCACAATATACATTTCTTACTCTTTTTTAACATTCATCTGCACAACAGAGTATTCTAAGTGCCCGTTGTAATGTTTATTCATCCCTCGGTGAAAAAATTTTGATGGAACTATGCTTGTAATAGTTATTTATTCATTTCATAAAACTCATTATACCTTTGATGAAATACTACATTTTAATTCCCTTGCGTTTGTTACTTCAGTAAACAAACATGTAACGTAAAGAGAAAAAGTGTTGCACAACCAGGAGGTGACAAGCTGTCATTTGTTTCAGCTTTGTGTTACAAAGTATGGAAATAGCTTAAATAACAGTTTTATTGTTTTTTGTCAGGTATTATTTAATATATTTCATTAATATTTTAACACACTTTTTTATAACATAATCTAGTTTTGTGTACCTCTTTTATTGTTCTTATTTAAGTAATGCATAAAATACTAAATGACCTTTTGGTATTTGGTTGTTTTACACTTAAAACAGTTATTAGGGAAGAGAACCAGT
The DNA here is from genome assembly GCF_036850765.1 of Saccopteryx bilineata. Lineage (NCBI taxonomy): Eukaryota > Metazoa > Chordata > Mammalia > Chiroptera > Emballonuridae > Saccopteryx > Saccopteryx bilineata. The sequence goes on from NC_089494.1 coordinate 152,865,312, forward strand.
TGTTAAATTATTTGAATCCACCACTGAAATAGTCATTCATAAAGTTAACTCTTGGAAGACAGAGAGGTATGGGCCCAAGTTATGGAGCTCAAAGTCATTTCCTCGGAAGGAACAAATAAAGAGAGAATGAGTCACGACCCTAGGGGAAAATAAGTGACATGAGGTATGTGAGAAAGGCTTACACACAAGTCAACAAGAATAGTAGTCATTAATATCTGTGAGCACAAGGCAGCCAATGACAGAAACTCATACTTCCTCAATGGTGACCAGAATATACTCCCATCTTCCCCAGTGAGTTTGCAGAGCTGTGTGAATAGTGAGCCCACCGGGTCTGTTCAGCCCAGGGGGTACATTCACACTGACTTCAGAATGACTCTTGGTGGGAGGGCAGGCCTCCCTATCTCCACTGCCTAGTGACCGTAGTGACAATGGGTGGATTCGTGGGTGTTAGAATTCAACAGTCCTCTCACTGGTTTCCCTGCTTTTACCCTAAACTCCTTAGTCTCTTCCAACACAGCAACAAGAATATGATGTCAATATAAGATTTAGACCAAGTCACTCCTCCCCTCAGTCTCACTAGACAAACGCCACAGCACTTCTAAGCATTGTGGAGCCTTCTGCAGTCTGGCCAGGAAGCTGGGCCTCATCACCTGCTGGTCTCCGTTGGTCACCCTGCTCCACCTTGGCCAGCCCCTCTGTCCCCCTTGCTCCTCTCTCACACCTGCCTTGGAGTTTTTACAATGGAATAATCTTTGCTCAGGTAGACTTCTGTCTCTCATCTTCACCCCTTTACAGGGTTTTGCTCAGATGTCACCTTTGTGGGGACTTTCCATGAAGTCCCATTTAAAACCACACTCCACCCCAACCTGCCCAAGGATTTCTTTCTCCCTCTCTCGCCCCTCTCTTCCTCTGACAACACAGCAATGACTAGAGCACGGATGCCAGCCAGACTGCCCGCCCGGGGGTAATCTTGGCTCTTCTATTTCCAAGATACATGACATGAACCTCTTGAAGCCTCTGTATTCTCATTCATAAAATAGGAATATAATAATAATAAGGTTGTCTTGAGAACAGGATAGGTTCACATATAAAAAGTGCTTAGAACACTGTATGAGACGTATAAGCTCTATAGGAAAGGTAAGTTATTGTTCCATACCATTTACTACCAGTGAGCATGTTAAATATTTACTAGATAATTTTTGTTTGTTGGCCTATCTCTTCCCAATAGAATGTGAACTCCACTAAAGCAAAAAATTTTTATCTTTTGTTCTATCTTCTGTTTCCCCTGGGCCTAGAATGAGGCCTAGCATATAGTAAGTGCTCAATATATATTTGTTGAAGTAATAAACATCATTGTTGTTTTCTCATTTTTGTCTGGTTTGCTTGACCTTGGCATTAGGAAGAATAGAATTCATAAGTTGACAACATCTGTTGGTTCTGGGTCAGGATTTTGGTATTAGATTTTAAACAGCTATTGCAGCACAATTCCTTCTCTGAGGTTCCTCCAGAGACTGAACTGCTTCCCACTTCTCAAAACATGTTTCTTTATGTAATACAAAAGGCCCTTTGGTTTAAGTCAGTTCTGGTGCTTTGATCATTGGGTCCACTAACTTCCCAAATACCATATCTCAGTTCCCAATGCTCCCCAGTGGTTCCGAGAAGCAGTGAACCTTCTCAATCACCTGTCTATTCGTGGGCCAGTCTCAGGCCGTAGATGATGTCACTGAGCCAGTTATCAATCGTTTTTTACAGTACTCTCTGATCCCTCATACAGCAAATAGTTGCCTATGGTTGGTGGGATGGGCCGGAACATTAGGGCAGAAATAGATTCTGGATTTTTGGTTCCCTTTGTGAGTATGTACTGTGTCCTTCATCATTCACCAAGGTGCCACAGAACTGACACATATCCAAAAATATCCTCCTGTAGGACAATCCAGTACCTGATAAGACATCATTACTTCTTCTCCCTGAAAGCCCTTCTAAATGTAATATTTTGTCAGAGAACATAAGAACCTTCCAGTAGTCCATTTTCCTAACGAGAGGCTGAAAGGTGGCATGGACCATGAAGTCCAGTGAGGCATCCTCTCAAACTGGAAAAATTCCACATGCAGAGCGCTAGTCTCTTCTTCCTATTCTTCTCTGCCCACCCCTCAACATCATACAGAAGACCCCTGACTCTGCACAAGCTAGTAACGCAGTCTAACTGCCACTGCTCTAGACTTAACCGGCTGGGTGAGCTAGAAGACAATTCTCTTTGCTCCCAGCCTCCGTCTAGCTGTAGGTGAAGGCATATAGGATATGCAGTGGAAATGAGCCATATGCCAGTCACTACTCGACATAGCTCATACTAGGATAATGATTAGAAGGGGCTAGACTTAGTATGGATCCAAGATTCTGGCCCATTACCACTATGGTGCCCACTTCTCTCAGTTCTGACTGGGGATGAGTCTCTGCATGTTACCAAAAACACAAGAAAGTGGGCAAGTTAGCACATGTGGAAGGATTTATGGGGACCGTTTCCAGAGCACAGCCTGGCTGTACCCTCTTTGCCTATGATGCTACAATTCTTGGACTGACCCGAAATAGCCCTTCTCCCCAGCACAGCTCATGCTGCTGTTGGTTTCTCTACCACCAGGAAGTGAATGAGTTTTACATCTTGCCATTAAATGTCTTTCTTACCCAAATTAGAAGCAGGAAATGGAATAGCCTCAGAAGGATGCTCTGTAAGTTAGGCCTGAAACTATGTGTCTTTGAAAGAAACATTTGTATTGTCCTTACACTTTGGGGCTGCCAGAACCTCACACTGTCTTGTGATGGCACCTTCTATCTTGGCCATAAAATTATATTCTGCTGTTCTATCAAGCTTTTTATAGCTTTATGGGCTTCATCTTTTCTTCCTTCAACTGAATTAGCTGTTTTCTGAACATTGAGGATGTTCAGAGGCCAAGGTTAAGTCTGGCCATCCTTCCTTTGGGGATAGGGTACTCATTCTCTGCACCAGGTTCCCAGCTTACTTTGTACCCAATAGTCTGAACCTCTCAGACCCCTTCACTCTACCTGTCCACATCCCTCACTAAAACAAGCAAACTACCTTTACAAGTAGTCATGTTTTACCTTCTAAATCACGGAAACTTGCAAACTCCCCATGATCCTTCTAAATGTGATCAAACCCCTGTTTAAACTTCTTTTGTCCCAGGCATTAGCTATAAATGTTCTCAGTTGCCTCTATACTTAATTAAAAGCTGAGGTATCTAAAGGGGAAGCATATTCTCTATGTATTCTAAATACTGCTTTGACCTCACTTCCCCCAGATGAATACATATACAGTAGGTAAACCAGTATTTATTCAAAGAGAATCAAAGTGAGAGGAGGGACAGTCTTCAAAGGGAGAAGGAAATGTGGGGTGAAAAATATTTGGCATGTGCTATGGCCTGAATACTTGTATCCCCCCAAAAAATGTGTATGTTGAAATCCTAACCCCCAAAAATGATGCTAATAGTGGGTGGGGCCTTTAGAAGGTGATTAAGTCATGAAGGTGGAGCCCTCACGAATGGGATTAGTGCCTTTATAAAAGATGCTCCAGAAGGACCCTTATCCTCTCTTGTAATGTGAAGACACAAGGAGAAGATGCCATCTATGAACCAGGAAGAGGGGCTTTAAGAGAACATGACCGTGCTGGCCCATTAAAAGTGAACTTTCCAGTCTCCAGAACAATGAGAAATAAATTCCTGTTGCTGATAAGGGGCAGAGAAATAAATTCCTGTTGTTGACAAATATCTGGGGTGTTTTATTTCAGCAGCCGAAGTGGACTAAGACAGCATGAGAAGGTCGAGGGGCAGAACTCGGGCGTGCCCCATATAAATGTTCTCTTCTTCTCTAAACCTGCCTCATCCAGCCTTCTCCAAACTCATCTCCTTCCCATAATCTTTCTTTCTTTTTAAATCTCTGTTCAGCTCCCCAAACCCTTGCATTTTCGAGAATAACCTTTCAGTCCCGATAGGTTGTGACTCTAAGGGGTCACTCCCAAACCTTGTTTCACCACTGTGGACAAGAGAGGGGACACTGAGTGTAAAGCACAAGACAGGAGGTATAGACAGGGGATGGCAGAAGGAGTTTCACTTAGGGGTACAGAAGTTCTTTTTTTTTTTTAATCCCACCAAGAAATTCACACTGATCACACCACAAGGATCAGCTTCTAGCTGAAAGCCTGTATAAGAGCCTCACATTCTTCTGGTTGACAAAACTTTGACTTTTTTTTTTTTTTTTAAACCAGTATTTTTTTTTTAATTTTTTTATTTTTTTTTTATTTTATTTTATTTATTCATTTTAGAGAGGAGAGAGAAAGGAAGAGAGAGAGACAGAGAAGGAGAGAGAGAGGAGAGAGAGAGACAGAGAGAGAAGGTGGGGAGGAGCTGGAAGCATCAACTCCCATATGTGCCTTGACCAGGCAAGCCCAGGGTTTCGAACCAGCGACCTCAGCATTTCCAGGTCGACGCTTTATCCACTGCGCCACCACAGGTCAGGCATAAAACTTTGACTTTTTTTATGCTGAGAGAGCATTTCTCCTTTTTCTGACCCTGGGTTGCTTGAGGGCTTATTCTGATGACCCTGACAATGCAGGGAGCCTGCATCAGCATTCCTGAGTGTATCCCCATCCACAGGAGGGATATAGGGGAGCCCTAAGGCATACTTTTCCATCTCAACTGTTTACAGGCTCCATGTGCATCTATCTGCCTTCATTCTGTTTTCTGGAGCAGAGTGGACGCTTGAGCTGGGGAAGGACCATGATCTGAGTGGTAATTCAAGTGTTTTGTGTCTTTAAATTGCCTGACCCCCAGAGAGCATTACTGAGGGAACACAAGAAAGTATCACAGGTGGCTTGAAGCCCTTTAGAAACATCTGTTTCTGTCCATGATATGAGCAAACACTGGATCTGAGTCGCTGGGGCAAGAGGCTTCATTCAGCCTGCTGAGATTTCAGATGGGAGCCAGGACAAAGGGCAGAGGAACTACGTGATGTTCTCATAAAAAGTAGCAACTCGGGGGAGATGTGTGTAGTTTGTGGGGTTGGGAAGCATGTATGATTTCTTCAATACTAGTCAGCCACCCAGCAACTGCCCTTTGCAGGGAACTATGGAAGAATTGCAAGGATCTCACAAGGGAGATATAAAGAGTGACTATTTCTATGATTTCCCACTGATACCACCTTTTTTTGAAAATTGAATACCATTTTCTTATTTGTCATTTTTGCATGTAAAATCGCAACTTATGTAATTAATTGCCTCAGGCAAGAAGTACAAAGCATAAAAGTTCAATTAAAATCTATAAGACAGAACAGCAGCAACTATCTGCACATAAAAAAATGCCTATTGTTAAAAATGCCTGTTATGAAGGTAGGTCATGCATGGTGGCCTTCCATCTAGGCCTGTGCTGAACAAAAGTAGAAGTTCCATGAGCAAACTCCTTGTAAGTCAAGTTTGAGAATAGCCAGATTTTAGCTTTGTATTATGAGTACATAGCAGCGGTTACTCTCTCTCTCAATAGTATATGGTAACTGGTGAAAACAGCTCATGTCCATTGCTGGCCTTCTGTATTTCATGATGTGTTATTTAGCTAGACCCTCGGTGCCTCTAAAAGCCAGTGACCAAAACCATCAGAATAAATTATTCAAGCTTACTGAGAGCTCACCTTAAGGGCCAATATTTAAGCCCTAATTTTAATGAGTTTCTGTTCAGTGCACAGCCACCAGCTAAAGAGAAGGGTGATTGGGTGAGTGAGCCCAGCTTCATGCCTGTGCTCCTCTGAGGACACGGGCTGTGAAGGTCGAAAATCATAGCCCTCCCCAATTCCATGCCTCTGTTCAGTCTTTCTAGTTGAGCTGGTATCTTCCTTTAAAGCCAATTCTTTTGCTCTTGAGCAAAGAGGAAAGAAGGCCTCTTGTGCTTTCCCATTGAAATTGCACACTAGGGGCCTTGAGAGAGAGGGAAAAAATAAAGAGGCTGTCTTCTGTTCTATCTTTCTCAACCCTGCACCTGCCCCTTTTGGTCCAGCAGCCCAGCTGTAATTAAGCCACCACCAAGCAAACACGAGCAGCAAAGAGGAAAAGGCACTCTGTGTGAAAAGATGTCTAGGTTGTTTTTTTTTGTTTTTGTTTTTTTTTTAATTTTTACAGAGACAGAGAGTGAGTCAGAGTGAGAGATAGACAGGGACAGACAGACAGGAATGGAGAAATGAGAAGCATCAATCATTAGTTTTTCGTTGCGCATTGTGACACCTTAGTTGTTCATTGATTGCTTTCTCATATGTGCCCTGACCATGGGCCTTCAGCAGACCGAGTAACCCCTTGCTTGAGCCAGCGACCTTGGGTCCGAGCTGGAGAATTTTTGCTCAAACCAGATGAGCCCATGCTCAAGCTGGCGACCTCGGGGTCTCGAACCTGGGTCTTCCACATCCCAGTTCGATGCTCTATCCACTGCGCCACCGCCTGGTCAGGCTAGGTTTAATCTCCAAAATGCCGGATTCCCCCTTTGTGCTCTGCACTTCAAGTTTCTGAGGTTGTCCTAACAGCCAGGGCTCCGCCCTTAATGGAGAGGATGGAGAGTGTAGGGCAAACACAGTCAAAATAGCACCAAGCCAGAGCAGTTTTTTGGGTCATACCCAATGTGTGGCTGCCCTCAGGTATGGGAGTGATGGCCCCAGAGCTTCTCTGCAGGCATCCAAGGAGAATATCTGTGGACATTTTCATGTGTCAGGAAATAGCAACCGGGCATCACTGTGCCTGAAATACTGTCTGGGTTGTACATTCAAAAGAAAGAGCCATGTCATAAAAAAAAACTCTGAATTCTTACCTGTCAGAGTTTTCACCTATTATTCACTTTTCTCATCACAGCTGTGCAATCCAGACCAACTCAGAGAAGAGCCAAATTCCCACCCCTTTAAAAGATGGGGTATTGGACCATACCTCAAAGAAAGCAGCTACAGTTGCACGTGGCTTTGAATTTGGAGCCTCCTGAGGTAAAGAAGGCAACTGTTAGAGAAGAAAGTAAGAGAGGGAAGAAGAAAGACAGGGATTAGAAAGATGGCAGGGCCTACTACCTTGCAAAGTGACCTCTCCAGGGGGCTTTCAGAAACTGTTTATTGTTCTTTTCTCTACATAAATATTTTAACATTTATTTCTGTCTAGCTACATCTATTTATTTATAAAAAATTAATGACGTCAGCCTAGCGTGCGGAGGACCCGGGTTCGATTCCCGGCCAGGGCACATAGGAGAAGCGCCCATTTGCTTCTCCACCCCTCCGCCGCGCTTTCCTCTCTGTCTCTCTCTTCCCCTCCCGCAGCCAAGGCTCCATTGGAGCAAAGATGGCCCGGGCGCTGGGGATGGCTCTGTGGCCTCTGCCCCAGGCGCTAGAGTGGCTCTGGTCGCAACATGGCGACCCCCAGGATGGTCGCAACATGGCGACGCCCAGGATGGGCAGAGCATCGCCCCCTGGTGGGCAGAGCGTCGCCCCCATGGTGGGCGTGCCGGGTGGATCCCGGTCGGGCGCATGCGGGAGTCTGTCTGACTGTCTTTCCCTGTTTCCAGCTTCAGAAAAATGCAAAAAAAGAAAAAAGAAAAAAAAAAAATTAATGAGTATAACATAGTCCAGATAAAAAAAAAAGATTAGTTATTTTAAGTGGCAACTTTAAAGTTATTTTTAATCAAGCATTTGTAAAGCATAATTATGGCCTATGGCTTTATAGGAGAAAAGTATAGTTTTAAAAATTAAGCAAAGATAGAATGGAGAAGTGATGCACTGACTGTTGTTCCCCATTTGGCCTATGTGTAATTAATTTTCCTCATTCTTCCAATAATCAGGCATCCAGAATAATGTCTACATTTTTCAAGGGCCCAGGTTTGGTGGTAGTAAAAAAACAATGTTAGAGAAAAACAGATTGGTGAGTTGTTTCAGATGTCTGCATAATAGAAAAACAGCAATAAAAGTGCCATCACCTACATATATTGTAGGAAGATAGAATGCAGTGCTCATCACAGATGAATGGTTAGTCTCATTCTGTCCTAGACCCATAATCAATTGTACATCATTAACAAGACACAAAATCTTTACTAATTAGCTTTTATGATTATATTGTTATTGCACTGAGGCATTTAAAGCATTGGAGATAAAGAAGATAAGATGCCCACAAAAAAAGAAATTCTTTGGAACAGGGGGAAATAGTGCCTTATCACCCATATCATCTTCAGAAATTTTCACTCTCTCACTGTTATTTTAAATTCACTTCATTTGTAATTTTTAATTCACTTCGCAGTGAAGATTAATATTTTTAGTAAATGAGTGACAACTGTTGAAAAGAGCTAGAAGAATAGCAAATATGCTTTCACACCAGGAAAACGGGAAGAAATTCAGCTGTTGAAGTTATCTAACAAGAATAATTGTTCATCTTCTCTTTGAACTCTTCAGTTCTGTCTTTTTCTTACCCTATGTATAACTCCTTATAAATGTTCTTCTCTAAATATATGAAATAGTATTCAGCCAATTAAAAAAGAGTTAGATTCAGACCTTCCAACAGGATCTATATCCAATGGATCAAAGATTTAAATACAAACTATAAAACAATAAACTTATCAGAAGAAGCTATGGAAGATTCTGGGGTGACATCAGAAAGAGAAAGCTTTTTTAAAACCATAATATAAAACCCAAAGCCATTAAAGAAATATGAGAAAAATTCAACTCCAAAGAAAGAAAATTCTGCATGGCAATCTATGTAGCAAATAAAGAACAGAAGAGCAATAAGCAAAGTAAAAAATAAATGACAAACTAGAAAAAAATATTTGCAATTCATATCACAGACCAAGGCCTGCTATCTCAAATATATAAAGAGCTGCTATAAATCAAAATGACAAAGACCATCAAACCAATAGAGAAACGGGATCCAAAGGATATGAATAATCATTTCCCAGGAAAGGGTAGTCATATTGTTCCAAAAACGTATGAAAATATGCACAGTTGTTCACATAATAAGGTGAATGCAAATTAAAATACATGGAGATACCACTTTTGATTATCAGATTGGCAAATATCAGAAAGTTTGACAAGAGACTGTGTTGATGGGGGCATAAGAAACAGGCCCTCTCATTGCTGATCTGAATATAGATTGATACAAAATCTATGGAGAACAATTTAGCATTTTCTAACCAAATAACAAATGTACAAATCCTCTGATCCAGCAATTCCATTTCTATGAATTTATCCCATAGATACATTTGTGTGAAAAAACTTATTTAACTTATCCTTTCTTACATTGTTTGTAAAAGAAAATGCTAGAAAACAACCTAAATGCCCCTCAGTGGAGAACTGGTTAAATCATAAGACATCAATTCAGTGCAATAGTATATTTCTGTCGAATAAAAATGAGGATCTTCTTTATGTACAGATTTGGAAAAAATCCCCAAGATGTATTGTTAAATGGGAAAAAAAAACAATATATAGTGAAGAGTACATAAATATTTTGTTCAAAAGGGGGGAAATACCATGTAGACCTATTGTTGCTTTAAAAAGATAAATACTAGGCCCTGGCCAGTTGGCTCAGTGGTATAGCGTTGGCTCAGCATGTGTAAGTCCCGGGTTCTATTCCCAGTCAGGGCACACAGGAAAAGCAACCATCTGCTTCTCTCCTCTCCATCTCTCCCTCCTCTCTTCCCCTTCCCCAGCCATGGCTCAGATGGAGCAAAGTTGTCCCCAGGTGCTGAGGATGGCTCCCTGACCTCTCCTTAGGCACTAAAATAGCTCAGTCGCCAAGCAACAGAACAGTGGCCCAGACTGGCAGAGCATTGCCTGGTAGGGGGCTTGCCCATTGGATCCTGGTCAGGGTGCATGCAAGAGTCTGTCTCTGCCTCCCCACTTCTCACTTAATAATAAGAAAAACAGAAAAGGTAAATACTAATTCACAGTTCTTGAAAGATTAAAACCCCTTTCCAAAGGCTCCAAATAGACAGCATTTCTCCATTTCTATTATCTTTCCTCCTGGCTTCAGCAATCTATACAAGGTTAAGGATACATTTTTAAAGCATTCTTTGTTGATTGCCTACTAGAACTTTCATAGATCTATCTTTAAATTTCACATGGCTTTTGAAAAGATGGTATTATCTCCACTTTACAGATAAGAAAACTGAGACTCAGAGAAGATAAATAACTTGCTCAAGGCCGCATGGCTAAGAAATCTCAAAGCCAGTGTTTGAAAACAAGTCTGTCTGGATCTAAAGTATGTGTATGCCTCTCACTCAACCATAGTAGGAGCCCATGTGAACTGAGAAAATGCAGTTTTTATCTCTCGCTGGTGGACTTTGCAACTTCCTAAAACCTGTCCCAAATCTACTGACCCAACCTGCCAGAATAGAGCCTTTCTGTGTGGGCTTTGCAAAGCTCCTTGGGCGAGCCCCATACAAGAAGTTCAGAACCACTGCCACTCAGGAGCTGCCACATGCTCACAGTCAGTCTTTTTATCGTCAGACAATAATGTGAAGGAACTACTGTCACAGATGCACTAGCCTGACCTTAGAGAGAGAGATTAAATAATCAGCCCAGGTCATACAGCTAGTAATGGGGTGGGACTGAGATCTAAAGTCAAGTCGTCCAACTCCCAGGCTGTTGCCCTTTTGCTATCTTCTTAGCCTTATCCTGTGCTCCTATACAGGAATCCCATAAAACAAGACATTGGAATATTGTTGTTGGGACATGATGATGTTCATGTAGTTCGAGGTATAAGGGACCACAGGGGCTTCTTCCTATTCTTCAGGAGGAAACCAGGTTCAGAGAGGCAAAGGTGACACAAGCTTAAATACTTAACAGAACTCCTCACTTCCTGCCAGGTCCATCAATGCAAATCAGGTCATTATTGGAATTGTTCAGACCTACGTTAGGAAAAATTACACTTGTTAGAAAGAAATGGGAAAGGGCAACTGAGAATGTATTTGCCCTGACGTTTGAAGTTGCTTTCTGTGCATGGATCAGTTTACAGACATTTCAATCACAAAGTACTTCTTCCTTATTTTCTCTGTGTTTGATGGGAAGCTTACCAGATGTCGAAACAGAGTTATTTTAGTTTATGGCTGTCACAAAATTGTTTTTAATAAGAATTGAACAAAAGATGAGTGAAAGCTTAGTCTCTTCATTCTATTTTAAGAGAGGCCCATATTCAGTTTTAAGATTTTTTATAGAGAAAATGCTTTGCTGTCACAAACAGTGTTCCAGGTGCCATATTTACCTCCATATTTTTCTCCCTTTGTAACAGTAATTTCCCCCTGGGTGGCAGCCATTAAATGGCCCAGTCTTGGGAATAGCCAAGAGTTGGATCAAATTCCATTTCTGCCTCTTAGAAGCAGTGTGACCTGCAGCAACTGTCTTAACTTCTCTGAAGGCCGGTTGTTAAAATTCTCTGTCATGGTGTTAAATGGTATCTCCTGGGCAGGATTGTGAGGCAGGCAGTTCAGTGTACTGCCAGCTGTCAGGTGCCACCAAAGTGGTTTGTGCATGGTTGATGCCCCTTAAATTTTAGGTCCTCTTATAAGGAAACAAACTCAGTGACCGGCCCCAGGTCCATTCTCTGAGCATTCAGGACCAAGTCTAGAATCTTCTGCAGGGCAGCTCTCTAAGTATTTAAAAGCAACCTTCTTCTTTGACTCGTCTCTGGAGTTCTTGACTTTTCCACATATGTTAATTCTTTGTCTCTTTATCATTTAACCAGTTTTCTCACTCATATACACAAACTGGTTTATGTATTTAGCTATGACCTAAGGTACTGGTTAACTTATTGAAAGAAGTCAATTACTAGTAAAGGTATATTAGGGCTGTGATAGAATTAGTGTTCTTTTTGTGTGTATGTGTCCTCAGGGAGCCATTCACTCTCGGAAGGATGATCCCAGAATGCCTTTTGTTTGAATGTAAAAGGATGAATTGATTCACCTGTGAAGCAATGTGAGCTAAGACAGTGAGAACCCCATTGGGATTAACCAGGTTGTGCTTAAAGCAACCATTCAGTTCTCGTGAATTGTCAAATAGCATCCTCTCTGTCTATCTCTTTCTCTTTCTCTCACTGTCTCCTCCCTCCTTCCCACCCCTCCCCTTCTCTATCCCTCTCCCTAGGAATGAACAAGACAGGTCACAGGTCAAGATCAGTGTGTGACCTCTGTGAGGGAGAAAAAAAAATTTTTTCTTTTTACCCTTCTAACTTTTCTGGCTAGCCAAATTGACATGAGATAGACTAACAGGAGAAAATAACTAAATTTATTACAATACACATAAATCAGGCAATTGAGTCATATATGCTATCTTGAGCTAAGAAGAGAGAGGGATAGTGTTTAGGACTTTAAAGCGATGGTAGATAATTCACAGGCAGATAAGGAGCAAACATTTGCTAAACAAATTTTTGCCCAGTCACCAAGAAACAGTGGGACACAGAGGAGAATGTAATAAACAGACTCGGCTAGGTTCCTCCTGTCTGCCACACTTAGTTTGTATTATGCTAACATGATAGCACCCTTCCTTTAAGTAGGTTTTTCTATCCAAATTCTTTTCAACAAATAAGGGGGAGGGCCTCTGAGTCTTTTGTTTTTTAAAAAAATCAGTATTCCACCTTAACTCTTACCAGGAGAATACTTTAAGCAATGACTTCTACTTTCCCACCTATTAGTAAAATGACTGATAATTGACCAGGTTGTTCAGATTTTTATCTATATTCAATACAGTTTTTCAAAGATGTTTGTAGCTGGGAGACAGAAACTGCTAGGAGGTCAGAACAGATGTGAACCTTTTCTCACAAACTAAGTTTGAGACCATGTCTCTACTGCATTTGCTTTGCATGCCATGGTGATATTATGAAACTAAACACTAAAATCACTTCAAATGGCTCAGAAGAAAGTCATTTTGTGAAGTATTGTTAGTGTTGCTCTTCTTGTTATCTGTTTCAGAGGTGTGCGGGGACTTGAGGAATGTTTATGAAGTGTTCCACAGGCTGGGATGAAGTAGACAGATTAAATGTGAATGACCGTTGAGGAGTAAGTCATTGAGGCTGGATGAAAGCTGTACTCCATCAAGGAAATGTTTAGACCCAAATAAGCATGTATCTGTCTCTTTGTCCAGCTGTCTAGAGAGTAGGCTGTACATAGAGAATTGAACAAGTTTCAACAATAAAGAGAAGCTTGTTGGAGCGTGAGGGAGATGTTTCACTGAAATCTGCGCTTGGCATCTTCCCAGTCAGTGCTGTGCAGCTGAATTCTCAGGGATCTCTTCTCGGAAGTACTCTGTATACCACTTCATTTACTTTTAGAAAGAACCACATTTTATAAGGGGAACACAGAGCAAACAATGGAGCCAGGGAGATGAAAGTGAGAAACCCAGCCATCTGCCCAAGATATTTTGCTCCCCAACCTGAAGTTCTTCAGCGCTAGCTCATGGAACATCGAGCATCCTAACAGAACTATGACAGAGAGCCCCTGATTCCAAACTGCACTGCCCGCCTCCCCTTTAAAGTGTCACCTCATTGCTCTGTCTTTCAAATATGCTGGAAAGCAAAGAATAGGGCCACAACAGCACTCCAATGTGTGTGTGTACTGTGCTTGTTCGGCATGTCAAAAACTGGGCCAGTACATTTTTCTAGTCCCAAGAAGTTCCATATCCAGTTTAATATGCCATGGACTAAATGTTTATATCTGCCCAAAATTTACATCTTGAAATCCTAATCCCCAATGTGGTGATATTTGGATGTGGGGCCTTTTGTGAAGTGTTTAGATCCTGAGGGTAGAGCTGCTTGAAGAAGAGATGAGAGAGATGATCTCTCTCAGTCACATGAAGACATGGTAGAAAGGCAACCTTCTGAAACCCAGGAGGAGGCCCTCACTAAGAACCTACTCAGCCAGCAGCCTGCTTTCAGACTTTCAGCTCCAGAACTTTGAGAAATAAATGTTAGCCATTTAAACTACTTTATCTGCAGTATTTTTATTAGAGAAGCCCAAACAGACCAAGACAAATACCTTTTGAGGCACTTCACAATGATGGCCTCCTGCATGTCAGTCATCAAGGTCATCCACTTTATTAGGGCCCACTAGTTTCTTTTTATTTATTTACTTTTTTTATTTTTTAGCGAAAGAGAGACACACAGACAGACAGAAAGGGATAGACAGACAAGAAGGGAGAGAGATGAGAAGCATCAACTTGTGGTTGCGGCACTTTAGTAATTCATTGCTTTCTTATACATGTCTTATGGGGGGGGCGCTTCAGCTGAGCCAGTGACTCCTTGCTCAAGCCAGCAACCTTGCACTCAAGCCAGAGACAATGGGGTCACATCTATGATCCCATGCTCAAGCCGGCAACCCCACACTCAAGCTGATGAGCCTGTGCTCAAACTGAAGACTTTGGGATTTTGAACCTAGGTCTTCATCATCCCAGATCAATGCTCTATCCACTGCGCCACCTCGTGGTCAGGCCCCACTAGTTTCTTTTTTTTTTTTATGAATAAATTTTTATTTTAATGGGGTAACATCAATAAATCAGGGTACATACATTCAAAGAAAACATTTCCAGGTTATTTTGTCATTTAGTTCTGTTGCATACCCATCACCTGAAGAGAGATCGTCCTCCGCCACCCTCCATCCAGTTCTCTCTGTACCCCTCCCTCTCCCCCTCCCACTCTCCCTCCTTCCCTCCCCCCACCCCCCGTAACCACCACACTCCTGTCCATGCCTCTTAGTCTCACTTTTATGTCCTACCAATGTATGGAATCCTCCAGTTCCTGTTTTTTTCTGATTCGCTTATTTCACCCCGTACAATGCTACCAAGACTCCACCATTCCGCTGTAAGTGATTCGATGTCATCATTTCTCCTAGCTGAATAGTATACCATGGTGTATATGTGTCCCAACTTCTTCATCCAGTCCTCCATTTTTTTTTACAGTGATTAAAAGCATTTAAGCAAACTCTTGGGCAATACAGCAAGAATCCATAAAAGAGTAGTGTCCTTAACATGTTCACCAAGTCCAAGTTGGCCCCATCATCATGCCAAATCCCTGAAAAATGCAACCCAACCACAGTTCAGTCTTTTAGGAGCTGTCACAGGGAGCAGGAGTCCAGGAAACTTCCCCACAGGAAAAGTCTGCATGGCACTGGAATTGTTGTCACCATTCTATACTTTGCAGCTCATGTCCAAGTCCCAGTGATTGCTGCTTCTAGCTGGTAATGAATCAGGTAGACTGGAAAAAGCCATTTGCAGCATGCGTGGATATGGAGCTTCTGTTCTCCTCTGCCTGGAGAGTTGAGACCAGGTTGCTTTTCCCTGGAGCTCTGTGACTATGGTATGGTAAAGAGAACCTTGGGATATCCTAAGCTGGGTGGCAAAGGTAAATTCATAATACAAGTTGGCAAAAGGAGGAAAGAGAGCTCTAAATTAGGAGTAGGTCCCAGCCTGAAATATGAGTGGGGCATTGAGGTAGGAGGGATAAAGGAAACACTATATATTAAGCAAAGCAGCAGAAAATAAGACTATCAACACCCACAACAAAGATCTTTGAGGGAAGAATAAAAAACCTGACTATTCAGGAAAAACATAGTTAAGTGGCCCTTGTGCGAATGAGATCAGTTTACCTGCTTCTTGGAAGAAATACCCTAGGCTCGTCCACAGTGTTGTAGATGGGGCTGATGGCCCTGAGCACCTTCAGCTTTCAGTGGCAAACCCCAGCTTTCTGGGCAAGGTTAGGTCATAGGTGGCTGGAGCAGGGCTGGAAGAGACTGAACCCTCCCTTAGAGGAGCGAGGGGGAAGCCCCCCTTCCAGTGTCCCTGTTTCCTCACAGCAGAGGCATGTTAGCCTGGCAGGCTTTAGCTCAATGACCATCCTTTCCACTATTGAAGCAGGACCCAGATGGCATCGTATGAGACCCCTTTGGGGCATTGGAGCCTTTAAGGGTGTATCCTAAAAGCTGGTAGTTCCCCTGATCTCTATTGGGCTTTTTCTGCCTCTAAGTATCTTAAAAGCCATTCTCAGAAAATCTCGCTGAGGTGTTTGAGGATCCCCATCCGCCTATATAAATCTTTTCCATATATCTGGAGCTATTTGGAAAAAGACAAAACAGTGTTATTAGCTAGATCTAATAAAGAAGGTAGTAGTTTGCAGGCGAAAAAGATTTGGTGTCTCCTGTTCATCAGCATTCAAAAGAAATGTAAATTTTTTTTTTTTAAGTAAAAAGCATGATATGGTAGACCCGTCGGAGTCATTGGCCTGGTGTGCAGGACTCCCCGGTTCAATTCCCGGCCAGAGCACATAGGAGAAGCGCCCATCTACCCCTCCACCCCTCCTCCTCTCCCTCCCCCCTGTCCCTCTCCTCCCGCCCACAGCCAAGGCTCCACCGGAGCAAAGCCACCCCGGGCACTAAGGATGGCCCCATGGCCTCCGCCCCAGTCACCAGAACGGCTCTGGTCGCACAGAGCAACACCCCAGATGGGCAGAGCACTCCCCCCCCCCGGTAGGCATGCCAGGTGGCTCCCGGCCAGGTGCACGCAGAAGTCTGCCCAATTGCCTCCCCATCTCCATCCCCAGAAAAATATAAAAAAATAAATAAATAAAAGAAAAAATACTACAAAAAAAGGGGGGGTGGCATTCCCCTGTGCTAAAGCTCCAGGGAGCATGGAGTGAGCTTGAGTATGTTCTTTGAAACATGGAGCTCTATGTTGACATATAAGTCTTTGAAGAAGGAGCAACTGCTGAAATAGTTTATCAGCATTTGTCCCTAAGACAGCAGTCTTTATAGTGGGAATACCATATGTAAATATTTGCTGTCTGTCTATAGATTAAGGGGGGAATATGGCAAATACTGAAAAGCCATGATCTTTGTGCCCCTCCCCTCCCCCAACCCCCTCCCTCTCCTCCCCCCACCCTGTAACCCCAACACTGTTGTTCATGTCTCCGAGTCTCATCTTTATGTCCCACCTATGTATGGAATCATATAGTTCTTAGTTTTTTCTGATTTACTCCTTTCACTCAGTATAATGTTATCAAGGCCCATCCATGTTCTTGTAAAAGATCCTGTCATCATTTCTTATGGCTGAGTAGTATTCCATAGTAAATATATACCAAAGCTTTTTAATCCACTCGTCCTCTGATGGACACTTGGGCTGTTTCCAGATCTTTGCTATTGTGAACAATGCTGCCATAAACATGGGGGTGCACTTCTTCTTTTCAAACAGTGCTATGGTGTTCTTGGGGTATATTCCGAACAGTGGGATAGCTGGGTCAAAAGGCAGTTCGATTTTTAATTTCTTGAGGAATCTCCATACTGTTTTCCACAGTGGCTGCACCAGTCTGCATTCCCACCAGCAGTGCAGGAGGGTTCCCTTTTCTCCACATCCTCGCCAGCACTTATTCTGTGTTGTTTTATTGATGAGCGCCATTCTGACTGGTGTGAGGTGATATCTCATTGTGGTTTTAATTTGCATTTCTCTAATCATTAGTGATGTTGAACATTTTTTCATATGCCTGTTGGCCATCTATGTGTCCTCTTTGGAGATGTGTCTATTCATTTCTTTTCCCCATTTTTGGATTGGATTGATTGTCTTCCTGGTATTAAGTTTTACAAGTTCTTTATAAATTTTGGTTATTAACCCCATATCAGACGCAATGTCAAATATATTCTCCCATTGTGTAGTTTGTCTTTTTATTCTGTTCTTATTGTCTTTAGCTATGCAGAAGCTCTTTAGTTTGATAAAGTCCTATTTGTTTATCCTGTCTTTTATTTCACTTGCCTGTGGAGACAAATCAGCAAATATATTGCTGCAAGAAATGTCAGAGAGCTTACTGCCTATGTTTTCTTCTAAGATGCTTATGGTTTCACGGCTTACATTCAAGTCTTTTATCCATTTTGAGTTTATTTTTGTGAGTGGTGTAAGTTGGTGGTCTAGTTTCATTTTTTTGCAGGTAGCTGTCCAGTTTTACCAACACCATTTGTTGAAGAGGCTGTCTTTACTCCATTGTATTGTCTTACCTCCTTTGTCAAATATCAGTTGTCCATAGAGCTGTGGGATAATTTCTGGGTTCTCTGTTCTGTTCCATTGATCTATGTGCCTGTTCTTATGCCAGTACCATACTGTTTTGAGTACAATGGCCTTATAATATAACTTGATATCCGGAAGTGTGATACCTCCCGCTTTTTTCTTCCTTTTCAAGATTGCTGAGGCTATTCATGTTTTCTTTTGGTTCCATATAAATTTTTGGAATATGTGTTCTACGTCTTTGAAGTAAGTCATTGGTATTTTAATCGGTATTGCATTGAATTTATAAATTGCTTTGGGTAATATAGACATTTTAATGATGTTTATTCTTCCTAACCATGAGCACGGTATATGTCTCCACTTATTCGTATCTTCCCTGATTTCTTTTATCAATGTTTTATAATTTTCTGAGTACAAGTCTTTAATCTCCTTGGTTAGATGTATTCCTAGGTACTTTATTTTTTGGTTGCAATGGTAAAGGGGATTGATTCCTTGATTTCTCTGACAGTTCATTATTAGTGTATAAAAATGCCTCTGATTTCTGAGTATTGATTTTATATCCTGCCACCTTGCCAAATTCATTTATCAGGTCTACTAGTTTTTTGACTGAGAATTTAGGGTTTTCTATATACAATATCATGTCATCTGCAAATAATGATAGTTTTACTTCTTCTTTTTCAATTTGGATGCCTTTTATTTCTTTTTCTTGTCTGATTGCTGTGGCTAGGACTTCCAGAACTATGTTGAATAAGAGTGGTGAAAGGGAGCACCCCTGCCTTGTTCCTGATCTTAAGGGGATTGCTTTTAATTTTGCCCATTGAGTATGATGTTGTCTGTGGGTTTGTCATAGATGGCCTTTATCATGTTGAGGTATGTTCCCTGTATTCCCACTCTGCTGAGAGTTTTGATCATGAATGGGTGCTGAACTTTATCAAATGCTTTTTCTGCATCTATTGAAATTATCATGTGGTTTTTCTCCTTTCTTTTGTTTATGTGATGAATCACATTGATTGATTTGCGAATATTGTACCAGCCTTGACTCCCAAGAATAAATCCTACTTGATCATGGTGTATGATTTTTTCCATATATTGCTGGATCAAGTTTGCTAATATTTTGTTGAGGATTTTTGCATCTAAGTTCATCAGGGATATTGGCCTATAATTTTCTTTTTTTTGTGTTGTCTTTGCCTGGTTTTGGAATCAGAATTATGCTCGCCTCATAAAAGGAGTTTGGAAGTCTTCCTTCCTCTGGAATTTTTTGAAATAGCTTGAGAAGGATAGGAGTTAGTTCTTCTTTGAATATTTGGTAGAATTCACTTGTGAAGCCATCAGGCCCAGGACTTTTCTTTTTTGGGAGGTTTTTGATAACTGTTTCAATCTCATTTGTTGTAATTGGTCTGTTTAGGTTTTCTGATTCTTCCAGATTGATTTTTGGAAGATTATATGATTCAAGGAATTTGTCCATTTCATCTAGGTTGTCTAGTTTTTTGGCATACAGTTCTTCATAGTATTTTCTTACAATCTTTTTTATTTCTGTTGTGTCAGTTGTTATTTCTCCACTCTCGTTTCTAATTTTATTTATTTGAATCCTCTCTCTTTTTTTCTTGGTGAGTCTTGTTAAAGGTTCATCGATCTTGTTTACCTTTTCAAAGAACCAACTCCTGGTTTCATTGATCCTCTGTATTGTTTCTTTAGCCTCTATGTCATTTATTTCTGCTCTGATCTTTATTATTTCCTTCCTTCTACTAGCTCTGGGCTTTACTTGCTGTTCTTTTTCTAGTTCTTTTAGATGCAGGGTTAAGTTGTTCATTTGAGCTTTTTCTAGCTTCTTGAGGTATGCCTGTAATGCTATAAACTTCCCTCTCAGGACTGCTTTTACTGTGTCCCATAAATTTTGAGTTGATGTATGCTCATTATCGTTTGTTTCTAGGAATTTTTAAATTTCTTCTTTGATCTCATTGTTAACCCATTCATTGTTTAATAACGTGCTATTTAGTTTCCAAGTGTTTGAATGTTTTTCAATTTTTCTATTGTGGTTGATTTCTAGTTTAATGCCGTTGTGATCAGAGAAAGTGCTCGATATGATTTCAATCTTCTTAAATTTGTTGAGCCCGCTTTTGTGCCCTAACAATTGGTCTATTCTAAAGAATGTACCATAAGCACTTGAAAAGAATGTATATTCTGCTGTTTTAGGGTGAAAGGTTCTGAAGATATCTATTAAATCGAGTTGATCTAATATGTTCTTTAAGTCTGCTGTTTCTTTGTTAATTTTCTTTTTTGAGGATCTGTCTAATGATGTTAATGGGGTATTGAAATCCCCTACTATTATAGTATTGCTGTTGATCTCACCCTTTAAGTCCATCAAAGTCTGCTTTATATATTTAGGTGTTCCTATATTAGGTGTGTAGATATTTATAAAGGTTATATCTTCCTTTTGGATTGCTCCCTTTATCATTATGTAGTGACCTTCTTTATCTCTAACTATGGTCTTTGTTTTAAAGTCCATTTTGTCTGATATAAGTATTGCTACCCAGCTTTTTTTTCATTTCCATTTGCGTGAAATATTTTTTTTCCATCCTTTTATCTTCAGTCTGTGTGCATCTTTTGATTTAAGGTGTGTCTCTTGTAGACAGCATATATATGGGTCCTGTTTTCTTATCCACGCAGCTACCCTATGACTCTTGATCGGATCATTTAGTCCATTAAGATTTAAGGTTATTACTGACATGTAATTGTTTATTGCCATTTTTTTTCTTTAAATCTGTATTCCTCTTTTGCTATATTCTTTTTTTCCTTTGATCTGTTTACAACAGGTCCCTTAGCATTTCTTGCAGTCTTGGTGTGGTTGCAGTGAAATCCTTGAGGGTTTTTTTTGTTTGTTTGTTTTTTGTCTGTAAAGCTTTTCATTTCTCTTTCAATTTTAAATGATAGCCTTGCTGGATAAAGTAGTCTTGGTTGTAGGTTCTTGTTCTGCATTACTTTGAATATTTCTTGCCATTCCCTTCTGGCCTCAAGTGTTTCTGTTGAGAAGTCAGAAGTCATCCTTATGGGGGCTCCTTTGTAGGTGATAGTCTTTTTTTCTCTAGCAGCTTTTAATATTTTCTCTTTATCATTTAGCTTTGGTATTTTAATTATGATGTGTCTTGGTGTTGGTTTCTTTGGGTTTCTCCTTAATGGAGTTCTCTGAGCTTCCTGAACATGTGAAATGTTTTCCTGCCTTAATTGGGGGAAGTTTTCCGCTATAATTTGTTTGAACAAAGTCTCTATCCCTTGTTCTTTCTCTTCTTCTTCAGGAACCCCTATGATGTGGATGTTATTTCTCTTCATGTTGTCACAGAGCTCTCTTAGAGTTTCCTCAGACTTTTTGAGCCTCTTTTCTTTTTTCTGCTCTGCTTCCGTGCCTTTATTTATCGTGTCCTCTAACTCACTGATTTGATTCTCTGCTTCATCCATCCTGCTTTTAATTCCTTCCATTGTATTCTTTATTTCAGATATTGTATTTGTCATTTCTGACTGATTCTTTTTTATTATTTCAATGTCCTTTTTTATATTTGTTATCTCTTTATTTAGGTTTTCGTAATGGCCATCTATGGTTGTTCTGATATCTTTGAGCATCCTAACAATCGTTATTTTAAACTCTGCATCTGGTAATTTGGTTATATCTGATTCACTTAGGTCCTTTTCTGGGGATTTCTCTTGGTTTATTTGTGTTGTATTTCTCTGCCTCTGCATTTTCTCTTCACAGGAGTGGCTGTGATCACGCGCTCGGGTGCAGAAGCATTGGTGGCCTTGGCCTTTGCCCCGCCCCCGTGTGTGACGTTATGCTCGGTCCTGAGGGCACTGGCGAGCACCTTTGCTCAGCTGCGGTTCTCTGCCTGTTTCCGATCTTTCGCCCTTCCCTTGCAGGAGGAGCCCACTCGAGGATCGGCTGCAAGCCTTGGCTCTACCGCCGGGCAGGGCTGCGTGCCCAAGCTCAGCTCCGTAGCGGAACTGCGCCTCTTCTGGGCTTTTGGCTCCACCCGTGCGCAAGGAGCCGGGTACCAAGTCAGACCGCAAGCCTGGGTTCCACGGGCGGGGCAGGGCTGTGCTCCTCTGCCCTTGCTCCGGAGCTGGTCTCCACCCTTTCCGGGGTTCCTGCCCTACTCCTGGAGGCTGGATTACAGGCTGCCGGCAGCTGAGCTTGACCGCTTTTGCACGCCCCCTTCTCCCTAGCCGGGCAAGATTGAGCTCACACCTGAGCCCAGTGGTGGCCAGCCGGATTCCGCCCCTGCCAGCAGAACCTCGCTTTTGTCTCCTGCTGCTGCCCGCTCTCCGGCGCGCCCTCAGCCATGTGGGTGGGGACGTTGCAGCTCGGACCCTAAGACTCACTAGTGTAGACTCAAAAGCTCCCTCCTTCTATGTGACTCTGCTCTGAGTGCCGCGGGGGAGCTTGTTTGGCTGCTCTCCTGCTTCCCTTTGCTGGTATTGCTATTTCCGGGGGAACTATTCACTTCAGCTTTGGGGAGTGACTCGTCCCAGGGGTTAGGGTGGCTATCTCCCAAAATGTTTCTCCCTATGCCTCCTAGATTACACTCTCTTCCTGTTACTGTGGTCCTCTCCTCTCCCCCCCCCCCATCCCCAGGAGCCCCAGGTGATTGTTTTTGAGAGAGATGTTCTGTGCGGTCCCTTTAAGAAGGATCCTGGGTCTGAGAAATCAGACTCTCTCACAAACAGTATCCTGACCTTTTTCCAGCTAAATACTATCCTTACGCCTCTTCTGGGCTCTGGGGCTGCAGGCTGGGGCTTTGTTCCTGGGGCTCAGGACCCTTTCACCTCTGCTAAACTCACTTCCCACCACGCGAGACTCTCCCTGCTGCCGTTCGCTCAGAGGAGCTCGTCAGCCCTCTCCGTGTTTCTGCGTTTCCGCTTTTTCTACCAGTCTCTGCGTGGCTTCTTCAGCTTCCTTGGTTGAAGAGTCCTTTTAGTTTAGTCCAAAGTTGGTTTTTCTAGATGATAGTTCATAAAATTAGTTTGTAATCCACTTTGGTTCTGGGAGGTAGATGCTGGTACGTCTGCCTACTCCAGCGCCATCTTGATTCCCCTCAAAAAACCTGTTTCTTATTCACCATCTAGTACCATCTCTCTTTCTCCTCCCCCACTAGTTTCTATATGGCATTTTTCTTTTAATGGGAGACTGTGGTCATCTTTCACAAACATTTACTGGACATTTAAAATACTTTGAATTCTACTCAAAGGAAAACAATTAAAAAATTGTTACATGCATTTTACAAGTCATTTCATGAGACTGCTAAAACTCCAACTGGGTGTCTTGTCTAACATGGAGAACAAGCTGGGATTCCAGGAATGTTCTTAAATTTCCAGCCTGTGCTATACAGTGCATGCAGTTCTCCCATCTTCCTAAGATTGAATATAGCGTCTTTCCTCCTTGGTCCATCTGCAGAAGGTGCTGTCATCACATAGTTATTGTCTGGCCTTTTCAGAAACAGAGAATGACCCCAAGTTTCAGAGGGAGTTTCCTTAGATCAGTGGTCCCCAACCCCTAGGCCGCGGACCAGTACCAGTCTGTGGGCCATTTGGTACCAGTCCGCAGAGAAAAAATAAATAACTTAACATTAGTTCTGTTTTATTTATATATATATATATATATTTTCTTCATTTTTCTGAAGCTGGAAACAGGGAGAGACAGTCAGACAGACTCCCGCATGTGCCCGACCGGGATCCACCCGGCACGCCCACCATGGGGCGACGCTCTGCCCACCAGGGGGCGATGCTCTGCCCATCCTAGACGTTGCCATGTTGCGACCAGAGCCACTCTAGCGCCTGAGGCAGAGGCCACAGAGCCATCCCCAGCGCCCGGGCCATCTTTGCTCCAATGGAGCCTTGGCTGCGGGAGGGGAAAAGAGAGACAGAAAGGAAAGTGCGGCAGAGGGGTGGAGAAGCAAATGGGTGCTTCTCCTGTGTGCCCTGGCTGGGAATCGAATCTGGGTCCTCCACATGCTAGGCTGATGCTCTACCGCTGAGCCAACCGGCCAGGGCCTGTTTTATTTATATTTAAGTCTAAACGATGTTTTATTTTTTAAAAATGACCAGATTCCCTCTGTTACATCCGTCTAAGACTCACTCTTGACGCTTGTCTTGGTCACGTGATACATTTATTCGTCCCACCCTAAAGGCTGGTCTGTGAAATTATTTTCTGACATTAAACCTGTCCATGGCCAAAAAAAGTTGGGGACCACTGCCTTAGATTATTTTCTTTTGTAGAAAATGCTTTTTGGTCTTCTGAATGAAAAAGCATGTGGTTGGAGCAAACTGTTACAGCACTGAATTATCGTTTTCCTTTTCAATTAGCACCAGAATCTGTCACCTTGTGTGACCCAAACTGAAAAAGGATTATCATCAACATGCTTTTATTCCAACACAGCTGTTACCTACATACACATGAAGCTGTCAGGATTCCTGTTACCATCTTCAAAGTTCTCCAACCATTCAAGATAGCTTTAAAGTGTATTTTGGATTTTGTAGCCAGATTGTAAACTTCTTAGCTTATCTTTCAGCCTGTGCCATACTCTTCCTGGGGGACACTGGAGCCGAAGAAGCAGATGTTTACCACTGGAAAGCTTTCTGTTAAGTGTGCTGCGGGAACAATGCTGGAAGAATTGAAAGTAGGCCTACTTCTGTCTTCGCCCAACTCATCTTTAGAGGCAGAGCCCTCTTTCCTCAAATCTTTACATCAGCAAGTCCCGTGCAGCCAGTACTCCTTGAACTGATGGACTGCAAAAAATGCAAAGTAAAATAAAAGAAAAAAGGAAACCCAACTAATTGGTATTTCTGTTTTGTCAAGTACCCCCACAATGGGAACAATATATGGTTAAAGCCAGTGAGTTGTTAGAACAGTCTGTCAAGTGGAATCCTCTATTAATTGATATAACCAGACTTCACTGGGCACAATGAAAACTGAGGCTCATTATAGTGACTTGGAGGAAAGGAAATATTCATAAATGTCTTCATCAGGAAAAGATTAAAATATGTTTAACATTGTCTTAGTGTTGAGTGTGTTTCATTGTATTCCATATCTTACAAATTGATAATGCATATCTAGTATTTTTTATAATACTCTATTAAATAGAATGTTTGATTTAATACAACATCTCATTTCTCTCAAGGCAAAGTTAGATCATTCTTATTTTTTATAAGGAACCTCATAGGTATGAGTTAGACTCCTTTTTCTTTTTAATTGGGCTTTAGCTTTATAGATTTAAAAACACTAGGTATATTTTAAATGGAAGTATTGTAAGTAGTTGTGCCCCCAGGCAGATGACTCTCTGCTCCTAAATTTCTCAAAGTACTGTACAGCATTCTCTTTGGCTAATGGGATTAAACAGAACAGAGCAAGGATGGGAATCCCTTTCACTGTTCTATCTCTGCCTGTTTCTTCAGCACAGCCCCAAGCTGCTCAATGAACTTTGAATTCCAATATGATCCCCTTACAAGTAATTTTTTTAGGTTTGAGAAAGGACAAAGAGTTATTTTGGAATTTCGAGGTTTCTGTTCTTTTTCTTAAAAAAGAGAAGTAAGTGCTGTAAGTAGGTGAGGGAATTTGGGGGGGGGAGGAGAGGAGAGAGATAATGATCTCAAGTTTCAAAGGAGGCCCAAAGGAAAACATAGGTTGTGATATTGACTTCTTGAAGAGAAGAAACAAAAAATACAAGTGGTACTGTGTTAAAGAAAGAGTGCCACACTGGCTGGTTAGCTCAGAGGTAGAGCGTCAGCCTGGCATGTGGAAGTCTGGGATTCGATTCCTGGCCAGGGCACACAGGAAAAGTGCCCATTTGCTTCTCCACCCTTCCCCCTCTCCTTCCTCTCTGTCTCTCTCTTCCCCCCTGCAGCCAAGGCTCCATTGGAGCAAAGTTGGCCCCAGGCTCTGAGGATGGCTCCATGGCCTCCACCTCAGGCGCTAGAATGGCTCCAGCTGCAATGGAGCAATGTCTCAGATGGGCAGAGCATCGCCCTCTGGTCGGCATGCCGGGTGGATCCCAGTTGGGCATGTTCAGGCATCTGACTGCCTCCCCACTTCTAACTTTGAGGGGGAAAAAAAGAAGAAAGAAAGAAAGGGCGCCTGACATTCCCACCTAAGTAAAGTTTTTCATTTGACTAATTAAACAGTGGTTCCAGTAACTGAAGATTTAGTTTAATTTTCTTTTTTAAAGACGTTTGAAATTTTTTCCATATTATTTAATTTGGGATTTTTAAGTTATTTCATTTTCTTCCTAAATATATTTTTCCTCCCTTTTTTTTCCAACTCAGGTATAAATATAGGAAACAAATGGGGTGCTGGGTACCAATCCCTTAGCCCACTCTGTCCCCGATCTATAGCTCTGCTCTGAAGAGTTCTTGGATCCACTGCTTATTTATAAGATAACACCATAAGTCTGCCAGAAAAGGCTTTTTGATGGAAGTAACAGAGAAAATATGCTATGACAAGAAATTCCTTTTTCAGCAACGAGAATAAAATTATGGTGGGATGAGGGGAGATAAAAGGGGAAAAGTAAGAGACAAATTTTATATTTCTTTTGAACCCTCCAAAAGTCAGCCAAACCCTTAGCTAATGCTGGAGTAGTATCTGCTCTGGAGTAGTCTTCTGCATTAGTAGTTTAGCTAATGCTGGAGTAGTTCTAGTCTTCCAAGACAGCTTGGATGGCCGTCTGAACCCTACATTTCAAGTGTCATGTCTTCATCAAATATGAAATACCATCTTGGTAAATTAAATGAATAAACCTTCTCTATAACTAAATTCTGATTTAGTCTACGCAGAAAATAAAATTTTCTTCTATTCCACACTTAAAAATTGTCATCTTTAACCCTATTTGCTTAGTGAAGGTCTTTAATATTTCTTACCATTGAGGGATGAAATTTAGCAGAAGTGTATATACAAGCAATCCATGAAGATGAAACTAGAAAAACTTATGTGAAAAATTGGAGGGAAGCACACACTGGCTAGCTTTTGCCTGACAGTGTGAAATCTCTATATAATTCCTCTGTGTGCAGACCTCTATTTATAGGTCCACTGTATCTTATATACAATGTGTCCGTCAAGTCATAGTGCACTTTTGACCGGTCACAGGAAAGCAGCAAAAGACGTTAGAAATGTGAAATCTGCACCAAATAAAAGGAAAACCCTCCCAGTTTCTGTAGGATGATGTGGCAGCATGTGCGCATGCGCAGATGATGAGGTAACACCTTGTATACAGCGGAGCAGCCCACGGCCATGCCAGTCGAGATGTGGACGGTACAGAGGAAAGTTCAGTGTGTTCTGTGGCTCGCTAAATTCGAATCCATGACCAAAGTGCAACGTGAATATCAGTGCGTTTATAACGAAGCGCCACCATATAGGAATAACATTACTCGGTGGGATAAGCAGTTGAAGGAAACCGGCAGTTTGGTGGAGAAACCCCGTTCTGGTAGGCCATCAGTCAGTGACAAAGTCTGTAGAGGCTCTATGGGATAGCTACCTAAGGAGCCCTAAAAAATCTGTGCGCGAGCCCACATTGAACTGCACTGAATAGGTATGAAACTGGGAGTTTTCCTTTTATTCGGTGCGGATTTCACATTTCTGTCGTCTTTTGCTGCTTTCCTGTGACCAGTCAAAAGTGCATCGTGACTTTACGGACACACTGTACATATATACATTTGGTATATGATATATACTATATATAGTATATAGGTATATATACTATGTGTGTGTATATATATAGAGAGAGAGAGAGAAAGAGAATATTATTCTTGGGAAAGCTTTTAATAATTGGTTTATTGGAAAATTATAGGGTAGCTCATGATCTCAGACTTAATTTATGAATTTTGGGTAAGAGTGCTGAACTGAAATCATAGTGAATGTCACACAAATAGGTAAAGGTGCCCATCTAAAGTGAAGAACAGGGTTTAGCATTTTGAAGCTATCACCCTGATCATGTTGATCCCAATTTAATGCAGCAATGAGTTTTCAGTTTTTCCTATCATGATGTACTCACTTTCCCCTTAAAGACTCCTCATGAACAAGGTTAAGTTCCTACCATATTCACAGTTGTGTGTAAAATTTCAGAAAGATTCTCACCTATACAAAAATCTAAATTCTAAAACCATATGCCCCCACCCAGCCTGAAAGTAGAAATTAGAATCAAGGAGATACTAAACTAGATGTCTTCATTAGCATCATAAAGAATGCCCAATAAAAAAAACATAATTTGAATAATATTATTTGTAATTATTGGACAAATTTATAATCAAAATGTTTGAAAGCCATTATATTCAGCTTACTAGGGAAATTCTAGTCTTCTCTTCGGGCTCCCCCTTTCTCATCCTAAATGCAGTATTAAGGGTGAATTTAATAATGTCTTTTAAAGTGCTTTATGTTTATCACAATCTAGTACTAAAAAAACTAAAGCTATTTAGACTGATGTCATCAGTGATTAGGGGTAAACTGACCACTTTTAAAAAGTGATTTAACATTTTCAGAGCTTTAAGATGTCACTTAGTGCCTTGGAAAAAGGTAATTTAGTAAATGGTACTCTTGTACTTAAATGACCACCAAAACTGAGCAAATTATTCTTTTTTAGTTTTACGACCAGGCCTATAGAAGTTTCTTTGAGACCCTCCTCTTTTCAAAGGGGTTTGATTTTATATAATTTCAGCAACTTAAAAAATATCATCTTGAGATTAAAAATAAATAAATAAAGCCTGGGGCTTTTGATTTGTCTGTTGTGCATTTTCCAAACACATCTACAGAAGGAATAAGAAAATAGATTTTTTTCAAATGTTAAACTGAATGTGAATCTCCCCTTGTCCTATCGTCTCTTTAGAATCAACAAAATCATTAAGCTGCTCATGCAGAAACAATGCGACTCTTCAGGCCAAACAATAATAATAGCAATAATAACAGATATGTAACTTTCTTTTATACACGTTTTAACATCCCAGTGCCAATTATGAGTTAGCTAGGAAGAACTTGTTTTTTCTTTTGGTCAATAAGAAAAGATTTTGGCTAGGTATGGAAATACTCTTAGCTCTCATAGTGGTATAATACTGGCCTGGTTTCCTGGGAAAGGCAGTGGAGACATTGTCTTTGATGATGAAAACAAAATGCATTTAGACACACAATTAAATTTGCCCCTACTCAATTATTAGGGCCCTGGAAAAATGGTTTTAGCCTCTTATTTATCATTTACTAGAAGAACATCTTGCCTTCCCATCAATATTAATTATATTTTTATAAGGCAAATGTTGAATCATACCCCAAAATATGAGTCCAAAGAGTATTGTCCTCTCTCTTGAATGTCCTTCTGTGGTACTGTTGGATTGGCACAAATTTAACTAATTATTGTCTATCGGTTTTCTGTTAATTGTATGTGTGTGAGTTTCTCCAACTTGATGGAAAACTCTTGTAAAATAAGATCATTCTTGGAGCTATTTTTTTACTCTCCACAGGGATTATGATAAATAGGACAGCTTTAATTGACCCATGATTGATACAACCTCTGGCCCAAAAAGAGTAGATACATGAGACCAGTGGCTCCCAAACCTGCACAGGGATCAGACGGCTTGTTAAAACACAAATCTGGGCCTCGCCCGCAAAGATGCTGACTTAGGAAGTATGAAATTGGGCTGATTACTTGAATTTCTAATGGCATCTAGGCAAAGCTGATGCTACTGGTCTTGAGATCACAATTTGAGAATCATTGCATCAGATTCATGATAAAGTCCCTTCAAATTTTATTTGATGATATTTAAGATCAGTGCCAATTTGTAATTGCAATTTAAGAGCACTCAGCAACATGATTTATATAAATCAATGTTATATACAGTTAAACCCGCAAGTTAAAAGTTAGGAACTTATTGCTAAATTCACAAGTTAAAAGACCTAAAAGAAATTAAGCTGGACCCTCAATATATTAGGCTATGAATGAATAACTCTAACTGATTAATGCTAATTCAGTAAATGAGGATGTATCTCACATCATTAGTACATCTATTAACCAATTTATGAATGGATCATATTCCACAGTTTACTTGGGGTCTGCTGTTTGGAACTCAAATGTGTTTTGCCGTAGAAGAATTTTGATAAGCAATCATCAAAGATGTCTCTCTGGCTTGTAATTTATCCAAGGATAATAGTACTATGGGTCCTAGTACTATAGAAACCCTAGATTTCTAAGGAGAAAACTTTAGGATTTACAGATTTATATCACCAGCAATTAAATAGGGTACCTGGGTAGAGTACACCAGGGAGGAAGGAGATGGAAGGACCATTTTGGACATGCTAAGAATGAGTTTTCTTTGGCACATGCAGGTGATGCCCATTATGCAGCATTATAGAGATATAGAGTCCCCTCACTGCAGGGGCTCGCAGTTTCCATTCTTCCTTCTCTTTCTGTTACCCGAAGTGATGGGAAGACTGATGGTGGCTTTCTTCCCTGGCCAGGTCAATGAGTGTAGTGTAGAGGGTCTGAAAGCTCAGGGAGAGCTGCATCTCACATGGCACAAACCAGTGAGGATACTTCTGGTCTTCTTTTTCATAATCCCTCTATTGCCTTTGGAGGTTCAGTAATGGCAGGCTTACTTAGATATTTCAGCACCGTCAACTAGAGCTTTGCCCCCTCTCTTACATTCTCTCATAGGTTCCTTCAAGACCCTCAGTTCTTCACTGTATCTCTTCTTATTCAGGTTTACAAAGGACTTAGCGCAGATAAAGATGTTTTGGGAACACCCGTTCACCCTTACAGGGGGAGACCCAGCTCCCCTGTGTTTGAGCAGACATTCTACCCTGAGAAGGAGCAGGGTGCTGGGGGTTGGGGCATTGAGGAAAGGTGACAGATCCAGGTACAGAGAGGGACCAGTACAGCTGCTGTGAGTTAGCGTCAATCCTATAGCCTGTATCGTTGCATGAATCTTTGCAGAACGCAAACTGGATCCCAGGTGGCCGCAGGTTCTCTATCATTTTAAGGGAAGGGAACAGAGTAGAAGAAAGTATCACTGTTGTCAAATAAAAAAGAAAAAATAATGCCTCTAGTTACCTTTTTTGTACTATTTAGTGTGAACTAGAACTCATCTGTTACAAGTAGACCATTTATGAGCCACGTAATTCCAGAGTAAACACACACACACACACACACACACACACTCAGTGAAATGCCTGAATAGATTTCATTGATTACTATTTCATACTTTCCTATGCCTGATTTCACATAGAATTATAGACTGTATGAGTCTGGGTGCTTTGAGAATTAAGTGCCAAGAGGCAAATAAACATGCAAGGATTGTATTAAGGGAGATACCAATGAAAGAAAGTGGGTAGGAAGCCGGAAAAGACTGAAAGCATGGCCAGACAGCAATGCCAGACCCTGCAGGAAGGGAAAGGTGGATGGAACATCCCAAACCAAAATGCAGTCTGAGAAAGATTGCTCAAGTCCTTGAGAAAAATTGACCATCAGAGCTATTGTGTGTCCCCCAGGAATGAGCCTGCCTTCACATCCCTTCCGTGCTCATTAGTGGTTGGAGCAGCCAGTGGGACACATGACTAGGAGCAAAACTGCTGATGGGCCCTGGCTGGGTAGCTCACTCCGTTAGAGCATCATCTCCGTACTCCAAGGCTGCGGGTTTGATCGACAACCAACCAATGAATGTATAAATATGTTGAACAACAAATTTCTCTCTCTCTCTCTCTCCCTTCCTCTCTCTCTATAAAAATAAACAAAAAACAGAAAACCACAATAAAAAAATTTTTTTAAATGCACTGGCAGATTTCAGAGCACAGTAATCAGGTCCCTTGTCACTCTGCTTCCTAAAATTGTAGTTCTGTGAGGTGTGTGTCCTTCACATAGACCAATGGCCAGTGTCGTGGGTAAATGTAAAAGTTGTGTTTTGCAATAAGAATAGTATGATAATGGTTATTAAAGAAGGAAAGAAAAAAAAAGATGCTGCATTATGTGTAGTACTTAGAAAGTAGAGAGCATAAATTGTTAAAATCTGCCGTGATCTGGAAAAAATCTGCCGTGATTAGCTTAACTAATGGGAAAGTTCCCATGATGATGTTAAGCCTGCTGCTTCAGCCTATCTATCCCTTCAGACTGGTATTAAGAGCTGGTAAGATGAGCAAGATGAGCCTGACCAGGTGGTGGCACAGTAAATAGAGCATTGGAGTGGGATGCGGAGGTCCCTGTTTCAAAACCCCGAGGTCGCCAGCTTGAGTGTGGGATCATAGACATGACCCAATGGTTGCTGGCTTGAGCCCAAGGTCGCTGGCTTGAACAAGGGGTAACTCACTCTGCTGGAGCCCCCCAATCCAGGCACATATGAGAAAGCAATCAATGAACAACTATAGAAGACTAAGGAGTCACAATGAAAGAATTGATGCTTCTCATCTCTCTCCCTTCCTGTCTCTCTGTTCCTTTCTCTGTCTCTGTCACACACACACACACACACACACACACACACACACACACACACACAAATTAACTGCCATAGCCTCACTTTTTTCTCAGTGCTTAAGTAAAGGGAAACCAAGTGCCACAGAGTTGGCAGCAAGGGGAGGGACTTAGCATGGGGGGAAAAGAGGGCTGGGAAAAGCACCAATGCAATGATTGCTGCTTGATCATCAAGAATTGGCGGTGCTTTTTTTTTTTTATTTCTAAAATTTTCACTATTTTGACCCAGAAAAAAATCTTGGCCTTTAAATGTGGAGCACCTAATTTTTCATTTTATAAATAATCTGTGTTCTGTTCCACTGGGTGGAATGCATAATGATGTTTAGAATACCAGCTGCCACCTAGCAATGTTCCCAAAGTGAAATATACATATATCCTGCTGTATTTTAAATTATGTAAATAATTTGCCTTCTGTATCTTCTGATGTTGAAATGGAAAAATGAAGAGTTATGATTTCCAAAACCCAACGGGTATTGTATATTTTATACTGTTTGTAAGAGGTGGAGATGTACAGGGAGTAGGATTTCTTTGAGAAAATTTTTGAAAAGCTTAACTAATGGGAAAGTTCCCATGATGATGTATGTGCATTGTGTTCTAATTGTATCACACTGCACTTTGTGTTCTTTTAGGCTTGGGAACCAAAATGACAGCATATCAATGAATTTTGCCGAAGAAGTGATAAAAAGACATTCAGCCATCAGAATGGGACATTTGCCTAATGTTTTAGTATTACTGGGGTTTTTTTGTAACAAATATACAGATAATTTGCCCTGGCCAGATAACTCGGTTGGTTCGTCCTGAAACAAAGCATAGAGGTTGCAGATTTGATCCCGGTCAGGGTACATACAGGAACAGCCTGACATTCCTGTCTCTCTCTCCCGTCCCCTTACTCTCTCGCTGAAGTAAATAAATTTAAAAAAATTATATAAAATTCTAAAGACTGGAGTTAAAATTGATAATAAGATAATGACTAAAAATAAAAGACCTTTTGTTTTCCTTGTTTAGAATGAAAACACATTAACCAGCTCTACTAATACACAAATGAGATTAACAAAGACCTTGCTGTTGTTGTTTTGAGATGGAGAACAGCTAAAATAATGCTGATGACTATGACAAAAGTATCCAGGGACAGTTTCAATATGTGGGACTTGGGTAAACCCCAAAAGGCCTAGAGTGAGTTCCAATAAGTTACAGGCTACAGATTTGCAGAAGCAGTGAGATATCTCTAAGAACTGTGGCTAGGAAGGGCTTCCAGTATGTCAAGAGGTTCGTTTTCTTACATGAAATGGAGATTTAGCCATTAAGTAAAGGAATTAATTGACTGTAGATCAACCAGCCCATCACCTTAGTTTACATAACAATAATGAACAAGCTGCAACCATTCCTATTTTGCTACACACACAATATTGCTCTCTCTCTCTCACACGAGCACACACTCTCTCTCTCACTCATAGGCACATTCTTTTATGTAGTCACTATAGAAAAAGGAAGGATTGGGCCCTGGCTGGGTAGCTCAGTTGAGAGCATCATCCCATAAATTAAGATTATAATATTCTATCCCGGTCAGGGCACATGCAAGAATTAACCAATGAATACATAAATAAATGGAACAACAAATCGATGTTTCTCTCTCTCTCTCTCTCTCTCTCTCTCTCTTTCCCTCTCTCCCCTCCCCCCTAAAGTCAATAAATAATTTTTTAAAAAGGCACAATCTCTATACCTCTTTGCCTCAGTATACATATCAAATACAGTTATACTTCTAAACTAATCTATTGCTTTAGATAAGCTTTTCCCACATAGAGGATGCTTACCCTTAGATAAGCGTAATCATCTGTGACAATGCAACAGTTTTGTTTTCAGTAGGATGTTGGCTGATGCTGGTTATAGGTTACCAACTTGCCACCTAACAATTTTTGTTTAAATACTGTTTAGGATGGGACCAGCTTTCCCCAGCTGCTAGTATAGACTAACAAGGAGGCGTCATCAAGCTGCTGTGTGGGGCAGCTTTCTAATTAAACCTGATTAAAACTACATCTTTAGAATTGAGTAAGTTCCATTCCTGTTATTTTTTATATGACTTTAGGTAAAGAATTGAAATGTAATGTTATAAAGGGAAACAGTTGAGAAGCTTCTGTTTATGCAGTTTGCTTAGAACAAAATGTTTTGCAGAAATATGTTTTGAATATGTCCAAACCCTAGAATTCACGCTTTCTCCAAAAACAGGAGGTAGCTTGTAGATTCCTGCTTGGAATTGCACAGACAAGAAAGCCTCTTAAAATAATTGTTTTAAAAACGATTACTAAAAATACTGATTATTTCATACCATTAAGTGGTAAACAATAATTACCAAGAACAACTCTCACTTTGTTGTCGAGAAAAGGATGTGATTTCAACAAGGGAATAAACACCCTCTTGTTTAGATTTGTTCCATACTTCCTGTTCAAAATTCTGGTCTTGCACAAGTCCCTTGGCTAAACTCTGAGTTCAAGATTGGCAAAATGAACAACATGTCATTTCTTTACTCAAGATTTTGGTTTGTCTTGGCTTGACTTGTCTACTTATACTCTTCAATTCACCAGAATTTAACTGTGTGTTTCTTTATTCTTTTTAATAGAAAACTTGGATTGTATAACTTTAGATCTTAGGAATTAAATAATAATAGAGCCCTAAATTACAAATGAACTGATGAATCAGGCACATCAGTGTTAAGGATCCTGTAGTCAATTTAAAGATCGTATTTGGAGGAACCAATGACATGTGATGAGAAGAGAACTGGCGTAAACTGAACAGTGCTTGGATTCCCGTGGCACGTGTCTTTCCTTGTGCACACTCTGTTCTTTAACACCTCCATGCCTTTCTCTCTGGCTCCTGTTCCTTTGCAGTGGCTTTCATTTCCTGCATGACTTCCTTCTCTGGTTCTGCTCTTTCTAGGCCCAAGTCAAAGACTACCTCTTGTAAGGAGCCTTACCCACTGCCCGCAACCGATACTGAGTTCCTTCTCTGTATTCTCATAAGTAGGTACATTTTTTATGTGAGTACTTCTCATCTTCCATCTTACGTCTGCTCTCCTTTAGATATTCAGTACCTTGCTCCAGCACTTATCCCTTCCACTCCACCCACTCACCCCACATATTTTTGGCTTTTCTATCTATTCGTTTTTCATTTTTGTCCTTTCACCCTATACATTTGCATAAGGCTCTCTCATCCTGAAATGTCTTACTGCCACTACATCCTCTCTACTTTCTATCACGTGCATCTTTTAAACCTGTCTCTTGAAAAAGTAATCAACATGCCCTGTTTTCATAACCCCACTTCATATTGATTAGTCAGTCCTTTGCCACCTTGCCTCTGTCCTTACTGCCCCACTAAAACTGCTCTGACTAAGGTCATCAGTGACTTGTTCATTGTTAAACTGCAGTTGTCACTGAGTCCTTGTACATGGGCTCTCTCTGTGTAGACCAGTAGCACAGACCATTTCTTGTTTAGGGAAAATCATGTCAGGTTTTCCAAAAGGAAGCTCCAGGAATGTCAGTTATAAAGGATAGGAATAGGTTTTAGGGGTGTTTTTTTTGTTTTTTGGTTGTTTTGGGGTTTGTTTTTTTTTTTTGTAAAATGAAGAGTTCTGTGGTCAAACCATTTTAGAAAACTCCACATAGTATAATCCCTTTTAAAGGTTTCAACACAAATTAGCAAGCCAGTTTTACTGTAATCTGTAAAACTCATTATACAGCTAAGAACAGCCCTTGGGAAATGTTGTTCTTCCATCTTGATTCTTTCATTTCTGTTCTTTCCTGGTCCTCTGGTTTCTGGCTAACCTCCTAATTCTCTTCTTTTCATTGGTATTTCCCAGCATTCTACTTTGACCTGCTATTCTTCTTCCTATTTATCTTCTCCTTGGATGAGTTCATTCATTCTCTTTGGTTCTAATTATCTCCTAAATATTGATAATTCTCAAATCAGGTCTTTGATTTCTGAGCCCCCATGTACTTCAGATTCATCCATCCAATGTCCTGACCATACAGCTCCACTGGGATGCTCTTGGGAACTTTCTTTACCTGGATGCTCCTCAGGCCATTCAAACTCAACATGTCTCAAGTTGATATGATTCTTTTCACTCCTACCCTTCACTGTTGACCCGTTTCTGTTCCTGAATATGTTGTATCAGTTAATGGCACCCACAGATTCACCCTCATCAGAAACTGTGGGGTACAGTTAATTCTGCCTGTAGCTTTATTCCCGATTCAGTCAGCACTGCAAAGCTGTCATTACAGGATGACCATGTGATCAATGAAAAGATGAGACCAGAAAATGGAGTGTTT
Source organism: Saccopteryx bilineata (assembly GCF_036850765.1). Taxonomy (NCBI): domain Eukaryota; kingdom Metazoa; phylum Chordata; class Mammalia; order Chiroptera; family Emballonuridae; genus Saccopteryx; species Saccopteryx bilineata. The sequence goes on from NC_089494.1 coordinate 152,902,134, forward strand.
CTTTAGTGTCAATAAATACAGAAACCTAGAGAAATAATTAGACAAAGCGAAAGAAAACAGAACATACTCCCAGTCAGGATAACTTCAGGGGCCCCAGCTCACCATTACATGCCATCTCAGCAGAGTGCACATTCCACTCAGTGTACGAATTTCGCTTGTGATGTTTTTAAAGGGTACTGTAGCCTGGCACCCACCCACGCCGGCTCTTCTAGAGACCATGCCTATAAGCGTGCCTACTTATCATGTGGATAAGGCATGGCAGGAGTGGGAGGAGCAGCCACCAGCTCTTTAGAGACAGGCTTGATAGGAAATTATGACAGTCTGACCCAGGCTTTCTTTTTGGGTTCCTGAGTCCCACTGCCTTTCTGATTTGGGCTTTTACTTTATAATTCTATTTTTGGTGCTTTCCCCACATTTCTCTTTTATTTTCTCATTAGACATACAATGATTGTAGGTCTTTATAGACAAATGGGACCTAGATTTGGGTTCAGACACATGGGTGTGTAAATTCCAGACCCCCCACTTCAGCTCATGAGACCTTGAACAAGGCATTTAGAATTCTCTAAAGTTGGAAGCCATTAGGATTGAATGAGAAAATTCATAGTAAGTGCCAAGCAGATGGTGGCCACTCAGTACTTGGTGATTACTATCACTTAGTATGTTGCATTCACTTGCTGCACTAGATCTTTTCTATACCCCTTCCTTTGCCAGTACTGACAGATCACATATATAAGCAATATAGCTCATGATTCAACCAAAACATTCTCTTCTTATTTAAAACTTTTCACATAACTTCCTCAATAAGTACTAGAAGTCATTAGAGACAGTAAACCTGAAATTCAATACTTACATTTAAAAAAAATACAAGGTATTTAGAGTCTCCATAAGATAAACCGGATTTGGGTTACTGAAGCCTTATTTGAGTTTCGCACATAATAAAAAATCTATGAAATGTAATTGATCAAACTCAAGGAGATGAAGAGTCATATGGACTCTGTTGGGAATATAACCCGAGGTTTTAGACAGCAGAGGCATAGCAAACCTGAAGCTCAGTGCACTAAGCCATAGCCTCTGGCTATGTGATTATATGTAGTGATTTACTGTCCAGGAAAAGAGAAAAATGTTTGCTGCTGTGCTATTTTCTTTAGTCCCACCTCTCAACTATGGTAGCTAAACTGAAAATACCATCTTAAATGAACATTGGGTCCTGCCTAATCAAAGTCTCATGGACCAATGCTTCTGTTTTTATCATAAAAGCAAAAACATATAGTGATTTTAAAGTGTTATGACTCAAAAATTTACCTACCCATATTGACAGAACATTAAATAGTTATCTAAAAATGAGTAGGAGTCACTTTTTTTATAATTAACAATAGATTGCGGGTGAAGAAGAAAGGTAGCAATGTTTAGTTTCCACTGATAAGAAAATGTATACACAATGCTGTCACTCAACTGCTTTCTCACTTTGTGACTTTGGAGACTTTACTTAAATGATTTATTGTCCCCATTGAAAAGCCCCAGTGATCAGGAGTTCAAAGACCTCATGTCTAAAGTCAGGTCCACTAAGTGACCACTTAATTTCAATATACCTTCTTTGTAGCATGGGAACAACATCTAACTCCTGGAGACCTTAGAATTGAATTTGTTATACTAAAAAACATGTATAGGTGATTGACTAAAAGGAGTCTGATTCTAATTTTAAGTTAACATTTTTCCATGCCTCCTAATTGCCAAGCAATACCATGTGCACTGATGGATACAGAAGAAGGCAGATCCCATTATTTCTATTTTGTAGATAAAGGCACACAGGCTTGATACGGCCAAGTGGCATGGCTAAAGTTACACAGTTGGTCACTTACTGGAGCATGTCTACAGTGTATGTCAACCTGACTACATTCTAATGCTTCTTCCAAGCATTGCAAGTCTATGTTGCAGGTAAAATCTGTGTCTCCATTTATCTCCATGAAATAAGTATGTCTTATCTCATGTCAAGCTTGGTGTTTCTTTCTATGTTAAGCTATGTTGCCCTTCCCCTTTAGTTTCATGCCTTTAGTTCCCAGGAGAGGAACTTGACATCACCTTTAAAGTTGTTCCCTTTTTCTTCCCTTCCCTTATCTGGGTTCAAGAGCTGGGGTTTCAGTCTGGGGTTCCTGATAGGCCCAATGACACAGCGCAGCTAATGAGGTTTAGTAGATTGCAAAGTGTTTGTAGATATGAGGTATTGATCATCAACATTGTGGCTAACACTGTAATTATTGAATGTTATTTTCTCTCACCTTTTACATCTGGCTTTCCTCAAGGAAACTTAACATGCTGTTCATTTGCTGCCCTGGTTCTCTCTCCTGCCCCGTCGTGTGTGTCAGCTCTCATCATTTCCTGTGCCTTTTCCAGGTGACCAGTCTTTCTGCACTGCTCAGCTGCCGTATTTTCTGCTGTCCCATCACTGTTATTTTTGAGTGCAGATTCCACCTACAGATCTGTGCCCTGGAAAGACACTAAAAAGGTCCCGCTGGTTAAATTCCTTCTGTCAGGAGCATTGCCCTGATTTGGACCAACTCTTGACAGCTTCTCATGGGCAAACACCTGCAGAAACTTGCCTATAGCCACAGGTGGATTCCAAGATATGTACAAGGTCTGATGCTCCTTTTGGAAGTTTAAGTGAGGAGGAAAACTCATCCATTCTTCCAAAACTGTTGTGGAAAAGTGAAGGGAACCTCAGCTCTCCACAAGTCATTTTGTTACTCAAAGGGAACAGCATCTAAAGCCCAGAACATCTGTCGTTTCCGCCGTGTTGACACAGACACTTAGTGATGCAGCAGGTCCAATGGTGTTTGCGTGTTATTTCTAAAGATTATATCAGCAAGGAGTATTTTTAGTCTCTGGTGAATATTGTACACAGTAGACTCATCATTGACATCTGCCTGGTTCATATGCAACCACAGAGATCTTTCAAAACAAAACTGTTGCAAAGGATATTTAAACCCAAAATGTCACTTGGGAATAAAATGTTCCCTTCTCTGTCTTTCCTGGTATGAAATGTACAAATTTTAAAGATTAGGAGTGAGTCAATTTAGATATACCGAAGCACAGAAATGGAAAAAAAGCATTTTTCTGAATGTCATCCTCTTCTGAAATTATGGTGGAAAACTTCGCAATTTTTCTTAAAGGAAAAGTGGAAGGATTTTATACATTGTTTTCTTCAGGCTTATCCAAGTACGTCAACTGTGTACTTGGCAGTTCAGTGCTGTGTACCCTGGAATTAGCTTAGACTCAAATTCTGCCTCTACTGCTTCATAGGCAATGGCCTCAAACACAATGTCTAAATCCTCAGAGCTCAGATCCTCCTCTGTACAATGGGGATGTCGATCGTCTCCATCTCCTAGGATTCCTATTGTGAGGAATAAAGTTCTTACCCACAAAGAGTGAAAACCATGACTGGTGCAGAAAATGATCAAGAAATATTAGGTACTATTTTGCTATTACTTGAAAGTAAATATGCTAAAGAAGGTATAAGTGATTTTTTCTTTTGAGAGAAAGGTGGTTAACTTTAGATTTTATTTGAAGCTGATAATAGATTTGCAAATATGTTTCTATGAAATCATCATACTTGATTCATATAGAAATTATACGATTCAAACATCGAAACAGAACACCACTCTCAAAACATTTCCAGACTTCTCAAGACACAGTTTTACACCATTGTTCAATTATTCAGAAAGCAAACGTCCAATTTTACTCTGTTTAGCAAAATTCACCTGGCAGAGTCTAACTATTTTACTACCTGCTTGTAGCTTGATAATGGAAGCCTTGGGGGGAAGAAATCAAAGGTTAATCAGATGTGATTTGCTTCTTTCTAAATAGATGTGTTAAAAGGTCGACTAGCTCAAGATTTTTTGTTTGTATCTATGTTTTTATTGATGTCATCGATTGATAGCCAATTATGGAGGCAAAGAATGAAGCATTCTGTATAGCCCTTAGGTCTCTGAGGCTTTGTATATTTTCAAGACACAAAGGTGAGAGGCGATGGCAACTACGAGTGAATCAGCATCCTGAATAATTGACTGAATTAGAGCTCAAAAATTATATCGTCCATGCCAAGAATGCAAGAAAAACCATTTGGAATATTATAGTAGCTTATGAATGGAATGCCAGAGCCATATCTAGCAATTGCCTAGGAAGAGGGGGGCAGGAAGAATTGGCAAGACCCAACAGCTCCCAATTATGTTGAAGGTTATTACTCTAAACCTGGAAACTTAATATGAAGAGAGGAGAAAAAGAATTACGAAAACAGAAAGAGTTTTTTGGGTTTTTTAAATTTTTATTTATTCATTTTAGAGAGGAGAGAGAAAAAGGGAGAGAGAGAGACAGAGAGAGAAGGTGGGGAGGAGCTGGAAGCATCAACTCCCATATGTGCCTTGACCAGGCAAGCCCAGGGTTTTGAACCGGCAACCTCAACATTTCCAGGTCAACACTTTATCTACTGCACCACCACAGGTCAGGCCAGAAAGAGAGTTTTAAAAGCCACTATCTAATAATACCAGTATTGCTGATGCATAAGAGGAAATTAACAAAAATATTCATGAGCAAGGAGAGCGTTGTATAAGCATATTTCCTGCCTTTTGAGAAATCAGTCACCAATTTGGCTCCCTGACTGGATTCAGTTTGCAGTTTCTTCATAGCCCATTCGAAGGATTCCAGCCTTCTTATTTCCCAAACCCTGGAAATTGTGCTACAGCTTTCAAGTTCCACCAGTGTTCTGCTCTTGAAGTTTCTCCATGTATTCTCTGGCTCCAGGCTTGGTCACCGTTTTTCAGGAGAAAGGTGATTGAAACACAGTTCCTGAGAGCAGGGCAGATGGAAGAGTCCTCTTGACACCCACATTCCACTCACAGTGAGTGGTATCATTTCTGTTCTCTTGGCTCCAAGCATGTGCCTTCCAACCATCCAAATAAGATCAGACCCAGAGAGTCACTGCTGGCAGACTTCAGATGGTAAATACAATAAGGCATGATAGGGGAGAGCTGTGGGACTTGCTTAAATAATCATCAATGATAATAACAATTATAATAAAAAACACATTGAATTATAACTTTATAATTAAAAAAAGTGCTTCAGCTAAAAAGTAAATCAAACTTTATGATGCCTATTAGAACGGAACATCAGAACATATTTGTTGAAACTTCTGAAATGGGGGGAAATAAGAGTATTGATAATAAACTGAAAGAGGAAAATTCTATAATTGCAAAGATTTTAGTAACTATGTCTCTGGCCCATTTTGATAAAAAGAAATTATTTTTTGTTAGCATGGTTATTTTAAGAAAGTGAAAGGGCATTGTTTTCAGAGAAAATGTTGACAACTTGCAGAGGCAAAGCAGAGGTGATAAATAACACAGTGTTAAGTAAGCACTCAACAAATCAGGACACGACACCCCATGATTCAACTAAAAGACATCTGGCTTTTTTTCTAATATGTTGCTAAAAACAGAGGGAAGAGAGAAGAATGCAAGGACAGAGAAAGAAAATTACAATAACTTCAAATGTCAAAGAACAGTAGGCAGAAGAACCTTCAAGTATACAATAGAGTGCTGTTAACTATAGACACAGTGTTGCACAGCAGTTCTCTAGAAGGCATTCATCCTGCATAATTGAAACTTTATACCCATTGATTAGCAACTTGCCATTTCTTCCTCCCCCCAGTTTCTGAAAACCACATTTTACTCTCTCCTTCTAATATGATATCTAATACAAGTGGAATCATGCAGAATTTGGCCTCCTGTGACTGGCTTATTTCACATAGCATAATGTCCTCAAACGACTCAAGTTTGAATCCTGCATATTGCAGGATTCTTTTTTAAGACTGAATAATATTCTATATTGTGTGTGTGTGTGTGTGCACGTGTGCATGTGCATTCACACACATTTTCTTTATCTAGTCATCCATCAATGGACATTTAAGTTATTTCCATATCTTGGCTATTATAAATAATGCTACAGTGAACATGGGAATGCTAATATCTCTTTGATATGCTAATTTCAATTCTTTTGGACATATACCCTGAAGTGAGATTGCTGGATTATATAATGCTATTTTTAATTTTTTTAAGCTCCTCCATACAGTTTTTTATAGCAGCTGTGCATTTGACATTTCCACCACTAGTGAACAAGAGTTACACTTTTCCACAGTCTTCTCATTGCTTGTTGTTTTTAATTTTTTTTATATAATGACCATACTAAAAGGTGTGAGGTAATATTTCATTGTGTTTTGATTTGCATTTTCCTGATAAGTGACATTGAACATCGTTTCAGGTACCTGTTGACCATTTATATGTCTTCTTTGAAGAAGTGACTATCCAAGTCTTTAGTCCATTTTTTAATCCAGCTATTAGGGGTTTTTTTGGTTTTTGTATTTGTTTGTTTGCTTGTCTGTTTTCTTGGCTATTGAGCTGTAGGTGTTACTTATATATTTTGTAAATTAACTCCTTATGAGACACATGGTTTGAAAATACTTTCCTCCCATTCCGTAGGCTGCTTTTTCACTCTCCTGGCTGTGCAGAAGTGTTTGGACCTTTACCTTACAGATACACAAAGTCAATATAAATAGATTAAATACTTTATCACAAAACCTGAAACGGTAGAAGTCCTGTTACAAAGCATTAGAGAAAAACTTTATGACATTGGTCTTGGCAGTGATTTCATAGATATGACACCAAAAGCACAAGCAACAAAAACAAAAATAGACATGTGGGACTATAGCAAGCCTTGACTGAATTTCATCTTCTGCCTTTTCCTATGTCTTTGCTGATGCTCTATTTTGTTGTACATTAGTTTCTCTCCCAAAACTATAGTTGTATCTTTACAAATGTCATTGTTTATTTAAAATAAGCTGGGGTGTTTTTTTTTGTTTTTTCTCTCTCCTAAGATGGGGTCTATCTTCTTTACAGGGAATATTATCTTCAAAGCCCTTCTTGGATCTTAGACTCTGGTATATCTCTATTTTAACTGTGTCCCAGGATGTCTGCATTCTCAGTGCCCACTGCTCTTATTCCACACTCTGCCAGCTGCCTCTGCTCAGCTCTGCTGGCCTTCCTGCTGGTTCTCAAAAGCCACCAACGTGATCCTGCTGCAGGAGTCTGTGCTTGCTCTTCCTCCTGCCTGGAATGCTTTTCCCATGGTTCATGTGCTCCCCCCCCCCAACACACACACACACACACAATTGTTAGTCAAGTATCTGCTCTACTGTCACTCCTTCTGAAACGCTTTCTTTTATCAGCATATATAAAATGTTCCTTAAGCTACCCCCACTCCCTCTCACCATTTGCTCTTCTTTTCTCTTTTTATTTTAATTCCACGACTCATTTATTACCTCTCATGAGATCACATATTAATCTGTATCTATGTGCACATAGGTTTTTACAACAAAGTTTGTCACAGAATCCTGATGTACTAGCTCATGGGGCTAGGGCTAGTGGCACATCAGGGCTCTCATGCCCTTGTGATACATCAACTGAATTCCCAGAGCTGGTATATATTAGGTGCCCAAGAGATATTGTTGAATGAATGAATGAATGTTGCCCACTTATTTTATTCTCTTCTTTCGCTTTGTTATATGAACTTCTATAAAATACCTGTAATCAAGGTCTTTTTTTCCTTAGGTAGTGTGGGTGTCAGAATGACATGACTGGTTGAGAGGTTGAGTGGGGAGTGAGCTCACTAGACTAGACCCACCTGTCAAAACATTCACTGGTTTTTCACACACACTTAGCAATAGCCTGCTGAAGCTGCATTTTGAGAGCACTAAAAGGTAATAGTCAGAAGAAGGAGAATGCATATAATCCAGTACCTTCAAGGTTGAAGAATCTGCATTTACAGTAATTTGCCCAAGTTAATACACAGTTCATGGGTTGATATCTATTTTTTTAATACTGAGTTTCTATGCCTGTTTCATAAATAACAATATATACAGAGTGGTCTATTGTTCATGCATGTATTGTTTTCACTAAGACTCATAAAAAGCCTGTATTTTGATAGTGCTGGCCATACCTACTTCCCTTCCTAGGACTTTGCTAATTTTACTACATTTAACACTTATCCTTTCCAACTAAATATTACAGAAATAATAAGAATAACTAGTTTTTTCATGTACTTCTTATGTGTCAACTTTTGTCCAACCTCTTGTTATGTATTTCTTCATTTAATCCTATTAGGCAAGTAAAATAACATTATTCTCATCTTAGAAATGATAAAACTGACACTTAGAGAGGTCACACAGATACTCCAGATTTAAACCTTTTGTCACAATTTTAAGCTTCTACTCCCAAATGTTCTGTAGACCATCTCCTCTACTTCTGGCTCCTGGCAATCGATGTTCTTTGGCATGTGGAGTCGCATAGAAGTCACAGGTAGAGGTGTAGGAGGCCTCACAGTGACCCAGAACGACCAGATGCATGTCCCTTGTGCTAGATTATAAACTGACAAAAGAAAGCCAGCTTCATGCTAACCTGGGAAGTGACTCATTAGCTGCTACAGAAATTTCTGAATCTGACACAGTTAAGGTTAACTCAGCAACTCCGGGTCCCTCGGAAAGAGAGGGAAGAACAGAATTCAACCCTGACAGGCTAGAGGCCCCCGAGGAGGGAGGTGTGGCCAGAACAAGTAGGAATGAGGCCCAGGAAAGAGCTCCTCCTCAGATCAGAGGAGGTTAAGAAAGAATATATAACACCTTGTTAGCCTTTGATCTGAAGAAAAGAAGTTGGTTCTTCTCCAGGCTAGATTCATCTTTTGACTTGAGGCATATTTATTCGGGCAGCTTGAGCGTTATGTTTTCCCATAGCTATTTTAAAGCTAATTAATTTATCAAGCCCTTGCAGTTTTCCCATTCTTGTTCATAACTACCTCAAATCTTCAATTTCTAAAATGATTTTTTGGTTTTGAAGTTATTTTCATTTCTCTTCATCCACTAGAGCTTTCCTCACTTTTTTCATGTCTGAAATTTTATGGGAATACTGGTTTTTTGGGGGGTTATTTTTGTTTTTTTTTATAAATAAATTTTTATTTCAATGGGGTGACATCAATAAATCAGGGTACATATATTCAAAGAAAACATTTCCAGGTTATCTTGTCATTTAGTTCTGTTGCATACCCATCACCCAAAGAGAGATCATCCTCCGTCACCCTCTATCCAGTTTTCTTTGTACTCCTCCCCCTCTCCCTCCCCCTCTCCCTCTTTCCCTCCCCCAACCCCCCCGTAACCACCCCACTCCTGTCCATGTCTCTTAGTCTTGTTTTTATGTCCCACCAATGTATGAAATCCTGCAGTTCTTGTTTTTTTCTGATTCACTTATTTCACTCCGCATAATGTTGTCGAGATTCCACCATTCTGCTGTAAGTGATCCGATGTCATCATTTCTCCTAGCTGAATAGTATACCATGGTGTATATGTGTCCGATCTTCTTTATCCAGTCTTCTATTTTTTTTTTTTTACAGTGAATAAAAGCATTTAGGCAAACTCTTGGCCAATACAGAAAGAATCCATAAAAGAGTAGTGTCCTTAACATGTTCACCAAGTCCAAGTTGGCCCCATCACCATGCCAAATTCCTGAAAAATGCAACCCAACCACAGTTCAGTCTGTTAGGAGCTGTTACAGGGAGCAGGAGTCCAGGAAAAGTCCACATCCAGGAAAAGTCCTCATGGCACTGGAATTGTCACCATTCTATACTTTGCAGCTTATGTCCAAGTCCCAATGACCACTGCTTCTAGCTGGTAATGATTCAGGTAGACTGGAAAAGCCATTTGCAGCATGCGTGGATATGGAGCTTCTGTTCTCCTCTGCCTGGAGAGATGAGACCAGGTTGCTTTTCCGTGGAGCTCTGTGACTGTGCATGGTCAAGAGAACCTTGGGATACACTAAGTTGGGTGGCAAAGGTAGATTCATAATAGAAGTTGGCAAAAGGGGGAAAGAGAGCTCTAAATTAGGAGTAGGTCCCAGCCTGAAAAATGAGTGGGGCATTGAGGTAGGAGGAATAAAGAAAACACTATATATTAAGCAAAGCAGCAGAAAATAGGACTATCAACACCCACAACAGAGATCTTTGAGGGAAGAATAAAAAACCTGACTATTCAGGAAAAACATAGTTAAGTGGCCCTTGTGCAAATGAGATCAGTTTACCTGCTTCTTGGAATAAATGCCCTAGGCTCATCCACAGTGTTGTAGATGGGGCCGACGGCCCTGGGCACCTTCAGCCTTCAGTGGCAAACCCCAGCTTTCTGGGCAAGGTTAGGTCATAGGTGGCTGGAGCAGGGCTGGAAGAGACTGAACCCTCCCTTAGAGGAGCGAGGGGGAAGCCTACCTTCCAGTGTCCCTGTTTCCTCACAGCAGAGTCATGTAAGCCTGGCAGGCTTTAGCTCAAAGACCTTCCTTTCCACTATTGAAGCAGGACCCAGATGGCATCCTATGAGACCCCTTTGGGTCGTTGGAGCCTTTAAGGGTGTTTCCTAAAAGCTGGTAGTTCCCCTGATGTCTATTGGGCTTTTTCTGCCTCTAGGTATCTTAAAAGCCATGCTCAGAAGATCTCGCTGAGGGGTTTGAGGATCCCCATTCGCCTATATAAATCTTTTCCATATATCTGGAGCTATTTGGAAAAAGACAAAACAGTGTTATTAGCTGGATCTAATAAAGAAGGTAGTAGTTTGCAGGCGAAAAAGATTTGGTGTCTCCTGTTCATCAGCATTCAAAAGAAATGTAATTTTTTTTTTAAGTAAGAAGCATGATATGGTAGACCCATAGGAGTTCCAGGATATGACTACCCCCTTTAAAATTTTTTTAATTGACCTTAAAATGTTTGCTGAGTACACTTTAATAATACCTTAACTTTAAAGATTGTAAGCATGACAAAATACAGTAAATGCTTTTGCTCCATATGCAGGAGCATTTTCAGTTTAGCCAGTTTAGGAAATCCAATAATAGAACAATGCATACAGACAATGAGCTATAACATGCTTAGCAGCCTCTCCTGTACTGACAGAGGTTACTATAGATCCGGAATATGTATCTACTGTAATGTGGACATACGACTGTTTGCCAAATGAAGGAATATGAGTAACATCTATTTGCCAAAGTTGTCCTGGTAGGGGTCCTTGAGGGTTAACTCCAAATGAAGGGGCAGTATAGGACCCCTTAGACAGGATTTCCCAATCTGCCGTGCTGCTTCCTGAGAAAGTTGAAACTGTTTACACCTGGCTGCAGCGTTCTGGTGATGAATAGTATGAGACTGACTTGCTCTGTCTGTCATGGTTGCTCTATATAATTTTCTTTTGGGTAGCTTGATCAACAAGGGCATTCCTAGGCCCTGGCCGGTTGGCTCAGTGGTAGAGCATTGGCCTGGCATGCAGGATTCCCAGGTTTGATTCCCAGTCAGAGCACACAGAAGAAGTGCCAATCTACTTCCCCACCCCTCCCCCTCTCCCTCCTCTCTGTCTCTCTCTTCCCCTCCCGCAGCCAAGGCTCCACCAGAGCAAAGCCACCCCGGGCACTAAGGATGGCCCTATGGCCTCTGCCTCAAGCGCTAGAATGGCTCTGGTTGCAACAGAGCAACACCCCAGATGGTCAGAGCATCCCCCTCCCCCGTAGGCATGCCAGGCGGATCCCGGTCAGGAGCATGCGGGAGTCTGTCTGACTGCCTCCCCATTTCCATCTTCAGAAAAATACAAAAAATAAATAAATAAAAGAAAAAATACAACAAAAAAAAAGAAAAGAGAGAAAAAGAAAGAAAAAAAGGGGGGGAATTTCCTTGTGCTAAAGCTCCAGGGAGCATGGAGTGAGCTTGAGTATGTCCTATGAAACATGGAGCTCTATGTTGACATATAAGTCTTTGAAGAAGGAGGAACTGCTGAAATAGTTCATCAGCATTTGTCCCTAAGACAGCAGTCTTTATAGTGGGAACACCATAAGTAAATATTTGCTGTCTGTCTATAGATTAAGGGGGGAATATGGCAAATGCTGAAAAGCCATGATCTTTGTGCCTCTCCCCTCCCCCAACCCCCTCCCTCTCCTCCCCCCACCCTGTAACCCCAACACTGTTGTCCATGTCTCTGAGTCTCATCTTTATGTCCCACCTATGTATGGAATCATAGTTCTTAGTTTTTTCTGATTTACTTCTTTCACTCAGTATAATGTTATCAAGGTCCATCCATGTTGTTGTAAAAGATCCTACGTCATCATTTCTTATGGCTGAGTAGTATTCCATAGTATATATATACCAAAGCTTTTTAATCCACTCATCCTCTGATGGACACTTGGGCTGTTTCCAGATCTTTGCTATTGTGAACAATGCTGCCATAAACATGGGGGTGCATTTCTTCTTTACAAACAGTGCTATGGTGTTCTTGGGGTATATTCCTAACAGTGGGATAGCTGGGTCAAAAGGCAGTTCGATTTTTAATTTCTTGAGGAATCTCCATACTGTTTTCCACAGTGGTTGCACCAGTCTGCATTCCCACCAGCAGTGCAGGAGGGTTCCCTTTTCTCCACATCCTCGCCAGCAATTATTCTGTGTTGTTTTATTGATGAGCGCCATTCTGACTGGTGTAAGGTTTTAATTTGCATTTCTCTAATTATTAGTGATGTTGAACATTTTTTCATATGCCTATTGGCCATCTGTGTGTCCTCTTTGGAGAAGTGTCTATTCATTTCTTTTGCCTATTTTTGGATTGGATTGTTTGTCTTCCTGGAATTAAGTTTTAAAACTTCTTTATAAATTTTGGTTATTAACCCCTTATCGGATGCAATGTCAATTATATTCTCCCATTGTGTAGTTTGTCTTTTTATTCTGTTCTTATTGTCTTTAGCTGTGCAGAAGCTTTTTAGTTTGATAAAGTCCCATTTGTTTATCCTGTCTTTTATTTCACTTGCCTGTGGAGATAAATCAGCAAATATATTGCTGTGAGAAATGTCAGAGAGCTTACTGCCTATGTTTTCTTGTAAGATGCTTATGGTTTCACGGCTTACATTTAAGTCTTTTATCCATTTTGAGTTTATTTTTGTGAGTGGTGTAAGTTGTGGTCTAGTTTCATTTTTTTGCAGGTAGCTGCCCAATTTTCCCAACACCATTTGTTGAAGAGGCTGTCTTTACTCCATTGTATTATCTTACCTCCTTTGTCAAATATCAGTTGTCCACAGAGCTGTGGGTTTATTTCTGGGTTCTCTGTTCTGTTCCATTGATCTATGTGCCTGTTCTTATGCCAGTACCATGCTGTTTTGAGTACAATGGCCTTATAATATAACTTGATATCTGGAAGTGTGATACCTCCCGCTTTATTCTTCCTTTTCAAGATTGCTGAGGCTATTTGTGTTCTCTTTTGGTTCCATATAACTTTTTGGAATATGCGTTCTATATCTTTGAAGTAATTCATTGGTATTTTAATCGGTATTGCATTGAATTTATAAATTGCTTTGGGTAATATAGACATTTTAATGATGTTTATTCTTCCTAACCATGAGCACGGTATATGCCTCCACTTATTCGTATCTTCCCTGATTTCTTTTATCAATGTTTTATAATTTTCCGAGTACAAGTCTTTAATCTCCTTGGTTAGATTTATTCCTAGGTACTTTATTTTTTTGGTTGCAATGATAAAGGGATTGATTCATTGATTTCTCTTTCTGACAGTTCGTTATTAGTGTATAAAAATGCCTCTGATTTCTGAGTATTGATTTTATATCCTGCCACCTTGCCAAATTCATTTATCAGGTCTAGTAGTTTTTAGACTGAGAATTTAGGGTTTTCTATATACAATATCATATCATCTGCAAGTAATGATAGTTTTACTTCTTCTTTTCCAATTTGGATGCCTTTTATTTCTTTTTCTTGTCTGATTGCTGTGGCTAGAACTTCCAGAACTATGTTGAATAAGAGTGGTGAAAGGGGGCACCCCTGCCTTGTTCCTGATCTTAAGGGGATTGCTTTTAATTTTTACCCATTGAGTATGATGTTGGCTGTGGGTTTGTCATAGATGGCCTTTATCATGTTGAGGTATTTCCCTGTATTCCCACTCTGCTGAGAGTTTTGATCATGAATGGGTGCTGGACTTTATCAAATGCTTTTTCTGCATCTATTGAAATTATCCTGTGGTTTTTCTCCTTTCTTTTGTTTATGTGATGAATCACATTGATTGATTTGCAAATATTGTACCAGCCTTGCCTCCCAAGAATAAATCCCACTTGATCATGGTGTATGATTTTTTTCATATATTGCTGGATCTGGTTTGCTAATATTTTGTTGAGGATTTTTGCATCTAAGTTCATCAGGGATATTGGCCTATAATTTTCTTTTTTGTGTGTTGTCTTTGCCTGGTTTTGGAATCAGAATTATGCTCGCCTCATAAAAGGAGTTTGGAAGTCTTCCTTCCTCTGGAATTTTATGAAATAGCTTGAGAAGGATAGGAGTTAGTTCTTCTTTGAATATTTGGTAGAATTCACTTGAGAAGCCATGAGGCCCAGGACTTTTCTTTTTGGGGAGTTTTTTGATAGCTGTTTCAATCTCATTTGTTGTCTTTGGTCTGTTTAGGTTTTCTGATTCTTCCAGATTGATTTTTGGAAGATTATATGATTCAAGGAATTTGTCCATTTCATCTAGGTTGTCTAGTTTTTTGGCATACAGTTCTTCATAGTATTTTCTTACAATATTTTGTATTTCTGTTGTGTCAGGTGTTATTTCTCCACTCTTGTTTCTAATTTTATTTATTTGAGTCCTCTGTCTTTTTTTCTTGGTGAGTCTGGTTAAAGGTTCATTGATCTTGTTTACCTTTTCAAAGAACCAGCTTCTAGTTTCACTGATCCTCTGTATTGTTTCTTTAGCCTCCATGTCATTTATTTCTGCTCTGATCTTTATTATTTCCTTTCTTCTACTAGCTCTGGGCTTTACTTGTTGTTGTTTTTTTTTCCTAGTTCTTTTAGATGCAGGGTTAAGTTGTTTATTTGAGCTTTTTCTAGCTTCTTGAGGTATGCCTGTAATGCTATAAACTTCCCTCTCAGGACTGCTTTTGCTGTGGCCAATAAATTTTGAGTTGATGTATGCTCATTATCGTTTGTTTCTAGGAATTTTTTAATTTCTTCTTTGATCTCAATGTTAACCCATTCGTTATTTAATAACATGCTATTTAGTTTCCAAGTGTTTGAATGTTTTTCAATTTTTCTATTGTGATTGATTTCTAGTTTAATGCCATTGTGATCAGAGAAAGTGCTCGATATGATTTCAATCTTCTTAAATTTGTTGAGACCACTTTTGTACGCTAACTTGTGGTCTATTTTAGAGAATGTACCATGAGTGCTTGAAAAGAATGTATATTCTGCTGTTTTAGGGTGAAAGGTTCTGAAGATATCTATTAAATCAAGTTGATCTAATATGTTCTTTAAGTCTGCTGTTTCTTTGTTAATTTTCTTTCTTGAGGATCTATCTAATGATGTTAATGGGGTATTGAAATCCCCTACTATTATAGTGTTGCTGTTGATCTCGCCCTTTAAGTCCATCAAAGTCTTCTTTATATATTTAAGTGCTCCTATATTAGGTGTGTAGATATTTATAATGGTTATATCTTCCTTTTGGATTGCTCCCTTTATCATTATGTAGTGACCTTCTTTATCTCTAACTATGGTCTTTGTTTTAAAGTCCATTTTGTCTGATATAAGTATTGCTACCCCAGCTTTTTTTTCATTTCCATTTGCGTGAAATATTTTTTTCCATCCTTTTATCTTCAGTCTGTGTGCATCTTTTGATTTAAGGTGTGTCTCTTGTAGACAGCATATGTATGGGTCCTGTTTTCTTATCCATGCAGCTACCCTATGTCTCTTGATCGGATCATTTAATCCATTAACATTTAAGGTTATTACTGATATGTAATTGTTTATTGCCATTTTTTTTTTCTTTAAAACTGTATTCCTCTTTTGCTATATTCTTTTTTTCCTTTGATCTGTTCACAACAGGTCCCTTAGCATTTCCTGCAGCCTTGGTTTGGTTGCAGTGAATTCCTTGCGGTTTTTTTTTTTTTTTTTTTTTGTCTGTAAAGCTTTTTATTTCTCCTTCAATTTTAAATGATAGCCTTGCTGGATAAAGTAGTCTTGGTTGTAAGTTCTTGTTCTGCATTACTTTGAATATTTCTTGCCATTCCCTTCTGGCCTCAAGTGTTTCTGTTGAGAAGTCAGAAGTCATCCTTATGGGGGCTCCTTTGTAGGTGATAGTCTTTTTTTCTCTAGCAGCTTTTAATATTTTCTCTTTATCATTTAGCTTTGGTATTTTAATTATGATGTGTCTTGGTGTTGGTTTCTTTGGGTTTCTCCTTAATGGAGTTCTCTGTGCTTCCTGAACATGTGAAATGTTTTCCTGCCTTAATTGGGGAAAGTTTTCCGCTATAATTTGTTTGAACAAAGTCTCTATCCCTTGTTCTTTCTCTTCTTCTTCAGGAACCCCTATGATGTGGATGTTATTTCTCTTCATGTTGTCACAGAGCTCTCTTAGAGTTTCCTCAGACTTTTTGAGCCTCTTTTCTTTTTTCTGCTCTGCTTCCGTGCCTTTATTTATCATGTCCTCTAACTCACTGATTCGATTCTCTGCTTCATCCATCCTGCTTTTAATTCCTTCCATTGTATTATTTATTTCAGATATTGTATTTGCCATTTCTGACTGATTCTTTTTTATTATTTCAATGTCCTTTTTTATATTTGTTATCTCTTTATTTAGGTTTTCGTAATGGCCATCTATGGTTGTTCTGATATCTTTGAGCATCCTAACAATCGTTATTTTAAACTCTGCATCTGGTAATTTGGTTATATCTGATTCATTTAGGTCCTTTTCTGGGGATTTCTCTTGGTTTATTTGTGTTGTATTTCTCTGCCTCCGCATTTTCTCTTCACGGGAGTGGCTGTGATCATGCGCTCGGGTGCAGAAGCGTTGGTGGCCTTGGCCTTTGCCCTGCCCCCGTGTGTGACATTATTCTCGGTCCTGAGGGCACTGGCGAGCACGTTTGCTCAGCTGCAGGTCTCCACCTGTTTCCGGGCTTTCGCCCTGCCCTTGCAGGAGTAGCCCACTCGCGGATTGGCTGCTAGCCTTGGCTCTACCGCCGGGCAGGACCGCGTGCCCAAACTCAGCTCAGTAGCGGAACTCTGCTTCTTCTATGCTTTTGGCTCCACCCCCGTGGGGGGAGCCGGCTACCAAGTCAGACCGCAAGCCTGGGTTGCACGGGCGGAGCAAGGCTATGCTCCTCTGCCCTTGCTCAGGGGCTGGTTTCCACCCTTTCTGGGGTTCCCGCCCTTCTCCCGCAGGCTGGATTACAGGCTGCTAGTAGCTGAGCTTGACTGCTTTTGCATGCCCCCTTCTCCCCAGCCGGGCAAGATTGAGCTCACACCTGAGCCCAGTGGTGGCCAGCTGGCTTCCGCCCCTGCCAGCAGAACCGCGCTTTTGTCTTCCGCTACCGCCCACCCTCCGGTGCGCCCTCAGCCGTGTGGGTGGGGGCCTTGCAGCTCGGACCCTAAGACTCACTACTGTAGACCCAAAAGCTCCCTCCTTCTATGCGACTCTGCTCTGAGTGCCGCGGGGGAGCTTGTTTGGCTGCTCTCCTGCTTCCCTTTGCTGGTATTGCTGTTTCCGGGGGAAATATTCACTTCAGCTTTGGGGAGTGACTCATCCCAGGGGTTAGGGTGGCTATCTCCCAAAATGTTTCTCCCTGGGCCTCCTAGATTACACTCTCTTCCTGTTCCTCTGGTCCTCTCCTCTCTCCCCGTTCCCAGGAGCCCCGGGTGAGTGGTTGTGAGAGAGATGTTCTGTGCGGTCCCTTTAAGAAGGATCTTGGGTCTGAGAAATCAGGCTCTTTCTCACAAACAGTATCCTGACTTGTTTCCAGCTAAATACTGTCCTTATGCCTCTTCTGGGCTCGGGGGCTGCAGGCTGGGGCTTTGTTCCTGGGGCTCAGGACCCTTTCTCCTCTGCTAAACTCACTTCCCACCACGGTAGTCTCTCCCTGCTGCTGTTTGCTCCAAGGAGCTGGGCAGCCCTCTCCACGTTTCCACTTTTCCTACCAGTCTCGGTGTGGCTTCTTCAGTGTTCCTTGGTTGAAGAGTCCTCTTAGTTTAGTCCAAAGTTGGTTTTTCCAGATGATAGTTCATAAAATTAGTTTGTAATCCACTTTGGTTCTGGGAGGTAGATGTTGGTACATCCACCTACTCCAGCGCCATCTTGTCTCTCGGGAATACTGTTCTTATAGATTTATTCATTTTAATTATCAAAAGTATCTTGTCAGGTTGAAATGAGAAGTCCTTTACCCCAGTAGTGTGAGGCATTAGTGAGATTATAAGCCCTTCATGGACTTCAGTGTTGCCTTTTTCTTTAAATTGAATTTATTGGGGTGATACTGGTTGACATAATTATATAGGTTTCAGGTTTCCAATTCGATACTATACCTCTGTACACCATACTGTATATTCGCACCCCAAGTCAAGTCTTGGTCCATCACCATTTATCCTCCCTGAACCCTCCTCCACCTCCTACCCCCACCTCTGCAGTCACTACACAGTTGTCCATGTTCATGAGTTTTTCTCTCTTTTTTTTGTTCTTTATTGCTCAATCTCTCCACCTCCCTCACCCAGCCCCTCCTCCTCCCAACAGCTGTCAGCCTGTTCTCTCTGACTGTCTCTATTTTGCTTGTTAGTTCATTTTGTTCATTAGTTTCCACATATGAGTGAGATCATATGATACTTGTTTTTCTCTGACTGGCTTATTTCACTGATTTCACCAGGTTCATTCATGCTGTAACAAAATGTAAGGTTTCCTCCTTTTGAAGGATCACATAGGAAAAAGCAGGGGCTGCCTCTTAATTCAGCAGGTACTAATTTAGTTGAGGGACTATATTTTTAAGTGATTTTGGCCCTTTTTGAAATGATTTTTCCCAGTTGTTCAGAAAGTAAATTCAGACATATGGGCTTGTACAAAATGAAACTATTATATGATATAAAAGTAGTGATACATTTGAACAATGTATTTTAAGCATTTTTACTTAAATACCACCTGCAATATATGCACACATGATAGTACAATAAACTAAGGGTGTTTGGGGGATGATATTCATAAATAACCTGTTCCTAACTAATGTTTATTTGGTTGACTTAATTAGGGACTCTTTAAAAATGAAATTAGCATTAAGAACCAAAGAGCTGCCTGACCTGTGGTGGCGCAGTGGATAAAGTGTTGACCTGGAAATGCTGAGGTCACCGGTTCAAAACCCTGGGCTTGCCTGGTCAAGGCACATATGGGAGTTGATGCTTCCAGCTCTTCCCCTCCTTCTCTCTCTCTGTCTCTCTCTCTCCTATCTCTCTCTCCTCTATAAAATGAATAAATAAAATAAAAATAAAAATAATCAAAAAAAAAAAAAAGAACCAAAGAGCAAACACATACAAGGTATGGTTCCTCTGCTGGACCCAACATTTCAATCTATTGAATACAATTTTTAATGAGTGCCTATAAAGGCCTTATGTTGTGGGAGGGGCTCTGTATATGGATATTTTTAATGTAGATTTTTATTCTTGCCCTCAAGGACTTATGAACCAGCATTTCACTTTGCATATATTTTTTACTTCAATTACTGAACTAGTGAGTTAAAAATGGAAAACTCATCTATGTGAGTTTGCAGATATTATTTTAAGGCCTCAGGGTTGGAGAGATCATGAGAAAGAACAATAACAGTTATGAAGTATCTATTATGTGACAGGTTCTTAACATCTGTTCCATTATTTTATCCTTGCAACATTTACATAAGGTATGCATTATCCCCAACTTACAGATGAGGATATAGGTTCAGAGAAGAAACTTGTTCATGGAATCTCAGAGGTTCATGAGTCAGAATTTCACTCCAAGCTCAAACTTATTCTAAAACCCTCTTCTTTCCAGTGTTCTTCACATTCAATTATAAAATATAAAATGAAGATTTGATAACTGTTTAATAGAATCAATGAAGGTGGCCAAATATAATAGTTAAGAATATAAAAGTAGCTATTTTGCTTTGACTATTTTGCTTAGCTGTCTACAGCTACAAGTTAAATGGATAATTGTAAAGTGCCTAAATTATTTTAGGTTATGTGGACATAAGCCTGATGCAATTTTATTTTGACTCAAATTATATTTAATTTTAAATTCATAATAGCTCCTTGTCTAGTTGGTTTCCCAGAGGAGATGCTTTCAGTTGTGTGTGTTCAGTAGTCCTTAGAGCTGGACAGCTATGTTCCCCTTAAAGAAACTCCATTCAGGAAAGTCAGGCTTACATACACTAGGAAATAATAATTTGCTGACAGAACCACTATTCTTTCTTAAAGGTATTCACCACAGATTTCATTTAAGTAGTAAGACCCTCTAGAATATTTTAAATATTACTGTAATAAATATATGAATGTGAACTACACTTTTTTTGGAAATATACTTGTTATTTCAAATCCTCTAGAACTTGGTACAAAATGTAATATTATGTTGTGCCTACTTCTTTTCCAACTTCTGAAGAAGCATTTTGACTAGGGATTAAAATTTATTTTATATATATTATACATAAAGATGTTTGAACTGTAATTGTGTGCAATTTGAAGGAAATGTTCTTTCAATGGAATGAAGATTGAACTACTCAGGAATATTAAAATGTACAGGGGTTCATACTTTTATGATAATATTTTATAATTTTGAAAACTTATTCTTAATAGACCCCCACATTACATTTCAGTAAAGTGGTTTCATTTTCTTTAACAACCATTAATAGCTATTAAAGGTTAAAAAAAAAAAAGGCTTTATATAGATCATCAAAGGACACTTAAGTAATTTGAAATTGACAATTAAATCAGCATGGCAATGCATTATCATAAGTTTGATAGGTCTGCCTTTATAACAAGTACTGAGAAGAAAGGGCCCCTTTGTAAGATACCCCACTACAGACTATTCTTGCATTATAATTGATCACAAAGAGCACATTGTCTCTGTATATGTGCTTGCTATTCATCTTTTATAAGTTTCCTTTTGTAAAGATTTTGATGCTGTGTGTGGGAGTTTGGTTCATGCTAGAAACAGTGTTCTTGGTGAGATTTGGAATGACCACCACTCACCTTTCAACCTTTCTCTTTTCCATTGTCATAATAAATAAAATAGTTAGAGCTTTCCACTTTGAAAGCCCAGATTACTCATTTTCTCTTTCCTTCTTTTCCTTCATCTCTCTAAAGACCAATGAATGTGTACTAAGGAGGCTACATATCATTGTTACCATTGGCTATAGTGTGACGATGGCCACACTGATGAGGGCATGGTCCATTTCTGGTTAGCCAGTGGGCATTGCCCATATCCTGTCAAACCATAAAAGAAGCATGCAGACTGTGTTGTTGTTGTTTTGTTTTGTCAAAATTGAACTCTTCCTTTTTCTTAGAAAATCTGTGGACTTAGCATCCAGAAATTATTGTCAAAATAGTTTCCATGTTGAGATCAAAATACAGAAACATAACTCCATTAGAGAGGGAATGCTAATCATTCATATAGTTTTCCTCCTCAGGTGAAATTCTAAAAATTTCACAGATAATTGATTAATTGCAACTTTTCTTTATTTTCTTAAACAATAGAATAACTATGGGACTATCCATTTAGCATAAATCTTAAAAAATACAACATACATTCTCTGTATATTTCAAACTATAAAAACAAAATATTAAAAATATTAATTTCCATATAATTTGCTACACTCAGAGACAGGCCAAAGTACCAATAGAGCTTTTTCCTTCTACTATCTAAGAAAGATATTTTATAATATGGACACAGTAAAGTTTTATGTGAGGTTGATTACTTTTATAAAGATTTATCAGCCTTATTACATGTTCCTGCTATTGTTTAATTTATAGATTTTATGGGTCTTCATGTGATATAAATGCTTCATATTGAAGGTAGAAAGCATAATGGTGATTTTTAAGTAGCTTTTAAAATTAGTTAGATAGATATTGATACCAAATTAGTAGAAATTAAAATTTTGATATAGCCAGAAAGGAGAAAAGAATCTTGCATAATCCAACTGAGTAGTTTATACTGTAGTATATTTCTATGCACACAACAACTACTCAATGATTTTTTTAAAATTAAATAGAATTAATGTATTTAACAGGTTCAAACCACATTTAGAGTGTAATGGGTAATTCAACAGATCTCTCCACACCTACCTCACTGCAGTGAGGCCAGACTCGTAGGGAAGAATGAGTGAAACAAGTATTAGTAGTCAGAACCACATGCTCATGTATTCCCATTCCCACTGCCATATAAAATGGGTAATATGAGCACATAAAAGGGGACATGGCACTCAGAGAAGGCCGTGAGAACTTCCAGTGGCAGTAGAAAGGTACAAATCAAAGGGGTAGCTGATAAAAACGTTAAGAGAATGTTGTAGAAGCATATAAATTGTTTATTTTATGGGAAGAAGCTAAAGGTCACTGAGAGATTTTCTGAAGGTCAGCCACAGACAGACTTCTTGGCAGAGGTGATCTTTAATTTTCAAATCCTGCCATCTCAATTTGATTCTACTACTTGAAACATTCTTCAAAGTATTAATGAAAGAAATGAAGATTGGCAAGGCTGTAGAGACTCCTGACTGCAAAAAGCAGGCAGCAAGCTGGCTGATAACTTTAAAGTATCTGGTCAGTCAACAGTGAAAACATTATAACAGATCTTCAGAGATTCCCCCCCCCCCCATCTCTGGTTGAGCACTAAAAATGCCACTAATTCAAAACAGTCTTCCTTAAAATTGGAGAATATTCCAAACGTAAACTATTTTTATAAATATTATAATAAACTAAGGCAAGCATTTACTACTTAGTTGAATTAAGTATATTAAATTGAAACAAATATGTCAGAGCAGAGCTATATCAATTGTGTTTCCTAAACTTTAAAATATAAAGTTACATCATTTATAGTACTTTTTAACATTTTACTCAAAAATAATAACAAGTTCTTTGGGATTTCTAGTTAAGATGGTGTTTTGATTATAGCCCTTGACATTATTCAAAGATAAAATACATGAAAAGAATCATTCTCTACAATTCTCTACAACTATTTATGATTTATACCAAGAATAAAAAGGTATTTTTTGTTTTGAAAAATACATTTATATAATGCATCATCTCAGGAGATTGATAAGAAAAAAAAGATCTCAAAAGATACTCAATAAAATTCAACCCTTATTCCTAAGAGGGGGAAAAAACTCTTAGAAAACTAAGAATACTAAGGAACTTTTAATTAATAATAAAAGAGAACTAATGTATCTTAAACCAACCATTGGATGAGAGATGAACAAAGGTACAAATTATCATCATTCATTAAATTATATCTGGAATCTCTGGTTATTGTAATAAGATAACAGAACTTAAATAACAGATATGCTCATTGGAAACACAAAGATAAACAATTGATCATTACACATGATGTGATATAAACATGAAAAGAAAAACAAGATAATCAACGAAAATTCTCTAAGGATTTAAGTAGTGTAAAATAAAAAAAAATTTACCTTCTTTTCCAGTGAGAGGAGGAGAGATAGAGTGACAGACTCCCTCATGCTCCCCTACCAGGATCCATCCAGCAACCGCCATCTGGGGCCGATCCTCTGCCCATCAAGGGCCATGCTCGCAGTCTAGCTATTTTGAGCACCTGAGACAAGACTCCATGGGTGCCTTCCTCAGCATACAGGGCTGATGCGCTCGAACAGACCAAGCCATGGCTGTAGGAGAGGAAGAGAGAGAGAGAGAGAGAAGGAAGAGGGGTGGAGAAGCAGATGGTTGCTTCTTCTGTGTGCCGAACTGGGAATCGAACCCAAGACATCCACGTGCCTGGCCAACTCTCTTCCACTGAGCCAACTGGCCAGGGCATAAAAATGTTTTAGATCAATAACTTTCCTTTAAATGAGTAATAAAAGATGTAAAAACTATTTGAAGAAAACATGAAATCCTTCCAGAGAAAGAAAGAAATTAAGAATTTAGTAAATGTAAGCCAGGCTTAAAGGTTGAAAGAGCAAATATTATACAGATGTTAAATTTTCTCAAATAAATCCAACTGTTCAATACAAATACTGACAGAGAAATTCAGTAGCTCTGAGTCTAATATATCAGGACACACATCATACCCTAAAAACCATGGGAAAAGAATGGATCACCTAATAATTGGTACTGCCTCTTTGTGAAAGAGGGCATGTCTCAGGTTGGAACTTCCTATTCAAAATAATCCTAGAGGCCCTGGCCGGTTGGCTCAGTGGTAGAGCGTCGGCCTGGCGTGCGGGGGACCCGGGTTCGATTCTCGGCCGGGGCACATAGGAGAAGCGTCCATTTGCTTCTCCACCCCCCCCCCCCCTTCCTCTCTGTCTCTCTCTTCCCCTCCCGCAGCCAAGGCTCCATTGGAGCAAAGATGGCCCGGGCGCTGGGGATGGCTCCTTGGCCTCTGCCCCAGGCGCTAGAGTGGCTCTGGTCGCGGCAGAGTGT
This sequence comes from Saccopteryx bilineata, assembly GCF_036850765.1. Taxonomy (NCBI): domain Eukaryota; kingdom Metazoa; phylum Chordata; class Mammalia; order Chiroptera; family Emballonuridae; genus Saccopteryx; species Saccopteryx bilineata. The sequence continues at coordinate 152,926,652 of NC_089494.1, forward strand.
CGCCCCTGGTGGGCGTGCCGGGTGGATCCCGGTCAGGCGCATGCGGGAGTCTGTCTGACTGTCTCTCCCCGTTTCCAGCTTCAGAAAAATACAAAAAAAAAAAAAAAACCAGAAAAAAAACCCCAAAATAATCCTAGATAAATCAAATAATAAAAGTAGAAACCAACAAAATACAAAGGTAAAGTTTCAGGGTGGGCAAGACTTTTCTTTGATGTAAAAAAATAAAATTATAAGGAAAAATATTGAAATAGATAAAAATTTGAAAGTCAGTAACGGAAATATTTTTAAAAATTAAAAGTGAATGATCTTGAAAAAATTTATAACTTTACCAATTCTTTCTTTAAGAATTAAAATAAGAAATATACAGAACAGCTACCACTGAATTTAAAAATCACTAGTGAAGCCTGACCAGGCAGTGGCGCAGTGGATAGAGAATCAAACTAGGATTAAGAAGACCCAGGTTCAAAACCCCAAGGTCGCTGGCTTGAGTGTGAGTTCACCAGCTAGAGCGCTGAATCGCCAGTGTAAGTGTGGGATCATAAACATGACCCCAAGGTCCCTTGCTTGAGCAAGGGGTCACTCGCTCTGCTCTGCCCCCCCCCCCATCAAGACACATGTGAGAAAGCAATCAATGAAGAATTAGGGTGACACAATGATTGATGCTTCTCATCTCTCTCCCTTCCTGTCTGTCCCTCTTTCTGTCTCTGTCACACAAACACACACACACACAAAATCACTAGTGTATGGCTAAGGCATATAACCTGACCACTCATAAAAGGAGAAAAATGACAATGAACATTGGGGAAAATATTTATCTTCCTTAAAGAAATGCAAATCAAACACTGAGATAACAAGTTTCATTCCTTACATTTGTAAATTTTTAAAATTATTTTTATTTATTCATTTTAGAGAAGAGAGAGAGAGAGAGAGAGAGAGAGAGAAGGGGGAGGAGCAGGAAGCATCAACTCCTATATGTGCCATGACCAGGCAAAAAAACCCGGGGTTTTGAACCGGCGACCTCAGCATTCTAGGTTGACGCTTGATCTACTGCACCACCACAGGTCAGGCATTTTTGTAAATTTAAAAATAAGAAAAGTCACTATGTTTGAGAGCAAGGCAAATCACGCAGTCTTGTCCTGTTGGGAAATGACAGCTGCTACCAGTCTTCTGCAAAGCAGTTTAGTAATACATGTTGACTTATTAACCTAGTTCTTTTCTCTCAGAAGAAAATGTGAAAAATGAAAACTGTTATCTCACTGTTTTGTATGCATTTCTTCCAAATGAAGATAAATATTTTCTCCAATGCTCATTGTCAATTTTCTTTTTTTTATGAATGGTCAGGTTGTATACCACTATGCTGTACATCTGAAACTAATAGAAAATAATATTAAATGTAAACTGTAACTGAAAAAAAATGAAAAATAAAAATTGATAAATAAGGAAAGAATTTTCATCTCAATGTTATATATAAAAGTAAAAATTAGAAACACTACTAATATCTAATACTAGGGAAGTACTTAAATAAATTGTGGGACAATCACTAAAATGAAATAACATGTAATACTTGGAAAACATTTTTTCAAAAATAATGACTTAGAGGAGAAAAATAGCTCATGTTGTTTCAAAAAGGGACTAGAGCACTGGCTCTGTTGGTTAGAGCACCAGCCCGAGACACAGAGGTTGCCAGTTCGATCCCTGGTCAGGGCACATGCAAGAGCAGATTGATGTTTCTGTCTTCCTCTCTCTCTTCTTCCTCTCTCACTAAAATAAAAAGAATTTTTTAAAGGGATTAAAAATAATATAATCAATACAACCCAATTTTATATAAAAAGATGAAGTTTATGCATTAAAAATTACCAAAAGGAAATATACCAATAGTTGAACAATTTTATTTTCTAGTCAGATTTAGTTAGTAATAATTTTTCTTTATGCTTATCTATATTTCCCAGAAAAATTATGAATATGAATTGCTTTTATCAATTCAAAGCAAAAAAAAATATTTTTAAAGGATCATACATTATGTCCAAATTATCACTACTAAATCTGAGTTAATTGCATCTAAATTAGGAACATTTTAACAGTAGTAAAGTTTTAATAGTATAATGTTATATGCTCAGTGGGAAATCAGTATAGTATTATATTGATAAGTTTTATTTGTACCAAGATGCTAAATATAGACTAACACAAGACAATTATTTCCCAAGATATTTGGATAAATAATTGTTATAAAGCAAGTCTTGTTTCAGCCTGAAGCAGCCTGGAAACAGGATTCAGTAAATTGCTCACAAATAGCCCTACTGGCACACTTGTCTACATGTGTCACCACAAGTATCATTTGGGGTGGTTTACATTCCCAATGGCTTTGTTCAACCCTAATGGCTTGGCAGATAATTCTGCTTTTGAGTCTTCACTTATAGATTCCTAGGAAATGCTTTTCTCATTTATAGAAATAGGAATGAGCAGGTGCCTATAGCACTTTTTGAGGTGTGTGTGTGTTGTCTCTGTGTGTGTGTTTCTGATGAACCATTCCTTTTGAAGTTCAGAGCTTAGGCAGAGAAAGCATGAGTTTGGTGTGAGTAACTTTCAAATGCATAAAACAGTGCTTTTAATCTCATGTTATGACTGGCACCAAACAATATGCAAATTATCTTTTTTATTTTAGTCTCCAAAACACAGTGGAATGTGTGTGTATCTGTGGTGTTGTATGTACATGTGTACATGTGTGTATGTGTGTCGTTTGCTCAGTGTAAGACAAAGGTTTGAAATGTTCAGTTGTAAACACTAGTGAATTTGGCATCCTTCAAGCTGTGCCTTGTAAGGAGCAATTCCAATGACAGGCTGACGACACATGCTCTACAGGGAATGTAACAATAATCTCAGCTGGGAGGACTGCTACTGCCTCGACCTGCTTTCATTTTCCAAGTGTGTGTTGCCCAGACTGTATAGACCTTTGGCAACCAGGCTGGGAGCTTCAGATAGGGCATCACACCAGCCTTTAGACAGCAAAAACCAAAAAAAAAATCTGTGGGCCATAAACTAACCAGGTCAGATTAGATGATTAGAGAGACTAGATCACCTGAAAAAAGAACAGGAAAGTTTTACTTCCCAGTAATTTTGTTTTTTTGATCTTTTCTGAAGGAGGTTCAGTCATTTCCATTTTTGTCAATTTCCCTAATATTATACGTGGCTACAGACAGGCACTGCAGCTTCTAATGCCAGCTGCCCCCAAAGATTCATGCAAGGTCAGAGTACAAAAAAATGCTCACTGAAGATTCCTGGAGTCATGTGGAAACTCTGTGTCCTTCTGAACATTTGATCATCAGATAATAAAGACAGCTAGCGTTTTATTGTTTGACTGTACATGGACCACATACTGTTTATACTTGCTTCCAGACATAATTCCCTCATTTCCATCCTATGCACCCCTGCCAATTTCTCCTTCGTAACAACCCCTGTGCCATGCCTCCCTCCATGTGTTTCTTTGATCAGCTGATCATTTGTTGATTTATTCTAGTATGCAACATTTATTGAACACCTACTATGTATCAGGCATCTTAGTAGGCATTGGAGAAACAGAAATTGGCATTGTGGTCCCTGGTCTCAAGGAGTCAGCACTCAAATTGGGGCACTGAAAAGAAATTTACTGATCAGTGGCTTGCAACGATACACACTTATTCTTACACTTGTAAGTCTGTGGGTTAATTGTGGTTTTGGCATTTTAAGTTAGGAGGCCCTCTTTCAGGCTGTGACTCAGCTGTGGTAAGTTTCAGACTGTGGGATGGGCTCAGATCTTTTCTGTGTGTGTTTGTTCTGAGGCCCTGGTGGAAGGGGCGAATTCCCTGGGGCGTGCTTTCCTCCTGGCAGGTCATGAGCATAAAATCCCAAACTAGACCACATAGCACATTTGGTATAATGCCTACTAACTTTTTAACCACTGAAGCAAGTCATATTGTCAAGCACTCTGTCAAAAGCATAGGGAAATATATTCCATCTACTTTAGTGCACTACAGGTCACATGATAGAGGCAGGAATGAAGAATTGAATAATATACCACACAAATTATGACAATAAAGTATAGTAATGGTACAAGGGAAGTATATTTAAGGTTTGCAGAAGGTACAGAGACTTATCTCAAAGGGGGCTATTTCAGTCAGGGTCAAGCAGAGAAGCAGCAGTAGAAGGATAGATAAATGGATGATGGATGTGTGGGTGGGTGGATGGATGATATATAGATAGGTAGGTGGGTAGGTAGATAGGATGATTGATTGATTGATTGATTGATCAATAGATGATAGATAGATGGATGGATAGATAGATAGATAGATAGATAGATAGATAGATAGATAGATAGAGTTGTTATTGGGATTTGACTTTATATAGTTGTTGCAGTAAGTTAGGAAGTCTCTGTAAAGCTTTTTTCTCTGCATCTGATGCCAGAAGTTGATGTCCACAGGCCAAAGAGTAAAGAAAAGAAGATAGATGTAAACTGGAGTGATCAGTGATCGAGGTTAGCTGGAACCCAGGAACATGAGCTAGAACCCCTCAAAGATGGACTAAAACACATGCCAGCTCTTGTTGTCTCTGCCTTGGGGACCTTGGTAATACAGGTAAACACACACACTGGCCCAGAAGTCAGAGACACACAGGAAGGATCAAGGGAAGGTAGAACAGTTGCAAGCCCAGCACACCAGCAACAATGGCAATTGTTTCACTTTCTTCTTCACCTCTCCCAGGAATCTTCCTTGTGGCATACCCTCACCAGAAACACACACACACACAAAAAGAGTAAAGTGAATTCTAGGATACGTGGTTTAACCTAGTCAAGTTGACACATTACAGAGCCATCACAAAGGAAATTTAATTACAGTATGAGGAAGAGTAGAACAGGAAATGCTTTTTCCTGAAAGGAAGATCATATTTGAGCTGAATCTTTAAGGATGAGCAGCAGGTAACCAGGAAAGGGGTTGGCAATCAAGAGGGCACAAAGCATGGGAAAGGTGAGGCTCACAATGTGGAAGATGCTGGTGTGGAAGGCCAACAGCCAAAGCCACCAGAACATTCCCCGGGTCAAAGTTGTGTGTAACTTGCTGAAGCCAACATGCACAACAAGGGTATGACGGCACCCCTTAGAACAAGAAAGTGGGCAGGGACTTAGTATAGATATAAAGCTTGTGCATATGCTAAGGAGGTTTTAAGAAAGTAGAAGTCAGTTCTTGATCATTGTTTTTAGGAAGCACTGGGTATTATTATGGACTGAATTCTGCCACCCTCTTCCCCCACAAATTCACATATGAAAGTCCTAACCCCCAATATATCGTAATGTGATGATATCTGAAGGGCCTTTAAGAAGGTAATTAAGATTAAAGAGGTCATAAAGGTTATAGAACTGGGTCCTTATAAGAAAGGAAGCCACATCAGGGCCATATTTGCCCGGGAAAAAGGCCATGTGAAGACACAGGGCAAAGGTGACTGTTTGCCATCCAAGGAGAGAGGCCTCAGGAGAAACCAACCCTGCTGACATCTTGAACTTCCCGCTTCCAGAACTATGAGAAAATATATTTCTGTTGTTTAAGCCTCCCGGTCTGCAGTATTTTGTTAGAGTTGCCCAAACTGACTAATCCAGGCATCTTGGTAGTTTTATCTAGAGATTAGAAAGATTAAAACAGAGCCAGATATTATTGGAAGGAGGGATATTTCATTATTTCTGTATTTGCAAAATCTTTGTCTTTCCCTTCAACAGTGGTTTCAAAGTCTGCAAGTGTGGTTTAGAACTTGGAAACATCATGGCCTACCTGTCAACTACCAGCGGCTGGAGCTGTTTCTAACTTTCTCATTGGCACACTTGGAGAGCATTCTCATTTACTGACTCAGAAATTACACTGACTCACCAATGCTTATTATGTTGGCTCCAGACTCCTTTGCTCAGTTTACAAGATTCACAGCCTGGCTTTGCTCTTCTTAGTTTTTTTATATCCCCACATTTTTCAATATTTGTGCTATTTTATTCAGACTTTCTTTTCACTATCTCCCACAAAAACTATCTTCAGTCTGGTCTCCCCTGCTTGGGGTGTCCCCACACTTACGCTACGTGGCCTCTGCAAATAGAATCATACTCTTCAAAATTGCCTCAAATCTTCTTCCTCTGTAATAGACTCTCAGATTACCCCAGCCAACTCTTATCTCTCCTTCCTTGGCACTCAGATGGCTCATAAACTACTACAGCAGCAGACACTGCATTGTTTTTGTTTCCTATGGGTAAGTTGTATCTTTTTAACATGATCATATGTTCCCTCGGGGCAGGAGCCATAACTAGTACCTCTTTTGAATTCATCTTTAGATAACTAATATTGTAGTCCCTCAAAAAAAATGTGGTTGATTTGTTTCATCACATTTTTAAAAACTGGGCCCTTATTCTAACATCTTTGTGTTTCCTTTGCTACTGAGGTTATGTCCTTGACTTATTCATGCATTCAGCCAGCCAGCCAGCAAGTATTTTTGAGCACATATTTTTGTGCTCAGCACTTGACATTTAAGCTGAATCCTGAAGGGTATGCAGAAATAAATCTGGTAGGGGCTAGGGGTTACTGGGAGAGGTTTGCACAAGTAGGAAACAGAATGAACAAAAGCACAGAGGAAAAAGTCCTCAGGTATGTGAGGACTTGAAAGAGGCTGATGGAGAGAGAGAATAATGTGCAGGTGAGAACACTCACGAGATGATGTGACGATGTGGGTAGGGCTTGTGAATCAGATTATGTGGCTTGGATTTCACCTTCAGCGCAGGTGGAAAGCTCTGATGATGGGCTTAAGCTAGAGGCAACCATGACCGTATTTCACTAACAGAGACATAATGTGTAGCATTGGATATGTGTAGCATTGGTCTGAGCCAGCAAGACTGGAGAGAGAGAGAGACTCCTTGGGAACCCTGAGAGCCTGAATCAGGATAACGTCAGTAGTACAAAGTAGGTCGCTTCCAGAGAAAATATTGTTCCTCTGATTCTCATTATCTCTCAGGCAAGTTGTACTCACAAGCATTCTAGTTCCTATATATTTATATTCATCAAGTCATGCTTTGGTTATGGAATTAAAAACATACCCGAGAAACACCCATGGTTCTGTTGATCTGGGTGGGTATGTTCCTTCTGTGATTATATTTATGGATACTTTTCTCAAAGTGTATGATGCTTCACTGAACAGTTGAAAACAGTGGACCCAGGAAATGTTAGCCAAGTCTAGAGTTTATAATTCCTGATAACTTTGGGAATCCTTGTGTGCTGAACTTCACAGACACCTTCAAAAATAACCTCTGGTGTTGCCTTCTTGAACTCATGGGTCCAGTCAGCCTTTGGAAGTGTCCGAGCTTGTTCTGCACCGTCACTTCCCTATCCTGCAAGCAGGGTGCAAGGCTGCGGGTGTGGAAGTAGCCTGCATCCTTCTCAAACGAGGCTGCTTTCTAGAGGATTTGCCCCAGCTCCAGCCCGATCTGTGAAACTTGCAAAACCTTCCTGCCCCTTATTTGCACTGCCTTGCTTTTCCATTTAGCAACCAGACAAATAATTCATGATGTCATATACAGAAAGATAGCTCAACACTGGATATGCATATGTTTTCTCCCCCAAGCTAAGCTTGAGCCCTTTAGTGATGTATTCGGACCTCTCGGTCACTGGAGGACCCTTCTCTGCATCCTCCTCAATTTTTTATTTGCCCTGGGGTTCTGGTCCTGGTTTATTTCTCAGTTTCCACCCTCAGTACCCCTCCTGGGTGATCTCATCCGTGCAGGAAGTACTTCTCCTGCCTCCTCTACTCAAAGACCTACCTGCGGGCATCTCAAGCTCCGTTCGTCCCCAGTGGAATCAGTTATCATCCCTTCTATGCTATTTGCCTTCTTTTGTTATTTGATTTCCATCTCAGTTAGCTGTGTCACCATTTGCCAAATTGTCCATGTTAGAAACATCAGAATTGTCTTTGACTTTTCTGTTTTCTCAACTCCATCTATTTAGTTGTCCATATAATTGTTCTTCCACTAAAATAGAATGCACCCTCCCCTACCACTGGGGCACAATGAAGAGAGCTAAGCCTGCCTACCATCTCTCTGCTTCATGCAAGTCAGCTTGGGCCTTTCTTCATCTTCCAGGCCCCCAACATCCTCACTTGTGTAATGTGGATGATAATATTGATTTTATTAGATTACTCTGATAATGCAGTGATTTAATCTTATATGGAGCATCTCAAACAAGGCCAATAAGTAAGCAGTGGTCTGTGAATAGGAGACTCGACCTCACAGGCCACATCATCTCTAGTGTGTACAATGGCTTCCCTGTGGCCGCCCTGACTCCAGACTCCTCTCTGCCCTCAATTCACGCTTCATGCTGATACCAGAATTAATTTGTAGAGCTGCTTTAAAATTCTTTCTGGCTTCTGCTGCCAGCTTTGGTGTAGATTGCCATGTCCTTTCTGCCTCAGTGCCAGGCTACTTTCTGCCTCATCTCTATCACCTTTTTGGCCCCTTTAGGGAACTTTCCTTTGAAGATCACAACTTGTTCATGTTCTTAAACAGTTTCTTTCTATAATACAACAAAATTTGTGTGTGTGCATGACAGGAATAAAGAAGTCAAAGTATTGTTTAGTGTCTTGCCCTGCAATGTTAAAATAAAACTAACACTGGGAACAAAATTTTTGTTGCATCCACAAACACACTTTTTCTTACCTAATTCGAGTGTGCTGATCTCAAATCTGACATTAGTTTCCCTCTCTAAGCTACAGTGTTTTTGCAATTCAAGATTTTAGGTTTTCATCTTATTGTAAAATTTTCAACATTTGGTTTAACATAATGAAGTAGAATGTCTTCTTGGGCATCATCTTTGTGAAAATATAATTTATATAATGCAGTAAATACACTAACACACTAAAAGATATGATTGCATCAGAATTTATCTACAATTTCAAAATAGAACATATTAAAACACTTATTTTAATCATAAAATTTGCGCAAAACTTATTTAAATTCTATTCGGGCAAAAATGTGCATTTGTAGCTCTTGCGTTTGTGTACTTGTTGAGGACAATCTCGTTTGATGCTCCAGAAGTAGTCTGCTTATCACTAACAGCTCCAAGATTTTGGGGAAACTTATCAAGGTGACTGTTCAGAAAGTGAATCTTAATGCTCATGTTACATCCAATTCGCAGAAAGCCAACAGCATCCTTTGAACCAGAAGTTCATAGTTTTCTGCTTTTTTGTTGCCAAGGAAGTTCTTTGTAACTGCCACAAAAGACTGCCATGCTGCTTTCTCCTCCTTATTCATCTTCCTGGCACATTCTTCATCATGTATGAGGGTTCAAATTTGAGGTCTCTCGAATACACCTGCTTTTAACTTCTCGAAAGACAAGTCAGGAAAAGCAGAAATAATATGTTGAAAGCACTCACTTTCTCTATTCAAAGCCTGAACAAACTGCTTCTTTAAGCCAAGTTTGATGTGAAGTGGGGGAAAAATGATCCTGTCTTGATTAACTACAGTTCGTTCACAATATTTTGCATCCCTACTTCCAGAGCTTCACGTTTCGGTCACTCCTTCTGTGTCCAGTGTTTCTCTCGAGCTCGGCTGTCCCACAAACACAGAAAGCAAAGATACTTCGTGAAACCTCTCTGTTGTCTTAGCAGGAAATTTACCATTTTAAGATCCACACAAATGATCCAGTTATGCTCCGCATACTTCAGTAAGTCGAGGACAATTTTTATGTCATTATAATCTTCTCACAGATGAGTTGAATTACCAATTGGAACCGCTGCATAAACATTACTGTTGTGTAGAAGAACACATTTCAGACTCCTTTAAGAGCTGTCAGGAAATAGCCGCCATTCTGTTGAACTGTAAGTGGTAACACCTAGCTGGCTGAAAAGACTACTGATATCATGACAGTAAACAAAGTGTTTGTCTTTGGAAAAAAGTCCACAAAAATTTGTTCACACTTCCTGAAGTGGGATACTTTAGCTGACCGGTAAAGTACATTCTTTTCTTGAAGCCTGGAGGCTAATAACTCAGCTGCTTTCTTTGATAGGCCCAAATCTCTTACTAATTCATTCAATTCGGGTTGGCTAAACTGCTGAGGGGTTAATGACTGCTTGGCATCAGAAGAAGACCCCTTCAGATTCTATAACCATTTCCTCATGCATCTTATCAAAATACACTTGATCACCATGTTCACTTTCTTTGTCCTTAGAAGAAATAAAACCATTGAAAACTGGAAGTGGACTGTCTCAAAGTGTGGGATAGGTCATATTGCTGAAGGAATATTAGGATATGTGATCTTATGCCATTTTTTCTTGCCGATGCCCTTTGTATGGATCAGACAGAAATAACAGTCACTGCTGTGGTCCTTAGGTTCACGCCAAACCATGGGAATACCAACAGGCATTCCTTTGCATTTTCTTTTTGTCCAGTCATGAAGCATTTCCTCACAATTATGACACACAATATAAGGAGCCCAATTCTTGTCCTGATTGCCAAGGGGAACTTGAAAATAGGCAATATATGCACATGTCACAAATGATGAAATATTGCGCCTTTGACTGTGAAGTGTGTAACAGCCACATATATCACAGAAGTTTTCAGGACTATTCTTACATTTACTCCTACTCAAAGAAGCCATGATTCAATCTTAAAACAAAATAAGAGGGTGTTTTTATCAGATAATAATTTTTTACATTTAGAAACAACTAAAATGATGTAAAAGTCATGTTTGTAAAACATTAATTGCCTTGTGGTTATGTTCAATTCAAGAGTCGTTGCCCTTTAACTACAATTTAAAAACCAATGCATACCATTAACTGTAACAAAAAGAAATTAAAATTGCATAGAAGCTACAGCATGCACCAAAAAATGGATTTCAGATTTGGAATCAGCAATGCAGAAATATATGGAAACAGTTCTAAAATCTCATGCAACGGAAAATGAAAAAAAAAATTGTTCCCCAGTGTTATGGTTTTCATGACTTCTTACATTTAAGTCTTTTATCTATTTTGAGTTTATTTTTGTGAGTGATATAAGCTGGTGATCTAGTTTCATTTTTTTGCAGGTAGCTGTCAAATTTTCCCAACACCATTTGTTAAAGAGACTGTCTTTACTCCATTGTATGCACTTACCTCCTTTGTCAAATATCAATTGACCATAAAGGCATGGGTTTATTTCTGGGTTCTCTGTCCTGTTCCATTGATCTATATGCCAGTACCAGGCTGTTTTGAGTACAATGGCCTTGTAGTATAACTTGATATCAGTAAGTGTGATACCTCCCCCTTTATTCTTCCTTTTCAAGATTGCTGAGGCTATTCGTGTTCTTTTTTGGTTCCATATAAATTTTTGGAATATTTGTTCTATATCTTTGAAATATGCCATTGGTATATTAATAGGAATTGCATTAAATTTATAAATTGCTTTGGGTAATATAAACATTTTAATGATGTTTATTCTTCCTAACCATGAGCATGGTATATGCTTCCACTTGTTTGTATCTTCCTTGATTTCTTTTATCAATGTTTTATAATTTTCCGAGTACAAGTCTTTAACATCCTTGGTTAAATTTACTTGGTTAAATTATAATAAAGGTACTTTAACTCCTTAGTTAAATCAAAATAAAGGTACCTTATTTTTTGTTGCTGCAATAGTGAAGGGGATTGTATTTTTTTTTAAATTTCTCTTTCAGACAGTTCATTGTTGGTATATAAAAATGCCTCCGATTTCTGAATATTAATTTTTAAATCCTGCCACCTTTCTGAATTCATTTATCCGGTCCAGTAGTTTTTTGACTGAGACTTTTGGGTTTTCTGTGTACAGAAACAGCAAATAATGATGGTTTTACTTCTTCTTTCCCAATTTGGATGCCGTTTATTTCTTTTTCTTGTCTGATTGCTGTGGCTAGGACTTCCAGAACTATGTTGAATAAGAGTGGTGAAAGGGGGCACCCTGCCTTGTTCCTGATCTTAAGGGGATTGCTTTTAATTTTTGCCAATTGATTATGATATTGGCTGTGGGTTTGTCATAGATAGCCTTTATTATATTGAGGTATATTCCCTGTATTCCCACTTTGCTGAGAGTTTCAATCATGAATGGGTGCTGGATTTTATAAAATGCCTTTTCTGCGTCTATTGATATTATCATGTGATTTTTCTCCTTCCTTTTGTTTATATGATGAATCACATTGATTGATTTGTGAATATTGTACCAGCCTTGCCTCCCCAGAATAAATCCTACTTGATCATGATGTATGATTTTTTTCATGTATTGCTGGATCCGGTTTCCTAATATTTTGTTGAGAATTTTAGCATCCAAGTTCATTAGGGATATTGGCCTATAGTTTTCTTTCTTTGTATTGTCTTTGCCTGGTTTTGGAATGAGGATTATGCCTGCCTCATAAAAGGAGCTAGGAAGTCTTTCCTCCTCTTGAATTTTTTGAAATAGCTTGAAAAGGATAAGAGTTAGTTCTTTCTTCTTTGAATATTTGGTAGAATTCACTTGTGAAGCCATCTGGCCCAGGGCTTTTGTTTGTTGACAGTTTTTTAATAACTGTTTCAATCTCATTTGTTGTAATTGGTCTGTTTAGGTTTTCTGATTCTTTGAGATTGATTTTTGAAAGATTATATGTTTCAAGGAATTTGTCCATTTCACCTAGGTTGTCTAATTTTTTGGCATCAGACTGACTTCTGATTCTTGTTCCTTGCTTATAAACACATCAGCTTTCTCCAAGACATCACAAAAATCACCCTCCACGGTAGAGCGTCGGCCTAGCGTGCGGAGGACCCGGGTTTGATTCCTGGCCAGGGCACACAGGAGAAGCACCCATTTGCTTCTCCACCCCTCCGCCACACTTTCCTCTCTGTCTCTCTCTTCCCCTCCCACAGCCAAGGCTCCATTGGAGCAAAGATGGCCCGGGGGCTGGGGATGGCTCTGTGGCCTCTGCCTCAGGCGCTAAAGTGGCTCTGGTCGCAACATGGCGACGCCCAGGATGGGCAGAGCATCGCCCCCTGGTGGGCAGAGCATCGCCCCATGGTGGGCGTGCCGGGTGGATCCCGGTCGGGTGCATGCGGGAGTCTGTCTGACTGTCTCTCCCTGTTTCCAGCTTCAGAAAAATGAAAAAAAAAAAAATCACCCTCCAACCTAAATTACCTTTCATTCTAGAAGTTTTATCTATTTATCTCATCTTCAGTGCCCAGTCCTACCTTTCCATAGTTCATCAGCTCCCAAACTTCAGCATTATGAAAAGTAGTAAGGGAAATATATATATTCATTTATCACTTCATTTTTTGTGTACCAATATAAATGGTGCTTTAAAGTTTAAAAAAGTAAAGTAAAATGACAAGCTTATCATTCCATCTCAATGAGTGTGTGAACCTTCCTGATCTTTCTGTCCCTTGAACGTTCTAGCCTAATGACTGTTCATAGCTGAGTACGATAAGTTTTTCAACAGTTGTGTTATGTAACTGGAAGCCACTGAGATTAGGTCACTTAACAAAAAACAAAAACAAAAAAGTCTTCACAGAGAAATCCAGCCATTGAACAAATGTTTATTAAGTGTCTACCATATGCCACACATTATTCTAAAGTGGTGGTAAAAAGGATAATTTCCTGGCCTGACCTGTGGTGGCGCAGTGGATAAAGCGTCAACCTGGAACGCTGAGGTTGCCGGTTTGAAACCCTGGGCTTGCCTGGTCAAGGCACATATGGGAGTTGATGCTTCCAGCTCCTCCCCTCTTCTCTCTCTGTCTCTCCTCTCTCTCTCTGTCTCTCTCTCTCCCTTTCTCTCTCCTCTCTAAAATGAATAAATTTTTTTAAAAAAGATAATTTCCTGTTTTTATGCAACTTAGATACAAATGTAGGAAAGAGACAATAAACAAGTAAAGAGTAGATGATGTAATTTCAGAGGTGATACATACAGAAATATAACATTTAAAGCACCTGCACATTTGACAAGAGCTTTGAGCATGTTATGGTTGTTGTGAAAGCATCTTTCCCAGACCATCTGGGCTTCTCTTTCATCTCTGTTATAGAATCACATGAATTTTTATCTTGATCTCACTTTTTTATAAGGAAGACTTGTCTTCTCTATCCATCACCTTTATTATACTTGTGCCTTTTGACTTCCTAGGGTTCCCCAAGATAAAAACCACTAAGAAAGATGGATTCCTATGTATACCAAACTCTCCATGTCCATGGAGAACTCATCACATTACAGAATCTCTCTGACATGACAGTCTGAGCAGGCAGAAAGGCAGCTGTGTGTGCATGTGTCTGTCTTAAAAATAGCAATAATAAACTTGGCCCATCTCCATACAAATGTTAATGCCTAATTTATATATAGTCACCTGTGGCCTTCTCAAGATTTCTTATGTGCCTGAGGGTGGCCACTGGCTAAACTTCAAGCCAAAAATAATCGCTCAGTTTTGAACATGTTATTTCCTAAATTGTGAGAGTTCACAGACCAAAATTAGTTCTTTTATCAAGTAGGCTATTTTCATGGGAAATCCTTTACTTTCTTCATTCTGTCTTTAACACGCCTTTCCCCACACACACAGAAAGAGACTCCAAACCCATGGTGTCTGTTTTCATAACTTCTTTCCTTCATAGCAAGCAGTTATTATTACTTTTTATAATAATACCTCTTAAATTTATCTATTGCCTATTTTCAAGTAGCTACTTGGAGCTCTAAGTACCTTGTGGTTTGTTATTTATACCTACTTGTTGATAAAGATGACACTTTAATTTTAAGGAGCTTTTACAATTATTCTTGCTAATTGCTCACCCCCATGCCTCCCTCATCCTAAAAACATCACTATTTTGAAGGTGAGTAAGTTGCCCCATGGCTTATGGAAGAAATGTCTATTTGAAACGTAGGGCCCTTGGATTTGTTCTGAAGTAGTGACCACCTTCTTCTATAAAGTGACTTGGAGGTAATTACATATTTGAGTGCTCAAGTGCAAGGAACTCCTGTTACGTAGATCCTTAGATTTCCATCAAACCCTCTCTTTACTAACATTGCTGAGGGTTTACGTTAAGCCAACTGTCAGTTTTATGTTTCAGGTTCTGATTTGTGATCCTTATGTCTTTTTGGCTTTGGAGGGTTTTCCCCTCAAGGCAAGGGGGAGCCCTGGAGTCTGGAAGAACAAGATTGCTCCATATTCCACCATATTCCATTCATTCCAGCTCCTGTTGAGTGCTGCTCTGGGCTTGCCCAGTACACAGACTCCAGCACCTTGCTTCAGCTTGCCCTTTGAGACCCTCCCTCCGGGCTGTCAAAGGTGGTCAGAGGAACTTGGTGTCTTCTACTTGATACCGACTCTGGTTGGGAATTCATCCACTCACACGCAGGCTTACTAGCTTTACCAAGTACTCAGTGCACACACACTGAGTATGCTGGAAATTCATTTTTTGTGGACCTTGGTCATTCCTTCAAATTTACTTCATGAATTAATTCTCTGTGTGTTCTTTTTATCTTTCATAACAATATGGCATGTTTCTTAATTACACCTGGCAATTCTTGGTATCCACAATGGTCTGAATGTGTGTCCCCCAAAATTCCTCTCTTGCAATCCTAATGCTTTGTGCAGTGGCATTAGAAGGTGGGGCCTTTGGGAGGTGATTAGATCATGAGGGCAGACTCTCATGACTGGGATTAGTGCTATTGTAAATGATTCCCCACAGAGCTCCCTAACCCCTCTGCCATGTTAGGAAACAACAAGAAGGTCCCAGCTGGCACCTTGATCTTGGACTTCCAGCCTCCAGAACCATGAAAAATTAAATATTTGTTGTTTATAAGACACCTATCCTGTGGTCTTTTGTTATAGCAGACCGAATGGGCTAAATCAATATCTGGAACTAACAACTGACTTAGTGTCCTTGGTACCTCTACATTCTACGAGTGTTCTTTTAGGATGGGAATCTGAGAGCATGCTAGTTGTTGTAGTGTCCCATCCTTCATCAAAGAACTAATCTGTGCTTCGCGACCTTGTATCTCCAGCACACCTCATGTTATAACCTTCCACTGACATGGTACTTTCTATGACTGTGGTAATATAAATGTCCCAATGCGAAGACAAAACAGCAGAAAAAAGTTGGTGTCATTAATGTTGCATTTAGTAATTTAGTTTTTTATTATAGAAAGTACTTATAATATATAAGTGCACATATAATATACCTTTAAAAATGTTTTAGGAAGCAAGAAATCTAGCTGATTCCCAGCTCACCCCGACGTACCACTTTGCAGTACTTGTCTGGTTTTTCCCTCACCAAGTTTGCGTGACTATCTATACATTTAATTTATGAAGGTAAAAACATCTTTTTGGATATAGAGAACTTTGAGATAAACTGAGTTTTTATTGTCGTTCTTTGCTAATTATTCCTGTAATCCTTTTGAAAAAAAATTCCCTACAAAATGAATAATCAGGATTGTTAAAAATTAACTGCTGTTGTAGATAACTCTCAAATAATAATAATTTTTCTCCAAAAGTGCTTAGTCTATCTAGTTTTCACTCAACCTTCATTTGAAATAACTTTTTGAAAGGAATTGATAGATGCTAGTACATTTAATACAAGTTTTGTATTAATTTACTATGTATCCTCCAAGGTTATTACTCTCTCATTAGAAGAGGGCGAGGCTCATTACTCGACCCTCCTGAAAGCCCCACCTAGCTTGAGTGTCTGTGAGCACCTGGCCCTGCCACAGCAGGAGTCCCGCTGCCATGTGGCAGGGAGCACGCAAGCCCCTGGGTTTGTAGGCTGAGTTCTCATGCCCAATCACTACTGCACCTTCTGTGGGCGAGCAGCTCCATCTTTCTGCCCTTGAACTTTTTCAGCCAAGAAGTAACAGTACCAGCTCTACTCACCCCACAGTATTGTTATGGGATTAAATGAGCTGATACATAGAAAAGAGTCTTGACATTTAAAACATAATGACATGTAAGGAATTCTCAGTGTTGTCCCCTGTGCCAATTGAATGCCTGAATTCAAATAAAAAGTTTTTTTTCTTTCTACATATTTGTTGAGGAAACTACATGAAGAAATTTTGAAAATAAAATACAGTTGACCAGTGAACAATGTGGAGGTTAGGGCATAGTCAAAAATGCATGTATAACTTATGACTCCCCAAAAATTTAATTACTAATAGCCTACTATTGACCAGAAGCCTTACCAATAACATAAACAGTAGATTGACATATATTTTGTATGTTATATGAATTAGGTGCTGTATTCTTAAAGT
This sequence comes from Saccopteryx bilineata, assembly GCF_036850765.1. Lineage (NCBI taxonomy): Eukaryota > Metazoa > Chordata > Mammalia > Chiroptera > Emballonuridae > Saccopteryx > Saccopteryx bilineata. The sequence continues at coordinate 152,943,892 of NC_089494.1, forward strand.
AAATTAGAAAAAAGAAAATGTTTTTAAGAAAACCATAAGGAAGAGAAAATGTATTTACATTACTGTATTTATTGGGGGGAAATCTACATATGAATGGACTTCTGCAGTTCAAACCCCTACTATTCAAGGGTCAACTGTAGTCCTCTGTTGGTCAAATAAGTTTGTAAATATGATATATATGTTTGCTCGCTTATAGTTTGTATTGGGTGTGGGGACAGGCTGTAAGCAGGCAGGGTGGTTATAGCCTAAGGCTTAGTTATAAGACTAAGCTTTTCCCCTTGATTGATTGCATGATGTGGGGTGGTGCACTCTCATGAGGAATCCCATTATGCCTCAGATAAGTGACTTTGTATCAGAGACTTCTTTGTTTCTATATTGGATTAAAGGTTTTGATTTCTATACTATAAAGTGAGGCAGACCGGGAGCTTGCTCTCTCTCAGTTCCTGAGATTAGCATTAGAGAGCAGAGTGCAGAGAAAGGCCACGTGGAGGAGGCCAGGAGAAACAACCAAGATGGCGAAGTGCTGAATGAGAAGCCAGTTAGTGCAGAGTTTGTGCAGAGAGAAGGAGATGGGAAACAGAGGTGAATAAGGCTGGTGAGCTAGAAATCTTTGATTCTAGGAAACTCAGATAAGTCAGTGGCTTTGGGAGCCCTGAATGGAAAGGGAAGTGTCTTCCCACTGTGTGTATTTCTTGCCCGCCAGGTGCAAGCTAGGATTAAAGCTGATGGCCCATCAGTTTTTGGCTCTGTTGTTTCATTACCGAATCTAATGCGAACCTGCATGGGCCAGGTGGCTGTGATAGTGGCCGTGGCTACTGGCCACACATCTTCTCTCCACAGTTCCAATAGTTAAAAATAAATTCATTTGTTTAATTTAACTAATATTCATTAAATACCAGCTAAGGGAAAGTTGTTCAATTGGGTAGATGAAGAAGTGCAAAGATTAATAGAATCTGCATTTGGAATCAAAGACTTACAATTCAATATGTAAATGTTAGAGATAACATCCTTCTCTCTATTCACTCATCTTTATAACCACAAGTTCAGCACGTACAACTGTTGGATAGAGGCCTTCAATCTGTCAATAGTGGAGTTTGGACAGGTACTACACTCTTCTATAGTTTTCTCATTATTTAGGTACCTAAACTAAAAAGGAAGTGGAGAGAAAATAAAATATTTAATGATTTGATGCAATTCTTGTTCTTCCTACTATGGACACAGAATTCATCTTACTATAGGAATAGCCCCCTATACTGCAGCACTGGCTTCCAATGCTAAGAATCTATTTATGGATAAGCAAAAACATTATTGTTATATGTTAGGACTTGCCTCAATAATCAGGCCACACTAGAAATTAGATGGAAGGGTGGAGAAAAGGGATTTCTGTCTAAGCAGTATATTTTACCTTTCTCTAGCAAGACAAAACCATGGCCAATGGCAGTTCGCTCATTCTGCTTTTTGTTAATATCAGCAGTGACAGAATATACCTAATTTCATTAAAAGCTCTTCAGTTATTTTTAAATATATTAGCATTTGTCGCCCCTTTTTAACTGCAGGGGCTACAGAGAGGGGAAGTGACTTGTCTCAGCACCCATCATAAATCCCTAGGGGAATGGCTCAAACTCTTTATATCCAAGTCCTCTCTGGTTCTAAGTTTATTTACATGATGTTTTTCAGTTTCTAAAACATCTTAGATTTTATATACTAGCTTTTCCTGGCAAGGCCGTTCATTTTTATATCTACACTCTATAACTTTCATATGCTATCATGAAGGAAGGAACTGTAAACATACAGTTGTAGGGACAGGGATCTCATTTCATTATTTGACCTTTGCCAAGCTGTTAATCATGTTATCTCACTGCCTTCCAGAAATAGCCATGGTAACTACTATCAGTCACCTTGGTGTATTGTCCTCGATCCAGTTGATAATCTAAGCAAGATCACTGTGCAATGGAGAGCATCACCCTCCAGAGTTCTTCATTTCTCTGGTGTGGGTCAAGACTAAGTTCAGAGATCAGAGATCTAGCAAGATATTGATGTGTATTCCAGGTCTTCAGATTGGAAGAAAGTGGAGCACACCATTATTTTCCCCGCCCCACTATTATTCCTACAAAGCTTTAACTCCAGGGTATTACTGGGGAGCATGGTTGTGTTGGTGGAGGACAGGTGAAGTGCTTAGAGTTTGGGAGTGAGGAAACCAGTATTCAGTGATTGAGATCTGTTTCGGGCCGTGTTCTGCATTGTTCAATCCAAGCTGAGAACATTCTTGGCTTCCTGTTGGTGCACTCCTCTTGGAGTGGTGCCTTAGTCTGACTTTCGGACAACTGCCTATTCTGTCTGTAGCATCTCATCTTTTCTGTGTGTGTTTAACTTGCTGTTTTACTTGGCTAATCTGCACAGAATTCTTCTAATTCCAATAAACAGAAGTACAATGTGTATTTGCCTGGCCAACTATATGCTAACCCAGTGAGTATAATGAAGAAGGGAAATAGGTTTTTCTTATTTTGGAAAAGAGCACCTAGTTGGTGCTTTGAGAAAAATGTTTCCAGCATCAGTTAGGACTTCAATATGACCAAACAATCTTTGCATCGCTTACCTCCTTGGCATGCCCTCCTTCAGGCTGATTATGGCTCCAATCAGCAGGAACTCTTGTGCCCACTGAGTTAAAATATTAGCAAACTCCCCAATCTCTGTCATTTGCATCCATGACCCAGGGTGGGGCTAATGGTCTTGACCTTGTCAGACTTTCTAAGGACAGGAGCAGAGTAGCTGATGAGTCCAACTGTGAATTCAGTGTCCTAAAAAAAAGAAGCAAAAATTCTTTCCAGCAACTAACCTATGCAAAGCTTTTCTTAATCATCTGTGATGCCTGCTGATAGGTGATAGCAAAAAGGAAATGTGAAACTGGCTTTGCTATTAAATATATAAGAGAAAAGTAAAGGAGTCCCTATTTTTCTTTTCAATTTTTTAAGATGGCAATTAGGAGAACTAACACCAGCCAGGCTTCAATGAATGCAAACAAGACCCCTATAGGCAGCACAGTGTATTAATGTAAAAATATGCCTAGACAACATAACTTGTCAGAGAGGATTATTTCTACTTAATGAATCTGCAGAAACCCCTTTGCTCCACCATTCAGAATTTGCCTAGAGAAGAGAGTGGGGCAAGAGAGAGAGAGGGAGGGAGAAAGAGAGAGGGCGCACGCATTACTGAGCAGCTACTGTGCCATTGATGTTTGAGCGCACTTCTGAACCGGCTTTGTTGGGACTATCAGTGTCTCAGTGCAGAAAGCATGCGCTGTCCCAAATCCGCTGTTACTATGAGAAATGAGGAGCTGCTTTTAAGGTATGTAGTGGTGGCCTTTGTTTTAATGTGTGTTTTTCTCCTTTCCAGAGCTGGCTGAAGCAATAATCATGCTCTGAAGCAAGTAGTTTCCTTATCTCTGAAGAGAGAGAGAGAAAAAATAATCCAGAGAGAGAGAAAGATAGAGGGAAACAAAATCGAGACCAAGAGATTGAGAGAAAAAGAGAGCAACGAGAGAAAGGAAAAAGACTGCTGTGTGCGAGTTCTATTTGCATGAGTTGCCTTTTAAAGCATATCATGTTTTCGCTTGCTGAGATTTGTGAGTAGCCAGTGGCTCATTTTAAAGGCTCTGAATCTGGCTTTTGGTCTGTCTTTTCCTTTGCAATGTCTAAGCCTCTTTCATTATTATGCACTCTGCATGGAATAATCACCGAAAAAGGAGCTAAGGAGACCCCATATTAGACTTGTGTTCCAAATACTGCTCTAATCTGGATTTAGCCTACCTAGATTGTCCTTCTGTGTTACCAGGTTTGGATCACTTTATCCTGTTTGCCAAAATGTGTACCTGTCTAAAGACCTGTGTTCATGCATGGCGTCCTGGGTCCCTATGTATTGAAAACAAATATTTGTTTTCTGCATCTATGTTAGGGTTCTGTTGCATAGCAAGAACGAGCCACCACTGACCTTTTGGGAAGCAAAGAAAGAATTATAAGAGAATTGGCATCCTGCTTTGAAAAATGTAGTCTTTTGTTTATTTGCTAGCAGACATTGTAGCACTGAATACATCTTTGGGTCTGACAATGGGACCGGTTGAACAATGGAGCTGTCAAACTAGCTTAATGCATGTCTGGTCTTTCTTTTTTTTTTTTTCTTTTTTTCTTCTTTTCAACATCCTTTTTATCTGCTATAATCTTGTTTGTATAGACTATACAGAATGAAGAGCTTTTAGAACTGCTTGTTTGTAATTTTGTGCTTTTAAAAAATTTAATATCTGCTGTTCATAGAGCTTTTTGCATTTTGCAGCTATTTTGGTGGGATTAAGTTAGAGATTTATTGCTTACTTCCCTGCTAACTACAGAAAGATACGTATTGATTGAGACTGCTTGTAATACCATTATCATTCTGGCAAATACCTTGTTATCAGACATGACTGTACAGTATTTTATGCTAGGCATTTTAAAATTTGCCTATTTAGTGGATTTACAAAATGTAGCAATAAAGAGAAGTTAAGAGAAATATTTCTGTGTTTAAGTGAATTATAATTCTATGTTAAGTGAATTTAGTCTTTAGCTCCTCTTTTGGCATTCAGAGAGATAAACCATTTAGGAATTCAAGGACAAGTGAGAACTTTTTCCCTTATAATTTTTATCCCAAACTATTATTATATAGCTTTTTAAATTGTTAAGTTTAAAGGTCTCTATGGAACATATTGATTTCTGATATATGGTTACATGTTCATAAAATACATTTTCACGCAGGGAAAACATTTTTCATATCTTCAAAAATCTTTCTTTTTATAATATAATTATTGGTTTCTAAGGGTGAAAATGATGAGACTTCAAAAAGAGAAAAAGGAAAAATCTGTTCTGAACTTCTCATAATATTGAAACTATTATATTCTCATACTAGATATAAAAGAATGGACCCTATAATATTAAATGGTAATTGATTTGTTTACATGAAAATCATTTCATTAAGGTTGGCTTTTTTTTAAAGATAATTTTTACCTAACATTTTAGTGTTTTGCTTTAATTAGCTGCTTGTGCCAGATCAATATTTTGAAAAATCTTAGTAAATTTATGGAGAGGGATTAGGACCTACTTTTTAAAAACAGAAAGGGAATCACTTTGAGAGACCAAATTTTTAAATACTTAGTAAATATTACCTCAGATTATATTATGGTTTAAATTGGTGATCTTACTAGTAAATAAGGAACAAGATATATTCTATATGAAAACACAGTTATGAAATACTGAGTATTTTTTAGAGTTTGGACATACATTTTAATTTTTTAAAGTTAAGTTGAAATATTACAAAATAATCCAGAATTCAAATTAGTGTTATAGGCTAAAATTTATTCAATAAATTGCCTTCTCAAGTATAGATTTTTCTATGGACAATGTATTCAGAGCCTGGGTGGACCCAAAGCATATTTGCAGTATAATGTATTTTTTAAGTTATCCATTGTGAATAGAGTAGATTTTAAATGCATACTTATTATGTTCTCTTACTTCCAATGGGATCTGAATTGCTCACTCCATTGGGTATGCCAATAATTGCTTTTAGGATGAACTCATAGAAGGTAATTGTGAAGCTTTATAACTGAAGCTGGCCCACTGTTGCCAGCACACCTAGATCCTGCTTTCATGGGAAATTTTCATTCTAAAACAAAGATTGCAAAGCAATTTTTTGTGGTTTGGAAGAAAAGTACTCTCTTGTGCTCCCTAGCCTGTCAGCAGCACACTGAAATAAAGATATTACTTGGGAACCTCCATGTTGAATTTTTTTACTAAATTATAATTATTTACCTGAAATCTATTCACTTGGATTTCAACGTGGTCCTAGGCCCGAGAAGGGGGGGAATTCTGTCTCGCTTTGTTTGCTTCTCCTGTGGTTCGATCCACTTACCAGCTGGAATTCGGAGACCCCATTTCAAGCTTTCCACATACGTATTATTTTTTCCTTAAGCCTGATGGGGAAGTTATGAGATTGCCTGAAGTTGGCACACTTGTCCACATCTATTTTCACAACAGTAACAAGTTATGTAATCTGTATCCTGCCATCAATCTCTATGTGTGATGGTTCCCCTCGATAGTGACCTAAATAAATGTCAAAGTAAATTTTAATTCTAAGTCCAGACTTGCAGGAAAAGAACAGCAAAAGATTGAAACTGGGAAAATGACTTCTTTTGATACAGTAACGATTGCACCCTGAGTTCCTACACATACAAGCCTCTGGAATACTGGCGTAGATGTGATCAGCAGACCACAGGCAGAGATTTGTTGTCAATATATTAGTATTCCTTTTTTTGTTAAAATAAAACCTCCTAGTTTTCTCTTTCTTTCTTTCTTTCTTTTTTTTTTTTAAATAAGTGTGTACAATTGCAAAATATCCCTCTGGGGCTGAAAAACAAAGAAGATTATTTGATCAATATTTATATCTGGAACTTTACAACAAGTACAAATTGTGCTTGAATATGTAGAAAGTCATTCCAAGAGTGAATCAATACTAATTATTGTAATCAGGGGGGTTAATTAGGTGAAAATGTGGCTGATGGAAAGTTCATTGCTCACTGCCCTGGAAACACCAGGGTTGATGAAAAGAAAGGTAAAACGCAAAAGGAAGAGTGCTGTGTGGGAATGATTGCTCCGATTCAAAGGGTCAGAGTTTGTAGATGAAGAACGTGGTTTGATTTGCTGTAATCGTGACAGTGAGACAATTAGAAATCTTCAACTGAGGTTCTGGTATAGACATTTCTGTAAAAGTCATTAAAACTGCAGTTTGTTTAGTGGCATCTCGTTCAGCTCCTTGACATCTTTCGGCGTCTCTTCAAACAGGCACAAGCACAGTCTGTTCAGTGGCAATAATGCCTTCAATCATCCTTATTAGCCTCCGTGAGTTTCTTTTTATGTTTTGGTAATTCCTGGGGGATTTCCCCTTTCATAAAACAATTGATTGCTTCTCTAATGTTTATTGGCTTTGGGAGTGTTTCTGAACTCACAGTGACTTTTATTCTATTGGAAAGATGAGGCAGCAGTGGTTTGGAGGGGATTGAAATCTTTGGCATTTTCCTTAACTGACACTGGGGAGGGGAGACGGTGTCAGAGGAAGGAAAGCATATGTGAGGTTTTAATGTTGTAGCCCATTAAGACTCGAAATGAAGTGTCCTGGAGTTCTAGCTCCTTTCTGATCACATGGTATCAGTCTACAGAGATCAGACTGAGATGGAAGACAGACACCTGCCTGTGTGTGTGTGTGTGTGCGTGTGTGTGTGTGAGTGTGTGTGTGTGTGTGTGTGTGTGTGTGTGTGTGTGAGAGAGAGAGAGAGAGAGAGAGAGAGAGAATATGTGAACCTCCACTCAACTCAGAAATGTGCTGGTTAACCCTGATTTGGAATGAGGTATGCTTTGTTCCCAAACATGGTCTTCTGTTTCACATGATATCTTTAAGGATTATCATGTACAAATATGTTTGTCTTTTCCATTGCATTCTTCTCACTGTGTGACTAAGCCCAAGCTCATTTTCTTGTATGTCAAGACTGTCAGAGTTAATGAGAAATGGCATCTGTGCAGAGAGGATGACACGGGCCCAGAGTGACATGTATTACTGGGACAGCTCGAGCTGCCACCTCAGCCCATTCCAAGTTGACCTGCCCATGATTGGCTGCTTGGGGTTGTGATGAATCACTGGAGTTTACGAAGCAGGACTTGTCAGTATGCCCTCAGAGAAAACAAAACACTAAAATTTTCCTATAAAATCATTCAGTTAAACCAGCTTTGTTGCTTTGGCCAAGAAGAGCCTGAGATTTGGGGTTATAAGTCTGACACACCTACACTATCTGGGGCTTTTTACATGCCTGTTTTGAGAACGGTGGCAGCTGCAGCTGGAAAAACCTGCTGAAACCTCTGCATGGCACTGCTGGCTTCTAGCTGGCATATGAGTGACCAGAAAGGCACGGTTGTGCCTGTTGCAAACGTAGGTCCTCGGATGCTTCACCCGTCCCGTGGGGCTGCCCATCTCAGTAACTCAAGGGCTGAATGCTGTGGGCCCACAATGTGATAGTCTTTGTCATGGTATGCTTTTCTTTAAAATCTTGGTTTGGCGCCCCAGCTCTCTTTGGGGTTCTGTGCGATGGCTGACTGCTCATTCAGAGGTGGTTGAGAAAGCTCCTCTGTAAAGGAAAGAGCACCAAGTTGGGAATGGGGAGCATGAGTTCCCCATAGCAGCAGTTAGGGTCAGTTTTTTCTACTCTTTGGAAACTGACTTGATAAAAAAGGGACAAGGACCTAATTCCAAGCCCCTGGCTGTTCAGAACCTGCTCTCCATGAAGCAGAATCTTCGCCTTCCTTCTGGCTTAGGCTGCCGACCTTAGATGTAGAAGTGTCTGTGGAAACTCTAATGCTATAGAACAATGAGATTAACACCGGCTTTCTCTTCTCCTTCCCACCTGCCAGTTCCAGGTTTAAACAAAGATGGGGGGAGGGGGAGTGTTATGATTGGAGATAAGGAATACTATCAAAATTCATTAACAGTCGACTCTATGCCTGGCACCACACTAGGTGGTGTCTTTTATCTAATTTAATTTCCACAGATATCTGAGAGTTAGTGGTAGTTCTATTATTCCCATTTTAAAGATAGGAAAAAAAATGAGGCCGAGAGGTAACGTAACAGTCCTAGAGACACACCACTCACAGTGGAAGGGGGTCTAACTCAGGACTCAGCCTCCTTCCCTGGCAGACTTGAGAGTAAAACGATTGGACATTTGACACTTTAAAGTCAGATCTTCCTCTGGGGCTGCATTTCCATGGACTTAGATATGTACACACCTCCTGGTTTTGCCCCTGCATAAGCTGTGCAATAAGAAAAGGGCGGGAAAAAAGAAGAATCTCAGTAGCTTTTTGTTTCTGAGTTCTAACCTCAACTCCTTCTTTGCCGCTACTTGTGCATGAGGTCTTTGAATTAAAGCATCCTAAGTCCCACTTTTTTCAGGCTCTAATCTGTATAATGGGAACAGATGTTGGAAGGAATAATGGAGACTATTAAAGCTTTATGCAATTGCAACATGACTTTTTATCTGTATAAAGGGCCTAAATACATCACAGTACAATCACAGACAATCTAGCAACAAAGATGTATTGTGCTTTATATAGGACAGTCTTAGCCATCAAGGAGCTCACAACAGCCATGAAACAGAAAGAACAGTGGGTAAGAAGGTATCAAGTGGTGTAAGGCAGAGGAGGAGTTCTTCAACTGGGCCTTGAGGGATGGATGAGTGAGAAGAGGGAAAATGTTCTTACAACACCCTGGGTTTATCTTGCTATTAAAATAAAATGCAAAACTAAATCCTCAGCCTCATCACCTTTCTATTTCAAATCCTCAAGGTCATTGACATCTCTCCTTCTCTCTAACCTTGCCATATTCCTATGAAATAGGGAAAATGTAGCTATTAGCCTCCAGAAAGTATGAAGAGAATAAGCATGGGAAACAATCAGCAAAAGGTTTACACTTGGCATCAGAGATAAGACAAGAGAGGACACATTCCACTTAGCTTGGGCCACCCCATTTTTCCATGAAGGTTTTGGGTAGTGTTTCTAAGAGAAAGGTATTCTTTTCCCCCTAATGGACTTCATGGGAATTAGCATCAAAAGCAAATTTAAATAAAAAGTCATGTGGGATTTATAAAAACCTCTATCATAAGCTAAAAATGGCTAGAGATTTAAACCATATTATAGGGAAAAAATGAATTTCCTGTGCTCAAAACCTTAATGTATTTTCAACCTCTATGTCACTTTGATAGCTTAGTTATATAATTGCTGTAGGAATAATTAAGCTAACACATTGTACTCCTTATCTGAGGATCAGGCTAGGTTTTAATTTTTCAGCCATTCATCTCTGCAAGGAAATGATGGCCACACATATGACAAAGGTCTAGCAATGAATCAAAAAATTAAATGACATGTTCTCATTGACCACCAACTATTTGGCAGCATCAAATGCAGAATCCAGCAGGTGTGGTTCTTAAATCTTGTAATTTTTTTCACTCAGTTTGAAAGTAGCATTTGCCTTAAAGAGTCTGGTTTGCACACATCATATCAGATGACTTCTGATCCTTGTAACCAAAAAGCTCTTTGATGGGGCTTGGTCATCTTTGGAGGTAAAGTAGATTTATGTATTTTGTTTTATTGAACCCTAGGCTTTTGCTCTCTTAATCCTCACTCTGATTTATTTGTTTAGAAACAGAGAAATTCAGCAAATGGGGCTGTCACACCTGCAGAAACTTCCTCTCCAGTTGAGATTTTGATTCTTGCCAAGGTCTGCCTCGGGCACCCCCCTCCCCCGCTAAAACTTCCACTTCTTTTTCTTTCACCCCCACCTGTCGCTGCGTTCTCTCTGGCCCTAGAATTATGCCTGCTACTGTATCCACCCAGCTGTTGTCACGCAGCTGTTGTCGTTGGTCAAACAGTCCTTTCTCCTTTTTTAATTTAACAACACGTGACAGTAAGACGAGAACTTTGGGTCAGTTAGGGAAACATTTGGTGGGGGTGGGAGTGTTGAAGGGCAGATTGCCAGGGAACTAAAAACCTCATTTGGGTAGGTATAAATTCTGTTCCTGCCGCCAGGCTGGCACCAGATAAGGGCAGCTGGTATAGTTTAACAAATCTCAGCATCTTCAACAAGCCACTGAAGCATTCCTTAGGAGGTTTTCTCCTGAGTGCCTTTGTGTCCAAATCGCCACGCTGGATAGACAGGCCCTTTTCACCTCCCCATCCTCTCTCCATTCTTCTCCTTCCCAATTTCCACATTCTATTTACTCACGTCATTGGGGACACCGTCTTACCCCTTCCCCCGCCCCCGCCCTTTGGGAATGTCTGGAAGGAGGCCCAACTCCAGAGCAGCTGTTCCTTGGTCAGACATCAGCCTTGGTCAAGGCAGAGGCAACCTTGATTTCTCTGGCAGATAAGCAACCAACAACTCACTTCACTTGTGTAGTCACCGACCTCTTCAGACAGGCAGCTGGAGAGGGAAGCTTCTGGCATTGTTTGGCTTCCATCTGAGAGAGAAAAGGGGGAGAAGGAGAAAGAAAAAGTTGAGGGTGTGGGGAGCAGAGAAGGCAGCAGCGGTCTAATGGAGAAAGAAGGGAAAAGGAAAGGCAAGTTAGAGGAGAAGGTGGTGAGCTGGCTGGGCTCTGGGGTTGACAGAGCCACAGTGTTAACCTTTGGAATGGAGGCTTCTGCAGACTCTAGAGGGGCACCCCATTTCCGAGCACGAAGGTATGTATGCGAAGGACGATCTCCAGTCTGAGGGCCTCTTCAGAAGGGAGATAAATGCACTATTATGTATTTTGCTTAAACAGAGTCAGAAAATTACAAGATTGCAAAAGCCAGTAGCAGCTGTTCTCAAGGGAGAATGACTACTTAAAATTCCCGTAAAAATGTAAAATATGAGTTTAATAACGATTTCATCTTTATTGGCATTTAATTTCACTTAAGTCATTTTTAAGATGCTGATAAAATCTCCATTCCAGAAGCTTTCAGAAGTGGATGAGTAGAGGGAATAATAAGGTGATCATTTCAAACTTATGATTGGTGATCTAAGTATTTATTTTTTAGGTGATACTTTTATGGAGCTAAGAAATACATATTTATAATGTAACAGGTAAGGATCTTTTTTTTTTTTTTCCTAATGAAACTGGGTAAGCCAAGAACAAACACATGGCCACTCTCTAGCTACTTAAAATTCATGTGGATTTCAAATTTATTGGCTGGAAACAATGGGAAATCCCCTTATAGGGCCTGTATTCCTTGCTCCAAATGGCTCTGAACACACAGGGCTTTTTTTTTTTAAACCATACAGCCCTGTTACTAAAATCTGAATTTAAAAATGTGATGGGGAAAGATGTTTTGGGCTCTAGTTTGTAATGATAAGCCAGAAGTGAGAGGGAAACACCATTTTGTGAAGGCAGCCTTTTGAGTAGACAGAAGAGTGCTGTGTCTATAGTTGTAGAGTTGATAGTCTGCTTTCAAAGAGATTGTGATGCATTAAGTTATGTATAGGAATACTTTTTTTTAAATGGATATTTGTCATAAAATACAGAGGGTTGTCTGCAAGAGAAGAAAATTGTTTGGTTCTAAACATCAATTGCTATGTATCCAGTACCAGTCTATAAGTTATAGTATAGACTTTGTGCAGAGATGTTGAAAGATCTTTAGTTGAGAGATTATATTCTGGTTCACTGATTAACTGGGGTGACAGGAATAGGATTGTTTGAATTCAAGCAGTGCGTACTCTATGTACAAATGCATTTATTAGCGCTCTGTTTTGGTTGAGGTTTTTTTGTTTGTTTGTTTGTTTTTAATGCCAGAGATAATTCAGTGCTCAAACAATGACCATTGGACCAAACTCCATTTGAGATGAGGCATGAGAGGGAAAGGGGTTTGCTGGAATAGCACAGTGCTCCCGATTGCCTGCCTTGGAAGGCCACAAGTAAAAATGAGGTCACTCAGAAACTTTCCCTTGAAGTGCTTCCAATTCTGGAATTGCCTTTTGTTTGGGAAATGAATAGCAAGTTGAATTTTTTTTTTAAGGAGACAATTAGGGAAGGTAGGGGAATGGGCCTAGGGAAGAGCTCAAGGCTTTTCTACAATGAATCTAAAACCTTGAGGAAATGTCATGGTTTCCAAAAGCCTGGTCATTAGCGGTGTCACCAACCAGGTGGTTTCCACAAGAGGAGCCCACTGATGGCCCCATCCTCTTTCACTGCTGTTGGTAACCTGGTCCTTCGCTATAAAATAGCTTCACTGAACCCAAGTGTTCAACAGTAGCCCAGTGGAGCTGTCTGCCAAATAACTCCAACTGCCAAAACATGATACCTGATGGCTCATTACTGCATGAAAATTAAAAATGAGCCCCACTGAGTCGGTTTCAGATTTTTTTTTTTTTTTTTTTTTGCCTTCTGTTGAAGTGGTGAAATGAGTAATTTAAGCTTTTCATTAGATGGTATTTGGTTGGGTTTTGTTTTTGTTTTTAAGGTCAAGAACTTCTGAAATTTGCGTACATGTACTATCATGGAGACAAAACCCGATGGGGTGTGTGTGTGTGTGTGTCTCCAGTACTTACATCAAGTGCCTATATAATCGCTACATTACTTATGGATTTGGCTGCCAAACTAATTAAATTCAACTGTGCCCCATAAGCTTTCCTTGGTTCACATCATCACTGTATCCCACGTAAGAGTGATCTTTTTTATCTTTAACCTCAGTTTTGCTTTTTACTTTAAATGGTAAAGCAAATGTGCTTTGAAAACTCTGGTACACTCTAATTGTCAAATAAGACAATAACCTATGCACTTGTAATTCTTTCTCTATGACCTACTTACACACTACTTCACCCTCCTTATAGTATGATTAAAAGCTGCTTTGAATCCGCGATTGCCTCCAGGGATTGGAGGCGAGAATTTAACAAACTGCTGAGAAGGCTTAAGTCAGGAAGAGGGCTTCCCTACAGCTTCTCCCAACTAATTCACATGCAATTAAAGGAAAAATAAATATTTCAGAAGTGTACATGTTAATGAAGCTTTTCTATCTTATAGAATGTAGACATAGTTGGAGCTTTATGCCATAGCTAATTTGAAAATATTTTTTCTTTTGATTAATGCAGTTGTGCTCTGCTTCTGCTGTGGGGGCCCGTTCTGTTCATTTGTTTTAAAATAAATTTGTTATACAGTCAGCTTATTATATACATTTGGGATTTATGTAAATAATGTGTGGAAAACCAAGAACTGTAAAGGTTTATCTCATTTATCCAGCTAATTATTAAAATTATTGAAAGATGAAAAATTTCTTATGATTTCAAAGGTAGCTGAGGTAGGGAATAAATGTAACCTAGTATTATTAGGAAAAGTTTGGGCATTTTGAATATAAGAATTCATTTTATTGTACCTGTTTTTCAATTCCTTATGAACCTAGACCTGGTTTCTCAGAAAGGCAATGTTATCAAATGAAGGTTAGTCCTATCTATCCCTACCTCTGTCTTGAAACTAGAATTATCTTGATCAAAAGCCAGATATATTGTTCAGCTGAAGAAAGAAATTAAGTGAATTATGTAGGGTTGATTTTGAGTACTCCAGGCCTGTTACTCCATATTTCTCAATGTATCAAGCTTGGATTTAAAATTGATATGTGAATTTAAAGTATCTGTTTTCTTTCATAACCTCTAAAGATGGCCAGTTCTCATTATCACACAAGAAATTGGTGAGAAAAAAATATTCCTCTATATTGTGGTGTCTGATACAGTTAACTATACATGACTGAGTTGTTTAACCCTTGTCTACCGTGCTTACCAAGAGGCAAAGTATTAATGGCTGCTCTGAAATTTATGATGTTGCTTTAGAATGTGAAATACAGTAGTCCATGAAGTAGTTTTACATACTGGGGACACTGAAAAGCTCAGTTTCATCCAAATAACCAAATGATAAAATAATGAGAATGCTAAATTAGAATGCCACCATATAAATTACTTGTCTGTCAAGAATTTGAGCAAATCACCTGGGAAAATCAAACTCACCTGCTTGTTTATTTGTAAGAGCTTTGTCATTTTTCTCAATTCCTACCAGTAAATCAGTCACAGATCTTAAATGGATATTTATGCTTCATGGACATTATAAACCAATACTCTTTCATGAAGTCACTGTTGGTTTTTAATCATTGTATTATATATGAGGAAATGACAAATTTATCTTTTTTAATTTAAAATTTTATTTTTAATTTATTGTGTTGACACGGTTCAAGTGTCTCAATATAACTCCTACATCGTGATTTATCTTTTTAAAAGAAAACATGATTTCTTACTGTTTCTTATTTTCAGTCCCTTATACTTCTTAGTGTTTTCAAGATGATACAAAATGATACATAACTGTGCAGATATAGATTCATCTTTCTCCTTAACCCTGAGATAAGTTCCTAAATGTCACTTGGGCCATTTATGAGATATTTACACTGGCTAAACTACGAATCCTATTTCAGTTACTGTATTATGGTTAGTTCATACACTGGCAAGCAAACCACACCAGAACATTTAAACAAATACTTGGGATGATTCTGTGGCTTTGGAAATTTGGTTTTGACGGGAAGTGAACTAGACACACAGTGGCAAGAAACCTGGCCATGGAAATGGGGCATTGAGTGGAACAGGGCAGACTGAGTGGTGAGCATTCCGAGGATCCTAGGAAATTTCGGCTATTAAAAAAAAAAAAAAAAATCCTCATTGATTTGATGGGGAAAGGGGGAGAGAGAGAGAGAGAGAGAGAGTGAAGCATCAACTCGTTCACTTAGTTGTGCACTCATTGCTTCTTATCTGTGTCTGACCGGGATCACCCCCCGGGATCCTCCACCCCACCCCACCCCACCCCACCCCACCCCCAGCGCGCTGGAAGGACAGTCTATCTACAGAGCTGTGGGACCAGGACAGAAGTCGCCTTTTTTAAAAAGCTGGTGAGCTCAGCAGCTCAGCTGCCCAGCCGCCGGCCTGGGGCAGGTCCCTCCGCCCCCAGGCCCGCAGGGGTTAAGCAGCGGCGCGCGGGCACGCAGCTCCGCCTCCGCTCCCGCACCTGGCGCTCGGCAGACCGCAGCCTCGGCGCTGGATTTCGGAAGATTGGCGGAGCGCGGGAGGGGAGAGAATGTGACAAGTGCGGACACCGGTGGCCGCCGCGGGAAGCCGTGCGCACCTGTCCCTGCCCATCTCGCCGCCCGCGGCCGCTCGGACGCGCGCACTGCCGTCCCCGCCCGCCTTCCGAGCGCCGCGTGCGCAGCGAACATGACTTCTGCCTTCAAGCTGGATTTCCTCCCGGACAGGATGGTCGAGGGCCGCCTGCTAGTTTCCGACCGAATGTGAGTGGGGCCCGGGGAGGGACGTGCAGCCGCGCGGGAGCTCTCCACGCGCCCCCAGCCGGGCGGCTGCTGCTAAGTCGCCTCCCGGGAGCCCCGAGGAGGGCGAGGCGAGCTCGGTGGCTCCTCCGTCCCGGGAACGCGGGTGGCGGCTCCGGATCAGCGGCTTCCCCTGGGCTTTCGAGCTGGCGCTGGGAGCGGGTGGAGGGAGGGTGTCCTGACCTGCCGGGTGACGGGGAGACTGGCGAACGGGGCGCGGGGACAGGAGTCCAGAATCGGGTCGAGGACTGGCGAGTCAGGCCAGCGGGATGTGAGCGGGGACCGAGCGACGACCGGGTAGCGGGGCGCGGTGTCTGGAGGTCTGGGTTTGGGGACCGCCAGCGGGGCGCGGCGTCCCGGAGTAGAGTGCGCGCGTGCTCGCTCTTGTCATTGAAATGCAGGGCTCTTGTTGAGCTGGTGGCCCATTTAAAGATCCCTTTTTACCAAATAACACGCTCATCTATCTGACTTTCCGTTTGCAAAGATTTCTTTCCTGTGGTGGGAGAGTGGAAGGAGAGAAGAGGAAAGAAAGGGGGGATAAAGTGTTTGTGTGTGTTTGGGGTGGGAGGAAGAGGTTAATTATAAATCATTACAGCAGCTAGGTGTGCTCTATGGCAGAAATTAGTGGTAATATTTATGTAATCATAGTGGTTTTGTCAGGTATGCAGCCTATAATTTATTAATGTGCTTCTGGTTATTTTACATGTCAGACTAGGGTAGAGAGTTTATTGGGAGAAGTAGAGAGCTGAAGTTCCTGAGGAAAGGAAAGGATGTCTCGTTTTTGTCTGGCTGGTTAGCCTGATAGTGTGTGAGCTGGTAAGAGAAACTTTCTATCACCTCAGTAGGATCTATCTGTGTGTCCGGCGTGTTGTGAAAGAAAACCTGGAGAGAGAAAAGGGATTGCCAGGAGTGGGTCTGAAAGGTCTGTGTCCATTTTAGTTAGACATGGAATATGTGAAATTGTCAATTAGCAGGCAAGAATTTTGATAGTTCATCTAGGCTACAGTTATTCTAAGAAAAAAGAACGGCTATTCTTGGTAAGAATCCACATAAAATGTTTACTATTTTGCACACTGTAAGGCTTAACATTCATATTCTTTCTGGCATATTACTGTACTCTTAGCAATTTTGATGCCATTCCGAGCTTTATGAACTATTTCCCAGGCAACTAACTTTCCCCTACAGTGCTAGAATCTTTTTCCTGTATGTCAAATGTTAAGAGTTGAGAGATTCTTAAGAAACTTCGCAGTGGCCAATTGTTTAAACCCTACGAATTTTCTTTTAACGCGGGAGGGGGATGATATAATCTGTTAAATGCAAACTGTCCTTTCAGTCAATATTAGGAATGTTAACTTGCCTGTACATGCTATCATGTTCATTATCTCAACTAAGACAATCAGATAAAATAAATTAAAATATTGAATTTCCTTTTGGCAGTTTTCTCAGAGAAATTAATCTTGGTTATAACGTTTTCATGTTATTTGTTTTAAAAGGTCTCTGTCCTGTTCTCCTCAGATACATATATAACACATATATATGTATAGAGAGATATGTCTGTATAGATATATTATATGTTTGCACATTAGCTATTGAAAGTTTTGTGTATTTTCTCCTCTGTAGTCTAGAGGAATGTCAGGGTTGAACTGAAGAACTGGCCTGGTCATTATTTTGAATTTATGGTCACCTGCTGTGTAAGCTACCATAATATATCTAGCTAGTGTATGCTCTGTGAATTTAAAGTGTCAGTGGCCCCTGAAAAGGTGCTGTGTCTTGTCAGTTAAATTATTTCAGTTTAATTAGTCCTTTTCATCAAGTGAATGAATGTGGCTTGTGCAAACTATTTGCTCTGAATAAAGCCTTTGTATTTTAGCCACAGAATATCCATACAAACCCTAAGTAACTTCTAGCCCACTTCCTTTCCAGATGTTAGTTATTTCCAAATGATGTCGTTTGGAATCCAACTTAAATTGTTTTCAGTGTTTGTTAACTATTGCTTAATTGACCTTTTTTAAAAAAGGAAAAGTAGAGGATTTGTAAACGATCATCTTATTATTTGTCTCCTTAGCCCTGAGAATACTTTAGCATGTTTTCCAAAAGAGTTTGCAATTAACTCACATTAGACGCTAACTTTGGGGAACAGAGAGATGTGTAAGATGGAGTATGACCAATTGAAAATACTTGAAACCCACCTACCAGCATATCTTATCTCCATATTCATACAGCTGAGAAGATAACTGTGGGTTTAATGTTTTCCAGACTGGTTGTCATGTATAGTGTACTTGCTCTTTGCATTAAATTTCAGTCGGCTAGATATTGGCCTGGTCCTAAAAGGAACTTAAATAAAGCATAAAGGCTTTTACGGTGTTGATTTTTTAAAGCAGTGGGATGTATTTTCAATGTCATTTCCCCACAAGAATATATTAGATAAGTTTGTAAGATGTGATGTGTTTGAGTCCTTGGGGCAGATGAACCAATAACTTTGGAGATGAATTATTTTGCTTTATGGCCCCAAAAGCCATCCAGTGTTTATAATGCCCAGGTTACTGAAGGCTCTATAGTGGTATAGAATGATTAGGACATAGGCTTCTAAATCTTGGGGGTTTAAATATTCATTAATAAAACCATAAGTGGAAATGGACCTTTTAAATCATCTTAGCTATTAAAGTTTTGTTGTCTTTGTGTTACTATAGAATATTATTTGCACCAAAGTATGGTGAAAATAAAGTGAACTGATTTTTTAACAAAACCTGTTTTAAACTGGGATACCTGGTTTTAGATTGGTGTTGGGGGTGTGTGTCCTTCTTTGTCTTACCTTTTTAATGCTCAGATATGCACTTAGGGCTTTATTTTTTTTTTAATTTTTAAACAAAAACAAATAATATCTTGGAAATGAGAAATTACAGGTGGAAAAAATCTATAAATGCAACTGTGAAAGTATTCATATTTGTGAAGTTAAAATAAGGAGAGGAAGTTACCAATAAATTAAAATAAAATTTTTTTTCACAATCAGTAAATAATCTTAGTGAAACTGAGAAAAGTTATCTTGAGTATAAATTCATCAACTTAGTGAATTCCCCTTCAGTTCATTAAGTCCTCCCAATTTGCTATAACTAGAAATACCAAGCAGTGTCTAATTGAACTGAAAGTTGGTTCTAGGGATGTCATTGTTAAAGTTGAAAGGGGTGTTAGAAACTGTCGCATAAGACCTTGTTTTATAGATTAATAAATTATTAGAGGGGCAGTGGGACCAGTCCAAGAAGGCAGCATAATTACTGCCTTCCTCTTTCTCCCCTAACATGACAAAAATAATGAGTCATAATTGGAATGCCTGCTGTCTCAGGACACTTTATTTATTTACAGCCCCTAACCTTCACACTAGATCTGCAGGGTGGTTACTATACCATTTTACAGGTGATGCTTAAAGAGGTTACATGCTTGCCTGTGCCATGGAGGCAGGTCACAGAAAGCTGTGCTTGGCTTGTGTGTGTGTGAGACACAAATGCATGTTCACATGTTCATAGGAGAGGAGAGAAATCTGTGAACTAAATATGACAGATTTTTCATCAGAAAAGCAAATTGGTGCCACATGGGAGGATTGAGCATTATAGGAAATACAAACAACCTTTTCAGACTTGCCTCTCTAATTTGATTAAAATTGAATCGATCACTCTCTGATTTCACTCAAATTTACATTGTTATTCCATATTTCAGTTAACTAGAGAAAATATATTTTAACTAAAAATATTTTTTGGCTTACAATGTACCAGCAAAATGAAAGCCAGATATTGTTTGTTTGTTTTTTAAAGACATTTAAAATGTTTTTTGGAAATGGCATTACAAATAATAAAGTACAGAGATAACAGATTTATCACCTGAATCTGTGATGGACATAAGAGATAATTAAAATGAGGAGACCCTCAAAGGGCTATGTATATGGTTCTTTAAGGATATTTTAAATATATATTTTCAGGTGGGATTTCTCAGTTAACACTGCATATTTTAGTATTAGCTGCTCCTTAAGACCCAAAACTCATCTCACCTTGATGTAGAACACTAATGTTATCTTTGATCTGGGTTAGAGGTATTATTTTACTTGTTAAATCTTACTGTTTAATTGTAATTTTTTTTTTTTTTTTTTTACAGAGGCAGAGATAGACAGGGACAGACAGACAGGAACAGAGAGAGATGAGAAGCATCAATCATCAGTTTCTCGTTGCGCGTTGCGACTTCTTAGTTGTTCATTGATTGCTTTCTCACATGTGCCTTGACCGTGGGCCTTCAGCAGACCGAGTAACCCCTTGCTGGAGCCAGCGACCTTGGGTCCAAGCTGGCGAGCTCTTTGCTCAAGCTAGATGAGCCCGCGCGCGACCTCGGAGTCTCGAACCTGGGTACTTCCGCATCCCAGTCCGATGCTCTATCCACTGCGCCACCGCCTGGTCAGGCTGTTTAATTGTAATTTGATGGATTGAGATTACTTTGGTATCTGTTGTGGAGATGCAGTGAATTGGGGGAACAGGAACCTTGCAAAATAAGATAACAAGGAAATAGCTTTTTCAGCTATGAACCTAGTTATTAAGATTTCATGGGATCATTTAGAATGCTTTTCTTAAAAAAAATTTTTTTTAGCCCTGGCCTGTTGGCTCAGCGGTAGAGCGTCGGCCTAGCATGCGGAGGACACGGGCTCGATTCCCGGCCAGGGCACACAGGAGAAGCGCCCATTTGCTTCTCCACCCCTCCGCCGCGCTTTCCTCTCTGTCTCTCTCTTCCCCTCCCGCAGCCAAGGCTCCATTGGAGCAAAGATGGCCCGGGCGCTGGGGATGGCTCTGTGGCCTCTGCCTCAGGCGCTAGAGTGGCTCTGGTCGCAACATGGCGACGCCCAGGATGGGCAGAGCATCGCCCCCTGGTGGGCAGAGCATCGCCCCTGGTGGGCGTGCCGGGTGGATCCCGGTCGGTCGCATGCGGGAGTCTGTCTGACTGTCTCTCCCTATTTCCAGCTTCAGAAAAATGAAAAAAAAAAAAATTTTTTTTTTAAATTTACTGATTTTAGTGAGAGAGGGAGGGAGATAGAGAGAGAGACAGGAGCATCCATCTGTTCCTTTATGTGTCCTGACCGGGGCTCAAACCGGCAACCTCTGTGCTGCAGGATGATGCACTAACCAGTGAGCGATCTGGCCAGGGCTAGCATGTTTTTCGCTTCAATATTTTCCCCACCTATTATTTCCCAGAAATAATACAAGTATATTTGGGCCCTGGCCAGTTGGCTCAGCGGTAGAGCGTCGGCCTGGCGTGCAGGAGTCCCGGGTTTGATTCCCAGCCAGGGCACACAGGAGAGGTGCCCATCTACTTCTCCACCCCTCCCACTCTCCTTCCTCTTTGTTTCTCTCTTCCCCTCCTGCAGCCAAGGCTCCATTGGAACAAAGTTTGCCCGGGCACTGAGGATGGCTCTGTGGCGTCTGCCTCAGGTGCTAGAATGGCTCTGGTCACAACAGAGCGATGCCCCAGATGAGCAGAGCATCGCCCCCTGGTGGGCATGCCAGGTGGATCCTGGTCGGACGCATGCGGGAGTCTGACTGCCTCCCCGTTTCCAACTTCAGAAAAATACAAAAAAAAAAGAAAAAAGTATATTTGGCCTGATAAAAGATTTCAATCTTCTCTCCTCCTGTGCCCCCCTCCTTTTTTTTTTTTTTAACACAAATCCCAAAACTTTCTCTTTACCCCTTACTTGTGGTTTTGTTTCTTATAAGTTAAACACTCATTCACTTCTTATAAAAAGGTAATGTTTTGGCATACAAAATAATCTAATAAAATGTCAATTAACACACACATGATCGAGCTATTGTGCCAAAATTTGGGTGGAGTTCCTTGTGGAGGCTTATATGTAGGCTTATATGTAGGGGGGGGGTATCATCAAGGAGGGCCTGATGTTACAGTAGTGAATTAAAAACAAACCTTGCAATTGCTCAATAGTTCTATCAACATCCCTTGTCATATATGCATTTCAGTGAAAACTTGCTGTTTTCAAGTGTTGCAAGGAATGGAATTAGTCCTTCATATGTTGCACTTCCTGTGCTCTTCACCCAAACTTAGTCTGTATTTTCAATTTATAATGTTCATACCAGAAGGTTCTGATTTTTTGGGGGAGGGTCCCATTTTGTTTTTTCTTCTTGGGTTAGGACACAACAACAAAGGAGTCAGCTATTTCTCATTGTAATATTTGTTCTAGAAAAGTGCAGAAGGGAGCATTGGGAGGGTTCTGAGGTTTTTCAGTTAATCAGTACCTCTACGTGCTAAGGCCATAGTGTCCGTGCCCGCTGTCCGGGAGGGACTGGAAATCGAATGAAGCCAGCATCAGCTGTGTGCTACTTGTGCAGCAGTGCAGAAATGTATTTTTATTTTTCCTTAAGAGAAAAGCTCTTGCTCAATCTAAGAGAAATGGAGATGTGCACTCCTGGAAAAACCTTTGAGGGAAACAAAAACCAATTAGTGCAGTAAATGTGATGCTCTCAGGTAATTGTCAAATAATTATTCCCCTTCAGCGTCATCCCTGTTTAACTGTGCCATCCAATATTCTCCTGCTCAGAATGTGGATGTGAAGCGATGGAAACCTTGCTGCCCTCCTGGGATTTCCTTTTTCATTTACTGAGAGCCTTAGACTCCTCCTAAAGGACTTTAAAAAAGGGCGGGGGGAATGTGGAGGGAGATTTTGAGCCACTTCTGCCTTCCCATTTGTCCTAAATCACAACAGAAAGTGATGACTCCAACTAGCTTTATCAAAAGGCAGTTCCAGCTATGCGGTTGCAATGCCCGTGAGCGTGTTTGAGGTTTCTACTGTTTGAACTTTATGAATGAATGGTCTGTTTTATGAAGTGAAGGTTGGATATTATGTTCCGATACTGTGAGCAATGCTTTCAAATCAGCTGATAATTTAAAATGGAGTGCTAATAAGTATGTAATCATATGGCTCTCAAAATGACAGATGAGTACAAATTTGGTATTGGGTTAAATTTTAATTACTTCTTGGAATGAATGCCTCGGAGGTAACTTGCCAGCAAATTATTAGACCCATTTTCCCTCCTCCTGAAGATGTATGTAAATTAAGTTTTAGGCTGTGTTTAGACTAAAATATCATTTTGGTTTATTATTCTGGGTTTTTCTGCCAGACTCCTATGGCCTTGTATGTAAGGTCAGATTTTAAATCTGTTCTGAAGGGATCTCAGTTTAAATGATCTCTGCTCCCTTTTTGTAAGAGTCATACAGCTAGAAGACCAATACAGAGGATTTTTTGGCAGTAATAGCACCTTAAAGATGGGGTAGGTAGAATATTTTGACTTGAAGCCTTAACATGAAGGAAGTCAACGAAGTTTTTTCCTGTTTAATGAAACTGTTTGTGGCTCTCTCCATCATAACCCCAGAAATAAGTTCCCACAGCCCACCAACTGCTTTGCCTGACATTTATAGGCTCAAATAGGACTGAAGAGTTCCTACCTCACATATGATGTGTTGATTCATTCCTCAGAGAGAACACAGTTAATTTCAGCTGTTTGAATTAACATTTTGACATAACCTTTCGACAGCTTAAAACATTCTTTTTTTGTATCATAGACGTGAATAGTTCTTCAACTTCCATAGTAGGATGTAAAATTCTATCATGTTATGCTGAAAGGCTTGCTTTCATTGCTTTTTTCAGAGAAAGTTCATAGCTTGACTTAGGCTCATTAAAATTTAAGGTGATCCAGTATTTTATATCCTTTTCCATGCATTTGTATCTTTATTTCTTAGTCTCCTCCTGCAGCAGGGAGGTTGTACCACATTTATCTGAAACAAAACCAGTTGGTTCTATAGGCTAAAAGAGCAAAGTATTTTGTTATTCACTGGCTCTGGTCAGTCGGCATAAAACGTGTGTTTGCGTAGGCACACTCATACATACGTATATATGTGGTAAAATGTATGAAAAACTATCTTATTGGACATAATTCTTTCTTGAAATATTTTACATTTAATGGTTTTTGGGCATAAAATTATGAAATTATTGTACAACATAATAGTCTGTTTAAAGATTATTACCTTGGCAACTGAAAACTTAAAGAATCAGAAAGGTTTAACATCTTGACTGAAGACATATGAGTGATCCAGCAGAAATCGGTCTCTGGAGAGGAGCTTCAGATGAGTGATCCAGCAGAAATCGGTCTCAGGAGACAAGCTTCAAATGAGTGATCCAGCAGAAATCGGTCTCAGGAGACAAGCTTCAAATGAGTGATCCAGCAGAAGTCGGTCTCAGGAGACAAGCTTCAAATGAGTGATCCAGCAGAAGTCGGTCTCAGGAGACAAGCTTCAAATGAGTGATCCAGCAGAAATCGGCCTCAGGAGACAAGCTTCAAATGAGTGATCCAGCAGAAGTCGGTCTCAGGAGACAAGCTTCAAATGAGTGATCCAGCAGAAATGGGTCTCAGGAGACGAGCTTCAAATGAGTGATCCAGCAGAAATCGGCCTCAGGACTACGTTCTGACTGTTCAGTCCAGAACCTTGGAGTAGCTTCTATTATAGGTGTGAAAAGACGTTCACTCTGATGATCCTGTCACACCCGACTGGGTGACAAGCTGAGACCCCTCCCAGTGTAGCAGCCCTTCTGTCCTTGCTGCAGACTCCCTGCACTTGGGGCTTGTGCTCTTTCTCAGTTACACTTGAGCTGTTGCTACTGTCAAGACCCTTTAGGTTTAGAGTAGGAAGAAACACTCCTCACAGGAAAATCTGGACTGTAGACCCTAAAATGATATTTTCTTGGTCCTGACCAAGACCAGATTCCTAGCTGCTGCCACATTTTATATGATCTGTGTGTGTGTGTGTGTGTGTGTGTGTGTGTGTGTATATATATATATATATATATTACCTCAAAGCTTTCTATCATTGTTGAGAGAAGTCCTTGAAATTGTGACTGTGCCTAATGGGCATCCAGCTCATAAACTCAACATGTTTTTTAATTGAGTTTAGAGAGAGAAACAGGAACATTGGTCTGTTCTTGTATGTGCCCTGACTGGGGATCAAACTGGTGACCTTTGTGTTCCAGAGCTATGCTCTGAGCAGTTGAGCTGTCTGGCCAGGGCTAAACTGAACACCTTCACAAGGTTAAAGTTACAGAAGATTGATGGACCTATATGGGGGTAGATTGGTATAAACCAACTTAAACATGCTTATTAGCTCTCACACTCTATTGTTTTCTCATTGCATCTCCAGAGTAAGACATTGGGTGTCACGCAAGTGAGCAAATACAGGTTGAAATCTGACATACCACTTTTCTCCTTGAAAACTCTTAGAGGAATAGTCCAAGGGAAAGATGCTGTGTAATAGTGTAGAGAGGGAAAGCTTTCAGTATAGAAGATGCATTTCTATTTTAATAGGCAGCTTTTTCTTCTTCTTCCCTCTTGATTCTTTGTACCTCAACCTAGATTCTTTTGTATTTTTATTTTATTTTTTGTATTTTTCTGAAGCTGGAAACGGGGAGAGACAGTCAGACAGACTCCCGCATGTACCCGAGCGGGATCCACCCGGCACACGCTCTGCCCACCAGGGGGCGTTACTTTGCCCCTCCGGGGCGTCCCTCTGTCGTGACCAGAGCCACTCTAGCGCCTGGGGCAGAGGCCAAGGAGGGGAAGAGAGAGACAGAGAGGAAGGAGAAGGGGAGGGGTGGAGAAGCAGATGGGCGCCTCTCCTGTGTGCCCTGGCTGGTAATCGAACCCGGGACTTCTGCACGCTCTACCGACGTAGGCCGACGCTCTACCACTGAACAAACCGGCCAGGGCTTTAGATTCTTTAAGATCATGCACAGTGTAGCTGTTGGAAGTTTTCTTTCTGCCTTTTTAATATTTTTCTCCTTTGTATCTTTTCAGTCTTTTTACTCGTCTCTGAAATTAAGTGGGCTTCTCGAAGCCCACTTTATTATCCATTTCTGAGTGGTTTTCTAAATTTCAAGAGAAGGGGCCACATCTGTCCACAACACAGTTCTCAGAGTCGGGGCAGAGAGAGGAGGTGCTGTCAGAACAGCTTGGTCAGCTCTGGTAGTAAATTCCACCAGAGCAGCTGCATGTCTCTGTGCATACAACTGTATTTTGATTTCTTACATTATGGAAGAGGTGTTGGATTTTCTGGTTGAGCATAAGGGCATCATGTTTCAGAACGATTAACTTTATGGATCATTGTCGTGGCCAGCTATATTTGTGCTGTTCCAGCTGTGTTTGCTTTCTCAAAATTGTCCAGGAGGCCTCCAACTGCAATTATTCCCTTCAGTCCGTGCTGGTAACATCTTTCTTTGTGACTCCCATTGTCCGCCCAGCCGTCTTCTCCAGGTGTCAGGATTTAAAGGCAGCACACAAGTTTAGTACTTGGAGCAGCCCAAATGCTGGCTAAAGCCCGACGGTGGCTGTATCTCAAAGTGATTTTTAAATATAAAGTCATCTTTATTTTACATCATCATGCTCCCTGTCGGAATTCTTTTTTCTCTCCACAAAAGCCCAGATTTCCCTAACTCTTCCCCACTTGCTTTCTCTTACTCTCTCTCTTCCAACATCTACTGGTGGGAAGTAGTAGTTCCTCTCCTGTGTGACCGGAGCACCCGGAGCACGTGTTCACCTCTGATGCTAAGAAGCTCCTTACAGACCCTTGTGTTGGAGAAGAGGTTGAGGCAAAGCAATTTTTCCTCTTAACTGAGCACTTGCCACAGGACTTACTTTCTCTCAGGAAAAATTTAGGAAACTTGCTTTCTTCCTCGTACAGAAATCATTTTAAGTCAATGGGCTGTTGGGCGGGATTTAATTTTTGTTACAAATCACTTCCTCTTGGATTGTGTCTGCTCCTCAGGGCCTCTCGCCCTGCCTCTGAGTCTGCTTGTGCACTCCAGAGTGGACTCACTAGGATTGTTGCTCCAGGGCTACTCCAGCAAAGGGTCCGAGGCAGTTCCTTAAGGGTAAATGCCCTTTACTCAGCAGCAGCCTCATTTATTCCCCTGGTTCGTCTGTGATTTGTTCCATGTCCCCTTCAGGTATCAAGTGACTTGTCAAGATTCCTCATCTAGAAAATAAGGATAATGAGATATGCTTCCTTCCTGTCCCATGGTGTTACTTGTGAAGCTAATACTGGGAAAGGAATGGCAACCTAAATATTTTATAGCTTCATGGTACTTAAAACTGACCACAAGTTCATCTACGTTACCTGGGAGAATCCAATACAATGGAACTTCATTACAATTGGCCAGCTAATGTTTCCTCCCTCGGAACATTCATGCTTTATAAAGCCTCAGCCAAAGACCTATGAAGCAGTATTGCTCCCATATAAATTTTCATAAAATGCTTCGTCCCTGGGATAACATTAAGAAGATGGATATTTTTTCTCTCCTTTTTCTACATGATGGTTGAGAAATGAAATGCAGTTCATGGTCTAACAACTGTGAACCTGTGGTTGCACCTTCCCTTCTGGAATGGGGTGAAACAAGCAATATCTCCATCCAGTATTCCCATATGTGTGTTCTGATAAAAGCCCATCTCTTCCAGTTGAAATCAATTTTTATTTTCTTATGTGACAAGAATTAGCCACATGATATGAATGCTGGTTCTCACATATAGTCTAACTTTTTTGTCCAGATATTATGAACAGTGACTAAAATGGGACTCTGGTCAGCCTCAGAGCCACGTGTAGGCCTTTATCTTGTCTCTCTGTCTTCTGTCTTGTTTTTCAGGTCTGTTCAGAATGTGCTACTTTTGATCCAAATTGATTTCTAGTTGTTCAGTAAAATTATACACTGTATACCCAGAGGCCAAAAAAATGTTTCTAGCATCAACAAAACTGTAATTTGTTGACAACCAAATATTTTTTAGTGTGTGTTTCTCCTAAATCTGATTAATAACACTTTAAAGGCTGCTGCCTTCCTATGGGTACATTAAAAAAAATATTTTATATTACTTGTTCTTGATTTAGGACACACTGTGGGACAGCATTGGGCTATGGGACAGCATTGGGCTATGGGATTTACATAACTTATCAATAATTTTCAGAAATATTTTTCAAAGTAAGTTGTATCATTCCTAATTGAGTTCTAGAAGGTGGTGGTCTACTGAAAGTTTCAGCCCGTCTCTGTCTCTTTCTGTTTGAAAAGCCTGAGATTGCAGTATGGCCCAGGAGGCTGCTTTTGAGTCTTTTAAAACCATAAACAGGTTGAGTTGGTAGATAGGTTGGCAGGTGAATATATGGATTTAAGTGTGAAATATATGTAGTTTCTTAGCAGTGTCCTAATAATCTGCTTTTTCAGTACTCTTTCACATAAGTTGCTTGTTCTTGATTTTATTTCATAGCCAGACCAATTTAAGTTTAGAAGGCAAGAGTGTTGTAAGAGATGTCAGTTGAATGGGGTACCTTAGTGATTTGGTGTCAAGATTTCCTAATGCCTGAGGCAGATTCTCATTTACTGTAGAGATAGAGAAGCAATTAACATTGAATGTTAAGGTGAATCCCCATTCTTCATTTAAGGTAACTGTATATTTTATGAAGAGGTTTCTTTTGAGGATTTTATTAGAAACCTGGCATTCCTCCCATTTACTTCTCAGGTGTTAATTTTTGCTTCTGATTTAGGTTAACGCTCAGCCTTTCTCAGGCGCCCCCTAGCCCATATCCTTCTTGAAAATAAGAAAAAGGATTTCAGATGGTGTTTGGCTTTCATTGTCCCCATCAGTTGATGACTTTATGCAGTATTCTTTCTAGATTTACATGCCAAATAAGTAGGTAATAGAATGAGTCTTTGAGCAAGATGACAAGTAGAGTTTAGATGATTGACAGTTGTGACCAACTCAGTTATGGTACCTAGTCCATTTCAACTGTCAGTACACTTTCGACCTTCCATAGCTTTTTGTTCAAGTGCATAAACATTTGATAGGATTCTGGGTTTTCAGCAAATAATAGATATTTGTTTCATGTTAGCTACCCAGTGTAAAGGAAGGGAACTAGGAAAGTTAGTAGAATTCATGCATGGGTTGGCCTCACCCACAAACCATTCCATAACCAATATTAGTTTGTTGAAATGCCTTTACTCTTGGCAGCAGACAGGCGTCATAACCTAAGAGGATGTGATTTGAGTGGAGTTTTCATGCCCTGTGTGCTTACTGTATTCTTGCTACTGATGCAAACATTATCTATAATTACATTTTCAAGTGACTGAAATTGCAGGCTTTGTTGAACAAAAATACAGCCAAAGAATGGAATCTATATCCACTCCACCCTCATTATAAGGCTTTTAGAAATCAGATTATAAGGCCCAGTACCATGTCTCTCAGCTGCAGGATACCAACTCCATTCTCTGATGTTTGAACACTTTATGGAAGGCTAGGGTTCTCAGTGAAGATCGTATAATTGGAGGAAGATACTATTACTCTTTCAACACTTGGTGTCACCTTGGTCACAGTGGGCACCTCCTCTCACAAATTCTTTATTTTCAGGATGTAAAACAGAAAACCACAATTTGATTTAGGTCCAGACATGATGGGCCAAGTTGAGAGAGTTGGTTGAGACCCACCCAAACGCTGTCAGCATCCTGGAGTGGGTACTATTGTACTCCCATGACCTCATGTTATCTTCATGACCCTTTGCCTCTCACCACAGGAGGGATTAAAAAAGAAGGATTGTGCCTGTGGAAACTGTTAAGATGGACTCTACCCTTGGTCTTAAATTTTTGCTGTGGGACAAGAAAAATGTCCTGGCCAATTTTGTTCTACTAGACACTTGATAAGTTCCTATTTCTAATTTCAGAGCAAAAACCACTTGAAACTTTTAAAGAGAGAGAACCTCACATGTTTTACTTTGGTGTTTTGCTCATCCTTGATTAGCATTTTAAAATCCAGGGATTTCATGCATAGAAAAATGCTCTCTGCCCTGGCCGGTTGGCTCAGTGGTAGAGCATCGGCCTGGTGTGCAGAAGTCCCGGGTTCGATTCCCAGCCAGGGCACACAGGAGAAGCGCCCATTTGCTTCTCCACCCCTCCCCCTCTCCTTCCTCTCTGTCTCTCTCTTCCCCTCCCGTAGCCGAGGCTCCATTGGAGCAAAGATGGCCCGGGCGCTGGGGATGGCTCCTTGGCCTCTGCCCCAGCTGCTAGAGTGGCTCTGGTCGCAACAGAGCGACGCCCCGGAGGGGCAGAGCATCGCCCCTTGGTGGGCAGAGCGTCGCCCCCTGGTGAGCGTCCCGGGTGGATCCCAGCCGGGCGCATGCGGGAGTCTGTCTAACTGTCTCTCCCCGTTTCCAGCTTCAGAAAAATACAAAAAAAAAGAAAAAAAAAGAAAAATGCTCTCTGACTTTTTTTTTTCTTTAATTGAGAGGCAGAGAGACTCCTGCAAATGCCCCAACCAAGATCCACCTGTCAAGTCCCCTACCGGTGATGCTCTGCCCATCTGGGGCCATTGCTCCATTGCTCAGCAACCAAGCTATTTTAGCACCTGAGGCAAGGCCATGGAGCCATCCTCAATGCCCAGGGCCAGTTCTCCTGAACCAATCAAGCCTTGATTGTGGGAGGGGCAGGGAGAAAAAAAGAGAGAGAGAAAGAGAGGGGAGGAGTGGCAAAACAGATGGTCGCTTCTCCTGTGTGCCCTGATGAGTTATTGAACCTGGGATAGTCACATGCCAGGCTGGTGACACTCTACTACTGAGCCAACTGGCCAGGGTCACTCCTTGGCTTTGGATGGAAAGCAAATGGGGAGAAGTGAAGGAGTGATGATGACATTGTTATTCCATTTCTGAGGTATTAAATTTGTCACATATGAAGGTTCACAATGTTACAACTCATTCTTCAGGACCTGGTAGAGTTCAACTCTGAAAAAACCTAAAGAAAAACCATTGTGAAGACTTAAATTAGAATAGAAGCCGACCCTTACTTGACTAAGGTTGCTCAGAAAACCCTCAAACCGTCTCAGATTCTACTGAGCTCTCCCCTGACAGGGAGGACAAATGTGTTAGCAAACAAAGATGTCTTGATGGTAAGTTGGAATCTACTTAGGTATATACCTACTTATTCTTTAGTTTTTTTCTAACATAAATGTAGTTGGGTTTTTGACAGCACTTTGTATGGTATTATCAAAGTTACGAACTATATTCAGTATTTGTAACATTCACAGATAACTAGATAATTTTGGGTTCCAAATAAAATGGGTTGCATGTAACACAACACATCAACAGAGGTTGTGGGTTTGTTTCTTTTTATTTTTTATGTAAGTAGATTGTTGGAACTTTTGAAACAAGACCTCTGCAGTGGAAATTCTGAGACATAGCCAGTCTCCATGCTGTAATTACCCAGTTGTGAGGTATTAATAAATGAGGACAACTCAATTTGTGTGTTTTGTGAATTCCCTCTGTGAATTCCCAATACTTTCTCTTATGTTCAGGGTACATTTATTTTTATTTTGACAGGTTATCTGTTTATATGTCTAAGAGCCTGGGCTTTTGATATCTTGGATTCTTAATTATCAGCTCATTTTAAGAAATGTAATTAGCCAAGATCCAAAGTAAATTAGTGTTTCAGGTTATCTAATTCTCGGGATTTCTTGTTAGCCTCTTCAGTAGCAAATTGATTCCACCTCAGTATAGTAAATGCAGCTCAAGTCCAAAAGCACAGGGAGGCTGTACAGTTTGAAACACAGATTCTATAGTTAAAATTAGGTTGGACAGCTGAGGAATTTAGGATTTATGAGTCACAGCTGACCTGTTATTTGGCTGAATCAATTTGTTCTTCTACCTACCGTCATGTGGAAACCACCTAAATATTTTCAGTAGTGAAATCTATATTCTTTTTTTTACTCTAAAAGTGCCTGCCAGTGAACAAGAGTTGCGGCTTATATTAAGTACCATTCTCAACACAAACAGGTTGCTGCCTATGCTGGGTGTCACAAAATTTCATAAAGTGTTAACAAAGTAGTTCTTTAAGTCAAACATTTGTTACTCTGAGCTTTAATACTATTACTATTGACAGCCCATTTCTTCTCTGGGGAAACACTGGTTTAAAATGTGAACCTGCCTGTTGTGTTGTTTTGGGCTATGTAGGATTTTAATAAAGGATTTAATAAAGGATTTTCTTGTTCTTGAAACAGGAATGTAACTGTTCTCTGCCATCTTTCTAAAGGCCTTGATTCTTCATCATGTATGTTGGATGAGGAGAATATTACTGTATTGCCTCGTCCATTATTTTGACATATCTGGAGCCTTCATAGATGCCTTAAAATAACACCTCCTGTTTCTTCTTTCTGAGAATCCATTGGAGCAGCAGTTCTCAACCTGTGGGTCGCGACCCCGGCGGGGGTGGAATGACCAAAACACAGGGGTCCCCTAAAGCCATCGGAAATACATATTTTATTTAAAAATGTATTGTATAATAAATATATATTTTCCGATGGCTTTAGGGGACCCCTGTGTTTTGGTCATTCCACCCCCGCCGGGGTCGCGACCCACAGGTTGAGAACTGCTGCGTTGGAGGAAACATAGTCTCTTGGTGGAAATGTGTGTATTTATTAACACTTTCACTATCTTGACCACTTTTTAAAATTATTAAGCAAGGTCTCATTTTTTAAAAATGTTTATTGATTTCAGTGAGAAGGAACAGAGAAAGAAAGAGAAAGAGAGAGAAGAAGACAGACAAGAACAACAATCTATTCCTATGTGCCCAGTCCAGGGATTGAACCAACAACCTCTGTGCTGTTGAATGAGTGCTAACCACCAAGCTACTTGGCCAGGGCTTGACCATTTGGATTGTAGAATCCAGGTAGCTTAAGAAATGGGAGAAAAATAAACATTAATCAGAATTGGTAATATTACAGTTCTTTCCCATCTAAAAAGCTACCAGAGCAATAGTGCCCTACTCTGTAGGTCAGATAGGACCTGGTGTGATCCACAGACTTAACTGTGCAGGCAAAGAAATCTAGATTTTGTCTAGTCTACCCTTTTGGTCCACGGATTTCCTTTAGATGAGTTCTTTCATTATACTAGATCTACCATCTTGAGAACAAGTAGGAATGGAGGGTGAAACCAAGCCAGTGGGTAGCAGCCACTTGACTGGCATTGCAGATAGGACCTCAAGCTCTTGTTCATGCTTTTGGTACTCAAGATACGGTGAGAATGTGTCCTAGTTTGCTGGAATGCTTTCTAATCCCCGTTGTCCTGGCATCATTATTAATGTCCCCTTCCATTCTTCAAAGGGAATGGTAAACTATATGGTCCTCTTTCTCATGTCTGATCCTGTATCACTAGCTTCCTTAAATACGATGGGACAAAAGTAGGTTACAGTTGTTTGTATGAAAATAATACAAGAATAGACTCTGTTTCGTGAACTCACAACTGTAAAGCTACTTTTGCCCCACCCTGTATAAATGTGTTTGCCAGCCTTTAAAAGACTGTACATAGGACAAACCACAAACGTGGTTCTCCATGCTTTTAACTTTCAGGAAAAGCAATTTCTAGCCTCTTCTGGCTCATTCCCTTACCTAAATCCTTGTAATAGAAAAGTCACTCAAAATTTAACAGAAGTTTATTTGGTGTTTCTAATATGTTGGCACCCTGCTGAGCACTTTGGGATGTGCTGTCTAATAAACTGATGTTTCTTTCTGGAAATTTCTGTCTACAGCTTTGTCTGAACACTTCCCCAGCACATGGGTTCAGTGTTGGAGGATCCTGAGATGAAACTCACAGGGCAGCCTTTTCATTCAGTTCAGTGACATTTATGAAATAACTTTACTCCATTCTGGAAAGCTCACATAGGAAGCTCCATTACTTCTGTTAACTTTGAACTGCAGTGTGACCAGAGCCAGAAAATGACCTGATGATCCAGCCTTTGTTCTCACACTGCCCTTTGTGAAACGGTAACCCGAGAGCCCAGCCGAGGTATTATGACTAGGGTGCTATAATGCCAGTGGCCGAGGCCAGGCAGGTCGACACTGGATTCAGGCTGATGGTAGAAGAACTGGGGAGTTGGACAGCATCAGGTCATTCTGGTTATTAGAGGCTCGCAGAGACAGATGTGCGAATAAGCAAAGGAAAACCTCTTTTCACAGTGGAGGGCAAGGGATGAGAAACACTGTCCCTCACAGAGGCAGCCTCATGGTAGCAGGAGAGCAGTCTTGGAAAATTGGCACCGAGGGAAAGCACCCATAGTTTTTTATAGAGTATACACACTAGGCTCTCTGCCACCTGCTCGTGCACTGATCATACAAAGTGCTTGCAGCCAGACAAGGGAGCAAGCCTAACCACACCTGTTTTCCCTACAGGTGCCCAGGTAGGTTTTTAATTTTTAATTTTTGGCTACTTTACACTGTTCTTTGCTCATTGCTCTTTCTCATCCAGTCCTAGAATTTCAGTGGATTGGTGAAATGTGTGTGTATAAAAGC
The DNA here is from genome assembly GCF_036850765.1 of Saccopteryx bilineata. Taxonomy (NCBI): domain Eukaryota; kingdom Metazoa; phylum Chordata; class Mammalia; order Chiroptera; family Emballonuridae; genus Saccopteryx; species Saccopteryx bilineata. The sequence goes on from NC_089494.1 coordinate 152,978,231, forward strand.
AATTTCCTAATTTTTACATTTATACCCAGCTGTTTGTTATTCAGTGCAGCCATCAGCATCTGAGTCTCAGGGGACCATGTAATGTACAGCTGTAGCCAGATGTAATGCTTCTGCTCCCTAAACGTTTCCATTAGAAGCTTAGAAAGACAAGTAATTAGCTTTGACTGCTGATAACTGTGTTGCCTGCATTCATTTACCCTCTGTAGCTACACAAGTTCTGTTTGGCAATTGTATTTCACCACCAACAAGCAGAGCAATGTTTGTGATCTCTTTCCCTGGTAGTAATGTTGACATTGTATACATCAAGTATATCTGCACTGTTATGATAGGTACTTGTACCACTAATTCAGAACACAGGAAGCTGTCTGATCTACATGCATCCAGCAAGCTTGTACTCAGCCAGGATTCGTATCAGACCTTGGCCTACATTAAAGTGGATTCTTAAAGTAGTCTCTTGAACAGAGCATTTCTAAAGAAAAATAACTTTAGGATCCTTTCTCGTCGGTCTGTAGTCAAACCTTGTTTCTAATCTGCATTTATTATTCAGATATGTGTTTCTTTTTGTATTGGTGTGATATATCTTGTTTAGAGGTTACAGCTTCTACTAAATTAATTCCCTTCGAGGCTTTAAATCGAGGGGGAGTCTGTAATGTTAATGACTCCCCTGCATTTACATAGTGAAGTATTGTTACTAAGGGAGGGTCTCTCTGTACAATGACCAGAGACTTCTTCACTTTCAATGTTTACCTTTCTTTGGGGACTGATTTTTATTTTTCTAATCTCATCTTTTATTAAAAGTAGACACTCCAGTGATATATTGGCTATTCTTGTGATCTGTTGTTAGAGATCCTGAAGAATGGGAATCATATTTGGCTCTGTGTTGCCATCTGGTGGTGTCTTGATCTCTTTTAGCCTCCTTAGACCAATTTCTCATAGGAAGATGGTACCCCTGGGTCTGTTGGCTTTGCCAGTTTTACCCCACAGCCTCTCTGGAGATTTAAAATTAGCCTTGTTCCTCCCTGGCCACTGAGGGAAGCATCAGTATGGCCCGGTGCTCTCATGCCATTAAGTATCCATTGTATATCTGCTAAGATGTTTGGCAATATTTTTTGTTTTGTTTTTGTGACAAAGACAAGACAGATAGGGACAGACAGGAAGGGAGAGAGATAAAAAGCAGCAATTCTTTGTTGCAGCTCCTTAGTTGTTCATTGATTGCTTTCTCATATGTGCCTTGACCGGGGGGCTACAACAGAGTGAGTGACCCCTTGCTCAAGCCAGTGACCTTTGGGCTCAAGCCAGCAACTATAGGGTCATGTCTATGATCCCACGCTCAAGCCAGCAACCCCTCAGTCAAGCTGGTGAGCCCGTGCTCAAGCCAGCAACCTCAGGGTTTCGAACCTGGGTCCTCCGCGTCCCAGTCTGACGCTCTTACCTACTGCACCACTGCCTGGTCAGGCAGACGTTTGGCAGTTTTGATTGTTTCCTTAAAATTCGTCACTTGGCCTCTGTGTTATGTGATTCTCTTTTATTTTCTGGGTTTTTTTGTTTGTTTTTTTATCTCTCACCTTCTCATCTCCCTACAGCTGATTCTTCCTGCCTCCTGACCGGGCACCTTGTAATACTCACTCTTTGGCTCTCAACTTGTCCTTCTCGACCTCCTCTTTCTAAAAGCTTATACCCTTTCTAGGCTGATGGGGGTGGAAAGCTATGTCTCAATGTTTGAGTGTTATTTCTGCAGGAACATGTTTTGGCCTCAGTAGCCTGGGCTCAGAGGCAGTCATGCGAGGTGGTGGATAGAGCCTGTCCACTCACCGATGGCTACTTCCTGACTGCTCTTGGGTTGGCCATGGGCCTTTTTCACAATTTATTAAGAGCGTTATGAATCTGATGAAGGGTTCTGTAATTTACAGAAAGAATAGTAAGAGTTGTTTCTTCATTTATTTATTAAACTCAGTATTTCACAAGATGAAGTTAGTTCCCAGCCCAGCTTGGCTATTTAATTTCTCCCTGACATTTTAATCTTGCTTTGAAATGTATTTGCTGATAGTTGGCTTTTGGGTTGCGATGTACTTCTGTTCCATACAGCTAAAACTTTTCATTTAATTTATAGAAATCATACACATGTGAAGAGCAGGAATCAGGCATAGATCCAGTTAATGTCCAGTTAAGGGGACAGTGTTAGCTGCCTTGTCACTGGGAAGTGTAGGGTTAAAGCAGTCACAGTGACTTGAGTTTGTGGTTTGTACTGGGTTTTATAAAAATGCTCTACCATGCCTGGCACTTCAGGTAGGTAGCCATGTTAAATCATAAATCTCCTCTATCTCTGATAGTAGTAGTGGGCAGAGGAGCAAAAGCCTGCATGGGCAACGCTGTGTGCCTGTCTGTCCCTGACAGGGGTTTTCTCTGAGAATACTAACTCCCACTAGCAAGGATGAGCACGGGCTGTGGGTGCAGGAGGAACATTTCAGCCTCATGTGGGAAATGACTTCTTTCTTTCTCACCAATTTCCAGGCTCCTCTTTGTGGAGTCCTCTTGCATAGCTCCTGGCCTGTCTTCTTAGAGAGGAATGCTTCTCTTCCGAAAAGATCCTATCAAGGGTGGTTTGTGCTGTGTTACATGTCACTGGGTTGTGCTGATGGAGGTATGTGGTGTGTGAAATTGAGTGGTCTTTCAGACTCAAGTGCTTATTAAGTTATTGATGGATGCTTGTCAACTTAGGCAAGGTGGAAAGATAATCCTATTAGAAAGTGATTACTCTTCTACCAAAATGCATTAAAAGAGTAGTGGTTATGATGCTGGGACTGGAGGAATTCTGACAAGATTTCTGGGATGATCTAAATATTATGCACTATGAAGCTATAAAAATGAATTCTGGAGTGAAACATGGAATGTCCATTGCAGCACAACTTCATACATATTACACACAAATTTACATATCATATATCAATTACAAACAGAGGTGGGATAAGACACTCTTTCTCAAGGCTTATGGTTTTAAAATGTGCTATACAACCTTTGTATAAATATCCCACATAAAACTTTTTAATATTTTGGAATCCCGTATTTGCACTTGAATTCATGATAATTATTTTAAATTATACAGGTTGTCCAGTTAAGGGGACAGTGTTATAAATGTTTTATTAAAACATTTCGGGCAGCAATGAAACTCATGTATTAATTGTGGTTTTGGAATTAAAAATGGAAAGCTTTACAAATTCTTTAAAATGGAGGCAGGTAGGACCTTTGGTGGGAAGCCTTCTTGCCTTCTCTTTCCATCTCCCTGCCCAGCCCCGGAGCTGACGGCTCTTGTGTTCCCACGGTGGCCTCTGTGTGCGCGCATGCTCACATAAACCACACTGCTCTTCACGGCATGTACCATGCAATGGGAGCATCCTGAGTCCTGTTCAGTCTCTCCCGTTAGACTTTAGGACCCTGAAAGAAGAAACCAAGATTCAGTGAGCCTTATGACCACAGGAGCTGGTGTTCCACATGGCCCACAGAGGGTGCAGGCATATTTAATTAAGTGAAAGGAAGAAAATTCAAGAGCTAACATTGTTATTCTTAAATGAACTGAGCAACTTCTCACGGAGCACCTACCATATGCCAGATGTAGGACACAGAGACGAAAAGCATGTCGGGGAAGCTGATAGCAGTACTTCCTGAAATCCTCAAGTTCAGACAGAGAGGGCAGCTCTGGTCATGGGTAGACTGAGGGCCCAACACTGGACTTTCGTGCTTAAGCTGCAGCCTCCATTGTTTACCTCGAGGCACTGCTTTGCTGGTTCTGTGTTTGTCCACATACAGGTCGTGTTCCTTATAGAAGCTTGTAAGATTCTAACTACACACTATTGAAGAAAAAGTTCTGAGTCACAAGCTTAGTTTTTTCCTTTTCATTGAATTTATTGGGATGACCCTGGTTAACAAAATTATATAGGTTTTAGGGGCACAATTCCACAACACATCATCCGTACACTGTACTGTGTGTTCACAACAGAATTCAAGTCTCCGCCCATCACCGTTCACTCCTCCTATACCCTCTTCCACCTCCCCCTCCGCAGTTACCACGCTGTTGTCCAAGTCTATGAGTTGCTGTTCTTTTTTGCTGAATCTCTGCACCACCCCACCTGCCCCACCAACAGAGGTCATCCTGCTCTTTCTCTCTGAGTCTATCACACTATCACAAGCTTGTTTTAAAAGCTTTATTTGAAGTCACTCAGTGGAAAATAAATGTTAACAGTGCTTTACAACTTTGGTCATTGAAGTAGGAACTTATTTATCAGGTTTTTTAGGGACTAGCTTGATAACAAAATAAGGGATAGTTATATATTCATTGCGTTTTACACTTGATGCCTGTGCTCCTGGAGGTGACCATGGCCCGTCATCCAGATAGGAAGGAAGATGTACATATATTCAAAGTCACTCTGAATTAGAAAGACCTGTTGGCAGCTGGGGTGGGGAGGACAGTAATGTTGTCGTCTCTAGTATGCTTTTGTCAAGCTAGTAGTATTGTGTCACCTCTACAAAGAGGATTTCAGAAACATCCCAAGGATTGGGAAGAACAAAATGTATTAAGTCTGTATTCGGACTGTTACAAATTGACTTTAAATTGAAGACTTCTCATTTCCTAAGAGTTCAGTATCTTCTGGGAAAATGGCAAACTTTTAAAAATTTTATAGTTTTCATGTCATTGACTATGATTCTAACAAAAACTGGAAATGAAAGAATTTCCATGCCAGTGCAAGACAGAAGGAAAGGGGAGCATTCAGCTATCTGTCATGTCTTCACTATGCTCTCCGTGCAGTTTTTGCCTCCAACCACGTGGAGCTGATTCAAAACAAACATTAATGCTACTTAGACACAGAATGTTGGAGGAGAAATAAAATGGGTTCTCAGTTATATATACACATTAACTTATGTTTATTGCCTGATAAGATCTTAATTTTTCTATAATAACATTTTCACATCTGGTAGTTAACATCAAATAATAAAAGAAACAGTAGTTAACAGAAACTTTAAAGGTATAATTTGTATGGAATTTTAATTATGGAGCAACAGAACTCTGAGCCACCAGGAAAAACCCATTTTGTGCTATATTTCCTGTGTAGTAACTTGTTTTGTTGTAGTTATTTATCGTTTTGCTCTAGTTGGTCTCTTCCTTTTTCCAATATGATCATTTTAGTTGTTATTTCTTAATTCAGTGAATTTATAGTAAATGCCTGCCTATATGCCAGTTACTAATCTTTTTGTTGTTGTTGTTAAGTGAGAGCAGGGGAAGCAGAGAGACCCAGTTACTAATCTTAGTGCTGGGAAGGCCCTGCATCCTCAAAGTTGTATCCACAACCTGGAAAAGATAAATTTGTACTTCCCTCCTATTTTGTGTGTCTGCCTCTTCCAAATATATATTTCACCTAGTGCCTCCTGTCACTAATGTGTCTTAATCTATTTAGGCAGCTAAAGAAAAATACCATTGTCTGAACAGCTTATACAACAGACATTTGTATCACAGAATTCTGGAGGCTGGGAAGTTCAAGATCAGGTGTCTGCAGATATGATTCTTGGTTAGGGCTTGCTTTCTGGCTTGCACACAAATACCTTTTTGCTTTATCCTCACATGGCTGAGAAGATACTTTGGTTTCTCTTCCTCTTCTTATGAGGGCACCAGTCCTGTTATGGGCACCCCATTCTCACGACTCATCTAATCATAATCACCTCCCTAGGGCCCCACCTCCAAAACCCACCACTTTGTGGGTTAGGGCTTCAACATATGAGTTTGTGGGGGACACAAGCATTCTGTCCATAATGATTAATGAATGATACTAACAAGATGCAGAAGCAGACCCCAAGAGAGATGGAGGAACCACAATCTACACTCCTAAGTGGGACGGAGTTAGGACAGTGGTAGTGTAACATCAAGACCCACTAGCTATGAACAGTGCTTTACTCTAAACACATGTTCTTTGGAATTTCCCCTTCAAGCTTGGAGCAGGCGCATTCTGAAAGCCATGCCAGAGAAAGTTCCCAAACTCTCCTGGTTCATGAGGCTAAGAAGATAACTAAAATTGCAGATAAAGATGGTATCACCATTGTAAGATTTTGTGTTAAAAATAGGTCTTGTATTTCTTAGTTCTCTCAACACATTTTTTATTTCTACTCGATCAAGTTTCAACAAACTTTTCTTATTTGGTTTTTAAGACCATTTTCTTGAGAAAATTACCTTATGTAAAGATGAGGCCTTTTCTCAAGATGTTTACCCAGTGGGATTTCTGTAACCTTTTCATCGAAACATAACAGTAATCCCTTTGGAATGGAATGCATCCTGGAGAGCTTACATTGAGTAAACTGATATGTTTGTATGTTCACAGACCTGTTACTATATATATAAAAAGACGTCCATCAGGATTATTGGGATTTTCATATATCGGTATGTCCCTAGCGCTAGCGTTCTGAGATGAGTCCCTTTATTCTCTGCCTGGAATTTACTAAAATTAGTTATATTATGATTGACTCACAGGGGACACAGTTATTGGGACACAGTGATGGATAGATTCAGGATAAATTAGAATGTTTGTGACAAACTATCTTTGTGTAATAAAATGAAGTGAAAAGAAAAGCTGGGGGTTAGTACTATTTTTATTAATTTAAATTTTAGTTTTTTATTACAGTTTACATTCAATATTATTTGGCTTACCAGAATGTCGATACAATGACCACGGGGCTGGTTTTCTGTTGGGAAAAAAAAAGAAATTTTATATTTATGTGCTTTCCTTTCATATTTCTGTTTTTTTCCACAGCATACACTATTTAATTCAGGACTTTTTAAAGCCTGGTACCATTGCTCTAAGTTGTATGGCTTTAAACTGGGCTGTCAAAGGTTCAAGTTCTCTGGAAGTAAAGGTCATAGTCAAGGTGGAAATGAGAACATGACTGGCAGGCATCGTGGCCATCCCCCAGCATACAAATGATTTTACAGTCCCTCTTGACTTGGAAGAGTCACATTGATGTTTCTCCTAACAACAGATTTCAGCCTGGTGTTCTTTTCTTTTTACCTGAGGAACCGTGACTGGCTGTTCTTTTTACCCCCAGGATCATTCTTGTTTGTTTGGTTGTTTTTTTTGTTTTTGTTTTACAAAGCTATAACTCACATACCATCATAGCCACCTTTCTGAAGTGTACAGTTCTTTGGTTTTTAGGATAGTCACAGTGTGTAACAGTCATCTCTATTTTCAGAACACTTTCATCAATCCCCAAAGAAACTCCACACAGCCCTGCTTACTTGTCACCTCCCAGGGCCCACTCCCCTTCCACTGGCTCCTGGGCAACCACTCATCTCTTTCTGTGTCTGTGGATTTGCCTGTTCTGCACATTTCACATAAATGCAGTCATGTAATATGTGGACCTTAGTGACTGGTTTCTTTCACTTTGCGTGTTTTCAAGGTTCACCATGTAAGATAGCACTTAGGGCTGAACATGATTACATTGTATATACAGTACTATAACTTGCTTGTTTGTTCATAAGTTGATGGATATTTTGGTTGTTTAGGCTGTTACAAACAGTGCTACTATGAATATTCATGTACAAGTGTTTGTGTGTGAACAGATATTTTTGGTTCTTGGGAATATGCTTAGGAAGGGAATTGTTGGGTCATATGGTAATTCTGTGTTAATTTTTTGAGGAATTGCCCCTGGTAGGCATACCAAGAGGATCCCAGTCTAGCACATGCGGGAGTCTGTCTGACTGCCTCCCCACACAGTGGTGTGTCTCTAATCGCAGCCTCTTCTCTCAGCACCAACACTCGACTTGTACCCGCTTCCTCCCATCCCCACTTTGGATGTAGATAAAGCATGTCAAACTTGACTTGTTCGAAACCAAACTCTAGATCTCCTTCTAACTGCATCTCACTAAATGGTACCCAATTGCTCTGTGCAAAAACTTAAGATGGTTTTTAGTTTCTCTCCTCCTCATTTTCCATATCTAGCTCATCTGCAGGTCCTGTCAGATCTGTGTTCATTCCATAGTCACTCCTGTTCGGGCCATTTCTTTCTCACTACTCTGACCAAACCACAGTTATCTCACCTGGACTTCAGATCATGCCGGTTCCCTGCTCTAACCCACGTCCCCAGTGGCTTCCTTTCAAACATAGTAAGAAATTGGACATCCTTGCCCTGTCCCAAGCCCCTGACTTTGCCCCACTGCTTTCAAATCCTGCCATTTTCTGCTCACTTCATTCTCCCCGCCGTGGCTTCTTTGCTTTCTAAAGATGCCAGCGTGGCCTCCTATCAGGCACTTTGCACTCACTGTCCTTTCTGTCCTGCCCCTCATCCCTGAGGTGTTCTACCCTGGCTTGGACCCTCCCTTCCTGTAAGTGTCTACTTCAAGTGTCACCTCATTGAAAGGATGCCCCTGACCTCCATTATAAAAATAGCAATACTACCCATTTCTAACTTCTCGCCTTACATGACCTTTCTCACTGTTTGATAACAGAAACAGTAAGTTTATTTGCTGATTTGCTCATTTTCTGTCTCATCTACTGGGAAGTAAGCTCTGAGATGGCAGAGCCTCTGCAAATTTGGTTACTGCCATCTTCTCGTAGCCTGGAATGGGACTTACTTAGCACATGCTGGACACTCAGTGAATTACTGTCAAATGAGAAGCTTATCTCATTTTTCCTGACATCATTCAGAATCTTTTACTGTCAACTATATTGGTTAATATTCTAATCCTTCCCATATTTTGCCAAAGACTTCCATGTATTTATATGTACGTTTGTGTAAGCCAGTGGTTCTCAACCTTTCTAATGCCGTAACCCCGCAATACAGTTCCTCATGTTGCGGTGACCCCAAACCAAAAAATAATTTTGGTGGCTACTTCATAACTGTAATTTTGCTACAGTTATGATTCGGAATGTAAATACCTGATATGCATTATGTATTTTCCGATGGCTTTAGGCGACCCTGCCGGGGTCGCGACCCACAGGTTGAGAACCGCTGGTGTAAGCCTTTCGGTAGCACAGTTTTCATATATAAATTTGCAATAATGCTAGGCAGGTGCTTTGAGGCCTTCTCTGAGAAATGTTTTCTCCGCAAGTACCAAAGATTATGGTTTATGGTTGTATTATTGTCATTTTTACTTCTCAATCTGGGTTTAATCCATTATAACAGTATGGACCCTGTTAGCTAAGTATGTGATAATAGCCTTATATTATAATACCCTAGGATATAATGCTGTAATATAATACTATCTTACTACTGTGGTTCTGCTAATGAGATTGTCACTTATATAAACATAGAGCTCTGGTAGTTTGATAATAAATATCCAGGGGTAAGAATCTGCTGTTGAGAATCTTATGTAAAACATAAAACACCACCACAAGTGATATCACCAGAATATATCCTAGAGTTAAGTTGTGCACTCGTGGTTCTATTCTTTCTTCTGGCTGTCTTGCATATTGCTACCTAAAACGCCAGATTGTTCAAGTGCCTTCCAGCCTTCCTCTTGTCTGTTTATTCTGTTCCATGAAATTGCCAAAAATAAGTGAGACTAATGTTAACTTTGGTGAAGATAATGTTCAAGTGCCTCCCAGTACACTAACTCAAGACAATTGGCCTGACCTGTGGTGGTGCAGTGGCTAAAGCATCGATCTGGAATGCTGAGGTCACCTGGGCTTGCCCGGTCAAGGAACATATGGGAGTTGATGTTTCCTGTTCCTCTCCCCCCCCCTCTTCTGTCTGTCTGTCTGTCTCTCTCTCAATGAATAAAAAAAATTTTTTTTTTTTAGAAAAAGAAAGAGGCAGTGGTGAGTCCTTGCTCTCTACAATCTGATTTAACTAAGCTTGAATCTTAACTTGATTGTGCCCTGTGTATCAATGAAGCACACTCTCTGGCTTTTATCTTCAACTTTCTCACCTGTAAAGTGGGATGAATCACAGTAGCTGCCTTGTAAGTTGCATGGGAATTAAATGAGATAATTTATATCAAGTACCTAGCAGTTAATAACATGTCCAATCAATGTTAACTGCAATGATTATTACTATTAGTATCTTAAAACATTGTAGCATCTTAAAACATTTGTACACTATGTGTGAAGAAATGTTCTTTAGCAAAGTGATGCTAGAATTACTATCAGGTAAAGAGTAGTAAGTAAAAGAACTTTAAATAGGACAATAAAATGCAAATGTACTGCCATTGCTTTTTCTTTTTTTTTTTAATAATTTTTTATTAATGGTAATGGGATGACATTAATAAATCAGGGTACATATATTCAAAGAAAACATGTCTAGGTTATTTTGTCATTAAATTATGTTGCATACCCCTCGCCCAAAGTCAGATTGTCCTCCGTCACCCTCTATCTAGTTCTCTGTGCCCCTCCCCCTCCCCCTAACTCTCTCCCTCCCTCCCTCCCATGTCCTCCCTCCCCCCACCCCTGGTAACCACCACTCCCAGGAAGAGATACAAATGGCCAACAGATATATGAAAAGATGCTCAGCTTCATTAGTTATTAGAGAAATGCAAATCAAAACTACAATGAGATACCACCTCACCCCTGTTAGATTAGCTATTATCAACAAGACGGGTAATTGCAAATGTTGGAGAGGCTGCGGAGAAAAGGGAACTCTCATCCACTGTTGGTGGGACTGTAAAGTAGTACAACCATTATGGAGGAAAGTATGGTGGTTCCTCAAAAAACTGCAAATAGAACTACCTTATGACCCAGCAATCCCTCTACTGGGTATATACCCCAAAAACTCAGAAACATTGATATGTAAAGACACATGTAGCCCCATGTTCATTGCAGCACTGTTCACAGTGGCCAAGACATGGAAACAACCAAAAAGCCATTGCTTTTTCTACCCAGAACTGTATCTCATTCAGCTGTTTGGGAATAACAGATATTACACAGATAGAGATCCCCTTAAGGTACCATATATGTTTATGGCTTATTTAAATAACCGAAAGGATATTTCCGTAGCAGTGAATCTTGGCCAGACACTGAGAATACTCATTAGCTTCCACACCAGTTTAGTTGTTACAATGGCAGTTCACATTCTTTCTTTTTCTTATGGAAGCCTCTGGGGGTGGAGGTGAGAGAAACAAGTAGAATTTAAACTGCCTTTGGTTTGTTTGAAAGGCAGTGGGCTGATCAGAAAGAGTTTGCATGGTCGGTGAGATTGATGGTGCTCTAAACTTTCTGGCTGTTTTGTTATCTGCTGCTGTTAAATGATTTCATGCCTTCTCACTAGACTGGATGCCAGTGGTTCTCAAACGTGACTGCCCTAGAATCACTACAGGGCTTGCTGTATACCCCAAGATGCGCTGATTCCCTGGGTCCAAGAAGGCGGGGCTGAGAATTTATATTTCAGATGAGTTCCTGGGTGATTCTGCTGCTGGTCAGGAAGTCAGACATTGCAAACTGTTTTGCTTGCAAACAGAGATCTTCCCAGAGCACCGGGCTCGGACCTGGGCACAGAGTATACACTCAGTAAATACTTGTTGGTTCACTGCTTCTAATGACGCCTAATGAAATATAAAGGGAAGATAAAGTATATTAAGGTTCTCATTAGGCGCACTGCCTGATTCTCATTAAGACTGTCCTGATTTCTTTTATGTCCTGGGCATGTAGGCTCAGTGCTCATTTTCATGGCTCCTGCGTCCCTGATGTACTATCTTTTTCATCTACTCCACGTTTCTCCGCATTGACCCTTTCCTTTCCTGACTCATTTTAAACTGAACGGAATTCTCAGGACTAATACGTGAATAAGAATCCTTATACCTCCCAAGCGTTCGTAGAAGTCTTCATCATTAATCTTATTTCACTCTGTCTCTCCACCCTGTTAACATACAGCTGAAACTCTGGGCTTGTTGCTTCATTTTCTAAAATGTTAAATGTGATTGCAGTTGCCTTCACTAAGCTAACATTTGATTGAGTCACTGGGGAGAAGAGAAAGATTTATAGAGAAGCAATATAAAACAAATTGGACTTGTAGAGGAAGGGTTGTTTGGGATTATTATATTGCCAAATTCATTGTTTATTTCACTCACATTTTTCTGAGTATGAGCACTTGGATATTTCTTCACCAGAGAAGAATTTGCTGGAAAGGGAGCAGGGGGTGTATTGCACATGCTTTAAAGGCTTCCTATTTGAACATCAACAAATTTTAGAGGAAAGTAATGTTTGCCTTGTGAAAGTAGAAAAAAATAGTTTCTGTAAATTTGTTTTTACTGACCCATTGTTAGTTACAAGGGAGCCTTTTATGCAAAGATATTAAAGACCTTCACATACCTTTTCCACTACCTTTCTGCGTCTAATTTTCACTTCTTGCTCTCAGCCAGTATATGTATTCAGTATTTAGATTAGTGTTTTCCAAAGAAGATTCATGGAAGGCAAGGAGGATATTAAATGAATGCAAAAGATTCTGTGGCAAAAATTCAAAAAAGCTTACAGACATGGCTTTAGACAAAGTAAAACAGGCATCTTGAATTCTTTAATTCAGGACCGTCAGAGTCTTCAATGTGACTTTCAGGCATTGTGAATGCAGAATAGAGGGGTGCTTCTAAACTCTCTGTGGTCCTGGGAGCTTTGGCAGAGCCTCTTGGTATCAGAGCAGGCAGCTTTGGGAAGTACTGTGTGAAAATCCTTGTGATGATATTCTAGTGTCATCATCTTTAATTCCTAAAGAACCCTCAGAGGTATAGAAAGCTCCTCTTTTCGGTACAAATAAGATGCACATCATTTTGGTTCCTTTCCAAAGCAGAAAAGAAAATTCTTTTTAGAAAATTTAAAGTACTGAAAAGATCTCATTTGTCAATAATTTTGTCACTTCTAAAGCTGTCCATACCTCTATTGAGGGCTGATTTCTGTTAAATTTTCCTGGAGTAGACATTTGCGTTCTATATTGAGGCAAAATTTCACTGCCCAATTCACCCAGCATTGCCAGCCAAGTGTTTTATACGGGTGAAGTACTGGAGAAAGGTCATGATTTTGTTTGTTTTTTTCTCCCAAGTGTCAGCTTTCAAAATTATGGAAAATTCAACTTAGCATTAATTTGAAACTCAGTCATTCATAATTTAAATAAGCCCATGAAGCCATATATCCAAATGCAAGAATTGCTGCCTTCCTGTTTGTATTGTTGCAAGTTTGTTTTTCCCATACCCCACCCCCCGGGCTGTGTTCCAATTAGCAGTACTCTGCATGTCATGTCACTTTCCTCAGTCACCAGAAAATGTCAAGGAAGTGTAGTTTGAGTGGTGGATGCCCTTAATCTCCAGTCACTGTCAAAGGAAAAAGTAGAGTTTTATAGTTGCAAGTTATTAACACTGTTGACAATAGAAAAGTTGAATTTTTTTCCTTTGCATTTTGGCTGTTACTGCTTCTTCTTTAATTGGCAACAAACAGAATAGCATCTGTAGCTGTTTCAACAATGCATATAGATGTGAGAGATGAAGCCAAACCCTACACTTTATAAAGAGATCATTGGCTTTCTGAACAGAGTGCATTCTCGGCTACTTTGTGCAGTTTAACTTCTCATTTCAGGGTGGTTATTTGTGACAACGAGTGTTTCAGTGCCACCAGCCCTTGTTTTCCGTGTTATCCCCACCTCCAACCCCATGTAAGGAATATTGACATGTGGGAAACAGATCACCCCCATTTGACAGCAATATTATGCTTGTTAAGATCCCCTGAACTGTGAAAACACATTCATAAAACATCGAAGGTAAAACTTAAGAACACTGGCTCCTTCTTCTCTCTTCTCGAGAGGCAATCGAAACTTTTTTAACATGATGAGCACTGTCATTTTCTGTTTCAGCCAATCTGGATCTTACTTATTGACTGTAATTACACGTGTAAGTATATAAATTATTTGCTTAAAAATGACGAAATGCACACAGACACAAATGTGTTGCATGTGAATGTGCTAAGTACAGAATACCTAATTCAAATGAATGATGGGGAGTATATCATTGAAATTGTCAGGAAAACAGAAATTAGGTGTTTTATAACCCTTATTTGCCTTTGCATATTACAAGCTAGAGGAACGGCAAAATATGTCCAGAATTAAGATTTTGGGTGTAACCTATTACCTGGTAAAATTGGCAAGGAGGAAGTCACTTCTTGCTTTCTGTGTGTTACGTAACTGTGAACAAACTGTTCTGTTGAAAACATCTTTACTTTTCCCCTTGCTGGAAGAAGATCAAACTTCAGCCCTATCTACGATAACTGCACTGGTTTGAGTGCCTTCTTTATTTTTTTGAACTGCATCCCTCCATATGCTTTTCCCCCAACAACTTCCCAAGTGTCAGATTTCGGATGTGAGCCTACAGCAGCTTGACTTTCCTCAATATTTTATATTTAGAAAATTGTAGTGTGTTCAGATGTGCTGGATTCCACCATTGCTTCACTGCTGCATTCTGATGTCAATAGGATTGCACTGGTCCAGATGCCCTGTTCGTACCTAATCGTTTTATGGCAAAACAGAGAGAGAATACAGATATGGTCTGTGAGAGCACGGTGAGCCAGACCTTGATTTCCCTGAGCCTAAATCACTCAGTATACTGTCTTTATTTGATGCTTTTCATTCCCTTTTCTTTTTCCTTCCAAGTTGACTTTTTTCTTTTTGGTCTTTCCTCCTTTTTGCTTCGGTTACAATCTCTTCATTCTTTTTCCTTTGGAACATGATAAAAACTCATTTTATCAGCTATTTCTGCACCAGTCTATTCCAGTACATACTCAGATTCTGAGAAGTTACACTAGAACTGCCTCCTTCTGGTGGTAGGATTTGTTTTCTTTTCCCTTCTTTGAATGGGTTGTATATGTACTCTGGAAATTGAGGGGAGAAAAATGCTGAATGTGACAACCTTCACAGACTATCTCTGCACAACTGGAAGGAGAGTAGAATGTCATAAAGGGCCCTCTCGAGAACACGACCAGGCCGTGGACTGGTGATGTCCTCGTGGATCTCTGTAGTTGTGAGTGACCTCCGAGGTGTGAGAAACGCTTGCTGGCCCCTGCCACATGCCACCTGTGGGTCGGGAGCTGGGGGGCCTGCAGAGCAGGCTTCATCAGGATCTGCATCAGCTGCTGCCACAGTTCTCTCTGTCCCTCCCTGACAGACTGGCCTTCTGATAAGGGCAGGGAACTGCATGGCCAAGGGAGGAGTTGAGCCACAGAAATGTGATTTTCTGAGAACAGAATGTTGTCTGTGTCTCAAACTCTTTGTTCCTGCATTTTTCAGAAAAATCTGGTGTAATGAGCTTAAAACCATCCTGCTGTGTTGATCTCTTTTGAATGGTAAAAGAAAACGCCCCATTTAAAAATCATTATAGCACGTTGTTTGGGCCTCTTGTTGGTCTTGGGCTTCAGATGCTGCTGGGTCGTGCATGAGATGCTCACCCTGCAGCGAGGCAGGGACAGGTGAGACGCTCACCCTGCAGCGAGGCGGGGACAGGTGAGACGCTCACCCTGCAGCGAGGCGGGGACAGGGGAGGCGCTCACCCTGCAGCGAGGCGGGGACAGGGGAGGCGCTCACCCTGCAGCGAGGCGGGGACAGGTGAGGCGCTCACCCTGCAGCGAGGCGGGGACAGGGGAGGCGCTCACCCTGCAGCGAGGCGGGGACAGGTGAGGCGCTCACCCTGCAGCGAGGCGGGGACAGGGGAGGCGCTCACCCTGCAGCGAGGCGGGGACAGGGGAGGCGCTCACCCTGCAGCGAGGCGGGGACAGGGGAGACGCTCACCCTGCAGCGAGGCGGGGACAGGGGAGACGCTCACCCTGCAGCGAGGCAGGGACAGGTGAGGCGCTCACCCTGCAGCGAGGCAGGGACAGGGATAGGAGGCAGTTGTATTGTGGGGACTTGGCCTTGCTTGAGCACAGGCGGTAGGTCTAAATTGGTTCTTCTGGACTGGGTCAGCTGCTGTGGGTCTAGTTCTCACGGACTTACAGCTGTGTGCAGACACTTTTGTACATTCTTACTGCGGCCTTTGTGTTTTCTTTAGTATTGGGTTGAGCACTTTGTTCCATGGGCCTATGTCTTATCCTCCCTCACCTTCCTGTTCCAGCGTCACCATTCTGTGCCCCAGACTGTTGTGCTCATCTCCCGTCCCTGCCAGGCAGTATGCCCAGATCACTAATCTGAAAAGCCGTCTGGTGGGGCCTTGCCTCTTCTCAGAACACCAGTGGTTGCCTGACCCTTGGCATTCAGACCTCTGCCAGCTACTGTTTTTCTTATCTGTCACCTCTTTACCCACTAACCCAGTGAATATGTCTCTTCCTTGCTTCCCTGCCCAGTCTGGTCTTGACTCTTGAGTAAAGTTCCAATCTGTGAGGAAGGGAGAGTTGAACAAAACCCTCCACCATGACAGAACCTTGTCTATTTCCAATGACGATGTCTCCTTTCAGCATCCAGATCTTAACCTGTGATGGCTGCATGAGGACGCCGTGTGCTAGACTGGCGTTGTCTTCTGTAAAGCATGGACAGTTCTCTCTTTTTTTAATGTTTATTTTTTTTATTTTTAATTTTTTTTACAGAGACAGAGAGAGAGTCAGAGAGAGGGACACACAGGCAGGAACAGAGAGAGATGAGAAGCATCAATCATCAGTTTTTTGTTGCAACACCTTAGTTGTTCATTGACTGCCTTCTCATATGTGCCTTGACCATGGGCCTTCAGCAGACCAAGTAACCCCTTGCTCAAGCCAGCGACCTTGTGTCCAAGCTGGTGAGCTTTGCTCAAACCAAATGAGCCTGCGCTCAAGCTGGCGACCTCGGGGTCTCAAACCTGGGTCCTCCGCACCCCACTCCGATGCTTTATCCACTGCGCCACTGCCCGGTCAGGCAGCATGGACAGTTCTTAAATGCAGGAGGTGAAGGGGCTGGGGGAGGTGAGGGTTCTGAGCTCAATTTCTGTCATCCTTGGTTTCTAGTTTTCTTCAAAAGATTACTCTTCTGAATAAGGTAGACCCTTGGTAGAAGCTTTGTGTTGGTTTGAATAGGAGCTCTACAATGATGTATAGTACTCAGTGGAAAACATCCTCTCCACTATGTTGTTTCACATTAAATGCTTGCTTACAGTTTAAATATTGAAAACTGAAACATACACAGATCTCTTTCAAATATCTGTTTACTTATGGAAAACATTTAAATCCAGCAGGGTTCTAGCTTATATTCTTTCACATTTGCCTCTCCAGCTCAGTCAGCTGGCTTTGATAAAACATGATAATAACCTAACTAAGTGGTGCACAGTTATGAAACTCAACCTGGTATCTCCCTGACTAGGTACTGCCTTGCATTTTCCCTTCAGTATATATCGAACACCTACTCAGTGACAGACACCACACTGTGTGTCAGGGTTTCAGAACAGATATGGGGACTGCTTTCATGGAGCTTGCACTTGAGAGGAAGCCCACTATTAATAATCATACAAATAAATAGTTACAAACTAGTTTCATGTGTATAAACATGGAATTTGATTTTATTGCAGTTGGAGCTGGTGAAGGGATGGCATGTTTAAGCATCACATAGAAGAGCTTCGTGTTGTCTATGATACAGGATTGCCACACAGTTTAATGGCACTGTCTGCTTTCTAGACTTATAAGATTTCTGATCCAACCTTGCTTGATCCAGACCCCAAAGAGAGACTTTTTAATACCATGGCCAGACTCTAGGTTGTTTTTGGTACGGGAACCACCAGGCTGGAGTGCTGAAGCACGTCCATGTTTCCTGAGGAGATGATCATTGTTGCAAGGACATTGGGGCTGTCCTGTGGGTTTATCAGATGGGGTCTTTACCCTCTTCAGAATGAAGCAGTGCCATATTTAAAACAGAAAAAGCAAATTGCAGGTGTGTAAAATACAATTCATTTTATATAATTTGTTGGTCTTGTTAGTAGGTATTTCTCTGGGTCCTTATGTTTCTCTGACAATTACAGTATTGGACATGTTCCTTTACGAAGAAATCTCTTTCACAACCAGCACTTTGCTCGATCCAAGCAACCACTCTGTGAATCAGACAGCCTGCTAGTCCAGTGGAATTTACAGGATGAAACTGGAGCCCAGGAAGATTAAGTGGATTTAGGTGCTACAGCTAGTAAGTCCTGTGGCAGAGATCTTCTCACTTCAAAATCGAGTATTTTTGACACAGTATCACATAGCCCCTCTGCCCTAACTCTTCAGAGCTTGTTACTGTCCTTAGAGTAAAATTCCATAGTATCTTATGTCACTTTTCTACTGAGTGGACCCCGAGTTATTCAGTTAAATATTGTCTTCTTAATTATAATCATGTGGAATTGGTTTCATTGTTTCAAAGATTTTCTTTTGTTATGGAAAACTAGGATCATAATAGAGGTAGTTGTGTTCTCACAGGTTGGAAGAGTCCTTTAGAAGAAACCAATTCATCTACGCCTTTAAGTTATCAACCATAGCACTGTAATTATGTGACACATTCTCTGGACATTAAGTATTATTGATATTATTATAGTCACTTTCCCAACACATTGTCACACAAGACCATTCTTTTACTCCTTGGAGCAAATTTTAATTAGTTTTTCTTGAATCAACCATCTCTTCAGTTGAGTAGATGGGTTCTCTGGTCTTGTTCATGATTTTCTAGTGCATGGATTATTTCCTTAAAATCACTATTGGTCCTTTTTTCTCACCTGAGAGGGAAATGAAATATATTCAAACACATTCAAAGTCAATTTCAACTATATCTTGTGACTGGAGAAGGATGAAATATCTCATGTTTTTATCTTTTTGTTTTTCATCTCCTATTTGTAGGCTTAAAGAATTTTCTTTTACATCCACAAATTTCCATCATTTTTGTTCTAAGAAACATGTTAACCAATTTATTTGAGTATTTAGAGCCATACTCTGATTCCTGCCAGTATTAGTTCATCTTGAATATACTTTGGCAGCTTCATTTATGGTTTTTGTTAATGATATTATTATAAATAATGGAACCCTATTTGGATAGTTTGGAAAAGAAAGAAAAATGTTCCATTTTGATACTGCTCAAACATAGTCACAGTCTTAATTTTGATGTATAATGGCTGATGTCTTTAGAAAGCAATAAAATCTTTTTTTATTATTATTAAGTGAGAGGTGGGGAGGCAGAGAGATAGACTCCCATGTGTACCCCAACTGGAATCCACTTGGCAAGCCCCCTACAGGGCAATGCTCTGCCCATTGGGATCTGCTGCTCTGTTGCTCAGCAACCAAGCTATTTCAGTGCCTGTGGCAAGGCCATGGAAGCATCCTCAGATCCCAGGGCCAACTTGCTTGAACCATTTGAGGCATGGCTGTGGGAGGTGAAGGGAAAGAGAGAGAAGGGAGAAGGATTGGAGAAGCTAGTAGCCGCTTCTTCTGACCAGGGGAATCGAACCTGGGACTTCCACATGCCAGCTGATGCAACTACTGCTGAGCCAACTGGCCAGGGACAAGAGCAATAAAATCTTTACTCAACTCCTCAAATGGTGAGAATTAATGAGGTAATGTACCTAAAACAGTTCACACAGAGCTTGGCACATGTGAAGTAGGCAGTAAGTGTTCCTTCTGATGATTCCTACAAAGCCGTACAAAGCTGGTGCATATTTATACAATGGTAGAATGCCTTTCCTTGACCTGTGCTCCCGACATTCATCTTTCCTTATCTTAGTTTACCATCCCATAGTTACTGTGTATCATTAGCAAGAGGCACTTGATATTTGGGGCAGTGGTTCTTTAGACTAGGAGAGACAATGATAAATGCTAAGATTATATTTTGACAAGGAAGGACATTAAAAAAAACCTGTCACCAGCTTTCATCATGACTTCTAAAAGCGGAAAGTCTCCATGAGTATTAATAGGGCTGTCATTTCACTTAAATAATTTTAATTTTTAACAAAAATCTTCTCCATTATTCTTACTGATCTCATTTCTCAACGACTGAGGACACTGGACTGACACTGCAAAGGTGAACTGTGAAGATCAAATGAAGGTCAAGACAAGAGTTAAGATACTGTTAAGGGAAGACTACAGACTCCCTTTTCTGTGAATTTTTTCATAGGTTTATGCTATGAGAGTTAAATCCATGGGCTCTAGTAGATAGTGAAAATTGGTTGAATTGTGGATATTACCGTAATGGTTGTAACTTCTATTTCATGTGTTTATATGTCATTTATACAAATTTCCAGCTGCCCAAAATAACTAAAAAAAGTTGGTATTAGGAAAGGTGTTAACTCATGTTTCATCTGTTTTCCTCCCTGTGCAGAGTGAATACAGGTAAAGACAGGTACACACACATTCTCACAAAACAAATAGGTCGACTAGACATTTATAGTGTGCCTTTATTTTCATTTATTTATTTTTTACAGAGACCTCTGTCTCTGTAAAAAGAGTCAGAGAGAGGGATAGATAGGGACAGACAGACAGGAATGGAGAGAGATGAGAAGCATCAATCATCAGTTTTTTGTTGCAACACCTTAGTTGTTCATTGATTGCTCTCTCATATGTGCCTTGACCGCGGGCCTTCATCAGACCGAGGAACCCTTTGCTTGAGCCAGCGACCTTGGGTCCAAGCTGGTGAGTTTTCTGCTCAAACCAGATGAGCCCGTGCTCAAGCTGGTGACCTCGGGGTCTCGAACCTGGGTCCTCCATGTCCCATTCCAATGCTCTATCCACTGCGCCACTGCCTGGTCAGGCTGTAGAATGCCTTTAAATGTCCAAGTTGATATTCACTCTTATTCTATTGTATTTAGTACTACATTATAGTCAGAGCACTTTATAAATAGGACAAATTCCTGTTTTTACTGAGTTTCAAGATTGGTATAACTGAAAGCAAGAACAATAAAGGGAATTATTTGGCTGACAAAATGTAAATAATTTCATATAGAACAGTTTTAACAAAGATACAGGTAATACGAGCTCACTCAAGTTCATTCTGTCCATCATCCATGTGCCCTCATTTTTCACACGCTTTTCAGTGGATGAAGGGGGTAGATGTGCTGGTCTTAGATGGTTTTTAAGACCTGTTTGAACACTGATATCCTGTGGAATGGGTTTTAAAGAGAGAAAACAATCTTTTTCTTTTCTTGATAAACATGACCTTGTTTTGATCCTAGTTGCTCAGTTAAACTCTTGATGACATTTAGAAAGCATGGCCCATTTGTAAACCCAGCCCCATCTGGGGAGCTCTGCTTCCTTTCCCTGCTCCCATCTGGAGTTTCCCCGTCTAGTCATTTCTAAAGGGTTCTTTTCAGTCCCAACTGCTGTATTATTTAAATCCCATCCGCAGCACTCACTATAAGCAATGCTAAAATCTGCTTTTGTGTTTGAAAACAAAGCTTTAAAAGTAACCAAGGGAGCCACACAGGAGAGTAGTGATTTTGTGACAGTGGCCTAAATCCAAGGAATACATTTAGAAAGAGTTCTTGTTTTTTTAAACAGAATTTATTTCAACATGTTTTTCCATTCAAAATGGATACTACTGAGCTCCTGTATACCTTTTTAAAATCTGAGGGAAACTGGAGATTTTTGTTATACGTAGAAATATATGTGCACCAGGGTACCTTATAGTCCACAATCATACAAATCTATTTAATGCATTTTATACTCATACAAATAATTCATTCTGCTTGCAGAATATGCCCTTTCACACTTTGTGTTATTTTTAGGATCATTCTATAAGTGGGGCTTTGTTGTTCCAATAAGGTATGAGTTATTAGATCTTCTCCTTTTCTAAAATGCATAGCTTGACTATGTGGCTAATAGCATGCACTGTAGTTTGTAATCAACCAAGTAATAATGGTTTATTACACTTATACAAGTTCCTTAATACTGTGACCGTCTCTGTACAAGATACAGAGATAACATGCTATTATCAGCATAAACTGTATAAAATGCACTTATGATGCAAATTGAGAAGCAGAGGTGGAGGAAATGAGAGAGAGGAGGGAGGGAGAGACACTGATAGAGTGAGAGGGAACACAGCAGGATCTCTTAGGAACTCCTGTGCAGAAAGGGAAAGTATGTGAATTGTATAGGAAGGGAGTCAAGGGTTGTTCAATTCATGAGTAAGAATGAAATGTTTACCAAGAGTGCTGATGTATTTCTCACTAGAAGCATTGAAGAGCAATCAGAAGATGACACTAAGACCCAGTGCCCGAGGGAAGCATTTTTATCCATCAGGACATTGCCATCAAGGAAAGAAATTAGAAGTTTGAAAGGAGACAGACATTAGAAATGATCTGTCACTTAGAGTGAAAAGCTCAGAAGTTACAGGACTGGGGGGATTTTATATATTGATACATTGAAGAGTGAGACCTAGAGGAGGGCAGTCAGGTCCCATGTCCAAGCTCCTGACCACACACTATGGTGGGGCCTCCCTGTGGGAGAAGGAGAGGATTTTGAACCAGCTGAGTGAGATGTCCAGTTACCTGCTCTGAATTCAATCAGCAAGGGTGTGCCCAGGGGAGACTGTGCTAGGAAGATTAGCAAGCAGTCCTGCCAGTAGGCTCTGGAACCATCTGTAGAACAGGAAAGTAGTCTTCCGTTATGAAAACATCATCTCTAGAGGCAGCAGATCCAGCCTTGAAAGAACAAGAGGTCCCAGACCTGCCTTGTGAGCCCTAGGCAGGAGATTGCTGAGTGCAGAGGGTCACCAGAGACAGGGAGCAGAGAGCACTCCCAAATCCACTGCCCTAAATTTTGGTGCTCTGTGAGCAGAATCCCTTGCCAGAGGCAACAGTCATTTTTATGAATGCCTTGGCTGGAGGAAATTTTCATTTTGCTAAATGTTAATCTGTAGAGAGAACAAAAGAAAAAGGAAAAACAAGTTAATGGCATGTAAACAACTACTCACCATGAAACTTATGCAGAAGCCCTGGACAGAGCCTTGTGGGGAGTTGTATGAGTAAATTAATCCAGGAATGCTTGACTTTTATAGATACAAGCAGTAATTACATGCTCAAGCATTGAATTACTCCTTTTTTTGTTTCTAATGAAGTCCTTGACGCTGGCTTTAAAGTGTAAGTGCCTAGCTAGTAATAATAATGATGAGTATCAGCATTCCTTGGGGAATAAGCCTGATACCCAAACCCTAGCATCATCCCTCCTAACCCATGTTAGCAGGAAGATGCATTTTGAGATATTGATTCCAACAAGACTGACATTTTTTGCAGTCCATCACAAAGAACAGTTATATTTAGCAAGACTAATAATTCTGCTTATTTCTGTAGCAAGACCTTTGTTAAATAGAATTTTTTTCCTTTTTCTTTTTTTTTCTTTTTGGTGTAAATTTTAGATTGACTGGAAATAAAAAGAAGGCTACACAGGATGAAAACTTTATTCCAACAAAATGGGGATATATTATCTAACGGAAAATAAAATCCCATCTTGGGACCCCAGAAAATTCCCTTGCCTGGGCTAGGTTTTAATATTTAAATACATTGTAGAGAGGATAAGTGAAACAGAGATCAGGATAGCCTGAGCTCAGTCATGTAATAACAGGTGAAGTACTGTCTGCACATTGTCCTGTAGGAGGAATGTATTCAGCTGCAACGGCTCTCCTGCATGTTTCTGCAATGGCAAGTTGTGAAGGCTCATTGCAGTGGGTTACACTATATTTTCTTCCCACTTCACTTCTGTTGACATTAAGAGTGCTGTTTTAATGTTTTGTACTAAAAGATAAAGCATTATTTTTCAACCACCCATTTGAGCCAGTTGGGTGAGGCTTACTATATTTTGCATGTGAGAAAATGAAGCTCCAGCCCTGGCCGTTTGGCTCAGTGGTAGAGCATCAGCCTGGCTTGTGTATGTCCTGGGTTTGATTCCTAGTTAGGGCACACAGGAGAAGTGACCATTTGCTTCTCTACTGCTCTCCCTTCTCTCTCTCTCTCTCTCTCTCTCTCTCTCTCTCTCCCCCCCTCTCTCTCCCCCCCCCTCTCTCTCCCCCCCTCTCTCTTCCCCTACAGCAGCCATAACTTGATTGGTTCAAGCTCATTGGCCCTGGCTACTGAGTGGCTCCATGGAGCTGGACTCCACCCCAGGTGCTAAAAATAGCTTGGTTGTGAGCATGGCCCCAGATGGGCAGAGTATTGGCCCTAGATGGGGGTTGCTGGGTGGATCCCAGTTGGAGTGCATGCAGGAGTCTGTCTATCTCCCATCCTCTCATTTGGAAAAAAAGAGAGAGAAAAAAAAGAAAGGAAATGAAGCTCCAAATGGGTGAAAAGACTCCATCAGGGGCAGGCACCAGTGGACAGAACTGCCTAAGGACACAGGTATCTAAGCCTCATTCACCTCTTTCATTCATATGGCCTCACCACATGATGATGCTGTTTTATGCTAAAATTATGTGCATTCTGATCCTTAACACCTGACTTTTTGCCTTGATGTGAATCTAATGTCTATTATAGGTTGGAGATCCTGTAATTGAGTATGTCTTTACAGCGGGCTCAATGATTGGCCTACCTTGCAGGAATTTGGGAAGGTTTGAGACATTTAAGATGAAAGCAGATTAGTGAGAGCCCTTACTCTGGAAAGTGGGTGCTTTACTCACAACCAGGGAAAGAAAGCGTTTTGCTTACATAGCGAGGCCTTCTCAAGGCTGAGCCTGTGTGAAGGAGAAGTTGCTGAAGTGGTGAAAACATATCCCATGGTATTTCTCTTGCATCAAGGATTTTAAATCTTGAAAGAAGGAACAGAGTCCAAAGACAGAGTTGTGCGTCTCCAGTGAGCACGCAGCCACACTCTCCAAAGTAAAAGCTGTCAGGACAGGGATGTCCTGAGTGGGATATTCACTTAAGGAAACTTAACTCTTTAGGCCTCCCAAACCCATTATGTTGAATATGGGAAATTTCTCAAATGTGCAACATCTCCATCTTCTGACAATGTGCTTAAGTGAGGGCATTGAAATTATTACCATTTATCTGATTAAGTACAGGTTTCAACTTTCAGATATTGAAGCATGGCACAGAGTGGACTCAGAAACAGTTGCTTGGCTATAGTTCTTCTCCTTGGATTCTCTTCCTTTTAAAAGCTCATCTGAACACATCTTTGCAATTAGGCGTGTGCTCAAAATGGAAGAGGAAGAGAGATCTTGTTAAGTTTGAGGGTGGGGGACTGTTGGCTTCCTGTGAATGAGAACACAGTGCTGAAGACTCAAATTCTACTTTGTTTCAAATCTCTGAACAGCCCCATAATCTCAAATGTGTCCTCAGTGCTTTAACTTGCTTCTAATACCTCTGATAACACAGGGTACTGCTTGTGATTGAATTCAGCCTTGGTACTGAGTGAACCTCACTCAACTCTTCCAGTGAAAAGGCATTGTCCCTGCTGAGGAGTGAGCTACCCCTTTACCAGATTTGGTTGTTACAATCAAATACTTATAAAAAAAAGTTTAATTTAGATGTATTTTATATGGTAGAGTTTCTTAATGTTATAATGTTCTCTGCATTTAAAACCTCAGGTCTGCGGTGTTTACATTCCCCTTGACCACTCTTAGACTTCAAATGCCATTCTTCTTTGATGTACTTTGAGATAGAATATTTAGGAATATGCCACACATAAAGGGGGCTGCATTTTACATGTTTGCCTCCCATTTTATATCTGCGAAGTGATTTGAAATAATTAAATGAGAAATGCTGGTTTGGGTGGTCAGGCGATTACTATAAACACTTGGGATTTATCTTTAAAATCTTGGCAGAAACATGAAAACATCGACATATAAAATGGAGGATTGTATTTATCAGTTTTTATATGAAAGCACGTGTGCCAGGCACTGTGCATGCATAGCGTTCCTATTTCAAAATAATTTGGGGTCACATTTTAAGTTCAAGTATCATTGATATAATGTTTACTTCTTGACTTAATATGAGATACAGTGTTCTTAGAACATACCTACAAATTAAAAATTTTTTCTGTTTAGAAAATTAAATTTAACAGGTTGCCATTGATCAATAAGAGTACATATGTTTCGGGTGAACATTTTTATAGCGTTTGAATAGTCAATTATGTTGTGTACCCATCACCCAAAGTCAAATCATTTTCTGTCACCTTATATTTGTCCCTCTTTATACCCTTTCCCCCACCCCCCAGATTTCAAATTTAAATATTCAGATTCTTCCAGAGTGTTACATGAGTATGGAACATGTCTTTAAATAAAACAGAAGACTGCCTTTTCTTTTTCTTGTCAATATGGAGAAAACATTATATAAAATGTTTAAATTTACAAATTTAGAGTTATATAGATCAGTTGTCTTCATTTGTGGCTATGCATTAGAATGGCCTGGGTAATTCTTTAAAAACAGTAATCCTTGGGTCCCATTCTAACCAGTGAGTCAAGTTATCTGGAAGGTAGAGCCGGAACATCTTTTTTTTGTTGTGTGTGTTTTTTTTTAGGGGTAGGGTATTTGTGCATTTTGCATTCTACATAGATAATTGCTCTTGAAGAACAGTGTTCATCCAGAGGCACTGTATTCACTCAATTGAACTACAGGGAACTGTTGGTGCATGAGTCTGTTCAACAAATACGTTCAGGGTCAATTATGTATCAGACACTATTCCAGCACATGCCAGGAGAGACTTGATCTCCCCTCCTCCTGGAGTTTATATTTTTTGGTTTTGGCAAAATATTATTTAGTTTTCTCAAAGTCTGACTGTACCACTAATATGGTCATCTTGTTCCATTGTAACCTCACTTTATTTTTTGTGACAGGGACATAGAGAAGGACAAATAAACAGGAAGGGAGAGAGATGAGAAGCATCAGTTCTTTGTTGCGGCACCTTAGTTGTTCATTGATTGCTTTCTTATATGTGCCTTAACCAGGGGCTACAGCAGAGCGAGTGACCTGTTGCTTAAGCCAGTTACCTTGGGCTTCAAGCCAGTGACCTTTGGTCTCAAGACAGCAACCATGGGGTCATGTCTATGATTCCGTGCTCAAGCCAGTGACCCTGCGCTCATGCCAGATGAGCCTGTGCTCAAGTCAGCAACCTTGGGGTTTTGAACATTGGTCTTCCACATGTCAGTCCGACACTCGATCCACTGTGGCCCACCTGGTCAGGCTATAACCTCATTCTTGAGTCTGGGCTTGGTTGTCAGAATGACGTCATAGTGCTTGGCACTTCTAACTTTTGGATTTTGTTTCTTCTCAATGACATTCAGCATTTGGATGAATTCACTCTTTCCAGCAAGTCACTCTGCCCTGTGTGCCCTCAATGTTCTGTGGTCATTTAACCAAGGAATTATTCTTGTTTGCCTGTTTATAAAGAAACAAATAATAGATTGCTTTTATATTTCTAGAAATCTAAGATTCAAAGTTAAAATCAAACAGCAGTTCTTGATTTAAAAAAAAATTTAACACTACAAAAGAAGTAGTAGATAAGCCAGTAGTATTAGTTAAATGGTAATGATTCAGTGTATAAGTAAACTCATCATTCAAGAATAATTATTTCAGTATTTTGAATTGTTCTGCTTCAAACCAAGTATAATTACTACAGTTCCTTTTGTATCCTAATGCCAATATTTTATCTCTTCCCCATCCTCCCAATAACTATCTAAAATCTTGATACATGGAGCATGAACAGGGGAGATAAAATGCACATTCAATTAGGCAGAGACTCTCAGGTGACCTAAATAGCAGTTCTTTCATGAGATAATGTGACCTGCAGTCATGGAGAGGAAAATTTGTTGCTTGAGCTGGGGTAAACCTGGCACAGTGCAAACTGTCCAGTGCTCAGAGAATTATCTAAAATGAGACAGGGCAGGAAAATACTGCAAAAGCTTTGCAGGCCTGGTCTCAATTCCAGGAATATTTCTTTCTGAAGGTGTGGATATAATTTGTCACCTGGACTACCTTGATATTTAAAGCTCCTCCTTATTAGATAAATGCTTTGGTGTCAAGAGAATTGAGCAATTAAGCAATTTATGTGTTTTAAGATTAGTCTTCTGTTTATAACTTGGGAATCACACCTTTGTTTAAAGAGAGTTTTCTCTTTGGAGATGGTTGACATATGTTGGGAATTTTGGATAGACACAACTTTGACCATCATTGCCATTACCAGACACCTACACCTCTGCTAGAAACCAGTGCTCTGTGTTGTGTATGCAAGTGTATCTTTCTTAATCATAGTGATTCCTTTTGCAAAAATGTGAAATTACCTTTTTGGTCCTTCAGGTTTCTTCTAGTATATTTCTGGAGGGAAATTCCTTACCACTGCAACAATCTTGATTGTTTTTCCAAAAGAGATGGGTAGAAATAAATTCAATACAGAAGTTAGTTTACTACCTGGTGAACAGTGTGACATGATGGTTAGAGAACTGCTGGATCACTTACAGCATGAGGTTCTGCAGTAGTTACTTTGATGTATCTATGTCAAAACGGGGAAAGGACAGGAATAGGTTTTCTTTTTTGAACCAGTATGGAAGAAAAGGAAATCTAAAGTATTAAGCTCAGGCTTTAATTGTTCAACAAATATTTATGGAGCCTTAGCGAGTAAGACACACAATTCCCCCTGTGCTTTGGGAGCAAACAGTTCCGTGGGAGAAATAGAAACTAGACACTAAATAAAACAAATAATTTATATTAGAAAACCGTCAGTTCCACGGGGGGTTAGGGGCCAACAACAAACAGAGCAGGGGAACTGAGAGCGCCAGATTTGGTGGGGGAAGAGGTGTA
The DNA here is from genome assembly GCF_036850765.1 of Saccopteryx bilineata. Lineage (NCBI taxonomy): Eukaryota > Metazoa > Chordata > Mammalia > Chiroptera > Emballonuridae > Saccopteryx > Saccopteryx bilineata. The sequence goes on from NC_089494.1 coordinate 153,006,864, forward strand.
ATTTTAAATAAGATGTCAGAATTGTGTTCGGCAAGGAAGAGAGCTAGGAACAAAAACAAGTAGCAGACGAGAGATTTAGCCAGGTGGACATGTGAGATGAACAATCGGGCAGCAGGAACAGCCTCAGGACGTGCCCAGAGTGTGTCTGGCAGGTTGGAAGCAGAGCCGGAGGCCAGTGTGGCTAGCTCTGAGGGAGGAGGGGGAACTAGAGCTCAGGTCACTGGGGCCTGGCGGCACTCCTTAAAGATGTTGGCTTTACTCTGAGTGACATGGAGAGCCTTTGGAAGTGTTTGAGCAGAGCGGTCCCTATGGATCTTAGCACCCATCAGATGTTTGGTAATTACATTTTATTCATAAATTTTATATCATTTCAGGAACCACACACTCGTTTCTTCATTTTTATCTTTCAAACATTATGACAATGAATAACATTTGCTGAGTTGGGTAAACTGCCAATCACTGTATATAGATTGTACCCCTGGGGCCCTTACAAGCTTAAGCAGCAAATATTATTGTCTCCATTTTATTGGTAAGGAAACTGAGCCTCAGCATAAATGACTCACCCAAGGACCTTGCCACAGAAGTGCCACATAAGTGGCAGAGTCGGTATTCATGCCCAGGCTGTTTTCTCTAGACTCCTGGTGCTTAATCACAGTGGTTAACACTCCTGCTCTCCAGCCCTACATCAACCTCAGACCTCCTGTTGAGCAGTTCACTGATTCATCAGCCTCAGGCCCATGGCCCTTCCACTCCCAGACCTGGTTGGCTGAAGACAGCTGAGGTCGGCCTGGGTGGTGGGAGTGTGCACGTGGGTTGCACCATATGGATCTCTGAGTATCTACCAGGGCGTTACATGGGGGGACCATTGCTGCTTGTGTCAGAGTCACCTGCGAGATTTTTATCAAATTATAATCTCCCGATTTTAATAACAGTTTTCTGTGTGCCAGAAAGTGGGGAGGGGAAGACAAAGAGATCAATTAATGTATAGTGAACAAAGAAGCCTACTAATGCTGGGTCCTTCTCCATGGAGACCTCTGGTGTAGAGGCTGCTGGATTGTAAACAGAATACTTGGGTGACATTTTTCTTGGTCCACAGGAACTATTGTATGGTGTGATAGATACTCTTGTCTACAGGCAAAATTATAATGAGGGAGCTGGATTTGTAACTTCACTTCACTCTCAGTTGCCTCCTGCAGTCAGTTATTAGTCACGTAATGTCACTCGAACCTTTCTATGGCTTTTCAGGTAATTGTCTCAAGAATTTCCTTTTACATTTTGTGAGGAGGGACCTAAGCATCTAATAGAAATGTGTGAGGGGAAATGAGTTCTAAGAAGGAAGCTGCCACGATCTCTTAGCAGAGGACCAAAATTTGTATTTTCTTGACAGGTTTAAAAACATTGGACTTACTGTGCGTCATCAAATTTTCTGGAAACAAGCATTACATAGCCAGTGGAAATATTTTTTTGAGGTGCTAGTAAAAGGAAAATCCCTCATTGGGAACTATTTTTCTGGATTTTCTAAGGAAAACTTTCCAGAGATGTGCGGCCTCTAGTGCTCATTGCTATGGATATATCAGCTGACTTCCTGTTTTCCAAGAAAACTGAAAATGTTGGTTAGTGCCTGTATGGAACATATTTCACTTTTAAATAAGAATCACACAAAGCAAGGGGAGTACAAGCTTTGCAGAAACATTAAAAACAAACAGACAAAAACACAGATAAAGTAGATCTAAATATTGATTTAAACTGACTCACATAGCTCTTTGGACAGTGCCACCTAATACCCATTATTTCCCAAGCAAGAAAGCGTGCGTCCTGGATAGTTGGGAAAGGAATAGGAATGCCTCCCTCGTGTGTGCTCGAGTGGATGGAATGCACCAATCACAGGTTAGAGTCAGATCAGGAAGGAGTTGAATCGCTTTTTTCTGTGTATTGGTGCTGCGACCTTCGGCAAGTTATTACCCTTCTAAATCCCAGTTTCTCATCTGTAAAATGAAAATAGTAATATTCACTTTGCAAGATATTGAGAATTTAAAAACACACAATACATGTAAATGACCGCAGTAGGCACTTAGTAAATATTTCCTTCACTCTTGTCAAGGAGCATGTGGTTGGTGGAGTTGAAAGGAGGGGGAGAATGAAAATATAGTATAATAATCTGGAAGGGAAGAATTACATAACAATAATGGGCAGTTATAGGTATTTCTCCTAGAGTGGGACAGGAAAAATAACTGAGTTTGGATGTATTTCCCAAAGACCTTTATAGGAAACCTACTATGTGCCATGCTTGATACCAGGTGCTGAGAATTCATGGAAATCAGAGTCAGAGTCTCTGCCCTCATGATCTGTACAGTTCTGTGCAAGAGCAGACATTGATTACATACTTGTACTAATGAGACCGGTGCAATGAAAGAGGAAAATGATGTTATAAAAATGAATAAGGACGTTTGACACAAATGGAGAAAGATCCAGAAAAACCTTCCCTGAAAAAAATAGCAACAATGCTGATGACTTAAATGTGAGTAGGTGCCTTTAACCCATTCAGGATCCATTAAATCCCATTTTGGTTTTGGAATTTCTTGTTTGAACAGTCTTAACTATTTTTACATATTGCTATTTCATAAATTTTGTCTTTCTTAGATATCTTCCAAGGGAAAAAAATTTCTTTTTTTTTAAAGCAGAAAACGGCTCATTCTACTGTACCTTTATACGTGGTTCTGGTGGACTGTTATAAACCTAAGATACATAGGAGCACAGTGATCTTATCTTTTCTATATCCTAACATTTTGTTATTTTGTCATTTGAGAATTAGTTCACCTGGCCCTGGCTGGGTTGCTCAGTGGATAGGGCATCAGCCCAACGTGCAGATGGCCCAGGTTTAATCCCTGGTCAGGGCACATAGGAGAAGCAACCATCTGTGTTTCTCTCCTTCCCTTTGCCCAGTCTCTTCCTCTTTCCTTTCCTCTCTCGCAGCCAGTAGCTTGATTGGTTCCAGCATCAGTCTTGGGTGCTGATGATGGCTCGGCTCATTCAAGCATTGGCCCCAGACAGGGGTTGCTAGGTGGGTCCTGGTCTGGGTGCATGCAAGAGTCTATCTGTCTATCTCCCCTCTTTTTACTTAAAAATAAAACAATTAGTTCATCCTTCCTCATTGGTTATTCCCAGCCATGCTAAAAAATATATGAAAAAAGCCTAAAACAGTAAAAGTGGAAAGAAAAGCAAAGAATGATGGAATCATCTATTAAGGTGGTGCAATATTGAAATAAATGTTCACTATTATCCTTGAGTTTTCTTAGTGCATTACAATTTTTCATTGTCTTTTCAGAAGATATAAAATAAATCTAGACACCATCTTTGTACTTTTTAAAATCTTTAATTGAACTTAGTTGAGCATTTAGAATTTTACTTCTGTAATATCAGAATAAAGTTGACAGGAAGACATCTCATAGGTATTTCATATTCAGAAAGTAAATGCAAAAAGTCATATAGAAGTACTCTAGACTCTAATGACCATGGTGAAATTGACTGTGTAAGTGACATCTCAGACTGATTCTTCATATAAAGATATCCTAGATGATTCCTTAACTAGGGAATCAGTGAGTTAACAATAGATTTCAAAGGACAAAAAGGAAGTTTGGTATTCTTATCCAGTTAGCCATTCAGTAGTAGGAAGTATTTCATCATACATTGTGAATCAGAAACCTAGATCATCCTCTTTTGTGGAAAGCACATGACAATATTCTGTCATCTTTTAAGATGTTTTTGCACCAAAAATTTACTTCATGTGGTTCATAAGTGGACAGATGTAGGTGTGTATGCAATTGTGGTTGAAACAATCAGATGAATTAGAAATGAAAAAAAAAATTATTGGATTGACTTCTCATTGGTGTTACTAAATAAAAAAAAAGTAGTGTTCTGCAATTGTTAAGCCAAGAATGTGACTGTCCTCTAGTCAGCAGGCTATGTGCCACCAAAATGTTAAGGATGCTGTTTTGATGGTGTAACTCGGGGGTCCCCAAACTTTTTACACAGGGGGCCAGTTCACTGTCCCTCAGACCATTGGAGGGCCGCCACACACAGTGCTCCTCTCTCTGACCACCAGTGAAAGAGGTGCCCCTTCTAAAGTGCAGTGGGGGGCCAGATAAATGGCCTCAGGGGGCTGCATGTGGCCCATGGGCCTTAGTTTGAGGACACCTGGTAACTTCAAGAAGAACCAGAAGTAATGACAAGCTAGGGGTTATTACAGATGTATTGGAAATTGGGAATCAGCATTTGCAAGACGGGTGTGTTTCAGGTTCATTCAAGACATATATGAGCAGTCAGTTGCATTCAAAAGATGTCCATTAACAGTACCTTCAAAGTCAGGAAAATAGAGAGTAGAAATGTGGGTTTTCTGTTTTAAGTTCTTAATAAAGTTGTTTTGATTATTTCTCTGTAAATTATTCATTAAATTGATTCAAAAACATTAAAAATAATTTAACGGGCTCCTTGAACAGAGATGGTAAATGGTATTGATTATTATTTCTTGGAATACAGAGGGTTTGGTAGGCAAGAGAATTTCAGGCTGAGGGAGCAGCACCTGCCTAAGCTCTGCGGTAGAAGAGAGAACTCTTTCAGGAACTGAAGGGAAGCTCATGGGACTGGAATGCTGGAAGGGCGGAGAACAGGAGAGGGAGGTGAGTCTGGAGAAGGGAGTGGGAGCTCATGACACATGCTTTGTAGGCTTGTTGAGGATTCTGCCTGGATCCTAAGAGTGGAAGAGTCAACAGAGGGTTTTAAGCAGAGCACTGGCCTTATCACACTTGCATTTCAATAAATGAAGCTGCCATTTGAGGTGATTTTTGAAGTATCCAAGGTGAGATATCAGGGAGACAGCTGTGTATATGGGACTGGACCTGATAGGAGACTTCTAGGCTGAAAATTTTAAGATGTGATTCATCTACAATTTGTTCATTCAAAAATATTTAGTTCCTAAAATCTTGATGTGTGAAATCAGCCAGGGGAGAAAATGAAGTGAGAGAAGACCCAGGACCCAGTCTCTGGGACTAGTTCTTTTGAGCCCTGAAGAGGAAGATGAGCCATAGAGGAGACCGAGGATGGAGGACCGGTGACCTGAAAGACAATTGGGAGAGCCTTGAGTGAAGGACAGAGGAGGTGATTGTTACATGAGTGAGGAGTCTGTAGCATTGATTGCTGCTCGGGGAGGTCTGATAAGTGTGGCTTTAAAACAAAAGTTGTTTTTAAATTTAGCAATGTGGAGATTTTTGGTAACCTTAGTGAGAGATATTTCAGTAAAGCAAATGGGCCAGATGGAGTGAGCTCTAGAATAGGAAGTAAAGAAATAGAAACAGCATACGTCACTGTTTTGAGAAATTTGGCTATGTGAAGAGTGTAGAGAAAAAAGACACAGTAATATCAAATTGCTAGAGAATGTATATGACAGTGAACTTAGCTCATTTTAATGTTGTTCACATTTTTATTTATCAAGGCTAATTTATTTTTAATTTTAGACAAAGTGCATTGAAATAGATTTTTTTTTTTTTGCATTTTTCTGAAGCTGGAAATGGAGATAGACAGTCAGACAGACTCCCGCATGCGCCCGACCGGGATCCACCCGGCACGCCCACCAGGGGGCGACGCTCTGCCCACCAAGGGGCGACGCTCTGTCCCTCCGGGGCGTCCCTCTGTCGTGACCAGAGCCACTCTAGCGCCTGGGGCAGAGGCCAAGGAGCCATCCCCAGCGCACGGGCCATCCTTGCTCCAATGGAGCCTCGGCTGCGGGAGGGGAAGAGAGAGACAGAGAGGAAGGAGAGGGGGAGGAGTGGAGAAGCAGATGGGCGCCTCTCCTGTGTGCCCTGGCCGGGAATCGAACCCGGGACTTTTGCACACAAGGCCGACGCTCTACCACTGAGCCAACCGGCCAGGGCCAGAAATATTTTTATAAAGGCAGCCATGGGCTTCAAGATGGCTTCGCTCATTGAATTATCATGATTTCACAGTAAGATCAGGGTGACCAAGGTATAGCTGGAATGAACATTTCCAAGTAAAACAGAAGAATTGACAGAAGTGAGGTAGAGTCATACTGTTCTTTTCTAGGTTGGTTTTTTTTTTCCAGGATTAAAGTCCCTGTTTAATACCCATTTTCAGCCTATAGAAGGCACTGTTTTGAAAGAATTGTGCCTTTTTCTTTCCTAGAGTTATGTTTCTTCTCTGCATCTCTCTAAAGGTAACTAACAGAACCTCTTTTAATTGCACGTGACAAGGGATCTCTGCCTCGAGGGGAAGATTTTGGTGTCAGAATTGCAGTAAATGGTGTTAGGACTTAGATGTTTGTCCTCTGGGTGTTGCGCAGACCACGATCGCAGTGCAAACTTCTAATGCCTACACTCACTCTGTGAAGCTGGAGCATGACCATTGGCCTCTGTAGGGCCGTGGAAGCTACACCCTCTGTTTTTTATAAGCCTCATATCTGAGTACTCAGGTCTAAGCACCAATCATCCCCATCCTGGTGTTATTTCAGACTGGAGCCTGGGAGCAAAATGATGTTACTGTTATTTCTTGTGTCTGGCCTTTCCTCTGTCTGAATTTTAAAACAAGGATTTGTAATGAGGTAGATCCTGCCATAGAGGCAGAAGAGTACAGTAGTCCCCTTATCCACATGGATGTGTTCCAAGACCTTGGTGGGATGCCTGAAACTACGGATAGTACTGAACTCTGTATCTACTATGGTTTTTTCCTATACATACATGCTGTATTTCCCCATGTACAAGCCACACCTTAATTTTGGGTACCAAAATTTAAAAATAAAATATTACATAAAGTTATTTAACTCAAGTTTTATTCATCATAAAATTCATACAACTCTCATCACTGGCAAAACTCCCATCCATTAGCTGGTCCTCATCTGTGATGACGAATCACTGTCTTCAACAATGAACGCAAAAAAAGTGAGAAATGCAAGTAAAAAAAAATCTACAACCACTATATAAGATGCACACAGTTTTTAGACCTCAAATTTTTCAAGAAAAATTTGGGAAATGCGTTATTTATGATCAAGTTTGATTTATAAATAGGCACAGTAAGAGATTAATAACAATAATAAAAGAGAACAGTTACAACTATAGTAAGTTATGTGAATGAGGTGTCTTTCTGAAAATGCTGTACTGTATCACACTCACTGTCTGTGACGACGTGTGATGGTCCAGAGCCTACATGATGAGACAGAGTGAGGCGAATGAGGAAGGTCATGTGAGGCAGCATTGGGCTACTGACAATACGTTAACAAGTACTTATACCCTATTTTTTGCTCCATAAGATGCACTTTTTTTCCCCAAAAAGTGGAGGGGAAAATGCCCATGCATCTTATGGAGTGAAAAATACAGTATTTTATTAAACATTTTAACACATAATTTGGTTCAGATTTTTTTTTTTCCTTTTTTTCTTCCTTAAAATCTTCTGGTCAGGTGTGTCTTACGGAGTGAAAAATACGGTACTTCTCTTTGGCATAACTGAAGTGCCGGCATCACTACTTTTGGACTTTGGGGCCATTACTAAGTAGAAAAAGTGACTTGAACACAAGCACTGAGATCCCAGGGCAGACTGTCTGATGACTGAGGTGGCTACTCAGTGACTAAGGGGTGGGGAGTTTCTACATGTGGAGACTCCAGACAAAGTGATGATCATGTTTCAGGTGGGACAGAGCAGGATGGCAAGAGGTTTCATCATGCTACTCAGAACAGCGTGAACTTTAAAACTTATGAATTGGGTATTTCTGGAATTCCACTTAATGTCTCCCCATCGTGGTTGACTATCAGTAACTGAAGCTGTGGAAAATAACACTGGATAAGGAGGAACTACTGTAATTTTCTACTTCCCATGGAGTTCACAGATGGTAACTGTTAAGTTTAAAAGACACCTTGCACTAGTATGTATCATACGACTGAATATCTATCCGGGTGATAGTCTTCTAGGTGAATTCATTTTTTCATTATAAATCAGAGGTACGTTAACTGGGAGTGGAAACAGATGTCCCTGAAATACATAAAATTCATTTTAAAACAGAAAAAGAAAATAGCATTTAAAATACCCATATTAAAATATTTTAAATGATTGCATTATAGTACATTATACAGATTATGTATTATGTAAATTATAACATCCTTATAATATATGCATTAAACAAAATATACATAAATTATAAATCATTACAAATTATATAATTACACATTTCATAAATATAATTATACTAAAATATTAATGTCCAAATTGTAGCCATGACCCTTTAGTTATAAAACATTTAAAAGTCAGAAGTTAGAAGTTAGTGTGTGTAGTGCTCCCCCGACTGTGATTTTAGTGTGCGGCACAGCTTCCTGTCACTGTGGACGGAACTATCCCATAAGCTCTGACCATTTGGTCTCAAATTACGGTAGCATTTTCCTCTGGGAAGGCTGTTTTGAGAGGAGGAGAAGAATGGGTCTTCTCCCAATTATTGTGATTTTGTTTTTACAGAAAACTTTAGCTACGAATAATGTCACATTTATTTTAAGTGGAGGGATTTAAGGAGCGGCAAAGAACTGAATTATTTCAGTGAGCTGTTAGGAATCTGCGATATTAGTACGGGATTTTTTCTAGCATTTGGTCTATATTGTTAAAACAAAATTGGTTTGGGTAAATTTGAAAGCTCTAGTTGGCTTTATTCATTGATTCATAAATCGGACACCTTCAGTCTAGCAGATAGAAAGGGGCTCTGAGGACCTGTGCCAAGTAAAGGCGTTTATAGGCGGAAGGCAGGAGGGACAGGGGAGCTACATGAGGTGGAAAAGTGCAGTCACTTTCCTTCCGGGGTGGCAGGGGTCTGTGGGGCAGGCTCCCTCACTAGTGCTGACCAGGTGATTCCTGATTGACAGGTCTAAGGTTCCATTTCTGAGAAAGCCAAAACTGCAACTGAGGCTTGGCTTGGTGATATGGAACTCCAATTTGAGTCTGTTAACTTGTTTTTAACAGGACCCAAGTTTAATGAGTTACTAGCTTGTGTTTATAAGAAGAGCCAAATTTGCTACCTACTGTATCTCAGGCACTGTGCCTACGCACTTTATATGCAGGCTATTTGGTTTCAAGTGGAAAGGTTTTTATATTTGACTCTGCTGTAGTGTTCTGGTTAGAGCTTATCACAGCATTAAAATGGCTTTGAGCTTCCCAGTCTGCTGATCTTCATAATTCCCTCCGTGCTGAAGAGGCAGGCTGTCCCCCTGGGTGCAGGGGAGAGAATATGACCGATACAGAGGAGTGACATGGAAACCCACATGCGTGCTTGGTGTTGCACAATAGTTTTGGGAACCAAAGTTATGGTGTAATTCAGAATTTCTTTACTGTTATCATTTTGGCTTTTTAAATTATTAAACTTAAAATAATTAAGAAAATATTTTCACAACATAACGAAATATAAAATGAGAGAAATTAATTTTCAAAAGTCATAGAAGTTGGGAACTTGGAGTTTGAAAGACTATTATAAAGAAATTATTTACAGCCTGACCTGTGGTGGCGCAGTGGATAAAGCGTCGACCTGGAAATGCTGAGGTCGCCGGTTCGAAACCCTGGGCTTGCCTGGTCAAGGCACATGTGGGAGTTGATGCTTCCAGCTCCTACCCCCTTCTCTCTCTCTGTCTCTTTCTCCTCTCTCTCCCTCTCTGTCTCTCTCTCCTCTCTAAAAATGAATAAATAAAATAAAATAAATTAAAGAAATTATTTACAGCCTGTTAGCCCAGGGCCCCAGAGGGACCTGCAGAGTTAAAATCAAGCATTTTCTACAGATGAAAGTATATGTGAATTTATGTGTGTTTAGCGTTTGTATAATCTATTTTGTTTCTATTTTGATTAGTAAAATAATTATAATTTTGAAGTATAATACTAAATTCAAAGTAGTTCTATATCCTTTTGTATTTTCTCAGTTATCTGATACCAAAAGTTTAGCTATTATCACATAAAGGAAGGTTTAAAATTTTTATTTATTTTTTCTTTTTATTGCATTAATTGGGGTGACACTGGTTAACAGTATTATACAGGTTTCAGGTGCACAATTCTATAACACATCATCTGTCTACCGTATTAGGGGTTCATCACCCCAAATCATGTCTCTGTCCATCACCATTTAGTCCCCCTTCATCCTCCTCCACCCCTGCCCCCATAACCACCACACTGTTGTTGGTGTCCATGAAGATTTTTTTCTTTTTTTCCCTTTTTTCCTCAATCTCTCCAAACCCTCACCCAGCCCTAGTCCACAACTGTCACACTGCCCTCTATCTAAATCTGTCTCTATTTTGCTTGTTAGCAAAAGAAATAAAAAAGGATGGGAATTACTGTTCAAGGGAGTTTTTAAAATATAGCCAAAGATTGGAAATTACATAGAGATTTTTGGCTTCTAATCTGGTTCTCCATTCTTAGAAAGTGTATCAGCTTTTTCTAAGTAAAATTTCATCATTGAAATGAAGACAGTACCTCAGTTCTCAAAATATCTTAGCAGTGCCTTAAAAGCAACTTGCAAGTAAAGGAAAAGATTTCCAGCCAGATTCTGGTTACTGTTCTAATTAATATTAAGTGTGAAATAAATTATCTGCTAGTCTTTGCAACTTGCTAAAAGAGCCCTCATTCCTTGCAGTCACTCTATGGACTGATGTTATTGGCAGCCCTGTGTAGTCAGAGACAAAGCATGTGGTACAAAAATGTATCAAATGCAATAGCGTTCTGAATGCCCCAGAGGCATAAATCATGTATTACAAATCTGAACGATCAGATGAGCATAGCTCTGTTTGAACCTCTGCCTAAGAAAATATCCATTTCTTTAGTAAAGACTCACTTGTGACCTTGTCAAGCCATAGAAACAGTGGGTTATTCTTATGGTCAGATATCTAAAACAAAACAATTTGGTCTCTAAATGGCAGATTAATCAAAAGTGCAGGTCACATATTTGAATTTCAGAACTTATTTTCTCATAGAAATACTTTACATTCGGGTTCCCAATTGAACTATTAAAAAAAACCTTTTTGACTTAGAAGGGGTTGGAAAGATGTTTTTGGTAACATTCTAGTCTGCTGCTGTTACTATGGGAAGATGTTCCTCTGTTCTGATCCCTTGGCCCTGAAAGTGAGTGACTTTTCCTCTTGCCAAGCATGATGTGACTTGTCCCCTTCCTTCAGCACTGCTTCTAGGTGGCAGAACGTGGAGGAGCCCCCACTCGGTGGATCTTCATTTGCAAGTGTTCTTAAGTCATCTGAAGACATGTTTATATTTCTTTCACAAAATGGTTAAAGTTATTGCCCACTCCCCCTGGAGCTTCCGGCATTCCCCACAGCTCATCTCTCTCTCTCACACACACACACACACACACACACACACACACACACACACACACACTTTTTAAATAGAAAAATAAATGAAGGTTGGTGTTAGAATTTCCCAATTAAAAAATTATATTATTCTACTACCTATCTTATTAAGGATTAAAGATAGAGTAAGAGCGTGGAGTCCCAGTGTCTAGACATATGAAAGATATGATTAAGAAAGTTTGTAAGAGATGGTTATTGGATTCTCAGAACCTGTCTGTAGGAGATGTTTTAGTTTATCTATAATCAGACCTGTAAGAAGCCCCAAAATGCCAACCCCCTCTCTCTCTTTTCCTCCCTCTCCTCTCTAAAAAATGAATAAACGAAATCTTAAAAAAAAAAAAAAAGAAGCCCAAAAGAAAGCTGTTGTGTAAGTAAAATGGATTGATTCTATGAACTTAAGTATTGATTCCAGTGCCCAGGGTCTAAAAAATAAATATATGTTCTCTCTCCTTTGTGTCCAGTTGGGTTAGCATTTACTAGAGGACATGCCTTTTGTGGGATAAATTTTGGCAGCAAAGCAGGTGATATCATGAGCAAGGATGAAATGGGGAGTGAGCAGCTATAAGAATTCTTGAGAATAAGGAGTAACATTCATAAAGGATCCAGGCAAGCAAATACTATGCAGTTACCATTGGAAACTTTCTAGGCAAGAAGAACTTACTAGTACTAAAGCAAAATCTCAATTGACTGAAATCTTTAATTTACTGCTCACATTAACATCTCTGAAAGAGGAAAAAAAATTATTTTTCTCTCTGTATTTGCTAAAAGCATCTTAAAAATGAGGTAGTAGCATACTTCTTTAGTGTGAGAAAACACTTCAGAATATTAGTCTGTTAAAAAAAAAACCTCTCAGGAATTATTTAGAAAGAAAAGTCATGATCCCTTGTTTAAAAGATGTCAAATTAGATTGCTGATAGACATAAGAAAGCAGAGAGAGGGTTTTCTTGTTTTGTTTTGTTTTTCAAGTAGATGGAATATTTAGTGTCGCAGATGGAGGGCGCTAGGCCTGGAGGACAGACACCGAGCTTAACTGAAGCGAGCTCGACTCCTGGTTGAGGACGAATATTGGAGGATAAAGATTATGCTCTATGGGGGCCTTTATCTTGCTAGCCTAAGTGATAGAATGCAGATTTAGCAACAAACAAAAACGGACAAGAATTTTTCTGTTAGATGGTGAAGATAAAAGGGAGATGCTGTGAGGGTTCATTTTCATTGCAAGGAGGTAGCTTGCTGTGCTCTGTAGTGAGGAGTGGATAAATATGGCCTGAGGGCTTGAAATGGGCACTGCCTGCCTTAATATCTGTGCACATCCAGATCCACGGCTGCTTTGCAGGGCTTGGCTGCTGCTTAGGTGAGCCTTACGAGAATGTTTTACAGCCCAGAATTTAGTTAAGCAGTGATTGATAACAAGGAAAGCGTGAGTTAGCTATGTAGCACGTACCTAGCATTCTCTTTTAACAAAACACTGGCTCCAGACAAAATGTTGTATAGAGCCTTTCTTTCTGTATGTACAAAAATAAATGTGGATTCATTCTGTAAAAGTTTATGGAACAGGACGCGTGGCTTGGATGGTGAGCATTATCTGTTTTCAGCTTCCTGAACCTGAGGAAAATTTAAATTACCTGTTTGAGCTGTACAAATCAAGGCATTGGTAGTCAATAGTAGAATTTCAATCTTAAAGGGGATTGACCGCAGGACAACTTGCCTTGCAAATCTAACTTGGTTACTGAAACCATGTAGTTTTACAGAAAAAGAAGGTTATAGTAACAGGAGAGGCTGTGAAAGAGGTATTGAACTTATAGATATGATCTAGCTTAGAATTCTCAGTCTATCATTTAATGCTCAGTAACCTTAAGCAAGTAACTTTATTGGGGAGGGGGCTCAATTTATTCACCTGTAAGATGGTGATTTCCCAAGTCCTTTGCAGTTTTAAAAACCATTAACTCTGAGATGAGTTAATGCTTTCTTGATGATTGTAGTTCATAGATGCCTAGGGTTATCATCATAAATATCAGATTTTCAATGTACAGAATGCTTATAGGAAAAATGTGTGAAAAGATGGGTGGACTCTGTGCCAACCCAGAATATAACCACAGCAAAAGTCTTCTTGCTCACTGGCTCTGTTTGATTAAAGGTTTTGTAATGACTCATTGCTAATATTTTCTTCTTAAAGCCAAGTTCAGATAAAGTAAGGAATACTACACTATAATAAAAAAAAAACCTAAATAACACTAATTGGATCAGTTCTGATCAATCCAGTTTTTAAGGTGTTCTGATAAGGTTTTCGTAACTAGAGATTTGACCCCGTAAATGTGAGCAAAACACCAAAAGAAATTAAGTCAACTGGTCAGCAATAGAAACTTATATCTTCCAAGTATGCACTTGTGAATATATATTCTTCTGCCTCCTGGAAAATAATGCAAGTCCCCTGAGCCATATAAAAATATATATTATTAGTTCTATTAGTAAAATTTAAAGTTGAACCCAGAAAGTCATTAGTTTCAAAGTTATTTATTGCTGAGTATGTTTAATAGTCTCATGCCCTCTGAGATATATTGAAATACAGCATAAGCCTCTTGACAGGTGAATCATGAACAGTTCATGCATAATCTTAACCCATACCATATAAACATAAAGTTAATTTCAGTTGTATGAAATTCAGTCCCATAGCTCTAGAAATTGTTGTGTGAGTAGGAGAAAAATACAGAGGAGCCTGACTTCAAACTGTTATATCAGGATTTTGACATAACTAATACTTTGGAAAGCGTATTAAGAGTTTTGCAATTAAAGCCCCAAATAATCCTTGAGAAAAGCATACTAAAGGGAATGAAAAATACAAATTAGTAGTTGGGAACTATCCTGCTTAGGTAGACAAGAGCAGACCATTTTCTGCTAGTTCAAGGTCATTCCTTCTTACAGTACTTTATGTTTCATCCATTTAAGTTTTGAATGTATTCCCTTGGAGGGCAATTTCACAGTCTAATAGATAGAGGTATTTGGGAGTTTAAGATACTCAGTCTAAATTTTCTTTTAATTTCCTCTTCCAGTGTCTATATAATTGCTCTTCCTTGTGTTATCCTGAAAGGTGTTGTGGGGATTGTATGCAATGGGAAACAGAGTTCAACAGCATTTCACTCTTGAGTGCTACACATCTCACCCTTCATAAATGTATGCTTTACACAGAGAGAATGATTGCAAAGGGAATGAATTCACTGCTTTTCCAAGGTTGAACAAGATACAACTAGAAGAGAAATTCTCTCAATATATCTTTCGCCGGCCTCACTTTAGTGCTTGACCCATTTTCTAGTAACCAGTTTTACTTACTTTCAGTCTTCTTCCTCTCCAAATCCTCCCATCTTCCAAAATCTACTCATACCCACTACAAACTCACCACTCAGAAATGTAATACTACAGTGGTATATACCCATTAAAAGCTAATGAATGAATAAGTCTATCTGATGACAAAAGTGTGAGTGGTTCTCTCTCTTTTTCCACTGCCTACAGAAAATAGAAAAATAATTCCAGGTAGCAATTCTGTGTTCTCTCACCTCTTACGTATTCTTGATCTATGCAAAAGAGACTAAACCTTTGGATGCTCAATAGTAAGAACTAAGCGTGAGGATACCCTTGGGCATGTCCATTTCTTTCTGTGAATAATACTACTTATATTTTCAGTATAAATGTGATGTGATTAAAGAATTAAGTAGGTAAACACTTTTGAACCAAAAGAGATTTGTTTTACAATTGATTAATTCACTAGAGCAGATAGCCTTTTCCTTTCAACTAGAATTTGTATTCTGAGTATACAGTGGAGGTGTGATAGCGCTGTGTGTCCGTCATGTACTGAATGTATAAAACTACCCTTTCTCTCGTTTTACATCTCTGCCCTCACTGTGGTTTTAAGGGTATTCTTTGAATCTGTTGGCCTAGAAATAAAAATGAAATGTTCTTTTTTTTCACTTTTTTAAAATTAATTTCAATGGGGTGACATTAATAAATCAGGGTGCATATGTTCAAAGAAAACATCTCCAGGTTATCTTGTCATTCAGTTAACCTGAGCAGGGGCTGCTTTCACTTGGAGCTGGGAGGTGACGTTAGAAAAAATGAAATGTTCTTAAACTTGTTCAGAGGGATGGTGGAGGGAGGGACATCTGAAAAATATGTAAATTTTCTACATTTTTAGGATCCACTTGAAATAAAGTCCTATCGCCTAAATGATCTCTCATTCCATAATTTCTTTGTATTCCGTCTGCACCTTTGGTTTTTTTTTGGGGGGGGGTTGTATTTTTTTCTGAAGCTGGAAACCCGGAGGCAGTCAGACAGACTCCCACATGCGCCCAATTGGGATCCACCCAGCATGCCCACCAGGGGACGATGCTCTGCCCATCTGGGGCGTCGCTCCGTTGCGACCAGAGCCACTCTAGCGCCTGAGGCAGAGGCCACAGAGCCATCCTCAGCGCCTGGGCCAACTTTGCTCCAGTGGAGCCTTGGCTACGGGAGGGGAAGAGAGAGACAGAGAGGAAGGAGAGGGGGAGGGGTGGAGAAGCAGATGGGCCCCTCTCCTGTGTGCCCTGGCCGGGAATCGAACCCGGGACTTCTGCACACCAGGCCGATGCTCTACCACTGATCCAACTGGCCAGGGCCTGCACCTTTGGTTTTAACATACACCCAGCTTTATGGGTTGATGTATAGCTGTCACCTCAACAAAAGTGTGGGGGGAATTCAGATCAATGGAATTCGGCTATTCAAAGTGGAAAGAGAAGTTGTCATTCAGCCCCTTTCTAGAGTCAGCTTTTTTTATCACTTGGTTGAATCATTGTATGTGATCATAATTACCACAATTCACTACAAAAACAGTAGCATTTAGTAATAAAAATAACCCGATTACTTTGGGGTCTATTCGTTGCTAAGCATTTGTACCACCCCTACCACTAAGATAAAAATGAATCTGACTGAATAATTGAGATTATAAATCAGCATCAATTGCTTCCTGGTATGTATTCAATAAATGTTTAAGCCACATTTATGAGAGCTTGTAAAGTAGAATGAAAAGAGTTTTGCCCTTGGCAGATACTGGTTCAAATGCTGGCTTTGCTACTAAGGGTCACCTTAAGAAAGTCATTTAACCTTCACAGCCTTAATTTCTTCATCTAAAAAAATGGAGATAAGATAGTCTTATTATGAGTATTAAGTGGGATAATGTATAAAATGTCCACATAAGGACCCCACTAATGTTCCCTTTACTTTTTCTGTCTTTGTTTAATCTGTATATTTACAATTCTTTTACCATCATTAATGGATTATTCCTTGGTAAGTGCCTGGTTTTTAGTCCATATTGATTTCTCAGTATATGTTTATGGATTGAGTGAGTGGACAATTGTGTATATTTAATAGGATGTAGCTGTTATTTCTTCTATTAGACAAGGAACATGAAGGTTGCAGTTTCCCCAAGATTACCCAGAAAATGGATTCACTGTCTATATGGACATCTGAAATGTATAGACTTGGCAAGTTTCAGGCAAAGCCATTATAAGACTTGAAAGTTTACCTATGCTGGTTCAAATGCTGGCTTTGCTACTAAGGGTCACCTTAAGAAAGTCATTTAAGGACATCATTATCTTTCTCTGTGTCAAACACTCATGAGAAAATTTGTGGATGGCACTGAGTCAGATATGGAAGGACTTGTTCATTATGTGTTGTCCAGAGAAGGTCACCTATGTGCTTAGCATAATAGTTAAATAATAAGAAGTACTACTGTTCTGGAGGTAGAGGAGAATGGTAGGTGGCCTTTATTTGGGACAATGTTTAATATTCACCTATGTTTTGGGTGTGCGTTTTAGGAAGTAATTGTATGAACTGTGATTTGATCCATGTCTATTGTCATTAGAATTAAGTCTAGCCACATCAGTTCCTGTGGAGGGTTGAGATAGAAAAAAGGAGAATTTATTATACCAACATAACTCTGGAAGATTTCTTATGGAGGATTCATTTCAAAATACATGAAAATTTGAGCGAGGATATTTGGGTTGGTTGGTTTTATTTGTCTCTGAAGTATGGACAGTTCTGTTGCCCACCCTGGTAGATAAATATTGATAAAGTGTTCTTAGTGTGTATCAACTGGGCATCCTTGTTATACATTTTCTTGGGAAAGAAAGAAGGCTTTCAGGGCACATTAGGCATTTACTGATGCATTTCCTTGGATTCTAATTTCCCTTCATCCTGATGCTTTCTTTCACATATTTTTTAACTCATGAAGAAGAAAAACAACAAGCTTTATTTTTGGGCCACTATCATACCACCCTGACCTACTTTGCTTCCCCTGGAGGGACTTACAGAATTCTCCATAATTTTGGCCAAGTTATTGCGATCAGTATTCTATTGGACTGGGAGCTGGGCTCTGAACTCCTCGTTTCTGGTCATAGCTATGGTTCTAAGGAGGAGAGGCGTGAAGAAGGTGGCACTGTTTTAGACTTTAGTCCTGTCTACCCTCTTACCCTCCTCACTCCTGCTTAAGCCTCAAGCACTCTCTCAGAGTTCAAAGCCAATTACTAAAACACACACCCAAAACATGA
Source organism: Saccopteryx bilineata (assembly GCF_036850765.1). Taxonomy (NCBI): domain Eukaryota; kingdom Metazoa; phylum Chordata; class Mammalia; order Chiroptera; family Emballonuridae; genus Saccopteryx; species Saccopteryx bilineata. The sequence continues at coordinate 153,024,817 of NC_089494.1, forward strand.
TATCCATCTTTTACTTCCTTCAGTATAGGGGGTCCTAAAGAAAACCTGCCTAGTTGCAGGCAATGGGTGAACTTCTATCTTTGGTTGAAATAATGGGAGAGATGAGTTCCATTATTTGGCCCAGGTCTCTCCCTCTTTAAACTCTATTCCCTCCATGTTTTCTAGATTTCCAGACCACATAGCTGTTTATTCAACAACAAAATCTTGGTGGCTGATTTGGTCAAAGGCAATGTGCTAGGTTTCTATGCAGAGTGGAAAACATGGCAGCCTAGGAGACAGAAAACTTGGGTTCTAGATTTCACTTTGCTGTGAGTAGCTGAGGACGTGTGTATAAGTCACTCCTGTCAGGCTCTCGTCCCTCATTGGTTAAATGAAGAATTGACTTTGTTGAGCCCAGAGATCCTTTCCAGATCTAAAAGTGCTGTGATATTCTGATTACCAGTCTCTAGAGCCAGTATTTCACATTGCCACATTTAAGCTGGAAAAAAAATTCTTTACATTCTTGGCAAGGAGCACATGGCAGTCTACAGAGAGCTCCATGGTTTGCGCTTGGTTGTCTCATCATGGGAGATATTTATTGTAGATGGCAAGGAAGCTGAGCCTCCAAGCACGTACATCAAGACTGCCATCCTTCACACAGTATATATGTGTGCTACAGCCCCCTTGCACCTAATAACTAGCTTTTATGAAATAGCTCTTAATATTATTTAAAACAGGATTTCACTTTTTGCTAATGTCTTCAGATAGATGCCAGATAAAGAATCCCATTTATACAAGAAAAAATATTTGTCCTCCCTCACAGGAGAGTCACCTGTACGAATGGGGCCCAATACCAGGTCCGACCCAGTAGCATTCTTCCCTTCAGCTGTGACTTTTATTCTGTCCTGACTGGCAGTGAGGTCAGGTGTCCATATGACCCTTCTGTTCATACCATGGAATCTGTTGACAGCTGACACCTCTGTTGGGAAAATAAAAACTAGCTGGTGAAAGGACTGCTATCATTTTGACAGATACCCATTGTTGGGGGTTGTGCCAACTGGTAAATTCCTAATAATAAGAATCAAATGTGTATTTTAGCTTCTTAACTCACTTCGTGAATAGCTTACCAGGACCCATGAGCTTAAATGTAATTGAATTTAAATAACAGAAGTGGAGAGGCAGTGGCTGATGGTGCTAAGGATAGTTTGATGACTGTCGGATGTATTTCTTTTTGTCATCAACATGTGTGAGAAAGTGCCAAATTACCAGCTGTGAATGACAGAAAATAACTCTAGTTTTATGTGAGAGTTTTTACTAAAGCACTGTTGTGCGCCCCCTCTCAACCTCTGCTTTTCCCGTCTTCTCTCCATACACCTGACCCCCCTTTTCCTGCAGTGGATGAGGAATGCACTTACCACCTGGCCCCTCAAGTCAGACAGTTGTGAATGGACCCTTGGTTCCATTGATCATCTGGGCAAACCACTTCACTTCTCTGTATCGCAGTTTCTTTGTCTTTAAAAGGGAAGAGAATAATGAATAATGCTTTTCTCATTTAGTGACAGGGAGGATTAAATCAAAATGAAGGAGAGGTCTTTGAAACAGACTGTGTCATGGTAGTAATCACATGTTCAATCCATCCTTCCCATTGCCAATCTCAACACCCCCAACATGAGCTGCTTGAGACTTTATTACCATTCTCTCAGCTGGTGGCCTGAACCCTGTGATCAGGGTTGAGAGCAGCTACCAGCCCTCTGTGAATGTCCAGCCCATGCTTGTTGTCAGTTGTATGAGCAAATAATTTGGTCTGAGCAAAGAAAAACTGGACTGCGATCGTTCATTTCCCTCCAGAAGAGTAAAGAATCCAGAGGAATCCACTTTTCTGCTGTCTAGTTTGCTATAACCCCAAGGATTAAAAAAGTTCAATCTGTAATTTATATTGAGCAGCAGCTTTTGGGGTGGATGGTATACACCAGGATGGGGGAAACAAACATTAATTAAGACATAGTCCTTATCTTTTTTGATTTGTTGGACAGATAGAGGAATACACAGACATGTGATCGACGATATCTATGAGTAAATATGGACAGGGATCATCTCTATGCTTAGGGTCTTACTGGGCTTAATGAAGGAGTGCACTAGCACACAATTAAGTGTGATGTGCAGACTCCTACATTAGAAGTATTGAAGGCTTTGGGGCACCAAGAAGGGAAAATTAGTGTAATTTGAAAAGGTTGAAGAGGACAATGTGTGATTTGACTTGGGCCTAAAAAGATGGATAATATGTTAATTGGCAAAGCCAAAGATAGGATTAGGAGACAGAAATGAAGAAATTGTACTCTTGAAATCACAAGGGTTATACTTTACAAGTTGTAATTTTGGCTTTTAAGTGGAAAATAAATGTATTGCTGAAAAAACTAGCCAGTTTGTTGTTGGTATAGTAATCTCAGACTCTAAATGATGATTAATTAACAAGTCTCTAGGAAAAAAATGAAAGGGGGGGGGAACTTAGTTCTGCCAAGAGAATGGGAAAATTATGGTCTAGTTAAACCTCTTCACCAAAAACTTCATGATCATTTAACTGCTTAAGTCATCAGTGTGTGTGCTTTTGAATAAACTCAGTAATTCTCTTAATGTCATTATAAAAATGCAGACTGCAGCACATTAAAGGTATCCTATTGGGATATTCTGCAAAGTGTTTTTAGAGGCTTTGAGTTTTTATAATTTCTACAAGTAAACTCCTGCATCTTTATTAGTTGATAATGCTGTGATCTAAATAGTCAATGTACCCTTGTTAGGATTTTCCTTCATTTGTATAAAATTTCAGGTATATTGCATTAATTTACAATCACTCTTGGTACTTCCCCTCTCCCTAAATTAACAGAAAGACTGATATAAACACTAATGTGATACCATCTTTGAAGACATTTGAGATAAGTTTCTAATTCTGTATTTTGTGCATTGGAAATCTAGACCCAAAGATATAAAGTGCTTTGACCAACATTATATCTTATTGGTTAGCGACTGACCTAGATCTAGAAGCCAGATTTTTTAACTCCTAATTTGGGGTTCATCCATTATACCCTCATTCTGTCCATTGACAAAACTGGAAATGTACAGATTAGAACCAATATGTAAGGACACAGGGCAGGAGGCAGGGGCATGTTGCACAGCTGGGGTGCAGCCTGCCAGGCTCCGGTCTCTGCCCTTCCCCAGGGCCTTATTCTGCTTCCTCCACGTGGGATCTGGTCAGCGGGAGCTTTTCATTCCTATCTCCATCTTCCTTGTGTCAGGAGCTGGCTTTGTAATTGTATATTAACTATGCAGTTGGTACAACACAGTGGCAATACTGCTCAAGTGTCATCTGCACCCTGGATCACTGCTCCATTTCCAGAGATGTATGTGGTACAGAACTGCCTTGATGCTGTCCAGACATTTGGGACAAAGGTTAATCTGCGTGGTGGCAATGGTTTTACCATGTACACATTCCTGTAGCTGCAGGGCAGCTCAACAGAGGAGAAAGTAGCACCTCCCTAGGTGAGCAAGTGATTGAAACTCCCTTGGCATTTGCAGCAGTAGCAACCATATTTGACTTTCCAACTAGACTAAACCCTGACTTTGGGAGAGGATTCTTAGGTGGACAATATTTGTTTCTGCTCCCTGGGTCATGGAGGGAGGGTGTGGCCTAAACACTCCCTAATTAGGTCTAAAGCAGGATAGCGACCAGACTCCAACATCATTATGTAGCATAAAATAATATAATTGGGAGAGGTGTAACTGAACAAGCCAAAATATTTGGTAACGTTCAAAGAGCTTTTTTCCTTTTTCACAATTAAGCCATGTCTCCATTTGCATTTGTGAAAAAAAGAAAAAACAAACAAACTCCTGACAGCACCAACAACACAACAAGAGAAATGCACAGCCCGAGCAATAAATCTCCCGAGGCATTCAGCAAGTGCCACAGGGCTCATTAATCTTGGTTATTTCCCATAATAGATAACTTCACAAATCAGCTATTATTCCTAATCACTCACATAAAGATAGCGGATGGATAATAACTTCCTGCATGGTGAGACCAAAATAAAATTTTAGTTAAAAGTATTGATATATTTCTTCAAACTCCAAAAGGAAAGTGTTTTCTGCTTAAAGGGACTGGAGGAGATGGGGATCAACCATCAAAAGAGCAGTTGATTCTTGAGGATCGGGTTTTTAAACAGAATTAGGTGTGTTTGATTTTCTTGGTGGCACTGGCAGGCTTGTGAATCACCGTGTCAACATAAGGTGGGTTTGAGAGACTTCGGGTGACAGGAAACAAGAGAATTTGTAGTTCCAGCCTCCAGGTGAAGTTGAAGACTAACTCTCAAGAACAGATAGAAAGTACAGAGATGTCAGGGCCATCTTGTATTCATAAAGTTGGCATTTGCATTTCCAAAGTTCACTGAGTTTCATGAATTCATTTATCTTCACAGAATAGGTAGATTACCATAGGAATGGTCTTCAGGCTCCAGCCACCAAACAGAATGAACCACCATGTAAGGGTTTATAGGCAATGAGAGATGTGTTTGCTACATATTTGAATAGTATATGGATGATAGCGCATTCTTTTGAACAATTGAGACTAGAATATCTTAAACCTAAAAGCTCCCAGCTCTTTGGCAAGGGACAAAAGTCAAATTAAGCACTGGAAAGAGTGCTAACTGAAGTTTCCCAGGTGAAGGAAATTAGCAACTAGCTTCCTGTCCTCAGTCATGGCTTTCTGGAGGCACTGTGATTGCAAAAGGCTTTGTTATCATACAATGAGCTGCCCCTGCCTAACACTTTATTAAAAAATGCCAGTGAATTGCAGCAGGGCCTGGAATGAGGTGCTCCATGTTTTTGCTGGGATTTGACTCCGTATTATTCAGTCAGTAGGAATAATTGACCTATCACAGCAACACGTACCAACAGGGAAAGGGTCTTGTAATTCAGTCTTTTAAGCCCAACTACATTACCAGATAGCACTTGAAAACGTCTGTTCTTTTACAGACCTCCAGGCACCTACTGTTAAAATTTCACTCTGAACTTCTTTACCTAAAATGAAGTAGTTCTTCTTTCTCAGACCTTCTAAAGGAGGAAGTGGAGGTGGTCGTTCCTGTGGTCTTGTAATTTGCACTTATTAACTGTTAGGGCAGAAGAATTTTCAGACCAGATGATTAAACTTTTTTCTTGCTAATGAAGTCGGTGTTTCTTGTGTGTTTTCCATAATGACAGAAACACTGAATGTCCTTTATGGGCACAGCAGTGTATTAGGCACTGGGGATAGAGAGATGTTCAAGCCATGATCTGTGCTCTTGATGAACTTGGCAGTCCAATAGAGGAGGTGATGTAAAAACAAATATTGGTACAAGAGGAGAGATGGGTCAACCTGAATAGAGGCAATTATATGCTGAGGACATTCCAGTGAGGCAGATCTGTGCACTGAAGAAGGTGTCAACTTATGCCCCCAACTAAAGGAAAAGACACGAGGAAAAGTGGACAGCATGAGCAAGCACAGCTGTGGAAACATTTCAGACATCTCTGGAAAGAGTGACTAATCCAGCTGGAAGAGAGTGAATAATAAAAATGGGAGATAAGGCAGAGAATGTAAATTTAGGCCAAATTACAGAGAGCTGGCTCCATTGACATAGGAGATCTGCTGAAGGGTTTGTGGCAGGGGAGTGATGTGGTTAGACCTGCGGTTTAAAAACAATCAATTCAACATACAGATCAGATTAGAGGAGGAAGAATCTTTGTCATTTGACACTTGGGATAGCAGTGCTCGAGAGCCGGGCTCAGCTGGGCCTGGCAACTGAAACACACGCTTGGCCTCTCCATGCTTGCCTGGCTTCTGGGTTTCCAGAGAGAGAGCACTTCTGTACAGAGAGCCTTCCAATAGAACCAGCCAGGCAAGAGCTGCCCAGTCCCTAACCCAGTCTCCAGAGTCACACAGGGCTCCTTCTGCCGCATTCTGCTAGTTACAAGAGAGTCATTAAAGCCGGCCCAGATTCTGGAGAAAGAACTGGGCTCCTACTCCTAAAGGAGTGGTGGCAAGATCACGTATCAGAGGAGAATATGGATGAGTGATTATTGCAACCACCTTTGGAAAACATAGTCTGGCATGGTGGAGGTTGACAGTTGACAGCAGCAAAAATGACTAATTCAGTTTTGCACTGGCTAAGTTGGGGGTACCCATAGGACTTTGGAGGTGTAAAGATCATAGTAATAGAAAATGGAAGAATTATGCTCTATTCTAGAGATTGTGAAGAATTTCCGGGAAGAGGGTATGTGCTGTGAAGTTGGTTAAGAGCAAGCCTGGCTCATTCAGGTATCCTACACTGAGAAGGACAAGGTGAGGAGGCTAGAAAGGGACAGTGGACCCAGAGAATATATCCGATATGCTGAATGGAGGAAGAGTTATAAAAAGGAGTAAGTTTGGTGGCTGATGGAGGCAGAAGCCAGATGGCAAATAAGGAGTAAGTAAATAATGAAAAGGTAGGAGCAATTACAGGTAGCCTGTGGAGCATTTCAACTCTCATGAAGAGACTTAGCAATTTAAAGAGAAGAATTTTATATGTACATATTAGAATAAATAGCCTTTTTTTAAATTAAGACTATTATTCTTCATGTTCTTTGGAGACGACAGAGTAAAATCTTGTCCCATTCTGGATATTCTTTATTTAAAATTTCTCTTCCCCTCCCCACTAAAAAAATATATATTTAATAGTTTAAGAAGAAATGTCTTATAGGTTACAATATTCAGAAATTTGAACAGAGTCACCTGAGAGAACACCGAGTGACTGGTTTGTAATTTAGAAATGTAGGTAACTCACTCTAGGACAAGGGCCCTCTCCACCCTCCCTGCCCCGCCTCCCCAATTCAGTTCTCCTCATTTTAACAAGCTTCTGTTGAGTCAGTGTGCTTGAGAGCATGAAGTGAAATCGTTTGTCTCTAGGGAGATGGAGGGTAAGGCAACCGTCCCTGGAGAACTCTTCTGCAGAGAAATGAAGACTTTTGTGAAAAACATGCCTCTTTTATGGAGGTTAATCAACCTCCCTGGGTCTTGAGAGAATAGCGACCCACACGCCCTGGACCTAAAAGAAATGAGGCCATGGGCACATGAGATAGCCCCTCTGAGAAAATTAATGCCTTCTGCCTTTTATTTTAATGCCTTTTCTAGCTTTCTTAAAGGAGCTAAACTGTACTTGCTAGGAAATATTAAAAGGTAGGTTTCTACAGTCATATGACCATGCTGTCTGCTGTTTGGGGAGCAGTAGGAGGAAAGGTAAATCAAAGATAGAGGAAAACCTCAAAATAGATTTTTTTTCTACCAGTCTAGAAGTTTCTGAACTCATTTTGTAAAATTTAACCTGTAGAAATATTTAACCCATTGAAAAATAGAAAAAGTAAGCTATAAAGTTCTCCTGGATAACTAAAAGTGAGCTTACCCTATCAAAACTTTCTCAAAATAAAAAATGTAACTCTCAATCAAATATAGAATGCACTTGTGTCAAAGATTTATTTAACTCATCAGCGAGCAAACCTTGTAGAATGGTAATGCAGATTTATAGAGCATTGAGGACCTGAATATATGCATTTAGAAATGAAGATTAGAATAAAATCTCTTTGTTATGTATAAAACTGATGAGTGTCTTTGAGAGTAATAAAACCATAACCTTTGGGTGTGCCCTTTTTAACTGGGCATAAATCTGTAAACTAATCCAGTGCTTTCAACCACCAGTCTGCAGACCGGCGTCGCTCTTTTGTGGACTGGCATGAAATTTCTGGAGGACCAGTAGTTGAAAAACACTGGGCTAATCTATAACTTCTTTCATTTTAAATCTATAGCTTCTAATCAAATACTAAATAGCAAAATCGGATACAGATGCCTTCTAGAGAACTGAGTAATCCTTTGACAGCCCTGTTAAACAGTGCCCCACTATGACAGTGGAAGGACATGCCATCCTACCCCCTACCTGTCGTACTTGTAAGTTTTCAGTCTTTTTTTTTTTAACCACCACACAGTTTTCAACCATTTTTCTCAATATTTACAAAAGTTTTAAGAAATTTAATACAACTGACGTTTCCTTCATTGGAGAGGTAATGCTAACCGTAACAAAGCCAGGCTCCTGCAGGGAGTCTTGTAGATACCCCATTATCCTTTTGCACCCTACTCTCAGGCCCAGGCATCTTGGAATAACAAACAAATACTCAGCCTCACAGCTGATTGAATATCCTTGGCACATGGAACCCGGTATCTTATTTTGTAGCATCTCTGAATCTGCAACTGCACTTTTCTTTTTACTTCTCAGGTGAAGAGGAGAGGCGTGGCCTGGCATTTTGATCCTCCTCAGTGCAACCCATCCCTCCCAGTGTGTGTGACAGGAGACTGCTTTGTGACTAGCATCAGTCTTAATTTTCTATTCTGTCACAGAATTAGCATGCCAGTAGATGCAAAATGATGCAGTCACCTGTCATCCTCTCCTCTAGCTTTTTTTTTGTGTTGTTTGGTCTGTTGACTTTTTTGACAGAAGAAGGAGTTAAAGCTGCCATTAATCATTTTGTAAGACACTTGGCCTGTTTCCTCTTTCTAGGATGCTTATCATATGGGGACAGTTTGGTGTTTGGAAATTGCTTAATATGCAGATTCCAACTGATGGTGCCCAAGATTGGAGTTTAGTCCTGAAAGTTTGGACAGGCAACATTGTTTTTACCTCCAGGTGTCTGGCCTCACAAAGGGTACTGTGAAATTCAAACTATAACCAATTTGAATTTTTATCAGTATTTAAAGTAACTATATGCCATGCAAATTAGGAATGTGGGGGTGGGTAGAAAAGGAAGAAGAAAAGTATGAGAGGTGTTACAAAATGAAACTACCAGCCATAATGCATATCCCAGCTTTATAATTTCAGGGGATCTCTACCTTAATGTCATCAAATTGGGCATCATGGTGGAACTGTTTCAAATGTCATGCAAACATTTAAGCAAACTTGATATAATAATCTGTATATATAAAACAACTGAACAATTTTGTATTGACCAGGGAACCACACTTTTTTGCATGCATAGCTAGGCCCTTTTTTCTGACTGATCAGCCAGCCAGTCCCATTAACTGTGGCCCAGGATGTCAATGTGATCACTCATCTCTTGATCTATCTTTTATAGTTAGAACCCTAGGATGGCTAATTAATAAGGTCAACCTGTGGTATAATTATGATAGCCTCAGACTGTGTCTCTACCATTCAGACTAAACTAACTCTTCTGAGGTTGAGTCAGTATTTGTCATCATTGTCATGGGCAATTAGTAGCCACTTGCAATTGGTTACAGTTCATTTCTGCTAATGGTATTGGAATGAGATCCTATTGACCACATGGCAGTTCACGTGACATCTCAGAGACTGGATGTCCAAATGGGAGATTGGAAGCCATCCATTTTTTAGACCAGTTTGGAACACTACGTCTCATGGATTCTGGTGCTTTATTTGCACTTGTGTTTATGAAAACTCATCTTTATGGCAAATTAACTTGCTGGAGACCTAGCTGCCTGACTGAATTGAATTGGGAGCAGTAACTTTACACTAAGTACATAACAGTGACAGGCATGGTGTGTTATTTTAGAAATCTGAGAATCTGTGTTATTTTTCTAAAGCACCATCATTTGTAAGAGTAGCTTTGGAAGAAAAGTGTGTGAAAATCAGCCGCCTTTTATCCAGTCCATGAGCTGTGCAGGCTGTTTATGGGCAAAGAGCTGCATTGTTTTCTGAAATCACCTTGTCAGTCTCTTCTCTTCCTCTTTCTTATTATAATGAATGTGAGAATGTTTAGTAGGTCATGTGACTGGAAATGGTTGAATGTTTTCCAACCTTCTATTACTGAAGTGGTTGATAGTTAAGCTTCCATAGCAACCAACCTTTTCCTGAGAACACTTTCTCTGGAAAGGGAAACAAGCAATCGGAAAGCAAGAGCGTTTCTCTATGTGAAATACATTTGTTGATTTATTCTTAAAGGTAGAAAAGGCAGCGATTCAAGCACTGTGGGAAAAGACCCCCTGCAGCGTGCCCACACCAGAATGTCTTGTCGTTTGGTTTCTGAATATTCCCAAGGAAGAATGTTCCTAACAGATAAACCTTAAACATCAGATAAACATATGTGAAATTTCTTGGTATCAACTCCTCCAGTAAGGGACATTGGCAAGAATTTTAGTGCCAAACCTTAAAGGATACATGGCCCTTGTTTAATTGAATATAATTTTGTACATTAATTAATGTGTCCGTTCTAATTTCCCAAAATGGCAAATAATGATGTGTGAAAACAGTATAATTACATTTTGATATTTTTGGTAGAATAATAACTGAATTTGCTGTGCTTTTGATCTGGAAAGTTATTATTCTTATTAATCACTCATCCTTTTTAATTCTATTTACGTTCATTTGCTGTTTTTGTTTTTTTTTTTAAATTCTGCACTTAGATCAATACCAGGCTTGACACACTGCCAACTGAGACTTTGTGCAGGGGATTGACACAATGGATTTTCTTCCCTGTCTTGTTAGCAAAATACTAGTGCACATGCACACGAATCTACTCAGACAGGCAGGCTTATTAAGCAGAATTTGTGGCTTAATTAGAATGAGAATCCTTAGTTTTGCGAGGAAGTAGCCAACCATCTGGTTGTCAGTCACATAATTCTGAATCTGTCATTCGGATTGAAATCTCTGAGTGCTGTCAACCCTCCGGAGTTCAGTTTATTCTCCTCTTTCACTCGTGATGGTTTTACCTGTAACCAGTCTTCAGCCCAGGGACGCTTTAATCTGTGACCTGCAGAGAGGCCGGGGCAGCTGAGGTTTACCAGAGGCATGCAAGCCTTTCTGTCTTTTACTCACGTTTTTTTTTTTTTCATTTTTCTGAAGCTGGAAACGGGGAGAGACAGTCAGACAGACTCCCGCATGCGCCCGACCGGGATCCACCCGGCACGCCCACCAGGGGCGACGCTCTGCCCAGCAGGGGGCGATGCTCTGCCCATCCTGGGCGTCGCCATGTTGCGACCAGAGCCACTCTAGCGCCTGAGGCAGAGGCCACAGAGCCATCCCCAGCGCCCGGGCCATCTTTGCTCCAATGGAGCCTTGGCTGCGGGAGGGGAAGAGAGAGACAGAGAGGAAAGCGCGGCGGAGGGGTGGAGAAGCAAATGGGCGCTTCTCCTGTATGCCCTGGCCGGGAATCGAACCCGGGTCCTCCGCACGCTAGGCCGACGCTCTACCGCTGAGCCAACCGGCCAGGGCTTACTCACGTTTTAACGGTGACAAGAAGTCACTTGGTAACAGCCTTGCAGCTTGGGGAAAAGTCTTCTTGCCTTTCAGCTTGAAAGAGGTAATGGTGGAATCTTTGTCTGGAGACCAGAAAAGGAGAGTGGCAGAGGCAGAAATGCCACACAATTCAGTCGGAGAAGCCAGGCTTCAGCATTCATCATAATGACAGGAGACACTTTGAAATGAATTTCTTACAAAATAGGAGACCAGCACTTAGAATCAGGAAGCAAGTTGATGATACCATCTGTGAAACTCCCCAGTGAGAAAGGGTACATTTATTTTAGCTGATTTGTTGAGTGAAAGTATTTTTAAATTAAAATAAAAAATATTCTCTGATGTTTACAATTTGACTATTTTGCCATATATATTTTATATTATCCTGGAAATATGTTTGTGCATCACATTCTTAGGTATTAATAGCTCCTTTTAGGTCATCTGACCTTCATACTGATAATTAGATATGATTTTGCAAAGACAAATCAGTAACCTTATATTGATCTGCATGTGCTCAGAAGGCTTTATGCACCAAATGCAGAGGAAATGCATTTACTTCTAGCTCTAAACAACTAAGACTGAAATAATGCATTTCAGCAAGTAATCTATTAGAACAGCTCTCTTGAGAAGTGTGTTGTGTTATGAATGGATTCTGCATTCAGAATATCCATTTTCTTGCCTCCCTCCCACTAATTACTTCTTTCTTTGTTTTACCTCTAATTTGCATCGCTTAAGTAAAAGAGAGGGGTTCTAGCTGGCTCTTTCCCCTTCACAAATCCTTATACTTAGTCTCTGCAATTGTAACATTGACTTAAATTCATTCCTGTTCAAGGAAAACTGCATTGCCAAGGAAAAGATGCTCACTAATCGCTACATCTAATTACCAAGAAGAGCAAATCACTAAAAACAAATTAAGTATCTTAAATAAAATGGAAAATAAAAGCAGTTAACAATCAAAGAGGCAAAATGCTACCATCTCTCAAATCTGTTGCATGTGCTAATTGAAGGCAGGCTGGCTAAACTGGGGGTTGGCAAAGATTTTTCTCATGGAACCCCTTTTTGAAGAATTAATCCAGAATCATGACAAACAAAAACAAACCAAGAAAACCATCAGAGAGTGTAACAATTTTAAGTATCTTTTGAAAATTAGGAAGCCTCACAGACCCTTTCTGTTGGACCCTTTCTGTTGGGCTCGGTGGACTGACACACATTTCTTTTCCTCCTAAGCCCAGGATGATGGAGAGGACTTTCCAGTCACTGTAACCCTAATTTAAATAAACTGGAAAGTAATGAGAATTTTATACTTGACCTTAATCTGGAGAGGTCTGAAATAAGTTTATTACTAGCCAAATCCTCCTCTTCCTTGCTTTTTATTTTTAGTACTCTCTCCTGTTTTCAAATGCAACCCCAGTGTTCTGATGTTAAAGCCAATAATGTAGTGAAGTTTCTAATCACTGGTTCAGGAATGTGGTCTGAAGAATCCTATTAGTCCTCACAAAGTTCTCCTGATCATGTCATAACTTGACACTTTCCACATTTTTTTATCTAGTGCAATTTAATGATTTATAGTATTTCCAATACATATCCCTGTTAAGCCTAATTCGGAGGGACCCGAAACATTGAAGACACGAACAAGGTCTATGGGTTACACATCAAAGCTTTATTGTCTAGCTTGGCCAAGCGGCGGGAACTCCGACAGAAATCTGAAGGAGAGTGCGCCGGCCCTTTGTTCTACTTAGTTTTTATAGTTTTGTAAGTGGGAAGTACAAAAGCAAAAATTGTAATTAGGAGCCCTTTACCACTATTGGTTATAGTCATATGTCCTTTAACATGATAGGACCATGTTCAATTTGCAAGCCATACATCCTTTTGGAGAAAACAAAATTTACAAGTCAACACAATGGCAGAAGGATATCTTTTACATATTAAAAGGCATTCCGAAGAAGAAGTAAAGCTATCACTTTTTGCTGATGATATGATCCTATACATCGAAAACCCGAAGGACTCCACAAAAAGATTATTAGAAACAATAAACCAATACAGTAAGGTCGCAGGATACAAAATTAACATACAAAAGTCCATAGCCTTTCTATATGCCAACAATGAAATATTAGAAAACGAACTCAAAAAAATAATCCCCTTCACGATTGCAACAAAAAAAATAAAATACCTAGGAATAAACATAACAAAGAACGTAAAGGACCTATATAATGAAAATTACAAAGCATTGTTAAGGGAAATCGAAAAAGATACAATGAGATGGAAAAATATTCCTTGTTCTTGGATAGGAAGAATAAATATAATCAAAATGGCCATATTACCCAAAGCAATATACAAATTTAATGCAATTCCCATCAAAATCCCTATGAGATTTTTTAAAGAAATGGAACAAAAAATCATCAGATTTATATGGAACTATAAAAAACCCCGAATAGCCAAAACAATCCTAAGGAAAAAGAATGAAGCTGGGGGCATTACAATACCTGACTTTAAACTATATTATAGGGCCACGATAATCAAAACAGCATGGTATTGGCAAAAAAATAGACACTCAGACCAATGGAACAGAATAGAAAGCCCAGAAATAAAACCACATATATATGGTCAAATAATCTTTGATAAAGGGGCCAACAACACACAATGGAGAAAAGAAAGCCTCTTCAACAAATGGTGTTGGGAAAACTGGAAAGCCACATGCAAAAGAATGAAACTCGACTACAGCCTGTCCCCATGTACCAAAATTAATTCAAAATGGATCAAAGACCTAAATATAAGACCTGAAACAATAAAGTACATAGAAGAAGACATAGGTACTAAAATCATGGACCTGGGTTTTAAAGAACATTTTATGAACTTGACTCCAATGGCAAGAGAAGTGAAGGCAAAGATAAATGAATGGGACTACATCAGAATTAAAAGTTTTTGCTCAGCAAGAGAAACTGATATCAAAATAAACAGACAGCCAACTATATGGGAACTGATATTTTCAAACGACAGCTCAGATAAGGGCCTAATATCCAAAATTTACAAAGAACTCATAAAACTCAACAACAAACAAACAAACAATCCAATAAAAAAATGGGAAGAGGACATGAACAGACACTTCTCCCAGGAAGAGATACAAATGGCCAACAGATATATGAAAAGATGCTCAGCTTCATTAGTTATTAGAGAAATGCAAATCAAAACTACAATGAGATACCACCTCACTCCTGTTAGATTAGCTATTATCAACAAGACGGGTAATAGCAAATGTTGGAGAGGCTGTGGAGAAAAAGGAACCCTCATTCACTGTTGGTGGGACTGTAAAGTAGTACAACCATTATGGAGGAAAGTATGGTGGTTCCTCAAAAAACTGCAAATAGAACTACCTTATGACCCAGCAATCCCTCTACTGGGTATATACCCCAAAAACTCAGAAACATTGATACGTGAAGACACATGTAGCCCCATGTTCATTGCAGCACTGTTCACAGTGGCCAAGACATGGAAACAGCCAAAAAGCCCTTCAATAGAAGACTGGATTAAGAAGATGTGGCACATATACACTATGGAATACTACTCAGCCATAAGAAATGATGACATCAGATCATTTACAGCAAAATGGTGGGATCTTGATAATATTATAAGGAGTGAAATAAGTAAATCAGAAAAAAACAAGAATTACATGATTCCATACATTGGTGGAACATAAAAATGAGACTAAGAGACATGGACAAGAGTGTGGTGGTTACCATGGGTGGGGGGGGAGGGAGGACATGGGAGGGAGGGAGGGAGAGAGTTAGGGGGAGGGGGAGGGGCACAGAGAACTAGATAGAGGGTGACGGAGGACAACCTGACTTTGGGCGAGGGGTTTGCAACATAATTTGATGACAAAATAACCTAGACATGTTTTCTTTGAATATATGTACTCTGATTTATTAATGTCATCCCATTACCATTAATAAAAAAAAAAAAAAAAAAAAAAAAAAAAAAAAAAAAAAGGCATTCCGGCCCTGGCCGGTTGGCTCAGTGGTAGAGCGTCAGTCTGGCGTGCAGGAGTCCCGGGTTCGATTCCCAGCCAGGGCATACAGGAGAAGCGCCCATCTGCTTCTCCACCCCTCACCCTCTCCTTCCTCTCTGTCTCTCTCTTCCCCTCCCGCAGCGAGGCTCCATTGGAGCAAAGATGGCCCGGGCGCTGGGGATGGCTCCTTGGCCTCTACCCCAGGCGCTAGAGTGGCTCTGGTCGCAACAGAGCAACACCCCGGAGGGGCAGAACATCGCCCCCTGGTGGGCAGAGCGTCGTTCCCTGCTGGGCGTGCCGGGTGGATCCCAGTCGGGCGCATGTGGGAGTCTGTCTGACTGTCTCTCCCCGTTTCTAGCTTCAGAAAAATAAAAAAAAATAAAAAAGGCATTCCTATATTATCTAGTGTTCATCTGCTATCTCTCTGTCCAGAGTCACACGTGTTAACTACACGCATTTACATAGGAGAGGTAGTTTCCATGGGGACAAATGCCCGCAAATGGCTCATAGTTATAAGAAAAGGTTTATTGTGGCTTTTCTCTCCCTGCACCTGGCTGGCCATTCACCCTTTTCCCCACAGGTGTGGTGAAATGTCTGGGGATCCATGTTTTCCTCCCCTTTGCATTTACAATACAATGCCAAGGGCCATCCTGACTATGCCAATCACACAGTACAGAGACTATTCTCACAATTTCTCTGCACACCTTAACCCAAGTTAATAAAATGTTCTTCAAGCCTCCCAAAATATTAATATTAATTCTGTAGCCTTTGGTACTTTATAACACCTGCGGGTGAAGTGGCTCAGTGGCTCCTCAGTCCCAACAAAAGTAGAAGTGACCATTTCATTCATTTTTGTGGTATGCCTGTGAGCATCATGATAAAAATCAAGAAGACAGAATTATGTCATTGAAACTATTGATATAAGAAACTTGCCTTAAAAAATGTTTCTATCTTTTCCCTTTGACTACATATCCATAAAGGAGTTCCATTTACTTTTCAAGTGCTTTGTCTATTCTTCATATAGATGAAGAAAGGTCAAGAATTTCTAAATAAATTTCTGAGTTGGAGGGTGCAGGAGAAAAATGGGTGGGAGATGGAAATCTGGTCTGGGAAGATTTCAGTACACAATAAACTGACCTGCTTAGTTTCATTCATTTATCTAGAATCATTTGACACCCACACTGTTCAAAGTTCCCACTCTACCCTGAACTCCAGGACCAGGAGATTTTAAGAAGTCCAATATTCTGATTCAGTAGCTGAGTCTTATGTCATCTTTTCTGTCTGCTGTGTCTGTCTTGGACCTTATGCCTCAATTCAGAGATCTGAGTCTTTGTCTCTGTTGCTTGTTTGTTTGTTTGTCTGACCAGGTACCTACGTTCCATGGAGCATAGCCCATTCTTTCATTTTTGCTTTTAGGCTCCTGCTGCATACCTGAGTTTATATGAGGCTTTCTAATACTATGTCCAGCTTACTAGGGACACCCCCAAATGGTGGGTCTCTCTTTTATCAATTGATCAACTCTGCTACCGTGATCACTATCATCAGGACCTTCCCAGATTGCTGTAGGTTGTAGTCTGCTCCAGGCTCTGGACTTCTGGGGTGTAACCCAGCCTGCCACTGACCGCGTGAAACTAACACAGTAAGCCACGTGAAGCTGGATGTTGCACTTTATTCTTTAAAGTCTGACAAGCAGTGTATACCCACCAGAGGCAATGAAGCCTTGTTATTAAACCACATGCGTCCTCGAGTACTGGTCAGAAAAGCATATTCAGGATCATTATTCAAAGAAAGTCAGAGTTAGTGAACTTGTCAAGTTTTACCTTTTTGAAGGGCAAAGTGTATTTTGTGTGCCTAAATTTTGGATTGAATAGACCACGTAGGACTGGAGGAAAGGAGACTGGTTAGTAGCATGTCCTTGGCTGTGGACAGAGACCTGCAAGAGCCATCCCTTTTTCTTTCTGTGAAGGGTCAGGAACCAGCAGCTCTTAGATCTGCTTTAACCAGGAGTCATAGACCAGGGTCTGCAAGCCTTAACAGGAAGAGGGCTCTGTCCCATTCTGCCATCTTCTCTGCCCCATTCACCCCTGGATCACCAGGAGCTGGACATCTGCTCAAACCCCAGTGTACTGGAAAGGAGTGAAAACGCTAGCCGCGGAGGAGGAGTTACAGAGGAAGAAGGACGTAGGGGAGAAGGAAGAAGAACTTGAATAAGGAGGAGGATAAAAGAGATGATTAACACTGAAATCATGTCTATCTCTTTAGAGAAGATATTATTATTTATAATGGGCTCTCATTATCTTTCTATTTAAGATAAATAATCCAAGATATGTCAACATGTGTAAGAACTATTTTTCTCTGAAAATAAAAGCCATACCTAAAATTTTCAACCTTTTTCATATGATGGCACACATAAACTAATTATTAAAATTCTGTGGCATACCAAAAAATAGACTTTTTGCCAATCTGAAAAAAAGGTATAATTTTTATTAATTTATGAAAACAGTAATAGTAATTACCTACCCTTTTTGCTCCAAAGTGACTTCTTAAAAAATCAGGTGCCTAAGGATTTCTGATACCAAAACGTATGCAACATGACCAATAAGATGCAATTCTAGTCTGACCAGGTGATGGTGCAGCAGATGGAGTGTCGGACAGAGATGCAGAGGACCCAGGTTCAAAACCCCGAGGTCGCCGGCTTGAGTGCGGAGTCACTGGCTTGAGCAAGGGGTCACTGTCTCTGCTGGAGCCCCCCCAACCCTGTCAAGGCACATATGAGAAAGCAATTGATGAACAACTAAGGTGCTGCAATGAAGAATTGATGCTTCTCATCTCTCTCCCTTCCTGTCTTTCTGTCTGTCTGTCCCTATTTGTCCCTCTCACTATCTCTCTCTCTCTCTCTGTCCCTGTCTCTCTTGCTTAAAAAAATGTAATTCTATTATATGACCTGTATATTTATGATTCAAGATAGGTCATTTACACCAGATGGCTGTTGTTGTGTTGGCCATTGTCATTTTTTTTTTATGTGACAATCTAAGGGAAAAGAGTTCAGTGTCCCTGACTAAATTGGTATTGTGTGTTTTAAAAAATCTTGTGGCACACGGGTGTATGGCGGCACACTGGTTGAAAATTGCTGGTGTATCTGATCTCTCTTTTCTATAGACCAGGCCTCCCTCTACTTTAAGTATATAGAACTGTGTTCAGTTTAAAATGTAGATAATGGATAGAAATGCAAATAGGGTTGTACTATGTGAAACACAGGGATGACTGAAGATGAAAGTGTGGAGAGAAAATTGAGATGGTCCTGGGGCCATGTAACAGCCCTCTATCATAAGCCAGCCCATCTTTTAGGACCTGCCCAGTATGCTAGCCTGTAGGAAGGAACTATCTGAAAAACCAAGGGATATGTGAAATGTGACTTTATGAGGAAATGAATGTACTCTCAGAATACCCTCACCTTTTTTAATAGCAGTGTGTTTCATGGGCTGTTCTGTTCTTCAGTAAAAATGATTAATAGCCCCTATCCATCATATTGTACAGTATGGTACATCTGAGTAGCAGAGAGCTTATAAAATATACTTGGCAATAAGTCACAAAAACATTCGTATTTTTTAATAATATTTTTGAAAGAGAAAAATCTGGTTTTCAATAAATTCTGGCATGGCCTCCTTCCAGATTGTATTTCTCATTTAAAATTATCTTGGGATTGATTTTTTTTCCTGTTCATTGGTTTTTTACTGGTTTCTTCCTAAGACACATTTCAGAGCTGATTAAAAAGAGGACAAGGGAATGGGTGGAGAATTCCAGGTTGCTTTCTATTTCTGCTTTTGGTTGTGATGGAATTAACAGCAGTATAGTCAGTTAAATTTTACTGAAATTCTGTATTGACTATTACCTGTGATCAGGCAAAATTCTCAGTGCAATACTTTCCTATGTTATTGTTCTATATATTTGGATTTTCTTTGTGAAATATTTTATTTATATGTACTGCTGTATAAATTATAGCATTTTTAAATAAAGTCGTAGGTTGCTACCATTTTTAATGGTAGAATACTGAATATATTTATATAGTTGTCCTTATGATTGGAAATGCCCTGTTTCTACTTTTTTAAAAACACAGTTTATAATTACAACGCATAATTGCCCAGAGTAGACAAGTGGGTGCTGTCAAGTATCAGCTGAAGGTGATGCTAATTGTAGAGAATCTCTTTGGTTTCATTCCTAAGGTTTGGACACATTGTTGTTAATAAGTGACATGGGCCTTCTTTGTTGAGGGCCAGATGGGAGCTCTGAATAAACAGAAGTGGATCATACTGTCTAGGCCAGGGGTCCCCAAACTTTTTACACAGGGGGCCAGTTCACTGTCCCTCAGACTGTTGGCGGGCCGGACTATTAAAAAAAACTATGAACAAATCCCTATGCACACTGCACATATCTTATTTAAAGTAAAAAAAACAAAATGGGAATATTTAAAGAACAAGTAAATTTAAATCAACAAACTGACCAGTATTTCAATGGGAACTATGGGCCTGCTTTTGGCTAATGAGATGGTCAATGTCCGGTTCCATATTTGTCACTGCTAGCTGTAACAAGTGATATGACGCGCTTCCAGAGCTGTGACACGTGCATCTCGCATCACCGGAAGTAGTACTGTACGTAAGCGACGCCATGCTTTGCGGCGCCGCCACATACAGTACTCCAGGAGCACAGGATGCATCCTCTCACTGACCACCAATGAAAGAGGTGCCCCTTCTGGAAGTGCAGCGGGGGCCGGATAAATGGCCTCAGGGGGCCGCATGCGGCCCGCGGGCTGTAGTTTGGGGACTCCTGGTCTAGGCAGTGTTTTTCAACCAGTGTGCCGTGATACATGGTCAGGTGTGAGTATAAATACATTTAGAAACTATATTATTAACTATATGTAAAATATGTACGATGTTAGAGTGTCATTTTGTGTCATTTTGGTAGATGGTGTGCCCCAGGATTTTGTAAATGTAAAAAATGTGCCGTGGCTCAAAAAAGGTTGAAAATCACTGGTCTAGGGACTCAGGAACTTTTAGAAGTCTTTGAAATTCTTTCTTATATCTGAAAAAAAATGACACTTAACCCCATCCATCTTTCATCTTTCACACCCCCACCACTGGTTAAATGTTAAATCTAAGTATATGAATATAATAATATACATGTTTTTGCCAAGAGAGGCCTCATAGTATGTTATAATATGAGATATTTTTAAAGCAAGGAAAAAGTTGCTAGCACACATATAAACATTCAAAGCCAGGGAACAGGTACCTTGGGGAAGGCAGGTAAAGCTAACTCTCCTTTGTTTATTGTAATGAAAGGTCTCATATACCAGCTGTTGGATTTATTTCTCTCTAGGAAATGGGAAGTTTCATTCAGTGAAACAAAGTGCATTAAAATACAGTGTGTCCATAAAGTCATGGTGCACTTTTGACCAGTCACAGGAAAGCAACAAAAGACTATAGAAATGTGAAATCTGCACCAAATAAAAGGAAAATTCTCCCAGTTTCATACCTATTCAGTGCAGTTCAATGTGGGCTCACGCACAGATTTTTTTAGGGCTCCTTAGGTAGCTATCCCGTCTAGCCTTTACAGACTCATCACTGACTGATGGCTACCAGAACGGGGTTTCTCCACCAAACTGCTGGTTTCCTTCAACTGCTTATCCCACTGAGTAATGTTATTCCTTTGTGGTGGCGCGTCGGTATAAACGCGCCGATATTCACGTTGCACTTTGGTCATGGATTCGAATTTAGCGAGCCACAGAACACACTGAACCGTCCACATCTCGACTGCCATGGCCATGGGCTGCTCCGCTGTATACACGGTGTTACGTCATCATCTGCGCATGCGCACATGCTGCCACATCATCCTACAGAAACTGGGAGGGTTTTCCTTTTATTTGGTGCAGATTTCACATTTCTATAGTCTCTTGTTGCTTTCCTGTGACTGGTCAAAAGTGCACCATGACTTTACGGACACACTGTATGTATAGCCAAATGGTGTAAAAGCCGGGCAAAGGCAAAGAAGGCACTTATTCCACTAAATACCTTTGGTACTGTCTAGTTAGATTTTGAGGCTTGATGATCGTTTCTAAACTATCTTGTCGCTGATTCCTATGTTTCTTTTCACTGAACCTTTGCGAGAGATTTAGAAGGAGAAGTCAGTAGGACTCTGTGGTGGATTGTATATGGAGGGTGAGAGCGGGAGACATGAACAGTGACTGGGTAAAGCAAGGCTGCTTGTGTCCTTGAAGGAATGACGGCAGTAGTCAAGGAGAAGGCTAGCCACTGGGATGGAACCGGGTTTGGAGGAAAGTGATCAAGAGGGCTGGGGTTCAGGTATGTGGAGTGAGTTGCAATCCTTTGAGATGTCCCAGGGGAGTTGTCAAGTAGGGAATTGAGTCACAGATCTGGACTACACAGGAGGGGCCTGGGGGAAGATACACATTGTGACTATGTGAACACAGGAGTAAGTGCAGTCGTGAGTGTGAATGAGATTGCTAAACCTGGTGCAATCACTGGTAAGTTGAGTCTGTGCAGAAGGTAGCAGAGTAGCCCAGAAAGTAGGGCAGTTCCAGGGCAGGTGTGTCATAGAACCCCAGATGGAGAGCATTTCAAGGCCAGAGGAATTGGCAACCCAGACAGTAAGCCTTATGGCTTTCTCTGTTAACATGTGCATAGTTGGATGGTGGCAACATCAGAATTTCAACTTCTTTGTAGAAAATCAGCTATGCTTTCTAAGCAGAAGGATTCACCCTGGCTAACTGGTATATTTTTACCACCATGACACAACAGAAACACTTCCAGCCTCTACATACTGAGCCTCGTTTCTCCCTCGCCCAGAATAATTTTGCTTTAATATCACCCAGTGGAAATGTCTCTAGTTTATTGCCCCATTCTTTCTATCTTATATGGAATCATAATGATCTTCCCTTTTGTTGACAATTTGGATAATGACAGGAAAATACCATTATTGCTGAGGTATCCTGGTTTAAAACGGTTTCCTGGGACAAAGCATCAACCCCCCACAATAAAGTTAGAGTACAAATTTAATAAGTGTATTTGTAAGAGTTTTTTCTTTAATATAGAAGCACTGCGGTCTTTACTGAACTAATTATAATGGTAGGACTCTTGATAGAGCTACAGTGGTGGCTTCGAAAGAATATCTTTTCTCAATGTTACTTACCTCATTGAGGTCTCAAAGTGTGACACTCACAGTCAGACAGTAATCCAGTGAACCCATTGCATAAGCAGAAATTAATTCATAAAAATAGCTATTGTTGTTTACTGAAGCTCTTCAGTCCATGGCAGAAGTAAACCTTCAATAAATTGCAGGCTGTTTTCCCCAATATGCCAGTTTTAAAATCATCGATTGAAAGAAAAAGACATTAACTGGTTTCTTTTGGAGGGTATGAGGTAAGAAAAAATGTAAATATTTAAGTAATCCTCTGTTCATGAAGAATTATGCTTTCCCCATATATGAATAAATTCTTTGATAGCTGACGATGGAGCAAATGCACATGCTATTGATTCTGTGGGCACAGTAAACTCTATTTTATACTCTCTGAGTCTTGCATATGCTAAACAGTTTTCAGATTATCAAAACAAACAAACAAACATGGACCTCTGTTTTGACATCAGAAACAGACTGTTGCCTGTAACTTTTGTGGGGCCGTGTGCTATTTATCCCAGTTATTCCCCCTGGCCCCAAGTTCAGCCACCCTTGTGGCTTAAGACATCATCTATACTG